>NW_028295746.1:0-732293 GCF_964341445.2 Mesoplodon mirus | reverse complement strand
TGTGATCACAATGTTCCATAACACTTGTCATCACAACGATCCATGATGCCTGTCATCACAATACTCCATGCAATTTTCATCACAATGCTCCATGACCTTTGTCATCACAATTCTCAATACACTTGTCATCACAATGCTCCCTGACACTTGTCATCAGATTGCTCCTTGAACACTGTCACGAAAAGGCTCCATGCCTTTTTAATCACAATGCCCCATGCCATTTTCATAACAATGCTCCATGCCATTTTTATCAAAATACTCCACAAGCTTGTCATCAGAATGCTCCATGACACTTGTTATCACAGTTCTCCATGCACTTGTCAGCACAATGCTCCCTGACCCTTGTCATCACAATGTGCCAATCCATTGTCATCACAATGCTCCATTACATTTGTCATCAGAATCCTCCATGACACTTGGCATCACAATGCTCCATGCCATTGCCATCACAAAGGGCCATTACATATGTCATCACAATGCTCCCTGACACCTCTCTTCACAATAATGCATGACCGGGTCATCACAATGCTCCATGCCGTTGTCATCACAATGCGCCATTCCAACTGTCATCACAATAATCCATGAAACTTATTAGACCAATGTTCCATGCTCTTGTCATCACAATGATCCATGCCCTTGTTATCACAATGCTCCATGACCCCTGTCATCACAATGCTCCGTGACTCCAGTCATCACAATGCTTCATGAACTTTGTCATCACAATGGTCCATGCCCTTGTCATCAACAGTCTCTGTGACCTTTTTAACCACAATGCTCCATGAACTTTTCATCACAATGCTCTTTGACCCTTGTCATCACAATGCTCCATGCGCTTGTCAGCACAATGGTCCATGACACATGTCATCACAATTCACAATGCACTTGTCATCACAGTGCCCCACAATCTTATTATCACAATGCTCCATAAAATTTGTCATCACAATGCTCCATGCACTTCTCATCAAAATGCTCTCTCACCACTGATATCACAATGCTACATCACTATTTGTCACAATACTCCATCACCCCTGTCATCACAATGTTCCAAGACTCCTGTCATCACAATGCTACATGCCCTTTTCATCACAATGCTCCATGACCTTTGTCATCACAATTCTCAATACAATTGTCATCACATTGCTCCCTGACAGCTCTCTTCACAATACCACATGACCTGGTCATCACAATGCTCCATGCCCTAGTCATCACAATGCGCCATTTCAACTGTCTTCACAGTAATCCATGAAACTTATTAGACCAATGCTCCATGCCCTTGTCATCACAATGCTCCATGCCCTTGTTATCA
This sequence comes from Mesoplodon mirus, assembly GCF_964341445.2. Classification (NCBI taxonomy): domain Eukaryota; kingdom Metazoa; phylum Chordata; class Mammalia; order Artiodactyla; family Ziphiidae; genus Mesoplodon; species Mesoplodon mirus. The sequence goes on along the minus strand of NW_028295746.1, from coordinate 730,987 downwards.
CAAAGTTCCAAGACACCTGTAATCAGAATGCTCCATGCCCCACTTCATCAGTATGCTCCATGAGACTTGTCTTCACAAGGCTCCATGGTTTTCTCATAACAAACTGCAGGACATTGTCATCACAATGCTTCACGATCTTCTCATGAAAATTCTCAATGGCCATTGTCATCATAATGCTGCAAGCCCTAGTCATCACAATGCTCCATTATATTTGCCATCACAATCCTCCATTACATTTGGCATCACAATGCTCCCTGCCATTGTCATCGCAATGGACCATGACATATGTCATCACAATGCTCCCTGACACCTGTCTTCACAATACTCCATGACGTTCTCATCACAATGCTCCATGCCCTTGTCATCACAATGCACGATGTCTGCTGTCATCACAATAATTTATGAAACTTGTCAGACCAATGCTCCATGCCCCTGTCTTCACAATGCTCCATGCCCTTGTTATCACAATGCTCCATGACCCCTTTCCTCACAATGCTCCATGACTCCAGTCATCACAATGCTTCATAACGTTTGTCATCACAGCGGTCCATGCCCGCGTCATCACAAGGCTCTGTGTCCTATGTAACCACAATGCTCCATGAACATTTCATCACAATGCTCCGTGACACTTGTCATCACAGTGCTCCATGTCTTTGTCAGAACAATGCTCCATGACCCTTATCATCACAGTGTGCCACGCGCTTTTCATCACAATGATCCACATCCTTGTCATCGCTGTGCTCCATAAACCTTGTAATCACAATTGTCCATGCACTTCTCATCAAAATGCTCTCTCACCAGAGATATTACAGTGTTCCATCAGTAGTCATCACAATACTCCCTCACGCCTATAATCACAATGTTCCATGACCCTGTCATCACAATGCTACATCCCCTTATCATCACAATGTTCCATGACCCCTGACATCACAATGTTCATTAACCACTGTCATCAAAATGCCCCATGACCCATTTCATCCCAAGCTCCATGACCCCTGTTATCACAATGTTTTATAACCACTGTCATCAAAATGTTCCATTACACTTTTCATCAAATTGCTGCATGACCCTGTCATCAAAATGCTCCCTGCCCTTCGCATCACAATGCACCACACCTTTTTTCATCAAAATGCTCCATGACCTTTGTCATCACAAATCTCCATGACCATTGGCATCACACTGCTCCATGTCATTGTCGTTACCATAGTCAATGAACAGTCTCATCACATTGCTCCATGCCCTTGTCATCACAAAGCTCCATGACACTTGTCATCACAATGCTCGATGCCCTTCCCATCACAATGCTCCATGCCCTTGTCATTACAATCCTCCATGACCCATGTATCACAGTGTTCCTTGCCCTTATCATCTCAATGCTCCATGCCCACTCACATCTCAATAATCCATGAAATATTTCAGACCAATGATCAATGCCCTTCTCATCAAAATGCTCCATTACTTCTGTCATAACAATGCTCCATGACCACTGCCATCACAATGTTCCACGGCCTTGTTATCACAAGGCTCCATGACACTTGTCATCACAATGTTCCAAGAACCCTGTAACCACAATGCTCCATGCCCTTGTCATCACAATGCTCCGAGATCCCTGTAATCACAATGCTCCATGCCCCTTTTCATCTCAATGCTCCATGAACCCTGTCATCACAATGCACCATGACCATCATCATAATGCTTCAGGCTATTGTCATCACAATGAAATCAAAATTCTCCATGACCTCTGTCATCATAATGCTCCAAAACCTTGTGATCACAATGTTCCATAACACTTATCATCAAAACACCCCATGACAATCATCATCACAATTATCCATGGCCTTCTCATCACAATGCTCCATGACATTTTTCATCACAGTTCTCAATACACTTGTCATCACAATGCTCCCTGACACTTGTCGTCAGAATGCTCCTTGAACCCTGTCACAAAAAGGCTCCATGCCATTTTCATCACACTGCCCCATGCCGTTTTCATCACAATGCTCCATACCATTGTCATCAAAATACTCCACAAGCTTGTCATCGGAATGCTCCATGACCCTTGTCATCACAATTCTCCATGCACTTGTCATCACAATGCTCCCTGACACTTGTCGGCAGTATGCTCCTTGAACCCTGTCATGACCAGGCTCCATGACTTTTTCATCACAATAATCCATGCACATTTCATCACAATGTTCCAAGATACCTGTAATCACAATGCTCCATGCCCTTGTCATCAAAAACACCATGACGCAGGTCATGAGAATGCTTCATGGCCTTCTCATCACAATACTCCATGCCCTTGTCATCACAATGCTCCAAGTCCCCTGTAATCACAATGCTCCAAGCCCCTTTTCAACAGAATGCTCCATAAGACTTCTCATCAAAAGTCTCCATGGTCTTCTCATCACAATGCTCTAGGACTTGTCATCACCATGCTCCATTCCCTTGTCATCGCAATGCTCCATGACCAATACCATCACAATTCTCCATGACCAATGTCATCACAACACTCCATGACACCTGACAACACAATGATCCGGGACTCTTGTCATCACAATGCTACAAGACCCCTGTAATCACAATGCTCCATGCCGTTGTCATCACAATTCACCATGCACTTGTTAGCACAACGCTCACTGACCCTTGTCATCACAGTGCTCCAAGCCATTGTCATCACAATGCTCCATTAACTTTGTCATCAGAATCCTCCATGAAACTTGGCATCACAATGCTCCATGCAATTGTCATCACAATGGGCCATTACATATATCATCACAGTGCTCCCTGAAAACTCTCTTCACAATAGAGCAAGACCTGGTCATCACAATTCTTCACGCCCTTGTCATCAAAATGCTCCATGACCCCTTCCATCACAATGTTCCACGGCCTTGTCCTCACAAAGCTCCATGACCCTTGTCATCACAATGCTCCAAGACCCCTGTAATCACCATGCTCCATGCCCTTGTCATCACAAAGCTCCATGACACACGTCATCAGAATATTCCATGGCCTTCTCATCAAAAAGCTCCATGTCCTTGTCATCACAATTCACCATGTCCAATGTCATCACAATAGTCTATGAAACTTGTCAGACAAATGCTCCATGCCCCTGTCATCAAAATGCTCAATGCCCTTGTCATCAAAATGCTCCATGACCCCTGTCATCACAATGCTCCGTGACTCCAGTCATCACAATGCTTCATAACATTTGTCATCCGAACGGTCCATGCCCGCGTCATCACAAGGCTCTGTGACCTTTGTAACCACAGTGTTCCATGAACTTTTCATCACAATGCTCCGTGACCCTTGTCATCACAATGCTCCATGCCTTTGTCAGAACAATGCTCCATGACCCTTGTCATCACAATGTGCCATGCGCTTTTCATCACAATGATCCACAACATTGTCATCGCTATGCTAAATAAACCATGCAATCACAACGCTCCATGCACTTCTCATCCAAATCTTCTCTCACATGAGATATCACAATGTTCCATCACTAGTCATCAGAATCCTCCCTCACCCCTGTTATCACAATGTTCCATGACCCCTCTCAACACAATGCTACATCCCCTTATCATCACAATGTTCCATGACCCATGACATCACAATGTTCCATAACCACTGTCATCAAAATTCTCCATGCCACTTTTCATCCCAAAGCTCCATGACCCTTGGCATCACAATGTTCTATAACCCCTGTCATCAAAATGTTCCATTACATTTTTCATCAAATTTCTGCATGACCCAGTCATCAAAATGCTCCCTGCCTTTCTCATCACAATGCACCACACACTTGGCATCAAAATGCTCCATGACTTTGTCTTCACAAATCTCCATGACCCTTGGCATCACAATGGTCCATGTTATAGTCATCACAATGCTCCATGAACCCTCTCATCACATTGCTCCATGTCCTTGTCTTCACAAAGCTCCATGACACTTGTCATCGCAATGCTCAATGCCCTTCTCATCACAATGCTCCATGCCCTTGTCATTACAGTCCTGCATGACCCATGTATCACAGTGTTCCGTTCCCTTGTCATCAGAATGCTCCATGCCCACTCTCATCACAATAATCCATGAAATATTTCAGAACAATGGTCAATGCCATTCTCATCACAATGCTCCATTACCTCTGTCATAACATTGATCCATGACACTTGCCATCACAATATTCCACGGCCTTGTCATCACAAGGCTCCATGACACTTGTCATCACAATGCTTCAAGACCCCTGTAATCACAATGCTCCATGCCCTTGTCAGCACAAAGCTCCTTGACACATGACATCAAAATGTTCCAGGGCCTTCTCATCACAATGCTCCATGCCCTTGTCATGACAATGCTCCAAGACCCCTGTAATCACAATGCTCCATGCTACTTTTCATCTCAATGCACTTTGAAGCCTGTCATCAAAATGCACCATGACCATCATCATAATGCTTCAGGCTATTGTCATCACAATGAAATCAAAATTATCCATGACCACTGTCATCATAATGCTCCAAACCCTTGTGATCACAATGTTTTATAACACTAATCATCACAACACCCTCTGACGCTCATCATCACAATTATCCATGGTCTTCTCATCACAATGCTACATGACCTTTGTCATCACAATTCTCAATACACTTGTCATCACAATGCTACCTGACACTTGTCGTCAGTATGCTCCTTGAACCCTGTCATGACAAGACTCCATGCCTTTTCATCACAATGATCCATGCCCTTTTCATCACAGTGCTCCCAGACCCCTGTAATCACAATGCTCCATGCCCTTGTCATCACAAATCTCCATGACACATGTCATCAGAATGCTCCATTGCCTTCTCCTCACAATGCTCCATGCTTTTGTCATCACAATGCTCCAAGACCCCTGTAATCACAATGCTCCATGCCCCTTTTCATCAGAATGCTCCATGAGAGTTGTCATCACAAGTCTCCATGGTCTTATCATCACAAAGCTCCAGAATCTTGTCATTAACATGCTCCATTCCCTTGTCCTCACAATGCTCCATGACCACTTTCATCAAAATACTCCATGTATATTTTCAGCCAAATGCTCCATGAAATTCTCATCACAATGCTCCATGACAAATATCATCAAAATGCTCAATGACCACTCTCATCACAACATTCCATGACACCTGACAACACAATGATCTTGGACTCTTGTCATCACAATGCTCCATTCCCTACTCATCACAATGCTCCATGACCCATGTCATCAAAATACTCCATGAACACTTTCAGCCCAATGATCCATGACCCTTGTCATCACAATCATGCATGCCCTTGTCATCCCAATGCTCCATGACCCTTGTATTCACAATGCTCCGTGACGCTTGTCATAACAGTGCTCCATGACACCTGTCATCACAATGCTCCATGCCTTTGTCAGCAAAATGCTACATGACCTTGTCATTACAATGCTCTATGCGCTTGTCATAACAAAAATCCATTACCATTGTCATCACAATCCTCCATGAACCTTGGGATCACATTGCTTCATGCCCTTGTCATCACAATGCTCCATGATGCTTGAAATCAAAATGATCCATGACCTCTGTCATCACAATGCTCTAAACCCTTGTGATCACAATGTTCCATAACACTTGTCATCACAACGCTCCATGATGCCTGCCATCACAACACTCCATGCCGTTTTCATCACAATGCTCCATGACCTTTGTCATCACAATTCTCAATACACTTGTCATCAAAATGCTCCCTGACACTTGTCGTCAGAATGCTCCTTGAACACTGTCACAAAAAGGTTCCATGCCTTTTTCATCACAAAGCCCCATGCCATTTTCATGAAAATGCTCCATGCCATTGTAATCAAAATACTCCACAAGCTTGTCATCAGAATGCTTCATGACCCTTGTCATCACAATTCTCCATGCACTTGTCAGCACAATGCTCCCTGACCCTTGTTATCACAATGCTCCAAGTAATTGTCATCACAATGCTCCATTACCTTTGTCATCAGAATCCTCCATGACACTTGGCCTCACAATGCTCCATGCCATTGTCATCACAGTGGTCTTTTACATATGTCATCACAGTGCTCCCTGACACCCCTCTTCACAATACAGCAAGACCTGGTCATCACATTGCTCCATGCCCTTGTCATCACAATGCGCCATTCCAACTGTCATCGCAATACTCCATGAAACTTATTAGACCAATGCTCCATGCGCTTGTCATCACAATGCTCCATGCCCTTGTTAGCACAATGTTCCACGACCCCTGTCATTACAATGCTCTGTGACTCAAGTCATCACAATTCTCCATGACCTTTGTCATCACAATGGTCCATGCCCTCATCATCAACACTCTCTGTGACCTTTTTAAGCACAATGCTCCATGAACATTTCATCACAATGCTCTATGACACTTGTCATCACAATGCTCTATGCCTTTCTCAGGACAATGCTCCATGCCCTTGTCATCAGATTGCTCCATGACCCCTGTCATCACAATGCTCCGTGACTCCAGTCATCACAATACTTCAAAACATTTGTCATCACAATGGTCGATGCTCGCGTCATCAAAATGTTCTGTTACCTTTGTAACCACAATGTTCCATGAACTTTTCATCACAATGCTCCGAGACCCTTGTCATCAAAATGCTCCATGCCTTTGTCAGAAAAATGCTCCTTGACCCTTGTCATCATAATGCTCCAAAACCCCTGTAATCACAATGCTCCATGCCCTTGTCATCACAAAGCTCCATGACACATGTCATCAGAATGTTCCATGGCTTTCTCATCAAAATGCTCCATGCCCTTGTCATCAAAATGCTCCCAGACCCCTGTAATCACAATGCTCAATGCCCCTTTTCAAATCACTGGTCCATTAACCCTGTCATCACAATGCATCATGCCCATCATCATAATGCTTCCAGCTAATGCCAGCACAATGAAATCAAAATTCTCCATGACCTCTGTCATCACAATGCTCCATGACCCCTGTCATCACAATACTCCATGAACATTTTCAGCCCACTGCTCCATGACACTTGTCATCACAATGATCCATGCCCTTGTCATCCCAATGCTCCATGACCCCTGTATTCACAATGCTCTGTGACGCTTGTCATAACAGTGCTCCATGACACCTGTCATCACAATGCTTCATGCCTTTGTCAGCAAAATGCTACATGACCTTGTCATTACAATGCTCTATGTGCTTGTCATCACAATACTCCATTACCATTGTCATCACAATCCTCCTTGAACCTTTTGATCACATTGCTTCATGCCTTTGTCATCACAATGCTCCATGCTCCTTGAAATCAAAATGATCCATGACCTCTGTCATCACAATGCTCCAAAACCTTGTGATCACAATGTTCCATAAAACTTGTCATCACAATGCTGCATGATGCCTGTCATCACAATACTCCATGCCCTTTTCATCAAAATGCTCCATGACATTTGTCATCACAATTCTCAATACACTTGTCATCACAATGCTCCCTGATACTTGTCGTCAGACTGCTCCTTGAACCATGTCACGAAAAGGCTCCATGCCTTTTTCATCACTATGCCCCATGCCATTTTCATAACAATGCTCCATGCCATTTTCATCAAAACACTCCACAAGCTTGTCATCAGAATTCTCCATGACCCTTGTTATCACAATTCTCCATGCACTTGTCAGCACAATGCCCCCTGACCCTTGTCATCACAATGCTCCAAGCCATTGTCATCACAATGCTCTATTACATTTATCATCAGAATCCTCCATGACACTTGGCATCACAATGCTCCATGCCATTGTCATCACAATGGGTCATTACATATGTCTTCACAATGCTCCCTGAGACCTCTCTTCACAATACTGCAAGACCTGGTCATCACAATGCTCCATGCCCTTGTCATCACAATGCGCCATTCCAACTGTCATCAAAATACTACATGGAACTTATTAGAACAATGCTCCATGCCCTTGTCATCACAATGCTCCATGCCCTTGTTAGCACAATGTTCCATGACCCCTGTCATCACAATGCTCCGTGACTCCAGTCATCACAATGCTTCATGACCTTTGTCATCTCAGTGGTCCATGCCCTAGTCATCAACAGTCTCTGTGACATATTTAACCACAATGCTCCATGAACATTTCATCATAATGCTCTTTGACTCTTGTCATCACAATGCTCTATGCCTTTCTTATCACAATGCTCCATGCCCTTCTCATCACAATGCACCATGACCCCTGTCATCAAAATGCTCCGTGACTCCAGTCATCACAATTGTTCATAATATTTGTCATCACAATGGTCAATGCCCGCGTCATCACAAGGCTCTGTTACAATTGTAACCACAATGCTACATGAACTTTTCATCACAATGCTCCGTGACCCTTGTCATCAGAATGCTCCATGCCTTTGTCAGAAAAATGTGCCATGACCCTTGTCATCACAATGGGCCACGAGCATTTCATCCCAACGGTCCAGAAATTTGTCATCGCAATGCTCCATAAAACTTGTAATCACAATGCTCCATGCCCTTCTCATCACAATGCTCCATTACACCTGTCATAACAATGCTCCATGACCCCTGCCATCACAATGTTCCACGGCCTTGTCATCACAAGGCTCCATGACACTTTAATCACAATGCTCCAAGACCCCTGTAATCAAAATGCTCCATGCCCTTGTCATCACAAAGCTCCATGACACATGTCATCAGAATATTCCATGGCCTTCTCATCAAAACGCTCCATGCACTTGTCATCACAATTCTCCCAGACCCCTGTAATCACAGTGCTCCATGCCCCTTTTCCTATCAATGGTCCATGAACCCTGACATCACAGTGCATCATGCCCATCATCATAATGCTTCTGGCTATTGTCAGCACAATGAAATCAAAATTCTCTATGACCTCTGTCATCACAATGCTCCATGACCCAAAGCATCACAGTACTCCATGAACATTTTCATCACAATGCTCCATGACACTTGTCATCACAATGATCCATGCCCTTCTCATCCCAATGCTCCATGACCCCTGTATTCACAATGCTCCGTGACGCTTGTCATCAGATTTCTCCATGACACCTGTCATCACAATGCTCCATGACTTTGTCAGCAAAATGCTACATGACCTTGTCATTACAATGCTCTATGTGCTTGTCATCACAATACTCCATTTCCATTGTCATCACTATCCTCCATGAAACTTTTGATCACATTGCTTCATGCCTTTGTCATCACAATGCTCCATGCTCCTTGAAATCAAAATGATCCATGAACTCTGTCATCACAATGCTCCAAACCCTTGTGATCACAATGTTCCATAACACTTGTCATCACAACGCTCCATGATGCCTGTCATCACAATACTCCATGCACTTTTCATCACAATTCTCCATGACCTTTGTCATCACAATTCTCAATACAATTGTCATCACAATGCTCCCTGACACTTGTCGTCAGTATGCTCCTTGAAACCTGTCACGAAAAGGCTCCATGCCTTTTTCAACACAATGTCCCATGCCGTTTTCATCACAGTGCTCCACGCCACTGTCATCAAAATTCTCCACAAGCTTGTCATGAAAATGCTCCATGACCCTTGTCATCACAATTCTCCATGCACTTGTCAGCACAATGCTCTCTGACCCTTGTCATCTCAATGCTCCAAGCCATTGTCATCACAATGCTCCATTACCTTTGTCATCACAGTCCTCCATGACACTTGGCATCCCAATGCTCCATACCATTGTCATCACAATGGGCCATTACATATGTCATCACAATGCGCCCTGACACCTCTCTTCACAATACTGCATGACCTGGTCATCAAAATGCTCCATGCCCTTGTCATCACAAATCGCCATTCCAAATCTCATCAAATAATCCATGAAACTTATTAGACCAATGCTCCATGCCCTTGTCATCACAATGCTCCATGCCCTTCTTATCACAATGCTCCATGACCCCTGTCATCAAAATGTTCCGTGACTACAGTCATCACAATGCTTCATGACCTTTGTCATCACAATGGTCCATGCCCTCGTCATCAACAGTCTCTGTGACATTTTTAACCACAATGCTCCATGAACTTTTCATCACAATGCTCTTTGGCCCTTGTCATCGCAATGCTCTATGACTTTCTCAGCACAATGCTCCATGACCATTGTCATCACAATGCTCCATGCGCTTGTCAGCACAATGCTCCATGACACATGTCATCACAATGCTCCATGCGCTTGTCATCAGAGTGCTCCACAATCTTGTCATCACAATGCTCCATAAACCTTGTCATCACAATGCTCCATGCGCTTCTCATCACAATGCTCTCTCACAACTGATATCACAATGTTACATCACTATTCGTCACAATACTCCCTCACCCCTGTCATCACAATGTTCCATGACTCCTGTCATCACAATGCTACATGCATTATCATCACAATGTTCGATGACCACTGACATCACAATGTTACATAACCCCTGTCATCAAAATGCTCCATGACCATTTTCATCAAAATGCTCCATAACCCGTGACATCACAATGTTCCATAACCCCTGTCATCAAAATATTCAATGACCTTTTTCATCAAATTGCTCCATGACGCTGTCATCACAATACTTCCTGCCCTTCTCATCACAATGCAAAACGCCCTTGTCATCAAAGTGCACCATGACCTTGTCATCACAAAGATCTATGACCCTTGGCATAACAATGCTCCAAGTCATTGTCATCACAATGCACCATGAACGCTCTCATCACATTGCTTCATGCCCTTGTCATCACATAGCTCCATGACACATGTCATCAGAATGCTCCATGGCCTTCTCATCACAGTGTTCCTTTCCCATGCCATCACATTGCTCCATTACCCCTGTCATAACAATGCTCTATGACCCCTGCAATCACAATGTTCCACGGCCTTGTCATCACAAGGCTCCATGACACTTGTCTCCAATATGATCCAAGACCCCTGTAATCACAATGATCCATGCCCCTTTTCAACACAATGCTCCATGAACCCTGTCATCACAATGCCTCATGCCCATCATCATAATGCTTCATGCTATTGTCAGCACAATTAAATAAAAATTTTTCATGACTTCTGTCATAACAATGATCCAAACACTTGTGATCACATTATTCCATAACACTTGTCATCACAATGCCACATGACGCTCGTCACCACAGTTATCCATGGTCTTCTCATCACAATGCTCCATGACCTTTCTCATCACAATGCTCAATACACTTGTCATCACAATGCTCCCTGACACTTGTCGTCAGTATGCTCCTTGAACCCTGTCATGACAAAGCTCCATGCCTTTTTCATCACAATGATCCATGCCCTTTTCATCACAATGCTCCTAGAACCCTTTAATCACAATGTTCCATGCCGTTGTCATCACAAAGCTCAATGACGCATATCTTCAGAATGCTCCTTCGCCTTCTCCTCACAATGCTCCATACCCATGTCATCACAATGTTCCAAGACCCCTGTAATCACAATGGTCCATGCCCCTTTTCATCAGTATGCTCCAAGAGATTTGTCATCACAGTGCTCCATGGTTTTCTCATCACAATGCTCCAGGAACTTATCATCACAATGCTTCATGACATTGTCCTGAAAATTCTCAATGGCCCTTGTCATCATAATGCTCCAAGCCCTAGTCCTCACAATGCTCCATTATATTTGTCATCACAATCCTCCATTACATTTGGCATCACAATGCTCCCTGCCTTTGTCATCGCAATGGACCATGACATATGTCATCACAATGCTTCCTGACACCTATCTTCACAATACTCCATGACCTTCTCATCACAATGATCCATGCCCTTGTCATCACAATGCACCATGTCCCCTGTCATCACAATAATCTATGAAACTTGTCAGACCAATGATCCATGCCCCTGTCATCAAAATGCCCCGTGCCCTTGTCATCACAATGCTCCATGCCCTTGTCATCACAGTACATCATGACCCCTGTCATCACAATGCTCCGTGACTCCAGTCAACACAATGCTTCATAAGATTTGTCATCACAATTGTCCATGCCCACGTAATCACAAGGCTCTGTGACTTTTGTAACCACAGTGCTCCATGAACTTTTCATCACAATGCTCCGTGATCCTTGTCATCACAATGCTCCATGCCTTTGTCAGAAAAATGCTCCATGACCCGTGTCATCACAATGTGCCATGCGCTTTTCATCACAACGGTCCACATATTTGTCATAGAAATGCTCCACAAACCCTGTAATCACAATGCTCTATGCCCCTTTTCATCTCAATGAACCATGAACCCTGTCATCACAATGCACAATGCCCATCATCATAATGCTTCATGCTATTGCCATCACAGTGAATTCAAAATGCTCCATGATCTCTGTCATAACAATGCTCCAAACCCTTGGGATCATAATATTCCATAACACTTGTCATCACAGTGCCCCATGACACTCATCATCACAATTATCCATGGTCTTCTCATCACAATGCTCCATGACATTTGTCATCACAATGCTCAATACACTTGTCATCAAAATGCTCCCAGACACTTGTTGTCTGTATGCTCCTTGAACCCTGTCATGACAAGGCTCCATGCCTTTTTCATCACAATGATCCATGCCCTTTTCCTCACAATGCTCCAAGACCCCTTTAAACACAATGCTCCATGCCCTTGTCATCACAAAGCTCAATGAAACATGTCTTCAGATTGCTCCTTGGCCTTCTCCTCACAATGTTCCATGCCCAGGTCATCACAATTTTCCAAGACCCCTGTAATCACAATGGTCCATGCCCCTTTTCATCAGTATGCTCCATGAGATTTGTCATCACAAGTCTCTATGCATTTCTCATCACAATGCTCCAGGACCTTGTCATCACAATGCTTCACGACCTTGCAATGAAAATTCTCAATGGCCCTTGTCATCATAATGCTCCAAGCCCTAGTCATCACAATGCTCCATTTTATTTGTCCTCAAAATCCTCCATTACATTTGGCATCACAATGCTCCCTGCCATTGTCATTGCAATGGACCATGACATATGTCATCACAATGCTCCATGACACCTGTCTTCACAATACTCCACGACCTTCTCATCACAATGATCCGTGCCCTTGTCATCACAATGCACCATGTCCACTGTCATCACAATAATCTATGAAATTTGTCAGACCAATAGTCCATGCCCCTGTCACCACAATGCTCCATGCCCTTGTCATCACAATGCTCCATGACCCCTGTCATCACAATGCTCCGTGACTCCAGTCATCACAATGCTTCATAACATTTGTCATCACAGTGGTCCATGCCCGTGTCAGCAAAAGGCTCTGTGACCTTTACAACCACAATGCTCCATGAACTTTTCATCACAATGCTCCGTGACCTTTGTCATCAACATGATCCATGCCTTTGTCAGAAAAATGCTCCTTGACCCTTGTTATCACAATGTGCTACGCGCTTTTCATCACAACGGTCCACAAATTTGTCATGGTAATGCTCCATAAAACTTGCAATCACAATGCTCCATGCCCTTCTCATCACAATGCTCCATTACCCCTGTCATAACAATGCTCCATGACCCCTGCCATCACAATATTCCACGGTCTTGTCATCACAAGGCTCCATGACACTTGTCATCACAATGCTCCAAGACCCCTGTAATCACAATGCTCCATGCCCTTGTCATCACAAAGCTCCATGACACATGCCATCAGAATGTTCCATGTCCTTCTCATCAAAATGCTCCATGCCCTTGTCATCACAGTGCTCCAAGACCCCTCTAATCACAATGCTCCATGCCCCTTTTCATCTAAATGGTCCATGAACCCTGTCATCACAATGCACATTGCCCATCATCATAATGCTTCCGGCTATTGTCAGCACAATGAAATCAAAATTCTCCATGACCTCTGTCATCACAATACTCCATGAACATTTTCAGCCCAATGCTCCATGACCATTTTCATCACAATGATCCATGCCCTTGTCATCCCAATGCTCCATGACCCCTGTATTCACAAAGGTCCGTGACGCTTGTCATCACAGTGCTCCATGACACATGTCATCACAATGCTCTATGACTTTGTCAGGAAAATGCTATATGACCTTGTCATTACAATGCTCTATGCACTTGTCATCACAATACTCCATTACCATTGTCATCACAATCCTCCATGAACCTTCGATCACATTGATTCATGCCCTTGTAATCACAATGTTCCATGCTCCTTGAAATCAAAATGATCCATGACCTCTGTCATCACAATGCTCCAAACCCTTGTGATCACAATGTTCCATAACACTTGTCATCACAACGCTCCATGATGCCTGTCATCACAATACTCCATGCACTTTTCATCACAATGCTCCATGACCTTTTTCATCACAATTCTCAATACACTTGTCATCACAATGCTCCCTGACACTTGTCATCAGAATGCTCCTTGAACCCTGTCACGAAAAGGCTTCATGCCATTTTCATCACAATGCCCAATGCCGTTTTCATCACAATGCTCCACGCCACAGTCATCAAAATACTCCACAATCTTGTCATGAGAATGCTCCATGACCCTTGTCATCACAATTCACTATGCACTTGTCAGCACAATGCTCCTGACCCTTGTCATCTCAATGCTCCAAGCCATTGTCATCACAATGTACCATTACATTTGTCATTAGAATCCTCCATGACACTTGGCATCACAATGCTCCATGCCCTTGTCAGCACAAAGCTCCTTGACACATGACATCAAAATGTTCCAGGGCCTTCTCATCACAATGCTCCATGCCCTTGTCATGACAATGCTCCAAGACCCCTGTAATCACAATGCTCCATGCTACTTTTCATCTCAATGCACTTTGAAGCCTGTCATCAAAATGCACCATGACCATCATCATAATGCTTCAGGCTATTGTCATCACAATGAAATCAAAATTATCCATGACCACTGTCATCATAATGCTCCAAACCCTTGTGATCACAATGTTTTATAACACTAATCATCACAACACCCTCTGACGCTCATCATCACAATTATCCATGGTCTTCTCATCACAATGCTACATGACCTTTGTCATCACAATTCTCAATACACTTGTCATCACAATGCTACCTGACACTTGTCGTCAGTATGCTCCTTGAACCCTGTCATGACAAGACTCCATGCCTTTTCATCACAATGATCCATGCCCTTTTCATCACAGTGCTCCCAGACCCCTGTAATCACAATGCTCCATGCCCTTGTCATCACAAATCTCCATGACACATGTCATCAGAATGCTCCATTGCCTTCTCCTCACAATGCTCCATGCTTTTGTCATCACAATGCTCCAAGACCCCTGTAATCACAATGCTCCATGCCCCTTTTCATCAGAATGCTCCATGAGAGTTGTCATCACAAGTCTCCATGGTCTTATCATCACAAAGCTCCAGAATCTTGTCATTAACATGCTCCATTCCCTTGTCCTCACAATGCTCCATGACCACTTTCATCAAAATACTCCATGTATATTTTCAGCCAAATGCTCCATGAAATTCTCATCACAATGCTCCATGACAAATATCATCAAAATGCTCAATGACCACTCTCATCACAACATTCCATGACACCTGACAACACAATGATCTTGGACTCTTGTCATCACAATGCTCCATTCCCTACTCATCACAATGCTCCATGACCCATGTCATCAAAATACTCCATGAACACTTTCAGCCCAATGATCCATGACCCTTGTCATCACAATCATGCATGCCCTTGTCATCCCAATGCTCCATGACCCTTGTATTCACAATGCTCCGTGACGCTTGTCATAACAGTGCTCCATGACACCTGTCATCACAATGCTCCATGCCTTTGTCAGCAAAATGCTACATGACCTTGTCATTACAATGCTCTATGCGCTTGTCATAACAAAAATCCATTACCATTGTCATCACAATCCTCCATGAACCTTGGGATCACATTGCTTCATGCCCTTGTCATCACAATGCTCCATGATGCTTGAAATCAAAATGATCCATGACCTCTGTCATCACAATGCTCTAAACCCTTGTGATCACAATGTTCCATAACACTTGTCATCACAACGCTCCATGATGCCTGCCATCACAACACTCCATGCCGTTTTCATCACAATGCTCCATGACCTTTGTCATCACAATTCTCAATACACTTGTCATCAAAATGCTCCCTGACACTTGTCGTCAGAATGCTCCTTGAACACTGTCACAAAAAGGTTCCATGCCTTTTTCATCACAAAGCCCCATGCCATTTTCATGAAAATGCTCCATGCCATTGTAATCAAAATACTCCACAAGCTTGTCATCAGAATGCTTCATGACCCTTGTCATCACAATTCTCCATGCACTTGTCAGCACAATGCTCCCTGACCCTTGTTATCACAATGCTCCAAGTAATTGTCATCACAATGCTCCATTACCTTTGTCATCAGAATCCTCCATGACACTTGGCCTCACAATGCTCCATGCCATTGTCATCACAGTGGTCTTTTACATATGTCATCACAGTGCTCCCTGACACCCCTCTTCACAATACAGCAAGACCTGGTCATCACATTGCTCCATGCCCTTGTCATCACAATGCGCCATTCCAACTGTCATCGCAATACTCCATGAAACTTATTAGACCAATGCTCCATGCGCTTGTCATCACAATGCTCCATGCCCTTGTTAGCACAATGTTCCACGACCCCTGTCATTACAATGCTCTGTGACTCAAGTCATCACAATTCTCCATGACCTTTGTCATCACAATGGTCCATGCCCTCATCATCAACACTCTCTGTGACCTTTTTAAGCACAATGCTCCATGAACATTTCATCACAATGCTCTATGACACTTGTCATCACAATGCTCTATGCCTTTCTCAGGACAATGCTCCATGCCCTTGTCATCAGATTGCTCCATGACCCCTGTCATCACAATGCTCCGTGACTCCAGTCATCACAATACTTCAAAACATTTGTCATCACAATGGTCGATGCTCGCGTCATCAAAATGTTCTGTTACCTTTGTAACCACAATGTTCCATGAACTTTTCATCACAATGCTCCGAGACCCTTGTCATCAAAATGCTCCATGCCTTTGTCAGAAAAATGCTCCTTGACCCTTGTCATCATAATGCTCCAAAACCCCTGTAATCACAATGCTCCATGCCCTTGTCATCACAAAGCTCCATGACACATGTCATCAGAATGTTCCATGGCTTTCTCATCAAAATGCTCCATGCCCTTGTCATCAAAATGCTCCCAGACCCCTGTAATCACAATGCTCAATGCCCCTTTTCAAATCACTGGTCCATTAACCCTGTCATCACAATGCATCATGCCCATCATCATAATGCTTCCAGCTAATGCCAGCACAATGAAATCAAAATTCTCCATGACCTCTGTCATCACAATGCTCCATGACCCCTGTCATCACAATACTCCATGAACATTTTCAGCCCACTGCTCCATGACACTTGTCATCACAATGATCCATGCCCTTGTCATCCCAATGCTCCATGACCCCTGTATTCACAATGCTCTGTGACGCTTGTCATAACAGTGCTCCATGACACCTGTCATCACAATGCTTCATGCCTTTGTCAGCAAAATGCTACATGACCTTGTCATTACAATGCTCTATGTGCTTGTCATCACAATACTCCATTACCATTGTCATCACAATCCTCCTTGAACCTTTTGATCACATTGCTTCATGCCTTTGTCATCACAATGCTCCATGCTCCTTGAAATCAAAATGATCCATGACCTCTGTCATCACAATGCTCCAAAACCTTGTGATCACAATGTTCCATAAAACTTGTCATCACAATGCTGCATGATGCCTGTCATCACAATACTCCATGCCCTTTTCATCAAAATGCTCCATGACATTTGTCATCACAATTCTCAATACACTTGTCATCACAATGCTCCCTGATACTTGTCGTCAGACTGCTCCTTGAACCATGTCACGAAAAGGCTCCATGCCTTTTTCATCACTATGCCCCATGCCATTTTCATAACAATGCTCCATGCCATTTTCATCAAAACACTCCACAAGCTTGTCATCAGAATTCTCCATGACCCTTGTTATCACAATTCTCCATGCACTTGTCAGCACAATGCCCCCTGACCCTTGTCATCACAATGCTCCAAGCCATTGTCATCACAATGCTCTATTACATTTATCATCAGAATCCTCCATGACACTTGGCATCACAATGCTCCATGCCATTGTCATCACAATGGGTCATTACATATGTCTTCACAATGCTCCCTGAGACCTCTCTTCACAATACTGCAAGACCTGGTCATCACAATGCTCCATGCCCTTGTCATCACAATGCGCCATTCCAACTGTCATCAAAATACTACATGGAACTTATTAGAACAATGCTCCATGCCCTTGTCATCACAATGCTCCATGCCCTTGTTAGCACAATGTTCCATGACCCCTGTCATCACAATGCTCCGTGACTCCAGTCATCACAATGCTTCATGACCTTTGTCATCTCAGTGGTCCATGCCCTAGTCATCAACAGTCTCTGTGACATATTTAACCACAATGCTCCATGAACATTTCATCATAATGCTCTTTGACTCTTGTCATCACAATGCTCTATGCCTTTCTTATCACAATGCTCCATGCCCTTCTCATCACAATGCACCATGACCCCTGTCATCAAAATGCTCCGTGACTCCAGTCATCACAATTGTTCATAATATTTGTCATCACAATGGTCAATGCCCGCGTCATCACAAGGCTCTGTTACAATTGTAACCACAATGCTACATGAACTTTTCATCACAATGCTCCGTGACCCTTGTCATCAGAATGCTCCATGCCTTTGTCAGAAAAATGTGCCATGACCCTTGTCATCACAATGGGCCACGAGCATTTCATCCCAACGGTCCAGAAATTTGTCATCGCAATGCTCCATAAAACTTGTAATCACAATGCTCCATGCCCTTCTCATCACAATGCTCCATTACACCTGTCATAACAATGCTCCATGACCCCTGCCATCACAATGTTCCACGGCCTTGTCATCACAAGGCTCCATGACACTTTAATCACAATGCTCCAAGACCCCTGTAATCAAAATGCTCCATGCCCTTGTCATCACAAAGCTCCATGACACATGTCATCAGAATATTCCATGGCCTTCTCATCAAAACGCTCCATGCACTTGTCATCACAATTCTCCCAGACCCCTGTAATCACAGTGCTCCATGCCCCTTTTCCTATCAATGGTCCATGAACCCTGACATCACAGTGCATCATGCCCATCATCATAATGCTTCTGGCTATTGTCAGCACAATGAAATCAAAATTCTCTATGACCTCTGTCATCACAATGCTCCATGACCCAAAGCATCACAGTACTCCATGAACATTTTCATCACAATGCTCCATGACACTTGTCATCACAATGATCCATGCCCTTCTCATCCCAATGCTCCATGACCCCTGTATTCACAATGCTCCGTGACGCTTGTCATCAGATTTCTCCATGACACCTGTCATCACAATGCTCCATGACTTTGTCAGCAAAATGCTACATGACCTTGTCATTACAATGCTCTATGTGCTTGTCATCACAATACTCCATTTCCATTGTCATCACTATCCTCCATGAAACTTTTGATCACATTGCTTCATGCCTTTGTCATCACAATGCTCCATGCTCCTTGAAATCAAAATGATCCATGAACTCTGTCATCACAATGCTCCAAACCCTTGTGATCACAATGTTCCATAACACTTGTCATCACAACGCTCCATGATGCCTGTCATCACAATACTCCATGCACTTTTCATCACAATTCTCCATGACCTTTGTCATCACAATTCTCAATACAATTGTCATCACAATGCTCCCTGACACTTGTCGTCAGTATGCTCCTTGAAACCTGTCACGAAAAGGCTCCATGCCTTTTTCAACACAATGTCCCATGCCGTTTTCATCACAGTGCTCCACGCCACTGTCATCAAAATTCTCCACAAGCTTGTCATGAAAATGCTCCATGACCCTTGTCATCACAATTCTCCATGCACTTGTCAGCACAATGCTCTCTGACCCTTGTCATCTCAATGCTCCAAGCCATTGTCATCACAATGCTCCATTACCTTTGTCATCACAGTCCTCCATGACACTTGGCATCCCAATGCTCCATACCATTGTCATCACAATGGGCCATTACATATGTCATCACAATGCGCCCTGACACCTCTCTTCACAATACTGCATGACCTGGTCATCAAAATGCTCCATGCCCTTGTCATCACAAATCGCCATTCCAAATCTCATCAAATAATCCATGAAACTTATTAGACCAATGCTCCATGCCCTTGTCATCACAATGCTCCATGCCCTTCTTATCACAATGCTCCATGACCCCTGTCATCAAAATGTTCCGTGACTACAGTCATCACAATGCTTCATGACCTTTGTCATCACAATGGTCCATGCCCTCGTCATCAACAGTCTCTGTGACATTTTTAACCACAATGCTCCATGAACTTTTCATCACAATGCTCTTTGGCCCTTGTCATCGCAATGCTCTATGACTTTCTCAGCACAATGCTCCATGACCATTGTCATCACAATGCTCCATGCGCTTGTCAGCACAATGCTCCATGACACATGTCATCACAATGCTCCATGCGCTTGTCATCAGAGTGCTCCACAATCTTGTCATCACAATGCTCCATAAACCTTGTCATCACAATGCTCCATGCGCTTCTCATCACAATGCTCTCTCACAACTGATATCACAATGTTACATCACTATTCGTCACAATACTCCCTCACCCCTGTCATCACAATGTTCCATGACTCCTGTCATCACAATGCTACATGCATTATCATCACAATGTTCGATGACCACTGACATCACAATGTTACATAACCCCTGTCATCAAAATGCTCCATGACCATTTTCATCAAAATGCTCCATAACCCGTGACATCACAATGTTCCATAACCCCTGTCATCAAAATATTCAATGACCTTTTTCATCAAATTGCTCCATGACGCTGTCATCACAATACTTCCTGCCCTTCTCATCACAATGCAAAACGCCCTTGTCATCAAAGTGCACCATGACCTTGTCATCACAAAGATCTATGACCCTTGGCATAACAATGCTCCAAGTCATTGTCATCACAATGCACCATGAACGCTCTCATCACATTGCTTCATGCCCTTGTCATCACATAGCTCCATGACACATGTCATCAGAATGCTCCATGGCCTTCTCATCACAGTGTTCCTTTCCCATGCCATCACATTGCTCCATTACCCCTGTCATAACAATGCTCTATGACCCCTGCAATCACAATGTTCCACGGCCTTGTCATCACAAGGCTCCATGACACTTGTCTCCAATATGATCCAAGACCCCTGTAATCACAATGATCCATGCCCCTTTTCAACACAATGCTCCATGAACCCTGTCATCACAATGCCTCATGCCCATCATCATAATGCTTCATGCTATTGTCAGCACAATTAAATAAAAATTTTTCATGACTTCTGTCATAACAATGATCCAAACACTTGTGATCACATTATTCCATAACACTTGTCATCACAATGCCACATGACGCTCGTCACCACAGTTATCCATGGTCTTCTCATCACAATGCTCCATGACCTTTCTCATCACAATGCTCAATACACTTGTCATCACAATGCTCCCTGACACTTGTCGTCAGTATGCTCCTTGAACCCTGTCATGACAAAGCTCCATGCCTTTTTCATCACAATGATCCATGCCCTTTTCATCACAATGCTCCTAGAACCCTTTAATCACAATGTTCCATGCCGTTGTCATCACAAAGCTCAATGACGCATATCTTCAGAATGCTCCTTCGCCTTCTCCTCACAATGCTCCATACCCATGTCATCACAATGTTCCAAGACCCCTGTAATCACAATGGTCCATGCCCCTTTTCATCAGTATGCTCCAAGAGATTTGTCATCACAGTGCTCCATGGTTTTCTCATCACAATGCTCCAGGAACTTATCATCACAATGCTTCATGACATTGTCCTGAAAATTCTCAATGGCCCTTGTCATCATAATGCTCCAAGCCCTAGTCCTCACAATGCTCCATTATATTTGTCATCACAATCCTCCATTACATTTGGCATCACAATGCTCCCTGCCTTTGTCATCGCAATGGACCATGACATATGTCATCACAATGCTTCCTGACACCTATCTTCACAATACTCCATGACCTTCTCATCACAATGATCCATGCCCTTGTCATCACAATGCACCATGTCCCCTGTCATCACAATAATCTATGAAACTTGTCAGACCAATGATCCATGCCCCTGTCATCAAAATGCCCCGTGCCCTTGTCATCACAATGCTCCATGCCCTTGTCATCACAGTACATCATGACCCCTGTCATCACAATGCTCCGTGACTCCAGTCAACACAATGCTTCATAAGATTTGTCATCACAATTGTCCATGCCCACGTAATCACAAGGCTCTGTGACTTTTGTAACCACAGTGCTCCATGAACTTTTCATCACAATGCTCCGTGATCCTTGTCATCACAATGCTCCATGCCTTTGTCAGAAAAATGCTCCATGACCCGTGTCATCACAATGTGCCATGCGCTTTTCATCACAACGGTCCACATATTTGTCATAGAAATGCTCCACAAACCCTGTAATCACAATGCTCTATGCCCCTTTTCATCTCAATGAACCATGAACCCTGTCATCACAATGC
Source organism: Mesoplodon mirus (assembly GCF_964341445.2). NCBI lineage: Eukaryota > Metazoa > Chordata > Mammalia > Artiodactyla > Ziphiidae > Mesoplodon > Mesoplodon mirus. Next base: position 708,216 of record NW_028295746.1, on the reverse strand, counting down.
ACAATGCCCATCATCATAATGCTTCATGCTATTGCCATCACAGTGAATTCAAAATGCTCCATGATCTCTGTCATAACAATGCTCCAAACCCTTGGGATCATAATATTCCATAACACTTGTCATCACAGTGCCCCATGACACTCATCATCACAATTATCCATGGTCTTCTCATCACAATGCTCCATGACATTTGTCATCACAATGCTCAATACACTTGTCATCAAAATGCTCCCAGACACTTGTTGTCTGTATGCTCCTTGAACCCTGTCATGACAAGGCTCCATGCCTTTTTCATCACAATGATCCATGCCCTTTTCCTCACAATGCTCCAAGACCCCTTTAAACACAATGCTCCATGCCCTTGTCATCACAAAGCTCAATGAAACATGTCTTCAGATTGCTCCTTGGCCTTCTCCTCACAATGTTCCATGCCCAGGTCATCACAATTTTCCAAGACCCCTGTAATCACAATGGTCCATGCCCCTTTTCATCAGTATGCTCCATGAGATTTGTCATCACAAGTCTCTATGCATTTCTCATCACAATGCTCCAGGACCTTGTCATCACAATGCTTCACGACCTTGCAATGAAAATTCTCAATGGCCCTTGTCATCATAATGCTCCAAGCCCTAGTCATCACAATGCTCCATTTTATTTGTCCTCAAAATCCTCCATTACATTTGGCATCACAATGCTCCCTGCCATTGTCATTGCAATGGACCATGACATATGTCATCACAATGCTCCATGACACCTGTCTTCACAATACTCCACGACCTTCTCATCACAATGATCCGTGCCCTTGTCATCACAATGCACCATGTCCACTGTCATCACAATAATCTATGAAATTTGTCAGACCAATAGTCCATGCCCCTGTCACCACAATGCTCCATGCCCTTGTCATCACAATGCTCCATGACCCCTGTCATCACAATGCTCCGTGACTCCAGTCATCACAATGCTTCATAACATTTGTCATCACAGTGGTCCATGCCCGTGTCAGCAAAAGGCTCTGTGACCTTTACAACCACAATGCTCCATGAACTTTTCATCACAATGCTCCGTGACCTTTGTCATCAACATGATCCATGCCTTTGTCAGAAAAATGCTCCTTGACCCTTGTTATCACAATGTGCTACGCGCTTTTCATCACAACGGTCCACAAATTTGTCATGGTAATGCTCCATAAAACTTGCAATCACAATGCTCCATGCCCTTCTCATCACAATGCTCCATTACCCCTGTCATAACAATGCTCCATGACCCCTGCCATCACAATATTCCACGGTCTTGTCATCACAAGGCTCCATGACACTTGTCATCACAATGCTCCAAGACCCCTGTAATCACAATGCTCCATGCCCTTGTCATCACAAAGCTCCATGACACATGCCATCAGAATGTTCCATGTCCTTCTCATCAAAATGCTCCATGCCCTTGTCATCACAGTGCTCCAAGACCCCTCTAATCACAATGCTCCATGCCCCTTTTCATCTAAATGGTCCATGAACCCTGTCATCACAATGCACATTGCCCATCATCATAATGCTTCCGGCTATTGTCAGCACAATGAAATCAAAATTCTCCATGACCTCTGTCATCACAATACTCCATGAACATTTTCAGCCCAATGCTCCATGACCATTTTCATCACAATGATCCATGCCCTTGTCATCCCAATGCTCCATGACCCCTGTATTCACAAAGGTCCGTGACGCTTGTCATCACAGTGCTCCATGACACATGTCATCACAATGCTCTATGACTTTGTCAGGAAAATGCTATATGACCTTGTCATTACAATGCTCTATGCACTTGTCATCACAATACTCCATTACCATTGTCATCACAATCCTCCATGAACCTTCGATCACATTGATTCATGCCCTTGTAATCACAATGTTCCATGCTCCTTGAAATCAAAATGATCCATGACCTCTGTCATCACAATGCTCCAAACCCTTGTGATCACAATGTTCCATAACACTTGTCATCACAACGCTCCATGATGCCTGTCATCACAATACTCCATGCACTTTTCATCACAATGCTCCATGACCTTTTTCATCACAATTCTCAATACACTTGTCATCACAATGCTCCCTGACACTTGTCATCAGAATGCTCCTTGAACCCTGTCACGAAAAGGCTTCATGCCATTTTCATCACAATGCCCAATGCCGTTTTCATCACAATGCTCCACGCCACAGTCATCAAAATACTCCACAATCTTGTCATGAGAATGCTCCATGACCCTTGTCATCACAATTCACTATGCACTTGTCAGCACAATGCTCCTGACCCTTGTCATCTCAATGCTCCAAGCCATTGTCATCACAATGTACCATTACATTTGTCATTAGAATCCTCCATGACACTTGGCATCACAATGCTCCATGCCATTGTCATCACAATGGGCCATTACATATGTCAACACAATGCTCCATCACACCACTCTTCACAATACTGCATGACCTGGTCATCACAATGCTCCATGCCCTTCTCACCACAATGCACCATTCCAACAGTCATCGCAATAATCCATGAAACTTATTAGACCAATGCTCCATGCCCTTGTCATCACAATGCTCCATGACCCATGTCATCACAATGCTCCATGAACTTTTCATCACAATGCTCTTTGATCCTTGTCATCACAATTCTCTATGCCTTTCTCAGCACAATGCTCCATGTCCCTTGTCATCACAATGCTCCATGCGCTTGTCAGCAAGATGCTCCATGACACATGTCATCAAAATGCACCATGCGCTTGTCATCACAGTGCTTCCCAATCTTGTCAGCACAATGCTCCATAAACTTTGTCATCACAATGCTCCATGCACTTCTCATCAAAATGCTCTCTCACCACAGATATCACAATGTTACATCACTATTCGTCACAATACTCCCTCACCCCTGTTATCACAGTGTTCCATGACTCCTGTCATCAAAATGCTACATGCACTTATCATCACAATGTTCAATGACCCCTGATATCACAATGCTCCATAACCCCTGTCATCAAAATGCTCCATGACCCCTGACATCACAATGTTCCATAACCCCTGTCATCAAAATGTTCCATGACCCTTTTCATCAAATTGCTCCATGACCCTGTCATCACAATGCTCCCTGCCCTTCTCATCACAATGCACAACACGCTTGTCATCAAAATGCTCCATGACTTTTGTCATCAGAAAGATCCCTGACCCTTGGCATCACAATGCTCCACGTCATTGTCATCACAGTGCTCCATGAACGCTCTCATCAAATAGCTCCATGCCCTTGTCATCACAAAGCTCCATGACACATGTCATCAGAATGCTCCATGGCCTTCTCATCACAATGCTCTATGCGCTTGCCATCACAATGCTCCATTACCCCACTCATAACAATCCTCCATGACACCTGCCATCACGATGTTCCGTGGCCTTGTCATCACAAGGCTCCATGTCCCTTCTCATCACAATGCTACAAAACCCCTGTAATCACAATGCTCCATGCCCCTTTTCATCTCAATGATCCATGAACCCTGTCATCACAATGCACCATGCCCATCATCATAATGCTTCAGGCTATTGTCATCACAATGAAATCAAAATGCTCCATGACCTCTGTCATAACAATGCTCCAAACCCTTGTGATCACAATATTCCATAACACTTGTCATCACAGTGCCCCATGACACTCATCATCACAATTATCCATGGTCTTCTCATCACAATGCTCCATGACCTTTGTCATCACAATGCTCAATACACTTGTCATCAAAATGCTCCCTGACACTTGTTGTCTGTATGCTCCTGGAACCCTGTCATTACAAGGCCCCATGCCTTTTTCATCACAATGATCCATGCCCTTTTCCTCACAATGCTCCAAGACCCCTTTAAACACAATGTTCCATGCCCTTGTCATCACAAAGCTCAATGAAACATGTCTTCAGAATGCTCCTTGGCCTTCTCCTCACAATGTTCCATGCCCATGTCATCACAGTGTTCCAACACCCCTGTAATCACAGTGGTCCATGCCCCTTTTCATCAGTATGATCCATGAGATTTGTCCTCACAAGTCTCTATGGATTTCTCATCACAATGCTCCAGGACCTTGTCATCACAATGCTTCACGACATTGTCTTGAAAATTCTCAATGGCCCTTGTCATCATAATGCTCCAAGCCCTAGTCATCACAATGCTCCATTATATTTGTCATCAAAATCCTCCATTACATTTGGCATCACAATGCTCCCTGCTATTGTCATTGCAATGGACCATGACATATGTCATCACAATACTCCCTGACACCTGTCTTCACAATACTCCATCACCTTCTCATCACTATGATCCATGCCCTTGTCATCACAATGCACCATGTTCAATGTCATCACAATAATCTATGAAACTTGTCAGACCAATGCTCCATGCCCCGTCACCACAATGCTCCATGCCCTTGTCATCACAATGCTCCATTACCACTGTCATCACAATGCTCTGTGACTCCAGTCATCACAATGCTTCATAACATTTGTCATCACAATGGTCCATGCCCGTGTCATCACAAGGCTCTGTGACCTTTATAACCACAATGCTCCATGAACTTTTCATCACAATGCTCCGTGACCCTTGTCATCAAAATGCTCCATGCGTTTGTCAGAAAAATGCTCCAAGACCCTTGTCATCACAATGTGCTACGCACTTTTCATCACAACGGTCCACAAATTTGTCATGGTAGTGCTCCATAAACCTTGTAATCACAATGCTCCATGCCCTTCTCCTCACAATGCTCCATGACCCCTGCCATCACAATATTCCACGGCCTTGTCATCACAAGGCTCCATGACACTTGTCATCACAATGCTCCAAGACCCCTGTAATCACAATGCTCCATGCTCTTGTCATCACAAAGCTCCATGACACATGCCATCAGAATGTTCCATGTCCTTCTCATCAAAAGGCTCCATGCCCTTGTCATCACAGTGCTCCAAGACCCCTGTAATCACAATGCTCCATGCCCCTTTTCTTCTCAATGCACCATGAACCCTGTCATCACAATGCACCATGCCCATCATCATAATGCTTCTGGCTATTTTCAGCACAATGAAATCAATATTCTCCATGCCCTCTATCATCACAATACACCATGAATATTTTCAGCCCAATGCTCCATGACCCTTGTCATCACAATGATCCATGCCCTTGTCATCGCAATGTTCCATGACCCCTGTATTCACAGAGCTCCGTGACGCTTGTCATCACAGTGCTCCATGACACATATCATCACAAAGCTCCATGACTTTGTCAGCAAAATGCTACATGACCTTGTCATTACAATGCTCTATGCACTTTTCATCACAATACTCCATTACGATTGTCATCACAATCCTCCATGAACCTTGGGATCACATTGCTTCATGCCCTTGTCATCACAGTGTTCCATGCTCCTTGAAATCAAAATGATCCATGACCTCTGTCATCACAATGCTCCAAACACTTGTGATCAAAATGTTCTATAACACTTGTCATCACAACGCTCCATGATGCCTGTCATCACAACACTCCATGCACTTTTCATCACAATGCTCCATGAACTTTGTCGTCACAATTCTCAATACACTTGTCATCACAATGTTCCCTGACACTTGTCATCAGAATGCTCCTTGAACCCTGTCACGAAAAGGCTTCATGCCTTTTTCATCACAATGCCCCATGCCGTTTTCATCACAATGCTCCACGCCACTGTCATCAAAATACTCCACAAGCTTGTCATGAGAATGCTCCATGACAATTGTCATCATATTTCTCCATGCACTTGTCAGCACAATGCTCCCTGACCCTTGTCATCTCAATGCTCGAAGCCATTGTCATCACAATGCACCATTACCTTTGTCATCAGAATCCTCCATGCCACTTGGCATCACAATGGGCCATTACATATGTCATCTCAATGCGCCCTGACACCAGTCTTCACAATACTGCATGACCTGTTCATCACAATGCTCCATGCCCTTGTCACCACAATGCACCATTCCAACAGTCATCGCAATAATCCATGAAACTTATTAGACCAATGCTCCATGCCCTTGTCATCACAATACTCCATGACCCATGTCATCACAATGCTCCATAAACTTTTCATCACAATGCTCTTTGATCCTTGTCATCACAATGCTCTATGCCTTTCTCAGCACAATGTCCCATGACCCTTGTCATCAAAATGCTCCATGCGCTTGTCAGCACGATGCTCCATGACACATGTCATCAAAATGCACCATGCCCTTTCATCACAGTGCTTTCCAATCTTGTCATCACAATGCTCCATAAACTTTGTCATCACAATGCTCCATGCACTTCTCATCAAAATGCTCTCTCACCACAGATATCACAATGTTACATCACTATTCGTCACAATACTCCCTCACCCCTGTTATCACAGTTTTCCATGACTCCTGTCAACAAAATGCTACATGCACTTATCATCACAATGTTCAATGACCCCTGATATCAAAATGCTCCATAACCCCTGTCATCAAAATGCTCCATGACCCTTTTCATCAAATTGCTCCATGAACCTGTCATCACAATGCTCCCTGCCCTTCTCATCACAATGCACAACGCAGTTGTCATCAAAATGCTCCATGACTTTTGTCATCAGAAAGATCCCTGACCCTTGGCATCACAGTGCTCCATGTCATTGTCATCACAGTGCTCCATGAACGCTCTCATCAAAATGCTCCATGCCCTTGTCATCACAAAGCTCCATGACACATGTCACCAGAATGCTCCATGGCCTTCTCATCACAATGCTCTATGTGCTTGCCATCACAATGCTCCATTACCCCTGTCATAACAATCCTCCATGACACCTGCCATCACGATGTTCCGTGGCCTTGTCATCACAAGGCTCCATGACCCTTCTCATCACAATGCTCCAAGACACCTGTAATCACAATGCTCCATGACCCTTTTCATTTCAATGATCCATGAACCCTGTCATCACAATGCACCATGCCCATCATCATAATGCTTCAGGCTATTGTCATCACAATGAAATGAAAATGCTCCATGACCTCTGTCATAACAATGCTCCAAACACTTGTGATCACAATATTCCATAACACTTGTCATCACAGTGCCCCATGACACTCCTCATCACAATTATCCATGGTCTTCTCATCACAATGCTCCATGACCCTTGTCATCACAATGCTCAATACACTTGTCATCAAAATGCTCCCTGACACTTGTTGTCTGTATGCTCATTGAACCCTGTCATGACAAGGCACCATGCCTTTTTCATCACAATGATCCATGCCCTTTTCCTCACAATGCTCCAAGACCCCTTTAAACACAATGCTCCATGCCCTTGTCATCACAAAGCTCAATGAAACATGTCTTCAGAATGCTCCTTGGCCTTCTCCTCACAATGCTCCATGCCCATGTCATCACAATGTTCCAAGACCCCTGTAATCACAATGGTCCATGCCCCTTTTCATCAGTATGATCCATGAGATTTGTCCTCACAAGTCTCTATGGATTTCTCATCACAATGCTCCAGGACCTTGTCATCACAATGCTTCACGACATTGTCATGAAAACTCTCAATGGCCCTTGTCATCATAATGCTCCAAGCCCTAGTCATCACAATGCTCCATTATATTTGTCAACAAAATCCTCCATTACATTTGGCATCACAATGCTCCCTGCCATTGTCATTGTAATGGATCATGACATATGTCATCACAATGCTCCCTGACACCTGTCTTCACAATACTCCATGACCTTCTCATCACAATGATCCATGCCATTGTCATCACAATGCACCATGTTCAATGTCATCACAATAATCTATGAAACTTGTCAGACCAATGCTCCATGCCCCTGTCACCACAATGCTCCATGCCCTTGTCATCACAACGCTCCATGACCACTGTCATCACAATGCTCCGTGACTCCAGTCATCACAATGCTTCATAACATTTGTCATCACAATGGTCCATGCCCGCGTCATCACAAGGCTCTGTGACCTTTATAACCAAAATGCTCCATGAACTTTTCATCACAATGCTCCGTGACCCTTGTCATCAAAATGCTCCATGCGTTTGTCAGAAAAATGCTCCATGACCCTTGTCATCACAATGTGCTATGCGCTTTTCATCACAACAGTCCACAAATTTGTCATGGTAATGCTCCATAAACCTTGTAATCACAATGCTCCATGCCCTTCTCATCACAATGCTCCATTACCCCTGTCATAACAATGCTCCATGACCACTGCCATCACAATATTCCATGGCCTTGTCATCACAAGGCTCCATGACACTTGTCATCACAATGCTCCAAGACCCCTGTAATCACAATGCTCCATGCCCTTGTCATCACAAAGATCCATGACACATGCCATCAGAATGTTCCATGTCCTTCTCATCAAAATGCTCCATGCCCTTGTCATTACAGTGCTCCAAGACCCCTGTAATCACAATGCTCCATGCCCCTTTTCTTATCAATGCTCCATGAACCCTGTCATCAAAATGCACCAGGCCCATCATCATAATGCTTCTGGCTATTGTCAGCACAATGAAATCAAAATTCTCCATGCCCTCTGTCATCACAATACTCCATGAATATTTTCAGCCCAATGCTCCATGACCCTTGTCATCACAATGATCAATGCCCTTGTCATCGCAATGTTCCATGACCCCTGTATTCACAGAGATCCGTGACGCTTGTCATCACAGTGCTCCATGACACATATCATCACAATGCTCCATGACTTTGTCAGCAAAATGCTACATGACCTTGTCATTACAATGCTCTATGCACTTGTCATCACAATACTCCATTACCATTGTCATCACAATCCTCCATTAACCTTGGGATCACATTGCTTCATGCCATTGTAATTACAATGTTCCATGCTCCTTGAAATCAAAATGATCCGTGACTTCTCTCATCACAATGCTCCAAAACCTTGTGATCAAAATGTTCCATAATACTTGTCACCACAACGCTCCATGATGCCTGTCATCAGAATACTCCATGCACTTTTCATCACAATGCTCCATGACCTTTGTCATCACAATTCTCTATACACTTGTCATCACAATGCTCCCTGACACTTGTCATCAGAATGCTCCTTGAACACTGTCACGAAAAGGCTTCATGCCTTTTTCATCACAATTCCCCATGCCGTTTTCATCACAATGCTCCACGCCACTGTCATCAAAATACTCCACAAGCTTGTCATGAGAATGCTCCATGACCCTTGTCATCACAATTCTCCATGCACTTGTCAGCACATTGCTCCCTGACATTTGTGATAACAATGTTCCAAGCCATTGCCATCACAATGCTCTATTACTTTATCATCAGAATCCTCCATGACATTTGGTATCACAATGCTCCATGCCATTGTCATCACAATGGGCCATTACATATGTGATCACAATGCTCCCTGACACCTGTCTTCACAATACTGCATGACCAGGTCATCACAATGCTCAATGCCCTTGTCATCACAATGCGCCATTCCAACTGTCATCACAATAATCCATGAAACTTATTAGACCAATGCTCAATGCCCTTGTCATCACAATGCTCCATGCGCTTGTTATCACAATGCTCCATGACCCCTGTCATCACAATGCTCCGTGACTCCAGTTATCACAATGCTTCATGACCTTTGTCACCACAGTGGTCCATGCCCTCGTCATCAACAGTCTCTGTGTTCTTTTTAACCACAATGCTACATGAACTTTTCATCAAAATGCTCTTTGACCCTTGTCATCACAATGCTCTGTGCACTTCTCATCAAAATGCTCTGTCACCACTGATATCACAATGTTACATCACTATTCGTCACAATATTCCCTCACCCCTCTCATCAAAATGTGCCATGACTCCTGTCATCACAAAGCTACATGCACTTATCATCACAATGTTCGATGACCCCTGGCATCACAATGTTCCATAACCCCTATCATCAAATTGTTCCATGACTCTTTTCATCAAATTGCTCCATGACACTGTCATCACAATGCTCCATGTCATTGTCATCACAGTGCTCCATGAAGGTTCTCATTACATTGCTCCATGTCCTTGTCTTCACAAACCTCCATGACACATGTTATCAGAATTCTGCATGGCCTTCTCATCACAATGCTCCATGACCCTTGTAATCACAATGCTCCATGAACTTTTCATCACAATGCTCTTTGATCCTTGTCATTACAATTATCTATGCCTTTCTCAGCACAATGCTCCGTGACCCTTGTCATCACACTGCTCCATGCGCTTGTCAGCACGATGCTCCATGACACGTCATCATAAGGCACCATGCGCTTGTCATCACAGTGGTCCACAAGCTTGTCATCAGAATGCTCCATAAACCTTGTCATCCCAATGCTCCGTGCACTTCTCATCAAAATGTTCTCTCACCACAGATATCACAATGTTACATCACTATTCGTCACAATACTTCCTCACCCCTGTTATCACAATGTTCCATGACTCCTGTCATCACAATGCTACATGCAATTATCATCACAATGTTCGATGACCCCTGACATCACAATGCTCCATAACCCCTGTCATCAAAATGCTTCATGACCCTTTTCATCATAATGCTCCATGGCACCTGACATCACAATGTTCCATAACCACTCTCATCAAAATGTTCCATGACCATTTTCATCAAATTGCTCCATGACCCTGTCATCACAATGCTCAGTGCCCTTCTCATCACAGTGCACAACGCCCTTGTCATCAAAATGCTCCATGACATTTGTCATCACAAAGATCCATGACCCTTGGCATCACAATGCTCCATGCCCTTGTCCTCACAAATCTCCATGACACATGTCATCAGAATGCTCCATTGTCTTCTCATCACAATGCTCCATGCCCTTGCCATCACAATGCTCCATTACACCTGTAATAAAAATGCTCCATGACCGCTGCCATCACGATGTTCCGTGGCCTTGTCATCACAAGGCTCCATGACCCTTCTCATCACAATGCTCCAAGACCCCTGTAATCACAATGCTCCATGCCCATTTTTCATCTCAATGATCCATGAACCCTGTCATCACAATGCACCATGCCCATCATCATAATGCTTCAGGCTATTGTCATCACAATGAAATCAAAATGCTCCATGACCACAGTCATAACAATGCTCCAAACCCTTGTGATCACAATATTCCATAACACTTGTCATCACAGTGCCCCATGACACTCGTCATCACAATTATCCAAGGTCTTCTCATCACAGTGCTCCATGACCATTGTCATCACAATGCTCAATACACTTGTCATCAAAATGCCCCCTGACAATTGTTGTCTGTATGCTCCTTGAACCCTGTCATGACAAGGCTCCATGCCTTTTTCATCACAATGATCCATGCCCTTTTCTTCACAATGCTCCAAGACCCATTTAAACACAATGCTCCATGCCCTTGTCATCAGAAAGCTCAATGACACATGTCTTCAGAATGCTCCTTGGCCTTCTACTCACAATGCCCCATGCCCATGTCATCACAATGTTCCAAGACCCCTGTAATCACAGTGGTCCATGCCCCTTTTCATCAGTATGCTCCGTGAGATATGTCATCACAAGTCTCTGTGGATTTCTCATCACAATGCTCCAGGAACTTTTCATCACAATGCTTCTCGACCTTGTTCTGAACATTCTCAATGGCCCTTGCCATCATAATGCTCCAAGCCCTAGTCATCACAATTTTCCATTATATATGTCATCAAAATCCTCCATTACATTTGGCATCACAATGCTCCCTGCCATTGTCATTGCAATGGACCATGACATATGTCATCACAATGCTCCCTGACACCTGTGTTTACAATACTCCATGGGCTTCTCATCACAATGATCCATGGCCTTGTCATCCCAATGCTCCATGACCCCTGTATTCACAATGCTCCATGACGCTTGTCATCACAGTGCTCAATGACACCTGTCATCACAGTGCTCCATGGCTTTGTCAGCAAAATGCTACATGACCTTGTCATTACAATGCTCTATGCGCTTGTCATCACAATACTCCATTTCCATTGTCATCACAATCCTCCATGAACCTTGAGAGCACATTGCTTCATGCCCTTGTCATCACAATGCTCCATGCTCCTTGAAATCAAAATCATCCATGACCTCTGTCATCGCAATGCTCCAAACCCTTGTGATCCCAATGTTCCATAACACTTGTCATCACAATGCTCCATGATGCCTGTCATCACAAAATTCCATGCCATTTTCATCACAGTGTTCCATGACATTTGTCATCACAATGCTCAGTACACTTGTCATCACAATGCTCCCTGACACTTGTCATCAGAATGCTCTTTGAACCCTGTCACGAAAAGGCTCCATGCCTTTTTCATCACCATGCCCCATTCCGTTTTCATCACAATGCTCCGTGACCATTGTCATCAAAATGCTCCATGACTTTGTCTGAAAAATGTTCCATGACCCTTGTCATCACAATGTGCCATTCGCATTTCATCACAACGGTTCAGAAAATTGTCATTGCAATGCTCCATAAACCTTGTAATCACAATGCTCCATACACTTCTCATCAAAATGCTCTCTCACCAGAGATATCACAGTGTTCCATCACTAGTTGTCACAATACTCCCTCACCACGGTAATCACAATGTCCCATGACCCCTCTCATCACAATGCTACATCCCTTTATCATCACAAAGTTCCATGACCCCTGACATCACAATATTCTATAACCCCTGTCATCAAAATGTTCCAATACACTTTCCATCATATTGCTGCATGACCCTGTCATCAAAATACTCCCTGCCCTTCTCATGACAATGCACCAAGCAATTGTCTTCAAAATGCTCCATGACCTTTGTCATCACAAAGCGCCATGACACTTGGCATCACAATGCTCCATGTCATTGTCATCACAATGCTCCATGAACCCTCTCATCACATTGCTCCATGCCCTTGTCATCACAAAGCTCCATGTCACTTGTCATCACAATGCTCGATGCCTTTCTCATCACAATGCCTCATGACCTTGTCATTACAATCCTCCATGACCCATGTATCACAGTGTTCCATGCCCTTATCATCACAATGCTCTATGCCCACTCTCATCACAATAATCCATGAAACATTTCAGACCAATGCTCCATGCCCTTCTCATCACCATGCTCCTTTACCTCTTTCATAACAATGCTCCATGACACCTGCCATCAAAATGTTCCACGGCCTTGTCATCACAAGGCTCCATGACACTTGTCATCACAATGCTCCTCGACCCCTCTAATCAAAATGCTCCATGCCCTTGTCATCAAAAAGCTACATGACGCATGTCATCAGAATGTTCCATGGCCCTGTCATCACAAGGCTCCATTCACTTGTCATCACAATGCTCCAAGACCCTTTTAATCAAAATGCTCCATGCGTCTTTTCATCTCAATGCACCATGAACCCTGTCATCACAATGGAGCCTGCCCATCATCATAATGCTTCAGGCTATTGTCATCACAATTAAATAAAAATGCTCCATGACCTCTGTCATCACAATGCTCCAATCCCTGGTGATCACAATGTTCCATAGCCCTTATCATCACAACACTCCATGACGCTCATCATCACAATTATCCATGGTCTTCTCATCAAAATGCTCCATGAACTTTGTCATCACAATGCTCAATACACTTGTCATCACAATGCTCCCTGACACTTGTCATCAGTATGCTCCATTAACCCTCTCATGACAGGTCTCCATGCCTTTTTCATCACAATGATCCATGTCCTTTTAATCACAATGCTCCAAGACACATGTAATCACAATGCTCCATGCCCTTGTCATCACAAAGCTCAATGACGCATGTCATCAGAATGCTCCACGGCCTTCTCATCAAAATGCTCCATGCCCTTGTCATTACAGTGCTCCAAGACCTCTGTAATCACAATGCTCCATGCCTCTTTTCATCTCAATGCTCCATGAACCCTGTCATCACAATGCATAATACCCTTCATCATAATGCTTCCGGCTATTGTCACTACAATGAAATAAAAATTCTCCATGACTTCTGTCATCAAAATGCTCCATGACACCTGTCATCAAAATACTCCATGAACATTTTCAGCCCAATGCTCCATGACCCTTGTCATCACAATGATCCATGCCCTTGTCATCCCAATGCTCCAAGACCCCTGTATTACAATGCTCCGTGACGCTTGTCATCACAGTGCTCCATGACATCTGTCATCACAATGCTCCATGCCCTTGTCATCACAAAGCTCCATGACCCCTGTATTCACAATGCTCCGTGACGCTTGTCATCACAGTGCTCCATGACACCTGTCATCACAATGTTCCATGCCTTTGTCAGCAAAATGCTACATGGCTTTGTGATTACCATGCTCTATGCGCTTGTCATCAAAATACTCCATTACCATTGTCATCACAATCCTCCATGAACCTTGGGATCACATTGCTACATGCCCTTGTCATCACAATGCTCCATGCTCCTTGAAATCAAAATGATCCATGACCTCTGTCATCACAATGCTCCGAAACCTTGTGATCACAATGTTCCATAACACTTGCCATCCCAACGATCCATGATGCCTGTCATCACAATACTCTATGCACTTTTCATCACAATGCTCCATGACCTTTGTCATCACAATTCTCAATACACTTGTCATCACAATGCTCCCTGACACTTGTCGTCAGAATGCTCCTTGAACGTTGTCACGAAATTTTCCATGCCTTTTTCAACACAATGCCCCATGCCGTTTTCATCACAATGCTCCACGACACTGTCAGCAAAAAACTCCTCAAGCTTATCATGAGAATGTTCCATGACCCTTGTCATCACAATTCTCCATGCACTTGTCAGCACAATGCTCCCTGACCCTTGTCATCTCAATGCTCCAAGCCACTGTCATCACAATGCACCATTACCTTTGTCATCAGAATCCTCCATGACACCAGGAGTCACAATGCTCCATGCCATTGTCATCACAATGGGCCATTACATATGTCATCACAGTGCTCCCTGACACCTCTCTTCACAATAAAGCATGACCTGGTCATCACAATGCTCCATGCTCTTGTCACCACAATGCACCATTCCAACAGTCATCACAATAATCCATGAAAATTATTAGACCAATGCTCCATGCCCTTGTCATCACAATGCTCCATGACCCTTGTAATCACAATGCTCCATGAACTTTTCATCACAATGCTCTTTGATCCTTGTCATCACAATGCTCTATGCCTTTCTCAGCGCAATGCTCCATGTCCCTTGTCATCACAATGCTCCATGCGCTTGTCAGCACGATGCTCCATGATGCATGTCATCATAATGCACCATGTGCTTGTCATCACAGCGCTCCACAAGCTTGTCATCACAATGCTCCATAAACACTGTCATCACAATGCTCCATGCACTTCTCATCAAAATGCTCTCTCAACACAGATATCACAATGTTACATCACTATTCGTCACAATAGTCACTCATCCCGGTTATCACAATGTTCCATGACCCCTGCCATCACAATGCTACATGCATTTATCATCACAGTGTTCGATGACCCGACATCACAATGCTTCATAACCCCGGTCATCAAAATGCTCCATGACCCTTTTCATCATAATCCTCCATGACCCCTGACATCACAATGTTCCATATTCCCTGTCATCAAAATGTCCCATGACACTTTTCATCAAATTTCTCCATGACCCTGTCATCACAATGCTCCCTGCCCTTCTCATCACAATGCTCAACGCACTTGTCATCAAAATGCTCCATGACCTTTGTCATCACAAAGATCCATGACCCTTGGCATCACAATGCTCCATGTCATTGTCATCACAATGCTCCATGAACACTCTCATCACATTGTTCCATGCCCTTGTCATCAGAAAGCTCCATGACACATGTCTTCAGAATGCTCCATGGCCTTCTCATCACAATGCTCCATGCCCTTGCCGTCAAAATGCTCCAGTACCCCTGTCATAACAATGCTCAATGACCCCTGCCATCACGATGTTCCGTGGCCTTGTCATCACAAGGCTCCATGACCCTTCTCATCACAATGCTCCAAGACCCCTGTAATCACAATGCTCCATGCCCATTTTTCATCTCAATGATCAATGAACCCTGTCATCAAAATGCACCATGCCCATCATCATAATGCTTCATGCTATTGTCATCACAATGAAATCAAAATGTTTCATGACCTCAGTCATAACAATGCTCCAAAAACTTGTGATCACAATATTCCATAACACTTGTCATCACAGTGCCACATGACACTCGTCATCACAATTATCCATGTTCTTCTCATCACAATGCTCCATGACCTTTGTCATCACAATGCTCAATACACTTGTCATCAAAATGCTCCCTGACACTTGTTGTCTGTATGCTCCTTGAACCCTGTCATGACAAGGCTCCATGCCTTTTTCAACACAATGACCCATGCCCTTTTAATCACAATGCTCCAAGTCCCATGTAATCACAATGCTCCATGCCCTTGTCATCACAAAGCTCAATGGCGCATGTCATCAGAATGCTCCATGGCCTTCTCATCACAATGCTCCATTCCCTTGTGATCACAATGCTCCAAGACCCCTGTAATCACAATGCTCCATGTCCCTTTTCATCAGAATGCTCTATGAGACTTGTCATCACAAGTCTCCATTGTCTTCTCATCAAAGTGCTCTAGGAACTTGTCATCAAAATGCACCATGATCGCTGTCATCACAATACTCCATGAACATTTTCAGCCCAATGCTCCATGACCTTCTCATCAAAATGCTCCATGACCCCTGTCATCACAATACTCCATGAACATTTTCAGCCCAATGCTCCATGACCCTTGTCATCACAATGATCCATGCCCTTGTCATCCCAATGCTCCATGACCCCTGTATTCACAATGGTCCGTGATGCTTGTCATCACAGTGCTCCATGAAACCTGTCATCACAGTGCTCCATGCCTTTGTCAGCAAAATGCTACCTGACCTTGTCATTGCGATGCTCTATTCGTTTGTCATCACAATACTCCATTACCATTGTCATCACAGTCCTCCATGAACCTTGGGATCACATTGCTTCATGCCCTTGTCATCACAATGCTCCATGCTCCTTGAAATCAAAATGATCCATGACTTCTGTCATCACAATGCTCAAAACCCTTGTGATCACAGTGTTCCATAACACTTGTCATCACAACGCTGCATAATGCCTGTCATCACCATACTCCATGCCCTTTTCATCACAATGCTCCAAGACTTTGTCATCACAATTCTCAATACATTTGTCATCACAATGCCCCATGCCATTTTCATCACAATGTTCCATGCCATTGTCATCAAAATACTCCACAAGCTTGTCATCAGAATACTCCATGACCCTTTTCATCACAATTCTCCATGCATCTCTCAGCACAATGCTCCATGACACTTGTCATCACAATGCTCCAAGCCATTGTCATCACAATGCTCCATTACCTTTGTCATCAGAATCCTCCATGACACTTGGCATCACAATGCTCCATGCCATTGTCATCACTATGGGCCATTACATATGTCATCACAATGCTCCCTGACACCTGTCTTCACAGTACTGCATGACCTGGTCATCACAATGCTCCATGCCCTTGTCATCACAATGCGCCATTCCAACTGTCATCACAATAATCCATGAAACTTATTAGACCAATGCTCCATTCCCTTGTCATCACAAGGCTCCATGCCCTTGTTATCACAATGGTCCATGACCCCTGTCATCACAATGCCCCATGCCTCCATTCATCACAATGCTTCATGACCTTTGTCATCTCAGTGGTCCATGCCCTAGTCATCAACAGACTCTGTGACATATTTAACCACAATGCTCCATGAACTTTTCATCACAATGCTCTTTGACCCTTGTCATCACAATGCTCTATGCCTTTCTCAGCACAATGCTCCATGACCCTCATCATCACCATGCTCCATGCGCTTGTCAGCACAATGTTCCATGACCCATGTCATCACAATGCACCCTGCACTTTTCATCACTGTGCTCCACAATCTTGTCACCACAATGCTCCATAAAACTTTTCATCACAATGCTCCATGCACTTCTCATCAAAATGCTCTGTCAACACTGATATCACAATGGTACATCACTATTCATCACAATACTCCTTCACCCCTGTCATCACAATGTTCCATTACTTCTGTCTTTGCAATGCTACATGCACTTATCATCACAAAGTTCGATGACCCCTGACATCACAATGTTCCATAACCCCTGTCATCAAAATGCTCCATAACACTTTTCCTCAAAATGCTCAATGACCCCTGACATCACAATATACCATAACACCTGTCATCAAAATATTCCATGACCCTTTTCATCAAATTGCTCTATAACCCTGTCATCACAATGCTCCCTGCCCTTCTCATCACAATGTACCACGCCCTTGTCATCAAAATGCTCCATGACCTTTGTCATCACAAGGCTCCATGACCCTTGGCATCTCAATGCTCCATGCCATTGTCATCACAATGCTCCATGAACCCTCTAATCACAATGCTCCATGCCCCTTTGCATCTCAATGCTCCATGAACCCTGTCATCAAAATGCACCATGCCCATTATCATAATGCTTCAGGCTATTGTCATCACAATGAAATCAAAATATTCGATGATCTATCTCATCACAATGCTCCAAATCCTTGTGATCACAATGTTCCATAACACTTATCATCACAAACTCACTTGACACTCATCCTCACAATTATCCATGGTCTTCTCATCACAGTGCTCCATGACCTTTGTCATCACAGTGCTCTATACACTTGTCATCACAATGCTCCCTGACACTTGTCATCAATATGCTCCTGGAACACTGTCATGACAAGGCTCCATACCATTTTCATAACAATGATCCATGCCAATTTCATCACAATGCTCCAAGACACCAGTAATCACAATGCTCCATGCCCTTGTCATCACAATGCCCCAAGACCCCTGTAATCACAATACTCCATGCCCCTTTTCATCAGAATGCTCTATGAGACATGTTATTACAAGGCTCCATGGTCTTCTCATCACAATTCTCCAGGAACTTTTCATCACAGTGCTCCATTCCCTTGTCATCACTATGCTCCATGACCCCTGTCCTCACAATACTTCCTGAACATTTTCAGTCCAATTCTCCAGGAACTTCTCATCACAATGCTTCATGATCCCTATCATCACAATGCTCCATGACCACTGTCATCACAATGCTCCATGACCCCTGACAACACAGTGATTCGGGACTCTTGTCATCACAATGCTCCATTCCCTAGTCAGCACAATGCTCCATGAACATTTTCAGCCCAATGCTCCATGAGACTTGTCATCACAATGATCCATGCCCTTGCCATCCCAATGCTCTATGACCCCTGTAATCACAATGATCCGTGATGCTTCTCATCATAGTGCTCCATGACCCTTATCATCACAATGCTCCATGCCTCTGTCAGCAAAATGCTACATGACCTTGTCATCAAAATACTCCATTTGCTTGTCATCAAAATACTCCCTTACCATTGTCATCAAATTCCTCCATGAACCTTGGGATCACATTGATTCATGCCCTTGTCATCCCAATGCTCCATGCTCCTTGAAAACAAAATGATCCATGACTTCTATCATCACAATGCTCCAAACCCTTGTGATCACAATGTTCCATAACACTTGTCATCACAACGCTCCATGATGCCTGTCATCACAGTACTCCATGCCCTTTTCGTCAAAATGCTCCATGATCTTTTTCATCACCATTCTCAGTACACTTGTCATCACAATGTTCCCTGACACTTGTCGTCAGAATGTTCCTTGAAACCTGTCATGAAATGGCTTCATGCCTATTTCATCCCAATGCTCCCTGCCCTTTTCATCACAATGCTCCATGCCATTGTCGTCACAATACTCCACAAGCTTGGCATTAGAATGCTCCATGACACTTGTCATCACAATGCTCCATGGCCACTGTCATCACAATGCTCCATACCCCTTGTCATTACTGTGCTCCATGACGCTCGTCATCACAATTATCCATGGTCTTCTCATCACAATGCTCTACGCCCTTGTCATCAAAATGCTCCATGACCCTTGTCATCACAATGCTCCATGGCCACTGTCATCACAATGCTGCATTCCCCTTGTCATTACAGTGCTCCATGACGCTCGTCATCACAATTATCCATGGTCTTCTCATCACACTGCTCCACGGTCTTTCCATCACAATGCTCCATTCCCTGGTCATCACAATGCTCCATGCCCTGGTCATCACAATTCTCCTCGTTCTTGGCATCACTATGCTCCATGACACTTCTCATCACCGTGTTACATGATTTGTCATCACAATTCTCTATGCACTTGTCATCGCAATGCTCCATGACCCCTGTCATAGGAAGCTCCATGTGCTTCTCATCACAATGCTTCATGAACTTGTCATCAAAATTCTCAATGGCCCTTGTCATCACAATGCTCCATGCCCTTGTCATCACAATGCTCCATGTCCCTTTTCATCACAATGCTCCATGTCCCTTGTCATCACAATGCTCCAAGCCCTTGTCATCAAAACGCTCCATTACATTTGTCATCACAATCCTCCATGACACTTGGCATCACAATGTTCCATTCCATTGTCATCGCAATGGACCATGACATATGTCATCACAATGCTCCCTGAGACCTGTCTTCAAAATACTCCATGACCTTCTCATCACAATGCTCCATGCCTTTGTCATCACATTGCACCATGCCCACTGTCATCACAATAATCCATGAAACATGTCAGGCCAATGCTCCATGCCCCTGTCATCACAATGCTCATTGCCTTTTCATCACAATGCTCTATGACCCCTGTCATCACAATGCTCCTTGACTCCAGTCATCACAATGCTTCATGACCTTTGTCATCACAATGGTCAATGCCCTCGTCATCACAAGGCTCTGTGACCTTTGTCACCAAAATGCTCCATGAAATTTTCATCACAATGCTCGGTGACCCTTGTCATCACATTGCTCCATGTCTTTGTCAGCACAGTGCTCCATGACCCATGTCATCACAGTGTGCCATGTGCTTGTCATCACAATGCTCCACAACCTTGTCATCAAAATGCTCCATAAAACTTGTCATCACAATGCTCCATGCACTTCTTATCAAAATGCTCTCTCACGAATGATATCAAAATGTTCCCTCACTAGTCATCACAATACACCCACTCCCCTGTCATCACAATGGTCCACAACACCGTCATGAAAATGTTCCATGACTCCTGACATCACAATGTTCCATAACCCCTGTCATCAAAATGTTCCATGACACTTTTCATCAAATTGCTCCATGACCCTGTCATCACAATGCTCCCTGCCCTTCACAAGAGAATTCACCACACCCTTGTCTTCAAACTGCTCCATGACCTTTGTCATCACAAAACTCCATGACCCTTGGCATCACAATGCTCCATGCCATTGTCATCACAATGCTCCAAAAACCTCTCATCACATCGTTCCAAGCCTTTGTCATCACAGGATCCATGATGCTTTTCATCACAATGCTCGATGCCATTCTTCTCACAATGCTCCATGCACTTGTCATTACAATCCTCCATGAACCATGTATCACAGTGTTCCGTGCCCTTGTTATCACAATGCTCCTTGCCCCCTCTCATCACAATAATCCATGAAACATCTCAGACCAATGTTCCATGCCCTTTTCATCACAGTGATCCAAGACTCCTCTAATCATAATTCTCCATGCCCCTTTTCATCTCAATGCACCATGAACGCTGTCATCACAATGCACCAATGCACATCATCATAATGCTTCATGCTATTGTCATCACAATGAAATCTAAATGCTCTATGACCTCTGGCATCACAATGCTCCAAATCCTTGTGATCACAATATTCCATAACACTTATCATCACAGCTCCCCATAACGCTCGTCATCACAATTATCCATGGTCTTCTAATCACAATGCTCCATGACATTTGTCATCACAATGCTCAATACCCTTGTCATCACAATGGTCCCTGACACTTGTCATCAGTATGCTCCTTGAACCCTGTCATGACAAGGCTCCATGCCTTTTTCATCACAATGTTACATGTCCTTTTCCTCACAGTGCTCCAAGACCCCTGTAATCACAATGCTCCATGCCCTTGTCATCACAAAGCTCCATGATGCATGTCATCAGAACGCTCCATGACATTCTCATCCCAATGTTCAATGCCCTTGTCATCACAATGCTCCAAGACCCCTGTAATCACAATGCTCCATGACCCTTTTCATCAGAATGCTCCATGAGACTTGTCATCACATGGCTCCATGGTCTTCTCATCACAGTGCTCCAGTACCTTGTCATCACAATGCTCCTTGACCCCTGTCATCACAATACTCCATGAACATTTTCAGCCCAATGCTCCATGACGTTCTCATCACAATGCTCCATGACCTCTGTCATCACAATGCTCCATGACCACTGTCATCACAATGCTCCATGAACCCTGACAACACAATGATCCGGGACTCTTGTCATCAAAATTCTCCATGCCCTTGTCATCCCAATGCTCCATGAACCCTTTAATCACAATGATCCATGACGCTTGTCATCACAGTGCTCCATGAACCTTGTCATCACAATGCCTTTGTCAGCAAAATGATACATAATCTTGTCATCACAATGCTCCATGTGCTTGTCATCACAATCCTCCATGACCCTTGGGATCATATTGCTTTATGCCCTTGTCATCTCTGTCTTGCCTTTCTGGTTTTTACAGATTTTCGGATGCCCTTTTTGACCGGTGGGAAGCGACAATTCTTTGTAGTGTGGATTTGCATTGTGCGCTTGCTTGATTGGCCAAAAAGGGCCTATGCCTTTTCTCCTGAATATATTCAGGAGAAAATCATACGCTGTTTTTGGCCAAGTGCATCATTCTCGAAGTTGTGATGCCTTTCCTGTGCTTTAAAGGCGATTCCAATTTACCTCTTGAAATATGTTTTGTGCAATTCTGCCTCATTTTCAAGTCCGCTTTGTTGCCTTCCCTCAACAGATTTTTGGAAGAGAGTAGTCCTTTGTAACTCTGCAGGTTTTTGATTTGCTTTGCCCCTGAGCTCCAATTTTGAAATCCCATTATTGGGAGCTGACCGCAAATCCACAATTTTGCTTCAGGACCTATACTGGTTCCAGGGGTGGCTATACTGGTTCCCTGTGTGTGGCTATACTGGTTCCCTGTGGGTGGCTGAGGCTTTGTTTAATTCTTCTTCCTAATGGGAATTTAGAGTGACATGTGTCCGTCCAAATGCCTACATCTACTCTCTGATTGGTTCTCCCTCTTCCCTTTCATCCTCTGCACAATTAGCAAACTGTGCGAACCAGGAGGTTATAGTGGATGACTCTCCTAAGATGGGAGATTGATAGTAAAGTAGTTGGAATGCCAAACTGTAGCACAAGGAGAGGAAAAAGTAGGAGACTTTCAGAAACCTTTCGCCATCACAGGGTGTCCATTCTCTAGGTTTCCCATACATGTTATAACTGTAGTGATATTCCCTTCTACCTGGAAATTTGGGACCCATGGAATGGTGGCATGCATTACTACTTTAAAGGGTCTGCATTTTCTCTCCCAATCTCACCAGTCCTCTCAGTCCCAAGTGTCCAGCCTTATGTCTCATCCAGCTGTCTTTGCAGATAGGGTCATTCTAGGTTTCATCAGAACCCCTGAAGGAATTGTGTAAGAATTTTGCTGTTTTTTTGTTTTGTTTTTGAAATTCATTTTTATAATGGGGTTGAGCTAATTTTCCCTGACGTGTTTATGCTGGTCTAGACACACTTGATTCCCTTACAGAGGCATATAAATACACAGGTTTTAAGATTCTTACTAATCAGATATATTCCTCTGTGGGGAATAGGGGTTTTGAGTCCCGTTCACTGAGGAAGGTGTAGGTCTTGTCTATTCTGTATTTGGTTTATGGAATGGTACCTGTGCTAATATCAAACTCTGGTTTTATGCATCATCCCACCTCTCCTTTCCCCTTAAGGAGGCATAAGAGTGTTTTCTAAATGTGAGACACTGTTCTCTTTCCTAATTCAGTTCATGTGTTGTGATGTTGACATTCCCTCTGTAAGTGATATCTTATGATAAGATTCTTTTTCTGTGTGACTAATTTCCCTTAGAATCATCATACCTACATCCTCTCATTATGCTGCTACTGGCCTTATGACATTGATTTCACGTCTGAGTGATATTCCATTGTACAAAATTAGCACAAGTTCTTTATGCATTTCTCTTTTTCCTGGGATACTTTAGGTGTACCGAAGTTGAGGTTCTTGTATGCAGAGCAGCCTTAAACTTTGGGGTGCCTGTGTCTTGTTGATATTTAGTCTTCCCAAGTTATATGTCCATGTGTTGAAGTCACCTTTGCTCGGGGGCTTTGTATTTTAGATGTTTTAGGAAACAGCATACACTTCTTCAGAGTAGCTCTTGGATATTTATACCCCACCCATCAGCGTGACTAGTCTCCCTGTTTTCCATGGCCTCTCCTGCATTTTTGATTTGTACACATTTTTTGGATGGCCTTTCTGAGCAGTGGAAATTGAGACTTCTTTATTGTGCGGATTTGCATTTCCCTCTTGCTTGGTTGGCCAAAAACTCTGTATGTGTTTTTTTCCTGAAGATATTCACGAAAAAAAGGCATACACCCTTTTGCCCAACTGCATCATTTTAGAAATTCTGCTGCTTTTCATATGCTTTAAATGTGAGGACAATCTACCTTTTGGAAAATGTTTCCTGCAATTCTGCCTCTCATTCAGAACCTCTTTGTTGCCTTACCTGAATATATTTTTGGACATTGGTTATCATTTATATCTTTGCAGGTCTTTGAATTGTCTGCTCCTGAGCTCCATTTTGCAACTCGCTTTTTTTGTGAGCTGACCGCCAAACCATTGGATTAATTCCGGCCCTATTCTAGTTCTGGGGAGGCACGCTGAGCCTTTGGTTAATTCTTCTTCCTAATGGGAAATTACAGTGACATCTGCCTGTCAAAACTCCTACAGTTAATCTCTCATTGGTTCCTCCTCTTCCCATTTATTCTCTTCAAAATTGCAAACTGTGTGAAACAGTAGGTTAAAGGTGCTGATTCTCCAAGTGGGGAGATTGTTAGTAATGTGGCTGGAATGGCGAACCCAAGCACCAGGAGATCAAAAATGAGCTGCATTTTAGACACCTCTCCTGAGGACACGGTGTACATTCATCTCGGTTTCCCAGGCATGTTTTTGCTGTCAGAAGATTCCCTTGAAACTGCAGATTTCGGACCCATGGAATGGGTACCAGGCAGTATTACTTTAAAAGGTCTGCATTTCCTCACCCAGCCTCTCTAACATCTCTTAGCGTGCATAGCTTCCAGCCTTATATATCATCCTGCTGTGGGTCTACATGTGTTCAATCCATGCTACATCGTAGCCGTTCAACAAAAGTTGTAAGAATTTTTGTCTGTCTCACTGTTTTTATAAATATTTTTAAATTTATTTTTATATTGGTTACAGCTGATTTTCAAAGCTCTGTTTTTTGCTGCTGTACATCCACTTGATTCACGTACTGTGAGACAACAATAAATTCTTTCTCAGATGCTGACGAGTCATATGTATTATTTTCCAGTGACTTGAGTGGGCTGAGTGCCGTTCTTTGAGGTACCGTGTAGGCCTTGCCAGTTATTCAATTCGGTACTTGGAATGGTATCTTTGCTAATTTCAACCTCCTGGATAATACCTCACCATTCCCCACCTTTCCCATTTAGCAGCCTTATGTCTATTTTCTACATATTTGACTATGTTTCTGTTTTGTAGTTTATTTCATGTGTAGCCATTTTTGATTCCACCTTTAAGTGACATCTTATGTTATGTGTCTTTTTCTTTCTGACATGTGTCACTTAGAATGATCGTATGTAACTCCTCCAGAGTTGTTCCAACTGGCCTTATTTCATTGATTTCTGGATGAGTAATATTCCACTCTACATAAGTACCCCATCTCTTTTATCCATTTTATCCTTCCAGGGACATTTAGGTTATATCCAAGTGGAGGCCCTTTTTAACAGAGAGGTGGTAAACGTTGGGGTGCCTGTTTTCAGTCATTTTTTGTTTTTCCCAAGGTATACGCCCATGAGTGCAAGTGCCCTATGCTCTGTAGCTCAGTTTTCAGATGTTTTAGCAAACACAATACACTTCTCCAGAGTGGCCGTTGGCAAATTACATTTCCACTATCAGCCTCACAGGGCTCCCTTTTCTCCTCACCCTGTCCTGCATTTCTGGTGTTTACACTTTATGTGGATGGCCCTTCTGACTGATGTGAAGTGATACATTTTGTAGTATTGATTTCCAGTGCCCACCTGTTTGGTTGGATAAAAAGTGTGAATGGCCTTTACTTGAATATATTCAGAAAAAAATGCATACGCCCTTTTGAGCCAAGTGCATCATTGGCGATGTTCAGCCCCTTTTCTAGTGCTTTAATGGGGAGTCCTTTCTACCTCTTCAAATCTGTTTCCTGCCACTCCCCCTTGCTTACAAGTCCTTTTCTGTAACTTACCTCAAGACATTTTTCAACAATAGATATTTTCAATTCTGCAGTTTCATGAATTTTAGTGCCCCTGAGTTCCATTTTTCAACTTGTGTTTTTGGAAACTGGACACAAAACAGCGGGATTTCCTCTAGCCCTATTCTCTTTCCGTGGGCAATTCTAGCCTTTGATGAATTTGTCTTCTGGATTTGAAATTAGAGTGGCATGTGCCTGTCCGAACACCTAAGACTTGTCTCTAAATTTTTCTCATCCTTCCGCTTCATCCTCTGGACAAATTCCAAACTGTGTGCAACAGGATGTTGACGGTGCTGATATCCCCAAGTGAGGAGATTGTTAGGAAAGATGCTGGAGGGGTGAACCCGAGCACCAGGCGATGAGGAGATGAGGTGCCTTTTCCAAACTCTTTCGGATCAAACGGTGTACCATCCTCTAGGTGTGACAGGCATGTTTTAGCTGTAGGAAGGGTCCCGTGCATGGAAGGAGAACACCAGGGATTTTTCCAAATCAGTGCCTCCCCGAACCCCAAACTGGGGAATTTTTAAGCTATGGCTACACGTATGTCCATTAAGGGCCTTGGGAAATAGGCAGAGCCCAAATTTTAGATGATTGAAATCTTCAGGTTCAGAAGTGCTCACCATCGGCCTTGCTTAGGTTACATTTTATCTGTCATTGATAGATGATGTCAATAAAAATATCGATTCTTTTTCAGATTATTTCCCCTTATAGGTTATTGCAAAATATTCAGTGTAGTTCCCTGTGCTATACAGTAGTTCCTTGTTGATGATCTATTTTATACATAGCAGTGTGTATGTGTTAATCCCAAACTGTTAATTTATCCCTTCTCCTACCTTTCCCCTTTGGTAATAATAAATTATAAGATTTTATACTTCTCAGAAATGGGGGAGCTGAAAGAGAGGTATCCTTTTCAATGGAAAAGCATTCAAAACAAGATTGAAGCTTCAGCCAAGAGTATTCGATGTACATCCATGGAAATAAATCACTTCATTTCTCTAATGTTGACCTGACAAATAACACAGACGTCTTCACTGAACTTGCTTATAGTAAAGTGATGGAAATATCAAATGTAAGTCTTAGAAAAATCTTATTTTACCCGAGCATTATACACTGCTCTATGTTAACTACAGTTTGGCTCACACATCTGTTCAATGAAGTTACAATGTTCTTAATTTCTGTTACTGATCACCCAGAGGGAACCCCAACAAGAGTCCCCGTGCCCAGTGTCATTGGAGCCAACAGATCAAGACTGAGTTTGGTTCAGAAGCAAAGGAAACATTATTTTGAAAACCGAATGGAGAGGTGGGAGCGTGCACTCCCCCATGGTCTGTGGGCTGGGCTGCTGTGTAGGGATCCCGGCAGCATCAGTGGGAGTTAGGGGATGGAGCTCTCGAGGGCTGGGTTGGCTGCAGCTCAGGCTCTATGCCGTGGAGTCTGCATGGGATCCCGCTAGCTGAGGTGTCGACCCAGCCATTCTGCAATAGGAAATCGGGTCTGAAGTGCCGGGTGTGGGACCTCTGCATGCGGAACCCTAGGAGCACGTGAAATTAGACAAAGCACAAAGGAAAAACTGCTTAGACTTTATTTTATTGCCCAGATTCTCTTTTTATCTCCCAGGAATTTTTAATGAACGTTGCCAGAGACGAATCCCTCCTCTGCTTTTTGTTCCGTTCCTCATTCTTGCAGTGTTGAGGGTGCAGACCCCTCTTTTGTAACTGCTTCATGCTGTGGTGGGAGCCCTGATACGTGGGGGAAGGGGCAAAACGTCTTCCCACCAGCCTCCAGGTGAGGTTGATTGTCCCAAAGCCTCCTGCCTCACTTATCGTCTGCCTGAGCACCAGCATTGGAAGTGTTATAGATTCTAATGACTTTTAAGGGTCCAGGAAAGAGATGCGCGGAGATGCTGTGGTGGCAGGTTTCACCCCACCCCACATTTGTTCGGTGACATTAGGCTGACGTTTTTTGCCAGCCTATATGCTCTGACCAGTAGTCTGTGCTTTATTTAATTAGGTCCCTGAATTAATGTACAAACAGCACCATGTGTCAGAGCCCTGCCCGTGCAACTCCCAGACAGTCCAGGGTCAGTGGTGATCCAGGACCATGACGTCCACTGAGTCAACGGCCTTTAGAAGTAGCCAGCAGTCCAGCCGGTCATATTGGCCACCATCACCGCGGTGTCTGTAGGGTTTTCTATGGTGAAAGCGTGATATACGTTTCCCCCGCCAAGCTTATTAACTCCCCTCTGGGTGCAGTAAGTCCTGCAAGCTGTAGTCTGCTCTTTCGGGGCACAGTCTTCTTGTTTTCTGAGAGAAACTCCAGGTCAAGTGATGGTCACACGAGTCATCTTGGGGGCCCGTTGCCCCCATTTGTGTCTCTGGAGGTAGGAGTTGGAGGGCCTCCTCACTCGAGGTCAGTGTGTCCAGAGAGCGACCCCTGCAACTTCATTACATGATGGGTGGTTAGGATCACCACATGGGGTCCTTTTCCCTTAGGAGGGAGCTGGCCTTGTGGGCTGCTGATTTCCAGCTTTTTAGATACCCCAGTATCCTGGCCTGATGAGTCGGTGGGCAAAGCCCTTGGTGACCATAGTTTATCATACCTGAAGGGCATTCTTGTGTTGCTCCATTTCAAGTGGCCCAGTTTTTGCACTAAGGCTCCAAGGGCGATTAACCTTTGACCGGGTATGTAAAGGTCAAAGGGTTTAGCTAAATTAGCGAGTTCCTGGGCAAGGATCTGAATTGATTGCTCTTTCCGTTCTTGAAAGGCTGCTTCTTGATTCTATTCAAAAAGATCATCCTCTTTTCGTGTCAGTGTTTCATGTAGAGGCCCAGCTATTAGACTGTAGTTAGGGATCCAGATGCAGAAAACCTTTGCCTCCCCAGGAACCCCTAAGCTGTCTTCTACTTTTAGAAGAGGTAAGGCTGCAAATGGCTTCTTCCCTATCCTGGGATGCGTTTCTCCAAATATTTGTGAGGATGAAGCCCAGGCATGTCACCTGAGCCTGGGATATTTGAGCCTTTTTCTTGGACACCTTCCATCCTTTCTTGGCTAGGTAGTTCAGAGGCGTCTTTAGTAGGCCTGGCGATCAGAATGTCATCTGCACATTGAAGGAGGGTTCCCTTTTACAGAGGTAGAACGTTTAGGTCTTTAGAGGACATTTCCCCAATGATGGTGTGGGGATTTTTGAACCATTAGTGCAGGACGGCCCAGCATTATTGCTTGTGTTGCATGTTGTGTACTGCCACTCACAAGCCAAAAATTCTTGTGACTCTGAGATGAATGGAATACAGAAGAAGGCATCATTGAAGTGTAATACAGAATGCCATGGCCTGGTGGATGGTAGAATGAGAAGCAGGGTGTAGGAAATAGGAGGTACTGGATGTATATCCTCGGTGGCTTCACTGACTGTCCTGATATCCTTTACCAGGTCTCCAGCAGCCCATGGGGCTCTCGTGGTCAGGCCAATCCCAGGATATGGAGCTCACCTGGGCTGCATACCGCACCCCACAGCCCATGGGGCTCTCATGTTCAAGTCCCTCCCAGGGTACGGAGCTCACCTGTGCAGCTACCCAGCAGCCCATGGGGCTCTCATAGTCAGGCCCCTCCCAGGATACGGAACTCCCCTGGGCAGGTACCCCAGCAGGGCTGGACACACAGGAACTGTGCACATAGCCCACCTTGCAGAGAACCCCCAGCTCACCTGTCGCTCACAGCTGACACAGAACACCTCAGAGCAGGACTTGAACTAACAAACAGCAGCTCTGACAGGTCTGTGACCCTGGCTATCACTCTGTGCAGCCTCTCTCTGCCTGGTCTTCCAGACACTTCCACTGCAGCCAGGACACCTGGCCTCTGTCTCCACCCACCATCACTCCTCTCCCTGACTCCTGGGTTCCTCTCATTAGGATAGGGTCTTCTTGAAGTTGTTTTCCACTCATGGACCAGATAAAATGATAAGAAAACAAGCGGCAGCTGCAGCCCCTTGTCTAGCCTGACTCTCAAGAGCCCACACCTGTTCCTTGGGACTGACCCGTTTAGCAAGGTTCATTTTCTGCCACTGTGAGACCCTGAGGGGTGAGGATTGGATGAGTTGGGCAGCCTGACACTGCCTGCCAGCCCCCCCCCACAGGTGTGCCTGGGTTGAGGTCAATATAAACACCTCTCCAGTCAGCAAGAGCCCCTGTAGCTGTGCCTGACGCCATATTCTCTGCCCCGTCAGCAGTGTCGGGGCTGGGGTGGTGGGAGGGAGTGAGGGGCCGTGGCTTTGTGGGTGGCCCAGTGTGAGTGGGGCTCTGCTGGACTCTCTGCAGTAGTTGCCAGGCTGCCACCTGCTAAAGAAGAGGATGTGTCACCCATACCTGCCACTGGAATTTCTCCCCAGGCAGAGGTGAGGAAGTAAAAAAGCAGTGGGGGCTGTGGCAGGAGGGGTATCTCAGGCAGGGAAATGGAAAGATTCCAGAAGAGCATCTGGGGCCAGGACCATCCTGGCTGGCCTGCAGGCACCAAGTCGGCCTGCGTGCTCTCGCTAGTGTGGCTCCACAGCCCTTCCTCTAGGCTTGCAAGTGCTTGTACATATTCAGGTGTTTTACCTGGAAAGGGTGGGAAGAGTTCAGCTGCAGCAGGACTGGGGCTCAGCTCACATTTACTCACAGACGCCTCGACACAGTCCCCCAGCTTTGCAATGAGGATGCTCCTTGTGGGGGGGAGCGCTGCTGAGTGCATGGGAGACGATTTCCCACCTCTGACCAACTTAAGAATTTTTTACCACTGGAGCAAGTGCCCTGATACGATTATCCTCTCTATAACTGGTGAGTTCTGTTTGTTTGTTTGTTTGTTTTTTTTCTTTTTTTCTTTTTGGTTCAAGTTAGATTTTATTTATTCCTCTTTTTTTTTAATTTGCAGATATATACATGGAAATAATGCATTAATATAAAGACGTCTATGTGAAGGGAAAAACTATTTTTCTGTTTTATTTTATTAAATGTTATTTATTTAGTTTTTTTTAAATTTATTTCTTTTATACAGCAAGTTCTTATTGGATATCTATTTCATACATATAAGTGTGCACATGTGAATCCCAGTCTCCCAATTCATCCCACCACCACCCTCACATGGCGTTCCCTCCTTGGTGTCCATGTTTGTTCTTTACATCTGTGTCTCTATCTCTGCCCTGCACACCGGTTCATCTGTACCATTTTTCTAGGTTCCACATATGTGCATTAATATACAATATTTGTTTTTCTCTTTCTGACTTACTTCACTCCGTATGACAGTCTCTAGATCCATTAAGGTCTCTACAAATGACCCAATTTCATTCCTATGTATGGCTGAGTAATATTCCGTTGTATATATGTACCACGTCTTTATCCATTCGTCTGTCTGTGGGCACTTAGGTTGCTTCCATTACCTGTCTATTGTAAATAGTGCTGCAGTGAACATTGTGGTGAATGTGTCTTTTTGATTTATGGTTTTCTCTGGGAATATGCCCAGTAGTGGGATTGCTGGATTATATGGTAATTCTATTTTTAGTTTGTTAAGGAACCTCCATACTGTTCTCCATAGAGACTGTATCGATTTACATTCCCACCAATAGTGGAATAAGGTTCCTTTTCTCCACACCCTCTCCAGCATTTGTTGTTTGTAGATTTTCTGATGATGCCCATTCTAACAGGTGTGACGTGATAACTCATTGTAGTTTCGATTTCCATTTCTCTAATAATTAGTGATGTTCAGCAGATTTTCATGTGCGTACTGGCCATCTCTATGTCTTCTTGGAAGAAATGTCTATTTAGATCATCCATTTTTGTATTGGGTTTTTTGTTTTATTAATATTTAGCTGCATGAGCTGTTTATATATATTGGAGATTAATCATTTGTCCATTGATTCGTTTGCAAATATTTTCTGTCATTCTGAGGGTTGTCTTTTCGTCTTGTTTGTAGTTTCCTTTGCTTTGCAAAAGCTTTTATGATTCATTAGGTCCCATCTGTTTAGTTTTCTTTTTTATTTCATTACTATAGGAGGTGGATCAAAAAAGATCTTGCTGTGATTTACGTCAGAGTATCCTTCGTAAGTTTTCCTCTCAGTGTTTTATACTGTCCGGTCTTACATTAAGGTCTCTAATCCATTTTGAATATATTTTTATGTATGGTGTTGGGGAGTGTTCTAATTTCATTCTTTTACATGTAGCTGTCCACATTTCCCAGCACCAATGATTGAAGAGACTGTCTTATCTCCATTGTATAGTCTTGCCTCCTTTGTCATAGATTAGTTGACCATAGGTGTGTAGGTTTATCCTTGGGATTTCTTTCTTTTTTTTTTCCTTTTACACGTTTATTGGAGTATAATTGCTTTACAATGGAGTGTTCGTTTCTGCTGTATAACAAAGTGAATCAGCTATACATATACAAATATCACCAGATCCCCTCCCTCTTGCATCTCCCTCCCACACTCCATATCCCACCCCTTTATGTGGTCACAAAGCACCGAGCTGATCTCCCTGTTCTATGTGGCTGCTTCCAAGTAACTATCGGTGTTACATTTGGTAATGTATTTATGTCCATGCCACTCTCTCACTTCGTCCGAGCTTACCCATCCCCCTTCCGGTGTCCTCAAGTCCTTTCTCTATGTCTGTGTCCTTAATCCTGTCCTGCCACTAGGTTCTTCAAAATCTTTTTTTTTTCTTCATTAGATTCCATATATCTCTGTTAACATACAGTATTTGTTTTTCCCTTTCTGACTTACTTCACTGTGTAGGACAGATTCTAAGTCCATCCACCTCAGTACAAATAACTCAGTTTTGCTTCTTTTTATGGTTGAGTAATATTTGATTGTATATATGTGCCATATCTTCTTTATCCATTCATCTGTCGATGGACACTTACGTTGCTTCCATGTCCTGGCTAATGCAAATAGAGCTGCAATGAACATTTTTGTACATAACTCTTTTTGAATTATGGTTTTCGCAAGGCAAACGCCCAGTACTTGGATTGTTGTGTCATATGGTACTTCTATTGTTAGTTATTTAAAGGACCCTCCGTACTGTTCTCCCTAGTGCCCATATCAATTTACATTCCCAACCACAGTGCAAGTGTGTTCCCTTTTCTCCAATAAAGGCCTCTCCAGCATTTATTGTTTTGTAGATTTTTTTGATGATTGCCACTCTGACTGCTGTGAGGTGATACCTCAGGGTAGTTTTGATTTGCATTTCTCTAATGATTAGTGATGTTCAGCATCCTTTCATGTGTTTCTTGGTAATCTGTATATCTTCTTTGGAGAAATGTCTATTTAGGTCTTCTCCCCTTTTTTGGATTGGGTTGTTTGTTTTTGTGATATTGAGCTACATGAGGTGCTTGTAAAGTTTGGAGATTAATCCTTTGTCAATTGCTTCATTTGAAAATATTTTCTCCCATTCTGAGGGTTGTTTTTTGCATCTTGTTTATGTTTTCCTGTACTGTGTAAAAGCTTTTAAGTTTCATTAGGTCCCATTTGTTGATTTCTGTTTTTATTTCCATTTCTCTAGGAGGTGGGTCCAAAAGGATCTTGTTGTGATTTATATCATAGAGTGTTCTGCCTATGGTTTCCTCTAAGTGTTTTATAGTGTGTGGTCTTATATTTAGATCTCTAATCAATTTAGAGTTTATTTTTGTGTATGGTGTTATGGAGTGTTCTAATTTCATTCTTTTATGTGTAGGGGTCCAGTTTTCCCAGCACCAATTACTGAAGAGACTGTCTTTTCTCCATTGTATATCCTTAGCTCCTTTGTCATAGATGAGATAGCCATAGGTATGTAGGTTTATCTCTGGGCTTTCTGTCCTGTTCCATTGATCTGTGTTTATGCCAATCTACATACACTTGATTCCATTATGGAGACATATAAATACATAGGTTTCAAGGTTATTACCAGTCAGATATATTCCTCTTCAGTGAATAGGGTGTTTTGTGTCCAGTTCATTGAGAAAGGAGTAGGTCTTGTCTATTACATATTTGGTATATGGAATGGGATCTGTGCTAATTTCAAACTCTGCTTTCACACATCACCCCATGTCACCTTTCCCCTTAAGGAGGCATAAGTGTGTTTTCTAAATGTGTAACTCTGTTCTCTTTTGAAATTCAGTTCATGTGTAGCCATGTTTACATTTCCTCTATAAGTGATATATTACAATAAGTTTCTTTTTCTTTGTGGCTCATTTCACTTAGCATCATCGTATCTAAAGCCACTCATTAAGCTGCTATTGGCCTTATGACATTGATTTTATGTCTGAGTGACATTCCATTGTATATAAGTACCACAACATCTATATCCATTTTTTTTCCTTTCCTGGGATATATAAAGTGTACCGAAGTCGAGGTTCTTGTAAACAGAGCAGCCCTAAACTTTGGGCTGGCTGTGTGTTGTGGATTTTTAGTTTTCCCAAAATACACGCCCATGAGTGGAAGTGTGCTATGCTCTGTAGCTCTGTTTTAGAAAACAACATACAGTTCTCCAGAGAGTCTGTTGGCAGTTTACATCCTGTCCATCGGCGTAACCAGGCTCCCTTTTCTCCATGGCCTGTCCTGCATTTGTGGCTTTTACACTATTTGTGGATGGTCCTTTTGACTGGAGGTAAGGGACACTTCTATGTAGTGTGGATTTGCAATGCCTGATGGCTTGCTTGGCCAAAAAGGGCATATGCATTTTTTCCCGAATATATTCAGGAAAATACACATAGTCCCTTTTCAGCCAAGGGCAACATTGTCGAAATTCTGTCGCTTTTCATGTGCTTTAAAGACGACTCCATTCTACCTCTTGAAATCTGTTTCCTTCAATTCTGCCTTGCATTCAAATCCTCTTCACTGCCTTTCCTCAATATATTTCTGGATGATAGTTGTCCTTTATAACTCTGCAAGTTTGTGAATTGCTGTGCCCCTGATTTCCATTTCTCAACTCGCCTCTTTGTGAGCTGGCTGCAATACCGCAGGATGGCTTTAGGCCCTACTCTGGTTCCAGGGCTTCAGGCTGAGCCTTTGGTTAATTCTTCTTCCTGATGGGAAACTAGAGTGACATGTGCCCATCCAAACACCTACAGCTAATCTCTCATTTATTTCCCCTCTTCCTGTTCATCCTCTGCACAATTTGCAAACTGTGCATAACGGGAGAGTAAAGGCGCTGACACTCCAAGTGCGGAGATTTTTAGTAATGCAGATGGAATGGCAAAGCCGAGCACGACAAAAGGAAAAATGAGGTACCTTTTAGAAAACTTTCCCAATTACACAGTGTACCATCCACTGGGTTTCCCATGCATGTTTTAACTGTAGGAAGATTCCCTTAAACCTGGAGAGTTGGGACCACTAGAATGGGTAGCACACAGTATTGCTCTAAGTGGTGTTCTTTTGTTCACACAAACTCAGCAATCTTGTCAGCCCCAAGTGTCCAGTCTTATGTCTCATCCAGCTGTGGGTGTAAAGGTGGTCAATCTAGCTTGCATCACAGGCCCTGAACGTAATTTTTAAGACTTTCTCTCTGTTTTTGCATTTTGATTTTGAAATTTATTTTTATAAGTGGGTTTAAATGAATTTCAGTGCTGTGTTCATGCCGTTATACACACACATGATTCCTTTATGGAGACATGAGAATACATATGTTTTAAAATACATAGAGTCAGACATATTCCTCTGCAATGAATAGGGGGTGTTGAGTCCAGTTCATTGTGCCGGGAGTAGGTGTTGTCTATTACATACATGGTTTATATAACGGTATCTGTGCTAATTTAAAACTGTGGTTTTATGCATCACCCCGCCTCGGCTTTCCTCTTAAGCAGGCAAAAGAAGTTTCCTAAGTGTGTGACTCTGTTTTGTTTGTCATTCAGTTCATGTGTAGTCATGTGTACATTCCCGCTATGAGTGATATCTTATGATAAGATTAGTTACTCTGTAATCTTTCCTTACTCCGTTCATCTGTAGCCATGTTTACAGGACCTTCATAAGTGATATCTTATGATAAGTTTCTTTTTCTGTGTGACTTATTTCACTTAGAATCATCGTACCTGAATCCACTCATTTGTTGCTACTGGTCTTATGACATTGATTTCATGGCTGACGGATATTCCATCGTACGTAAGTACCACTATTTTTTGAACAATTTTTAACTTTCCTGGGATATTTAAGGTGTACCCAAGTTGAGGTTCGTGTAAGCAGTGCATCCCTAAATTTTGGGGTGGGTCTGTCTTATTGATTTTCAGTTTTCCCAAGGTATATTCCCTAGACTGGAAGTGCCCTTGGCTATGTAGCTCTGTTGTTTACATGTTTTAGGGAACACAATACACTCCTCCAGAGAGGCAGTTGCCAACTTACATCCCGCCTAACAGCATAACAAGCCTCCCTGTTCTCTAGGTCCTCTCTTGCCTTTCTGGTTTTTACACATTTTGCCTATGTCCCTTTTGACCGTTGGGAAGGGATATTTCCTTGTACTGCAGATTTGCCTTGCCCGCTTGCTTGCTTGGCCAAAAAGGGCGTATGCATTTTCTCCTGAATATATTCAGGAGAAAACGCATACACCCTTTTTGGCCAAGTGCATCATTGTCGAAGTTGTTCCCCTCTTCCTATGCTTTAAAGGCGATTCCAACATACCTCTTGAAATCAGTTTCCTGCTCTTCTGCCTCGCTTTCAAGTCCGCCTCGTTGCCTTCCCTCAACAGATTTTTGGACGATAGTTTTCCTTCATTAATCTGCCAGTTTGTGAATTGCTCTGATACTGAGCTCCAGGTTTAACTCGTTTTTTGTGAGCTAAAGGCAAGTCCAAAATTTTGGTTCAGGACCTATACTGGTTCCCGGTGGGTGGCTGAGACTTTGGTTAATTCTTCTTCCTCCCGGGAAATAAGAGTGACATGTGCCCGTCCAAATGCCTAAAACCTGTTCTCTCATTGGTTCTCCCTCTTCCCTTTCATCCTCTGCCAAATTGGCAACCTGTGCAAACCAGGAGGTTAAAGGGGCTGTCTCTCAGAGCTGGGAGATTGATAGTAAAGCCGTTGGAAATTCAAACCGGAGCACCAGGAGGGGGAGTATTCGTTGAGTTTTAGAGACCTTTCGTATTCACAGTGTGTCCATTCTCTAGGTTTCCCGTACATGTTATAGCTGTAGTAATATTCTCTTCAACCTGGAGACATTGGCCCCATGGAATGGGTGCCATGCATTATTGATTTAAATGGTGTGCATTTGCTCACCCAATCTCACTAATCCAGTCAGTCCCATGTGTCCAGCCTTATTCCACATCCAGCTGTCATTGTAGATAAGGTCATTCCAGATTTCATCAGAATCCTTGAAGGAATTGTAAAGAATTTCCCTTTTTTTTTGTTTTTCAAATTCCTTTTTATAGTGGGTTTGAGCTGATTGTCGCTGCCATGTTTATGCCAGTCTAGACACACTTGATTCCCTTATGGAGACATATCAATATATAGTTTTTAAGATTCTTATTAGTCAGATATATTCCTCTTCGGGAAATATGTGGTTTTGAGTCCCTTTCACTGAGGAAGGTGTAGGTCGTGTCTATTCCATAGTTGGTTTTTGGAACGGTACCTGTGCTTATATAAAACTCTGGTTTTATGCATCAACCCACCTCTCCTTCCCCCTTAAGCAGGCATAAGAGAGTTTTCTAAATGTGAGACACTGTTCTCTTTCCTCACTCACTTCATGTGTAGCCATGTTTACAGGATCTTCCTAAGTGATATCGTATGATAAGATTCTTTTTCTGTGTGACTTATTTCACTTAGAATCATCATACCTGAATCCACTCATTTTGCTGCTACTGGTCTTGAGACATTGATTTCATGGCTGAGGGATATTCCTTCGTACGTAAATACCACAATTTTTTGAACCATTTTTATATTTCCTGGGATACTTAAGGTGTACCCAAGTTGAGTTTCTTGTAAGCAGTGCATCCCTAAATTTTGGGGTGGCTATGTCTTATTGATTTTCAGTTTTCCCAAGGTATATTCCCTAGACTGGAAGTGCCCTTCGCTATGTAGCTCTGTTGTTTACTTGTTTTAGGGAACACAGTGCACTCCTCCAGAGAGGCAGTTGCCAACTTACATCCCGCCCATCAGCATAACAAGGCTCCCTGTTCTGCAGGCCCTCTCTTGCCTTTCTGGTTTTTACACATTTTGCCGATGTCCGTTTTGACCGGTGGTTAGGGATACTCCTTTGTATTGCAGATTTGCATTGCCCGCCTGCTTGATTGGCCAAAAAGTGTGTATGCGTTTTCTCCAGAATATATTCAGGAGAAAACAAATAAACCATTTTTGGCCAAGTGCATCATTGTCGAAATTGTGCCCCTCTTCCTGTGCTTTACAGGTGATTCCAACGTACCTCTTGAAATCTGTTTCCTGCAATTCTGCCTCGGTTTCAAGTCTGCCTCGTTGCCTTCCTTCAAAATATTTTTGGATGATAGTTGTCCTTTATTTCTCTGCCAGTTTGTGAATTGCTGTGCCCCTGAGCTCCATTTATCAAATCGTTTTTTGTGAGCTGACCGCAAGTCCAAAATTTCGGTTCAGGACCTATACTGGTTCCCGGCAGGGGGATGAATCCTTGGTTAATTATTCTTCCTGCCGGGCAATTAGAGTGACATATGCCCGTCCAAATGCCTAACAGCTACTCTCACATTGGTTCTCCCTGTTCCCTTTCATCCTCTGCCAAATTGGCAACCTGTGTTATCGAGGAGGTTAAAGGGGCTGTCTCTCCAAGTTGAGAGATTGATAGTAAAGCAGTTTGAAATTCAAACTGGAGCAGCAGGATAGGGACAATTAGTTGAGTTTTAGAAACCTTTCATATACACAGTGTGTCCATTCTCTAGGTTTCCCGTACATGTTATAGCTGTAGTAATATTCCCTTCCACCTGGAGAGTTTGGAACCATGGAATGGAGGCCATGCATTATTGCTTTAAACGGTCTGTGTTTGCTCACCCAGTCTCACCAATCCTCTCAGTCCCAAATGTCCAGCATTATGCCAAATCAAGCTGTAGTTGTAGATAGGTTCATTTCAGGTTTCATCAGAGACCCTGAAGGAATTGTAAAGAATTTCCCTGTTTTGTTGTTTTGTTATTGAAATTCCTTTTTATAGTGAGTTTGAGCTGATTCCCACTGCATTTTTATGCCAGTCTAGACACACTTGATCCCTTACAGAGACATATCAATATATAGGTTTGAAGATTCTTCCTAGTCAGATATAGTCCTCTGAGGGAAGTCTGGGGTGTTGTTTCCTTTTCAGTGAGGAAGTTGTAGATGTTTTCTATTCTGTATTTGGTTTCTTGAATGGAGCCTTTACTAATATCAAACTCTGGTTTTATGCAACACCCCACCTGTCCTTACCCCTTAAGCAGGGGTAAGGGTGTTTTCTAAATGTGAGACTCTCTTCTCTTTACTAACTCAGTTCATGTGTAGCCATGTTTACATGACCTTCATAAGTGATATCTTATGATAAGTTTATTTTACTCTGTGACTAATTTCACTTAGAATCCTCGTAACTGAATCCACTAAATTTGCTGCTACTGGCCTGATGACACTGATTTCATGGCAGAGAAATATTCCATCGTATGTAATTACCACAATCTCTTGAAAAATTTTTGTCTTTCCTGGGATATTTAAGGTGTAGCCTAGTTGAGGTTCTTGTAAGCAGTGCAGCCCTAAATTTTGGGGTGGCTCTGTCTTACTGATTTTCAGTTTTCCCAAGGTATATTCCCTAGACTGGAAGTGCCCTTGGCTCTGTAGCTCTGTTGTTTACTTGTTTTAGGGAACAAAATGCACTCCTCCAGAGAGGCAGTTGGCAATTTACATCCCGCCCATCAGCATAACAAGGCTCCCTGTTCTCCAGGCCCTGTCTTGCCTTTCTGCTTTTTCCCATTTTGTGGATATCCCTTTTGACCTGTGGGAAGTGATACTTCTTTGTAGTGCAGACTTGCATTGCCCGCTTGCTTGCTTGGCCAAAAAGGGCGTATGCGTTTTCTCCTGAATATACTCAGGAGAAAACGCATACGCCCTTTATGGACAAGTGCATCATTTTCAAAGTTGTGCCCCTCTTCCTGTGCTTTAAAAGCGATTCCTACGTATCTGTTGAAATCTGTTTCCTTCTTTTCTGCCTAGCTTTCAATTCCGCCTCGTTGCCTTCCCTCAACAGAGTTTTGTACGATAGTTGTCCTTTATTACTCTACCCGTTTGTGAATTGCTGTGCCGCTGAGCTCCAAAATTTAACTCGTTTATTGTGAGCTGAACGCAAGTCCAATATTTTAGTGCAGGACATATACTGGTTTGCGGTGGGTGGCTTAGACTTTGGTTAATTCTTCTTCCTCCCGGGAAATATGAGTGACATGTGCCCGTCCAAATGCCTAACAGCTACTCTCTCTTTGGTTCTTCCTCTTCCGTTTCATCCTCCGCCAAATTGGCAACCTGTGAGAACCAGGAGTTTAAAGGGGCTGTCTCTCCAAGTTGGGAGATTGATAGTAAAGCAGTTGGAATGTCAA
Organism: Mesoplodon mirus; assembly: GCF_964341445.2. Classification (NCBI taxonomy): domain Eukaryota; kingdom Metazoa; phylum Chordata; class Mammalia; order Artiodactyla; family Ziphiidae; genus Mesoplodon; species Mesoplodon mirus. The sequence continues at coordinate 667,097 of NW_028295746.1, read as the reverse complement.
ACCGGAGCACCAGGAGAGGGACTATTAGTTGAGTTTTAGAGACCTTTCGTATTCACAGTGTGTCCATTCTCTAGGGTTCCCGTACATGTAATAGCTGTAGTAATATTCCCTTCAACCTGGAGAGTTGGGACCCATGGAATGGGTGCCCCTCATTATTGCTTTAAAGGGTCTGCATTTGCTCACCCAATCTCACCAATTCTCTCAGTCCCAAGTGTCCAGCCTTATGCCACATCCAGCTGTCATTGTAGATAGGGTCATTCCAGGTTTCATCAGAGACCCTGAAGGAATTGAAAGAAATTTCCCTGTTTTTTTGTTTTGTTTTTGAAATTCCTTTTTATAGTGGGTTTGAGCTGATTCTCACTGTCATGTTTATGCCAGTCTAGACACACTTGATTCCCTTATGGAAACATATCAATACATAGGTTTTAAGATTCATACTTTTTTTTTTTTTTTTTTTTTTTTTTTTTTTTTTTTTTGCTGTACGCGGGCCTCTCACTGCTGTGGCCTCTCCTGTTGCGGAGCACAGGCTCCGGACACACAGGCTCCACGGCCATGGCCCGTGGGCCCAGCTGCTCCGCGGCATATGTGATCTTCCGGGATCGGGGCACGAACCCGTGTCCCCTGCATCGGCAGGCGGACTCTCAACCACTCCGCCACCAGGGAAGCCACAAGATTCATACTTTTAATATATATTACTCTGTGGTGAATATGGGTTGTTGAGTCCCTTTCACTGAGGAAGGTGTAGGTTTTGTCTATTTCGTATTTGGTTTTTGGAACGGTACCTGTACTAATATCAAACTCTGATTTTATGCATCACCCCACCTCTCCTTCTCCCTTAAGCAAGCATAAGCGTTTTTTTTTTTTAATGTGAGTCTCTCTTTTCTTTCCTAACTCAGTTCATGTGTAGCCATGTTTACAGGATCTTCATAAGTGATATCTTATGATAAGTTTCTTTTTCTGTGTGACTTATTTCACTTAGAATTATCATACCTGAATCCACTCATTTTGCTGCTACTGGCCTTATGACATTGATTTCATGGCTGAGGGATATTCCATCATACGTAAGTACCACAATTTCTTGAACCATTTTTGTCTTTCTGGGATATTTAATGTGTACCCAAGTTGAGGTTTTTGTAAGCAGTGCAGCCCTGAATTTTGGTGTGGATCTGTCTTATTTATTTTCAGTTTTCCCAAGGTATATTCCCTAGACTGGAAGTGCCCTTGGCTCTGTAGCTCTGTTGTTTACTTGTTTTAGGGAACACAGTGCACTCCTCCAGAGAGGCAGTTGCCAACTTACATCCCGCCCATCAGCATAACAAGGCTCCCTGTTCTCCAGGGCCTGTCTTGCCTTTCTGGTTTTTACCCATTTTGTGGATGTCCCTTTTGACCGGTGGGAAGTGATACTTCTTTGTAGTGCAGATTTGCATTGCCCGCTTGCTTGCTTGTCCAAAAAGGGCATATGCGTTTTCTCCTGCATATATGCACGTGAAAACCCATATGCCCTTTATGGCCATTTCCATAATTTTCGAAGTTGTAATGCTTTTCCTGTGTTTAAAGGCGATTCCAATGTACCTCTTGAAATCTATTTCATGCCATTCTGCCTCATTTTCCCTTCCACCTCGTGGCTTTCCCTCAACAGATTTTTCGAAGAGAGTAGTTCTTTATAACTCTGCAGGTTAGTGCATTGCTGTGGCCCTGAGCTCCATTTTTCAACTCGCGTTTTTGTGATCTGACCGCAAATCAACAGTTTTGCTTCTGGACTTATACTGGTTCTGGGGGGCAGGCTGAGACTTTGGTTAATTCCTCTTTGTGATGGAATATTAGAGAGACATGTGGCCGTCCAAATGCCTACAGCTACTCTCTCATTGGTTCTCTCTCTTCCCTTATATCCTCTGCACAATTTGCCAACTGTGCATACCAGGAGGATATAGGGGCTGAATATCCAATTTGGGAGATTGATAGTAAAGCAGTTGGAATGTCAAACTGGATCACAAGGAGAGAAAAAAGTAGTAGAGTTTTAAAAAACTTTCACCATCAGATGGTTTCTATTCTCTAGGTTCCCATACACGTTATAACTGTAGTGATATTCCCTTCTACCTGGAGAGATGGGAACCATGGAATGGGTGGCAGGCATTATTGCTTTAAACGGTCTGCATTTTTTCACCCAATCTCACCAAGCCTCTCAGTCCCAAGTGACCAGCCTTATGCCACATCCAGCTGTCATTGTAGATACGGTCATTCCAGGTTTCATCAGAACCCCTGAAGGTATTGTGTAAGAATTTTACTGTTTTTATGTTTTGTTTTGAAATTCATTTTTATAGTGGGTTTGAGCTGATTCTCACTGCCATGTTTATGTCGTTCTAGACACACTTGTTTCCCTTACGGAGACATATTAATACATAGGTTTTAAGATTCTAACTAATCCAATATATTCCTCTGTGGGAAATATGGGGTTTTGAATCCCTTTCACTGAGGAAGGTGTAAGTCTTGTCTATTCCATAGTTGGTTTTTGAATGGTACCTTTGCTTATATCAAACTCTGGTTTTATGCATCACCCCACCTCTCCTTCCCCCTTAAGCAGGCATAAGAGTGTTTTCTAAATGTGAGACTCTGTTCTCTTTCCTAACTCAGTTCATATGTAGCCATGTTTACAGGATCTTCATAAGTGATATCTTATGATAAGTTTCTTTTTCTGTGTGACTTATTTCACTTAGAATCATCGTACCTGAATCCACTCATTTAGCTGCTACTTGTCTTATGACATTGATTTCATGGCTGAGGGATATTCCATCGTATGTAAGTACCACAATTTTTTGAACCATTTTTATATTTCCTGGGATATTTAATGTGTACCCAAGTTGAGGTTCTTGTAAGCAGTGCAGCCCTAAATTTGAGGGTGGCTCTGTCTTATTGATTTTCAGTTTTCCCAAGGTATATTCCCTAGACTGGAAGTGCCCTTGGCTCTGTAGCTTTCTTGTTTACTTGTTTTAGGGAACACAATGCACGCCTCCAGTGAGGCAGTTGGCAATTTACATCCCGCCCATCAGCATAGCAAGGCTCCCTGTTCTCCAGGGCCTGTCTAGCCTCTGGTTTTTACCCATTTTGTGGATGTCCCTTTTGACTTGTGGGAAGTGATACTTCTTTTTAGTGTAGATTTGCATTGCCCGCTTGGTTGCTTGGCCAGAAATGGCGTATGCGTTTTCTCCTGAATATATTCAGGAGAAAACGCATACGCCATTTGTGGCCAGGTGCATCATTTTCGAAGTTCTGCCCATCTTCCTGTGCTTTAAAGGTGATTCCAACGTGGCTCTTGAAATCTGTTTCCTGCAATTCTGCCTCCCTTTCAAGTTTGCCTCGTTGCCTTCCCTCAACAGAATTTTGGACGATAGTTGCCCTTTATTACTCTGCCAGTTTGTGAATTGCTGTGCCCCTCAGCTCCATATTTAACTCGTTTTTTCTGAGCTGAACGCAAGTCAAATATTTTGGTTCAGAACATATACTGGTTCCCGGTGTGTGGCTGAGACTTTGGTCAATTCTTCTTCCTCCCTGGAAATAAGAGTGACATATGCCCGTCCAAATGCCTAACAGCTACTCTCTCTTTGGTTCTTCCTCTTCCGTTTCATCCTCCGCCAAATTGGCAACCTGTGAGAACCAGGAGGTTAAAGGGGCTGTCTCTCCAAGTTGGGAGATTGATAGTAAAGCAGTTGGAATGTCAAACCGGAGCACCAGGAGAGGGACTATTAGTTGAGTTTTAGAGACCTTTCGTATTCACAGTGTGTCCATTCTCTAGGGTTCCCGTACATGTAATAGCTGTAGTAATATTCCCTTCAACCTGGAGAGTTGGGACCCATGGAATGGGTGCCCCTCATTATTGCTTTAAAGGGTCTGCATTTGCTCACCCAATCTCACCAATTCTCTCAGTCCCAAGTGTCCAGCCTTAGGCCACATCCAGCTGTCATTGTAGATAGGGTCATTCCAGGTTTCATCAGAGACCCTGAAGGAATTGAAAGAAATTTCCCTGTTTTTTTGTTTTGTTTTTGAAATTCCTTTTTATAGTGGGTTTGAGCTGATTCTCACTGTCATGTTTATGCCAGTCTAGACACACTTGATTCCCTTATGGAAACATATCAATACATAGGTTTTAAGATTCATACTTTTTTTTTTTTTTTTTTTTTTTTTTTTTTTTTTTTTTTTTGCTGTACGCGGGCCTCTCACTGCTGTGGCCTCTCCTGTTGCGGAGCACAGGCTCCGGACACACAGGCTCCACGGCCATGGCCCGTGGGCCCAGCTGCTCCGCGGCATATGGGATCTTCCGGGATCGGGGCACGAACCCGTGTCCCCTGCATCGGCAGGCGGACTCTCAACCACTCCGCCACCAGGGAAGCCACAAGATTCATACTTTTAATATATATTACTCTTTGGTGAATATGGGTTGTTGAGTCCCTTTCACTGAGGAAGGTGTAGGTTTTGTCTATTTCGTATTTGGTTTTTGGAACGGTACCTGTACTAATATCAAACTCTGATTTTATGCATCACCCCACCTCTCCTTCTCCCTTAAGCAAGCATAAGCGTTTTTTTTTTTTAATGTGAGTCTCTCTTTTCTTTCCTAACTCAGTTCATGTGTAGCCATGTTTACAGGATCTTCATAAGTGATATCTTATGATAAGTTTCTTTTTCTGTGTGACTTATTTCACTTAGAATTATCATACCTGAATCCACTCATTTTGCTGCTACTGGCCTTATGACATTGATTTCATGGCTGAGGGATATTCCATCATACGTAAGTACCACAATTTCTTGAACCATTTTTGTCTTTCTGGGATATTTAATGTGTACCCAAGTTGAGGTTTTTGTAAGCAGTGCAGCCCTGAATTTTGGTGTGGATCTGTCTTATTTATTTTCAGTTTTCCCAAGGTATATTCCCTAGACTGGAAGTGCCCTTGGCTCTGTAGCTCTGTTGTTTACTTGTTTTAGGGAACACAGTGCACTCCTCCAGAGAGGCAGTTGCCAACTTACATCCCGCCCATCAGCATAACAAGGCTCCCTGTTCTCCAGGGCCTGTCTTGCCTTTCTGGTTTTTACCCATTTTGTGGATGTCCCTTTTGACCGGTGGGAAGTGATACTTCTTTGTAGTGCAGATTTGCATTGCCCGCTTGCTTGCTTGTCCAAAAAGGGCATATGCGTTTTCTCCTGCATATATGCACGTGAAAACCCATATGCCCTTTATGGCCATTTCCATAATTTTCGAAGTTGTAATGCTTTTCCTGTGTTTAAAGGCGATTCCAATGTACCTCTTGAAATCTATTTCATGCCATTCTGCCTCATTTTCCCTTCCACCTCGTGGCTTTCCCTCAACAGATTTTTCGAAGAGAGTAGTTCTTTATAACTCTGCAGGTTAGTGCATTGCTGTGGCCCTGAGCTCCATTTTTCAACTCGCGTTTTTGTGATCTGACCGCAAATCAACAGTTTTGCTTCTGGACTTATACTGGTTCTGGGGGGCAGGCTGAGACTTTGGTTAATTCCTCTTTGTGATGGAATATTAGAGAGACATGTGGCCGTCCAAATGCCTACAGCTACTCTCTCATTGGTTCTCTCTCTTCCCTTATATCCTCTGCACAATTTGCCAACTGTGCGAACCAGGAGGTTATAGGGGCTGACTTTCAAAGTTGGGAGATTGATAGTAAAGCAGTTGGAATGTCAAACTGGAGCACAAGGAGAGAAAAAAGTAGTAGAGTTTAGAAACCTTTCACCATCAGATGGTTTCCATTCTCTAGGTTCCCATACACGTTATAACTGTAGTGATATTCCCTTCTACCTGGAGAGATGGGAACCATGGAATGGGTGGCAGGCATTATTGCTTTAAACGGTCTGCATTTTTTCACCCAATCTCACCAAGCCTCTCAGTCCCAAGTGACCAGCCTTATGCCACATCCAGCTGTCATTGTAGATACGGTCATTCCAGGTTTCATCAGAACCCCTGAAGGTATTGTGTAAGAATTTTACTGTTTTTATGTTTTGTTTTGAAATTCATTTTTATAGTGGGTTTGAGCTGATTCTCACTGCCATGTTTATGTCGTTCTAGACACACTTGTTTCCCTTACGGAGACATATCAATACATAGGTTTTAAAATTCTTACTAGTCAGATATATTTCTCTGCGGGGAATAAGGATGTTGAGTTCTGTTTACTGAGGAAGGAGTAGGGCTTGTCTCTTCTGTTTTTGGATTATGGAATGGTACCTGTGCTAATATCAATCTTATGTTTTGTGCATCTCCCCACCTCTCTTTCCCCTTAAGCAAGCGTTAGATTGTTTTCTAAATCTGAGACTCTGTTCTCTTCCCTAAATCAGTTCATATGTAGCCATGTTTACATTCCCTTCATAAGTGATATCTTATGTCAGAATGCACCATGGCCGTTCTCATAATAATGCTCCATGACCCCTGTCATCACAATGCACCATGCCCTGGTTATCAAAATGCTCCATGTCCCTTGTAATCACAATTCTCCACGTCCTTGTCATCACAGTGCTACATGACACTTCTCATCAAAATGTTACATGCTCTTGTCATCACAATTCTCCATCCACTTGACATTGCAATGCTCCATGCACTTGTCATCACAATGCTCCATGCACATGTCATCACAAAGCTCCATGCCCTTGTCATCAAAATGCTGCATGATCCCTGTCATCACAATGCTCCCTGAAACCTGTCATCACAATGCTTCATGCCCCTTGTCATTACAGGGCTCCATGATGCTCTTTATCACAATTACCCAAGGTCATCTCATCACAATGCTCCATGGCAAATATCATCACAATGCTCCATGACCACTGTCATCACAACACTCCATGACACCTGACAACACAATGATTCGGGACTCTTGTCACCACAATGTTCCATTCACTAGTCATCACACTGCTCCATGACACCTGTCATCACAATACTCCATGAACATTTTCAGCCCAATATTCCATGACCCTTGTCATCACAATGATCCATGTCCTTGTCATCCCTATGCTCCATGACCACTGTTTTCTCAATGCTCTGTGACGCGTGTCATCACAGTGCTCCATGACACCTGTCATCACAATACTCCATGCCTTTGTCAGCAAAATGCTACAAGACCTTGTCATTACAATGCTCTATTTGCTTCTCAACACAATCCTCCCTGAAACTTGGGATTACATTGCTTCATGCCCATGTCATCACAATGCTCCATGCTCCTTGAAATAAAAATGATCCATGACCTCTGTCATCACAATGCTCCTAACCCTTGTGATCACCATGTTCCATAACACTTGTCATCACAACGCTCCATGATGCCTGTCATCACAATACTCCATGCCTTTTTCATCGCAATGCTCCATGACCTTTGTCATCACAATTCTCAATACACTTGTCATCACAATGCTCCCTGACACTTGTCATCAGAATGTTCCTTGAACCATGTCAGGAAAAGGCTCCATGCTTCTTTCATAACAAAGCCCCATGCCGTTTTCATCAGAATGCTCCATGCCATTGTCATCAAAATACTCCACAAGATTGTCATCAGAATGCTCCATGACCCTTGTCATCACAATTCTCCATGCGATTGTCAGCACAATGCTCCTTGAAACTTGTCATCACAATGCTCCAAGCCATTGTCATCACAATGCTCCATTACCTTTGTCATCAGAATCCTCCATGACACTTGGCATCACAATGCTCCATGCCATTGTCATCAGAGCAGGCCACTACATATGTCATCAGTATGCTCCCTGACACCTCTCTTCACAATACTGCATGACATGGTCATCACAATGCTGCATGCCCTTGTCATCACAATGCGCCATTCCAACTGTCATCGCAATAATCCATGAAACATATTAGAACATTGTTCCATGCTCTTGTCATCACAATGCTCCATGCTCTTGTTATCACAATTCTTCATGACCCCTGTCATCACAATGCTCCATGACACTTGTCAGTATGTACCTTGAACCCTGTCATGACAAGGCTCCATGCCTTTTTCATCACAATGTTCCATGCCCTTTCCATCACAGTGCTCCAAGTCCCATGTAATCACAATGCTCCATGCCCTTGTCATCACAAAACTCAAGGACGCATGCCATCAGAATGCTCCTTGGTCTTCTCCTCACAATGTGCCATGCCCTTGTTATCACAATGTTCCAAGACCCCTGTAATCACAATGCTCCATGCCCCTTTTCATCAGTATGCTCCATGAGACTTGTCATCACAAGGCTCCATGGTTTTGTCATCACAATGCTCCAGTACCTTGTCATCACAATGCTTCTCGACCTTGTCATGAAAATTTTCAATAGCCCTTGTCATCATAATGCTCCAAGTCCTAATCATCAAAATGCTCCATTATATTTGTCCTCACATTTCTCCATTACATTTGGCTTCACAATGCTCCATGCCATTGTCATCACAATGGACCATGACTTTTGTCATCACAATGCTCCCTGACACCTGTCTTCACAATACTCCTTGACCTTCTCATCACAATGCTCCATGCCCTTGTCATCACAATGCACCATGCCCAATGTCATCACAATAATCCATGAAACTTGTCAGACCAATGCTCCATGCCCCTGTCAACACAATGCTCCATGCCCTTGTCATCACAATGCTCCATGACCCCTGTCATCACAATGCTCCGTGACTCCAGTCATCACAATGATTCATAACGTTTGTCATCACAATTGTCCATGCCCGCGTCATCACAAGGCTCTGTGACTTTTGTAACCACAATGTTCCATGAACTTTTCATCACAATTCTTTGTGACCCTTGTCATCACAATGCTCCATATCTTTGTCAGAACAATGGTCTATGACCATTGTCATCACAATGTGCCACGCGCATTTCATCACAGCCGACCACAAACTTTTCATTGCAATGCTCCATAAACCTTGTAATCACAATGGTCCATGGACTTCTCATCAAAATGCTCTCTCACCAGAGATATCACAATGTTCCACCACTAGTCATCACAATACTCCCTCCCACCTGGAATCACAATTTTTCATGACCCTGTCATCACAGTGCTACATCCACTTATCTGCACAATGTTCCATGACCCCTGACATCACAGTGTTCCATAACCCCTGTCAGCAAAATGCTCCATGACCCTTTTCATCCCAAAGATCCAAGACCCCTGACATCACAATGTTCTATAAACACTGCCATCACAATATTCCATTACAATTCTTATCAAATTGCTGCATGAACCGTTCATCAAAATGCTCCCTGCCCTTCTCATCACAATGCACCATGCCCTTGTCATCAAAATGCTCCATGACTTGTCATCACAAAGCTCCATGTCCCATGGCATCACAATGCTCCATGTCACTGTCATCACAATGCTCCCTGAACCCTCTCATCACATTGCTCCATGTCCTTGTCATCACAAAGCTCCATGACACTTGTCATCAAAATGCTCGATGCCCTTCTCATGACAATGCTCCATGCCTTTTTCTTTACAATCCTGCATGACCCATGTATCACAGTGTTCCGTGCCCTGGTCATCACAATGCTCCATGCCCACTCTCATCACAATAATCCATGAAACATTTCAGACCAATGTTCCATACCCTTCTCATCAAAATGCTCCATTACCCCTGTCATAACAATGCACCATGACTCTTGGCATCACAATGTTCCAGTACCTAGTCATCACAAGTTTCCATGACACTTGTCATCACAATGCTCAAGACCCCTGAAATCAAAATGCTGCATGCCCTTGTCATCACAAAGCTCCATGACGAATGTCATCAGAAAGTTCCATGGCCTTCTCATCACAATGCTCCATTCCCATGTCATCACAATGCTCCAAGACCCTTGTAATCACAGTGCTCCATGACACTTTTCATCTCAATGCTCCATGAACACTGTCATCACAATAAACCATGCCCATCATCATAATGCTTCAGGCTATTGTCATCACAATGAAATCAATATTCTCCATGACCTCTGTCATCATAATGCTCCAAACCCTTGTGATCACAATGTTCAATAACACTTATCATCTCAACACCCCATGACACTCATCATCACAATTATCCATGGTCTTCTCATCACAATGCTCCATGATCGTTGTCATCACAATGCTCAATACACTTGTCATCACAATGCTCCCTGACACTTGTCGTCAGTATGCTCCTTGAACCCTGTCATGACAAGGTTCCATGTCTTTTTCTTCACAGTGATCCATGCCCTATTCATCACAATGCTCCAAGATCCCTGTAATCACAATGCTCCATGCCCTTGTCATTAAAAAGCTCCATGATGCATGTCATCAGCATGCTTCATGGCCTTCTCATCACAGTGCTCCATGCCCTTCTCATCACAATGCTCCAAGACCCCTGTAATCACAATGCTCCATGCCCCTTTTCATCAGAATGTTCCATGAGACTTGTCATCACAATGCTTAATGCGCTTGTCAGCACAATGCTCAATGACACATGTCATCACAATGCACCATGTGCTTGTCATCACAGTGCTCCACAATCTTGTCATCACAATGCTCCTTAAAATTTGTCATCACAGTGCTCCCTGCCCTTCTCATCACATTGCACAACGCGCTTGCCATCAAAATGCTCCAGAACCATTGTCATCACAAAGATCCATGACGCTTAGCATCACAATGCTCCATTTCATTGTCATCACAATGCTCCATGAACGCTCTCATCACATTGCTCCATGCACTTGTCTTCACAAAGCTCCATGACACATGTCATCAGAATGCTCCATGGCCTTCTCATCACAATTCTGCATGCCCTTGCCATCACAAGGCTCAATTACCACTGTGATAACAATGCTCCATGACCCCCGCCATCACGATGTTCCATGGTCCTGTCATCACAAAGCTCCATGACCCTTCTCATCACAATGCTCCAATAACCCTGTAATCACAATCCTCTATGCCTCTTTCCATCTCAATGATCCATGAACCCTGTCATCACAATGCACCATGCCCATCATCATAATGATTCATGCTATTGTCATCACAATGAAATCAAAATGCTCCATGACCTCTGTCATAACAATGCTCCAAACACTTGTGATCACAATATACAATATCACTTTTCATCACAATGTCCCATGACTCTCCTCATCACAATTATCAATGGTCTTCTTATCACAATGCTCCATGACCTTTGTTATCACAATGCTCAATACACTTGTCATCAAAATGCTCCCTGACACTTGTTGTCTGTATCCTCCTTGAATCCTGTCATGACAAGGCTCCATGCCTTTTTCATCACAATGATCCATGTCCTTTTCATCACAATGCTCCAAGACCCATGTAATCTCAATGCTCCATGCCCTTGTCATCACAAAGCTCAATGACACACGCCATCAGAATGCTCCTTGGTCTTCTCCTGACAATGCTCCATGCCCTTGTCCTCACAATGTTCGAAGCCACCTGTAATCACAATGCTCCATGGTTGTCCTCAAAAAACTCCATGACGCATGTCATCAGAATGCTCCATGGCCTTCTCATCACAATGCTCCATGCCCTAGTCATCACAGTGCTCCAAGACCCCAGTAATCACAATGCTCCATGCCCCTTTTCATCAGAATGCTCTATGAGACTTGTCATCACAAGTCTCCATGGTCTTCTCATCACAAAGCTCCAGGACCTTTTCATCACCATGCTCCATTCCCTTGTAATCACAATGCTCCATGACCACTGAAATCACAATAATCCATGAAAATTTTCAGCCCAATGCACCACGACCTACTCATCACAATGCTCCATGGCCAATATCATCACAATGCTCCATGACCACTGTCATCACAACACTCCATGTCACCTGAGAACACAATGATTCGGGACTCTTGTCATCACAATGCTCCATTCCCTAGTCATCACAATGCTCCATGACCCCTGTCATCAAAAAACTCCATGAACATTTTCAGCCCAGTGCTCCAAGACACTTGTCATCACAATGATCCATGCCCTTGTCATCCCAATGCTCCATGACCCCTGTATTCACAATGCTCCGTGACACTTGCCATCACAGTGCTCCATGACATTGTCATCACAATGCTCCATGCCTTTGTCAGCAAAATGCTACATGACGTTGTCATTACAATGCTCTCTGCGCTTCTCATCACAATACTCCATTTCCATTGTCATCACAATCCTCCATGAACCTTGGGATCAGGTTGTTTTATGCCCTTGTCATCATAATGCTCCATGCTCCTTGAAATCAAAATGATTCATGACCTCTGTCATCACAATGCTCCAAACCCTTGTGATCACAGTGTTCCATAACACTTGTCATCACAACGCTCCATGATGCCTGTCATCACAATACTCCATGCCCTTTTCATCGCAATGCTCCATGACCTTTGTCATCACAATTCTCAATACACTTCTCATCACAATGCTCCCTGACACTTGTCATCAGAATGCTCCTTGAATCCTGTCACGAAAAGGCTCCATGCCCCTTTCATCACAATTCCCCATGCCATTTTCATCACAATGCTCCATTCCATTGTCATCAAAATAGTCCACAGGCTGGTCATCAGAATGCTCCATGCCATTGTCATCACAATTCTCCATGCACTTGTCAGCACAATGCTCCCTGACCCTTGTCATCACAATGCTCCAAGCCATTGTCATCACAATACTCCATTACCTTTCTCATCAGAATCCTCCTTGACAATAGGCATCACAATGCTCCATGCCATTGTCATCACAATGGGCCATGACATATGTCATCACAATGCTCCCTGACACCTGTGTTCACAATACTGCATGACCTGGTCATCACAATGCTCCATGCCCTTGTCATCACAGTGGGCCATTCCAACTGTCATCGCAATAATCCATGAAATTTTAGAACAATGTTCCATGCCCTTGTCATCACAATGCTCCTTGCCCTTGTTATCACAATGCTCCATGACCCCTGTCATCACAATGCTCTGTGACTGCAGTCATCACAATGCTTCATGACCTTTTTCATCACAATGGTTTATGTCCTCGCCATCAACAGGCTCTGTGACCTTTTTAACCACAATGCTCCATGAACTTTTCATCACAATGCTCTTTGACCCTTGTCATCACAATGCTCTATGCCTTTCTCAGCCCAATGCTCCATGACCCTTGCCATCACAATGCTCCATGCGCTTGTCAGCACAATGCTCTATGACACATGTCATCACAATGCTCCATGACCCTTGTCATCACAATGCTCCGTGACTCCAGTCATCTCAAACTTCATAACGTTTGTCATCACAATGGTCCATGCCCGCGTGATTACAAGGCTCTGTGACCTTTGAAACCACAATGCTCCATGAACTTTTCATCACAATTCTCTGTGACACTTGTCATCACAATGCTCCATGTCTTTGTCAGAACAATGCTCCATGACCGTTGTCTTCAAAATGTGCCACGCGTATTTCATCACAATGGTCCACAAACTTGTCACTGCAATGCTCCATAAACCTTGTAATCACAATGGTCCATGCACTTCTCATCAAAGTGATCTCTCACCAGAGATATCACAGTGTTCTATCACTAGTCATCACAATTCTACCTAACCCCTGTAATCACAATGTTCCATGGACCTGTCATCACACTGCTACATCCCCTTATCATCACAATGTTCCATGACCCCTGTCAGCAAAATGCTCCATGACACTTTTCATCCCAAAGCTCCAAGACGCCTGATATCACAATGTTCTATAACCCCTGCAATCAAAATGTTCCATTACATTATTCATCAAATTGCTGCATGACCCGGTCATCAAAATGCTCCCTGCCCTTCTCATCAAAATGCACCATGCCCTTGTCATCAAAATGCTCCATAACTTGTCATCACAAAGCTCCATGACCCTTGGCATCACAGTGCTCCATGTCATTGTCATCACTATGATCCATGAACCCTCTCATCACATTGCTAAATGCCCTTGTCATCACAAAGCTCCATGACACTTGTCATCACAATGCTCGATGTCTTTCTCATCTCAATGGTGCATGCTCTTGTCATTACAATCCTGCATGACCCATGTAACATAGTGTTCCGTACCCTTGTCATCACAATGCTCCATGCAAACTCTCATCACAATAATCCATGAAACATTTCAGACCAATGTTCCATGCCGTTCTCATCACCATGCTCCATTTCCCCTGTCATAACAATGCACAATGACACCTATCATCACAATGTTCCACGGCCTAGTCATCACAAGGTTCTATGACACTTGTCATCACAATGCTGAAGACCCCTGTAATCACAATGCTCCATGCCCTTGTCATCACAAAGCTCCATGACGCATGTCCTCAGAATGTTCCATGGCATTCTCATCACAATGCTCCATGCCCTTGTCATCACAATGCTCCAAGACCCCTGTAAACACAATGCTCCATGTCCCTTTTCATCTCAATGCTCCATGAAACCTGTCATCACAATGCACCATGCCCATCATCATAATGCTTCAGGCTATTGTCATCACAATGAAATCAATATTCTCCATGACCTCTGTCATCATAATGTTCCAAACCCTTGTGATCACAATGTTCCATAACACTTATCATCACAACACCCCATGACGCTCATCATCACAATTATCCATGGTCTTCTCATCACAATGCTCCATGATCTTTGTCATCACAATGCTCAATACACTTATCATCACAATGCTCCCTGACACTTGTCGTCAGTATGCTCCTTGAACCCTGTCATGACAAGGATCCATGCCTTTTTCATCCCAGTGATCCATGCCCTTTTCATCACAATGCTCCAAGATCCCTGTAATCACAATGTTCCATGCCCTTGTCATCACAAATCTCCATGACGCATATCATCAGAATGCTCTATGAGCTTCTCATCACAATGCTCCATGCCCTAGTCATCACAATGCTCCAAGACCCCTGTAATCACAATGCTCCATGCCCCTTTTCATCAGAATGCTCCATGAGAATTGTCATCAGAAGTCTCCATGCTCTTCTCATCACTATGCTCCAGGACATTGTCATCACCATGCTCCATTCCCTTGTCATCAAAATGCACCATGACCTCTGTCATCACAATAATCCATGAATATTTTCAGCCCAATGCTCCACGATCTACTCATCAAAATGCTCCATGGCCAATATCATCACAATGCTCCATGACCACTGACATCACAATGCTCCAAACTCTTGTGATCACAATGTTACATAACACTTGTCATCACAACGCTCCATGATGTCTATCATCACAATACTCCATGCCCTTTTCATCACAATGCTCCATGACTTTTGTCATAACAATTCTCAATACACTTGTCATCACAATGCTCCCTGACACTTGTGATCATTATGCTCCTTGAAACCTGTCACGAAAAGGCTCCATGCCTTTTTCATTGCAATTCCCCATGCCGTTTTCATCACAATGCTCCATGCCATTGTCATCAAAATACTCCACAAGTTTGTCACCAGAATGCTCCATGACCATTGTCATCACAATGATCCATGAACTTTTCATCACAATGCTCTTTGATCCTTGTCATCACAATTCTCTATGCCTTTCTCAGCACAATGCTCCATGACCCTTGTCATCAAAATGCTCCATGCGCTTGTCAGCACAATGCTCCATGAAACATGTCATCACAATGCACCATGCGCTTATCATCACAGTGCTCCACAATCTTGTCATCACACTGCTCCATAAAATTTGTCATCACAATGCTCCATGCACTTCTCATCCAAATGCTCTCTCACCACTGATATCACAATGCTACATCACTGTTTGTCACAATACTCCCTCACCCCTCTCATCACAATGATCCATGACTCCTGTTATCACAGTGCTACGTGCACTTATCATCACAATGTTCGATGACCCATGACATCACAAAGTTCCATAACACCTGTCATCAAAATGCTCCATGACCCTTTTCATCCTAAAGCTCCATGACCCCTGGCATCACAATGTTCTATAACCCATGTCATCAAAATGTTCCATTACACTTTTCATCTAATTACTGCATGAACCTGTCATCAAAATGCTCCCTGCCCTACTCATCACAATGCACCACACCCTTGTCATCAAAATGGTCCATGACATTGTCATCACAAAGCTCCATGACCCTTGACATCACAATGCTCCATGTCATTGTCATCACAATGCTCCATGAACACTCTCATCACATTGCTCCATGCCCTTGTCATCACACATCTCCATGACACTTGTCATCACAATGCTCGATGCCCTTCTCATCACAATGCTCCATGCCCTTGTCATTACAATCCCCCATGACCCATGTATCACCATGTACGGTGCCCTTGTCATGACAATGCTCCATGCCCACTCTCATCACAATAATCCATGAAACATTTCAGACCAATTCTCAATGCCCTTCTCATCACAATGCTCCATTACCTCTGTCATAACAATGCTCCATGACCCCTGCCATCACAATGTTCCACGCCCTTGCCATCACAAGGCTCCATGACCCTTGTCATCACAATGCTCCAAGACCCCTGTAATCACAATGCTCCATGCCCTTGTCATCACAAAGCTCCATGATGCATGTTATCAGAATGTTCCATGGCCTTCTCCTCACAGTGCTCCATGCCCTTGTCATCACAAGGCTCCAAGACCCCTGTAATCACAATGCTCCATGCCCTTGTCATCACAAAGCTCCATGACGCATGTTATCAGAATGTTCCATGGCCTTCTCCTCACAGTGCTCCATGACCTTCTAATCACAATGCTCCATGACCAATATCATCAAAATTCTCCATGACCACTGTCATCAAAACACTCCATGACACCTGACAACACAATGATCGGGAACTCTTGTCATCACAATGCTCCAAGACCCCTGTAATCACAATGCTCCATGACCCCTGTCATCACAATACTCCATGAACATTTTCAGCCCAATTCTCCATGACAATTGTCATCACAATGATCCATGCCCTTGTCATCCCTATGCTCCATGACCCCTGTATTCACAATGCTCCGTGACGCTTGTCATCACAGTGCTCCATGACACCTGTTATCACAATGCTCCATGTCTTTGTCAGCAAAATGCTACATGACCTTGTCATTACAATGCTCTATGCGCTTGTCATCACAATACTCCATTACCATTGTCATCACAATCCTCCATGAACCTTGGGATCACTTTTCTTCATGCCCTTGTCATCACAATGCTCCATGCTCCTTGAAATCAAAATGATCCATGACCGCTGTCATCACAATGCTTCAAACACTTGTGATCAAAATGTTCCATAACACTTGTCATCACAACGCTCCATGATGCCTGTCATCACAATACTCCATGCCCTTTTCATCACAATGCTCCATGACCTTTGTCATCACAATGCTCAATACATTTGTCATCACAATGGTCCCTGACACTTGTCATCAGAATGCTCCTTGAACCCTGTCATGAAAAGGCTCCATGTCTTTTTCATCACAAAGCCCCATGCAATTTTCATCACAATGCTCCATGCCATTGTCATCAAAATACTCCACAAGCTTGTCATCAGAATGCTCCATGACCCTTGTCATCACAATTCTCCATGCACTTGTCAGCACAATGCTCCTTGACACTTGTCATCACAATGCTCCAAGCCATTGTCATCACAATGCTCCATTACCTTTTTCATCAGAATCCTCCATGACACTTGGCATCACAGTGCTCCATGCCATTGTCATCACAATGGGCCATTACATATGTCATCACAATGCTCCCTGACACCTCTCTTCACAATACTGCATGACCTGGTCCTTACAATGCTCTATGCCCTTGTCATCACAATGTGCCATTCCCACTGTCATCACAATAATCTCTGAAAATTATTAGAGGAATGTTCCATGCGCTTTTCATCACAATGCCCCATGACCCCTGTCATCACAATGCTCCGTGACTCCAGTCATCACAATATTTCATAACGTTTGTCATCTGAATGGTCCATGCACGCGTCAACACAAGGCTCTGTGACATTTGTAACCACAATGCTCCATGAACATTTCATCACAATGTTCCGTGACCCTTGTCATCACAATGCTTCATGTCTTTGTCAGAACAATGCTCCATGACCCTTGTCATCACAATGTGCCATGTCCTTTTCATCACAATGATCCACAACCTTGTCATCGCTATGCTCCATAAACTTTGTAATCACAATGCTCCAAGCAATTCTCATCCAAGTGCTCTCTCACATGAGATATCACAATGTTCCATCACTTGTCATCACAATCCTCCCTCACCCCAGTTATCACAATGTTCCATGACCCCTGTCATGACAATGCTACATCCCCTTATCAGCAAAATGTTCCATGACCACTGACATCACAATGTTCCATAACACCTGTCATCAAAATGCTCCATCACCCTTTTCATCGCAAAGATCCATGACCCCTGGCATCACAATGTTCTATAACCCCTGTCATCAAAATGTTCCATTACAATTTTCATCAAATTGCTGCATGACAATGTCATCAAAATGCTCTCTGCCCTTCTCAACACAATGCACCACACCCTTGTCATCAAAATGCTCCATGACCTTTGTCATCACAAAGCTTCATGACCATTGGCATCACAGTGCTCCATGATATTGTCATCACAATGCTCCATGAACCCTCTCATCACATGGCTCCATGCCCTTGTCATCACAAAGCACCATGACACTTGTCATCACAATGCTCGATGCCCTTCTCATCACAATGCTCCATGCCCTTGTCATTACAATCCCCCATGACCCATGTATCACAGTGTACCGTGCCCTTGTCATCACAATGCTCCATGCCCACTCTCATCACAATAATCCATGAAACATTTCAGACCAATGTTCAATGCCCTTCTCATCACAATGCTCCATTACCTCTGTCATAACAATGCTCCAAACCCCTGCCATCACAATGCTCCACGGCCTTGTCATCACAAAGCTCCATGACGCATGTCATCAGAATGTTCCATGGAATTCTCCTCAGAGTGCTCCATGCCCTTGTCATGACAAAGCTCCAAGACCCCTATAATCACAATGCTCCATGCCTGTTTTCATCAGAATGCTCCATGAGACTTGTCATCACAAGTCTCCATGGTCATCTCATCACAATGCTCCAGTACCTTGTAATCAACATGCTACATTCCCTTGTCATCACAATGCTCCATGACACCGGTCATCACAATACTCCATGAACATTTTCAGCCAAATGCTCCATGACAATCTAATCACAATGCTCCATGGCAAATATCATCAAAATGCTCCATGACCAGTGTCATCACAACACTCCATGACACCTGACAACACAGTGATCCGGGACTCTTGTCATCACAATGCTCCAAGACCCCTGTAATCACAATGCTCCATGACCCCTGTCATCACAGTACTCCATGAACATTTTCAGCCCAATGATCCATGACACTTGTCATCACAATGATCCATGCCCTTGTCATACCTATGCTCCATGACCCCTGTATTCACAATGCTCCGTGATGCTTGTCATCACAGTGCTCCATGACACCAGTCATCAAAAAGCTCCATGCCTTTGTCAGCAAAATGCTACATGACCTTGTCATTAAAATGCTCTATGCGCTTGTCATCACAATACTCCATTACCATTGTCATCACAATCCTCCAAGAACCTTGGGATCGCATTGCTTCATGCCCTAGTCATCACAATGTTCCATGCTCCTTGAAATCAAAAT
This sequence comes from Mesoplodon mirus, assembly GCF_964341445.2. Classification (NCBI taxonomy): domain Eukaryota; kingdom Metazoa; phylum Chordata; class Mammalia; order Artiodactyla; family Ziphiidae; genus Mesoplodon; species Mesoplodon mirus. The sequence continues at coordinate 647,433 of NW_028295746.1, read as the reverse complement.
GATCCATGACCTCTGTCATCGCAATGCTCCAAAACCTTGTGATCACAATGTTCCATAACACTTGTCATCACAACGCTCCATGATGCCTGTCATCACAGTACTCCATGCCCTTGTCATCACAATACTCCATGCCCTTGTTATCACAAGTTTCAAGACCCCTGTAATCAGAATGCTCCATTACCTTTGTCATCACAATGCTCCATGACACTTGGCATCACAATGCTCCATGCCATTGTCATCACAATGGGCCATTACATATGTCATCACAATGCTCCCTGACACCTCTCTTCACAATACTGCATGACCTGGTCATCACAATGCTCCAAGACCCATGTAATCACAATGCACCATTCCAACTGTCATCGCAATAATCCATGAAACTTATTAGACCAATGTTCCATGCCCTTGTCATCACAATGCTCGATGCCCTTGTTATCACAATGTTCCAAGAACCCTGTAATCAGAATTCTCCTTGCCCCTTTCATCAGTATGCTCCATGAGACTTGTCATCACAAGGCTCCATGGTTTTCTCATCACAGTGTTCCAGGACCTTGTCATGACAATGCTTCAGTACCTTGTCATGAAAATTCTCAATGGCCCTTGTCATCATAATGCTCCAAGTCCTAGTCATCACAATGCTCCATTATATTTGTCATCACAATCCTCCATTACATTTGGCATCACAATGCTCCCTGCCATTGTCATCGCAATGGACCATGACATATGTCATCACAATGCTCTCTGACAACTCTCTTCAAAATACTCCATGACCTTCTCATCACAATGCTCCATGCCCTGGTCATCACAATACACCATGTCCACTGTCATCACAATAATCTCTGAAAAGTGTCACCACAACGCTCCATGTCCCTGTCATCACAATGCTCCATGACCCCTGTCATCTCAGTGCTCCGTGACTCCAGTCATCACAATGCTTCATAACGTTTGTCATCACAACGGTCCATGCCCGCATCATCACAAGGCTCTGTGACATTTGTAACCACAATGCTCAATGAAATTTTCATCACAATGCTCCGTGACCCTTGTCATCACAATGCTCCATGACTTTGTCAGAACAATGTTCCATGACCCTTGTCATCACAATGTGCCACGCGTTTTTCATCACAATGATCCACCACCTTGTCATCGCTATGCTCCATAAATCTTTTATTCGCAGTGCTCCATGCACTTCTCATCCATATGGTCTCTCACCTGAGATATCACAATGTTCCATCACTAGTCATCACAATCATCCCTCAACCCTGTAATCAAAATGTTCCATGACACCTGACATCACAATATTCCATAACCACTGTCATCAAAATGGTCCATGACACTTTTCAGCCCAAAGCTCCATGACCCTTGGCATCACAATGCTCCATATCATTGTCATCAAAATGCTCCATGAAACCTCTCATCCCATTGCTCCATGCCCTTGTCATCACAAAGCTCCATGACACTTGTCATCACAATGCTCGATGCCCTTCTCATCAAAATGCTCCATGCCTTCTTCATCACAATCCTCCATGACCCATGTATCACAGTTTTCCGTGCCCTTGTCATCACAATGCACCATGCCCACTCTCATCATAATAATCCATGAAATATTTCAGGCCAATGCTCAATGCCCTTCTCAACAGAATGCCCCATTACCTCTGTTATAACAATGCTGATTACCCCTGCCAACACAATGTTCCACGGCCTTGTCATCACAAGGCTCCATGACCCTTGTCATCACAATGCTCCAAGGCCACTGTAATCACAATGCTCCATGCCCTTTTCGTCACAAAGCTCCATGACACATGTCATCAGAATGTTCCATGGACTTCTCATCACAATGCTCCAGGCCCTTGTCATCACAATGCTCCAAGACCCCTGTATTCAAAATGCTCCATGCCCCTTCGCATCTCAATGCTCCATGAACCCTGTCATCACAATGCACCATGCCCATCATCATAATGCTTCAGGCTATTGTCATCACAATGAAATCAAAATTATCCATGACCTCTGTCATCATAATGCTCCAAACCCTTGTGATCACAATGTTCCATAACACTTATCATCACAAATCCCCATGACGCTCATCATCACAATTATCCATGGTATTCTCATCACAATGCTCCATGACCTTTGTCATCACAAGGCTCAATACACTTGTCATCACAATGCTCCCTGACACTTGTCGTCAGTATGCTCCTTGAACCCTGCCATGACAAGGCTCCATGCTTTTTTCATCACAATGATCCGTGCCCTTTTCATAACAATGCTCCAAGATCACTGTAATCACAATGCTCCATGTCCTTGTCATCACAAAACTCCATGAAGCATGTCATCAGAATGTTCCATGGCTTTCTCATCACAATGCTCCATGCCCTAGTCATCACAATGCTCCAAGACCCCTGTAATCACAATGCTCCATGCCCCTTTTCGTCAGAATTCTCCATGAGACTTGTCATCACAAGTCTCCATGGTAATCTCATCACAATGCTCCAGGACCTGGTCATCACCATTCTCCATTCCCTTTTCATCACAATGCTCCATGACCCCTGTCATCACAATAATCCATTAATATATTCAGCCCAATGCTCCACGACCTACACATCACAATGCTCCATGGCCAATATCATCACAGTGCTCCATGACCACTGTCATCACAACACTCCATGACTCCTGACAGCACAATGATCTGGGACTCTTGTCATCACAATGCTCCATGTCATTGTCATCACAATGCTCCATGAACCCTCTCATAACATTGCTCCATGCCCTTGTCATCACAAAGCTCCATGACACATGTCATCACAATGCTCGATGCACTTCTCATCACAATGCTCCTTGCCCTGTCATTACATTCCTGCATGACCCATGTATTATAGTGTTCCGTACCCTTGTCATCACAATGTTCCATGCCCACTCTCATCACAATAATTCACGAAACATTTCAGACCAATATTCCATGTCCTTCTCATCACAATGCTCCATTACCCCTTTCATAACAATGCAACATGACCGCTGCCATCACAATGTTCCACGGCCTAGTCATAATATGGTTCTATGACAATTGACATCACCATCCTCAAGACGCCTGAAATCACAATGCTCCATGCCCTTGTCATCACAAAGCTCCATGACGCATGTCATCAGAATGTTCCATGGCCTTCTCATCTCAATGCTCCTTGCCCTTGTCATCACAATGCTTCAAGACCATTGTAATCACAATGCTCCATGCCCCTTTTCATATCAATGCTCCATGAAACCTGTCATCACAATGCACCATGCCCATCATCATAATGCTTCAGGCTATTGTCATCACAATGAAATCAAAATGTTCCATGACCTCTGTCATCATAATACTGCGAACCCTTGTGATCACAAAGTTCCATAACACTTATCATCACAACACCCCATGACGCTCATCATCACAATTATCCATGGCCTCTCATCACAGTGCTCTATGATTTTTGTCATCACAATGCTCAATACACTTGTCATCACAATGCTCCCTGACACTTGTCTTCAGTATGCTCCTTGAAACCTGTCATGACAAGGCTCCATGCCTTTTTCATCACAATGATCCATGCCCTTTTCATCACAATGCTCCGTGACCCCTTTAATCACAATGCTCCATGCCTTTGTCAGAACAATGCTCCATAAAACTTGTCATCACAGTGTGCCACGCACTTTTCATCACAATGATCCACAACCTTGTCATCGCTATGATCCATAAATCTTGTAATCACTATGCTCCATGAACTTCTCATCCAAATGCTCTCTCACCTGAGATATCACAATTTTCCATCACTAGTTATCACAATGCCCCCTCACCCCTGTAATCACAGTGTTCCATGACCCCTGTCATCACAATGCTACGTCCCCTTATAAGCACAATGTTCCATGACCCCTGACATCACAATGTTCCATAACCCCTGTCATCAAAATGCTCCATGACACTTTTCATCCCAAAGCGCCATGACCCCTGGCATCACAATGTTCTATAACCCCTGTCATCAAAATGTTCCATTACACTTTTTATCAAATTGCTGCATGACCCTGTCATCAAAATGCTCCCTGCCCTGCTCATCACAATGCACCACACACTTGTCATCAAAATGCTCCATGACATTTGTCATCACAAAGCTCCATGACCCTTGGCATCACAATGCTCCATGGCTTTGTCATCACAATGCTCCATGAACACTCTCATCACATTGCTCCATGCCCTTGTCATCACAAAACTCCATGACACTTGTCATCACAATGTTCGATGCGTTCTCATCACAATGCTCCATGCCCCTGTCATTACAATCCTCCATGACACATGTATCACAGACATCCGTGCCCTTGTCATCACAATGCTCCATGCCCACTCTCATCACAATAATCCATGAAATATTTCAGACCAATGCTCAATGCCCTTCTCATCAAAAGGCTCCATTACTTCTGTCATAACAATGATCCATGACCCCTGCCATCATGATGTTCCATGGCCTTTTCATCACAAGGCTCCATGACCCTTCTCATCACAATGCCCCAAGAACACTGTAATCACAAAGCTCTATGCCCCTTTTCATCTCAATGATTCATGAACCCTGTCATCACAATGCACCATGCCCATCATCATAATGCTTCCTGCTATTGTCATAACAATGAAATCAAAATGTTCCATGACCTCTGTCATAAGAATGCTCCAAACCCTTGTGATCACAATATTCCATAACACTTGTCATCACAATGCCCCATGACGCTCGTCATCACAATTATCCATGGTCTTCTCATCACAATGCTCCATGACCTTTGTCATCACAATGCTCAATACACTTGTCATCCAAATGCTCCCTGACACTTGCTGTCTGTATGCTCCTTTTACCTTGTCATGACAGGGCTCCATGCCTTTTTCATCACAATGATCCATGCCCTTTTCATCACAATGCTCCAAGACCCATGTAATCACGATGCTCCATGCCATTGTCATCACAAAGCTCAATGATGCATGCCATCAGAATGCTCCTTGGTCTTCTCCTCACAATGCTCCATGCTCTTGTCATCACAAAGTTCCAAGACCCCTGTAATCACAATGCTCCATGCCCTTTTTCATCAGTATGCTCCATGAGACTTGTCATCACATGGCTCCATGGTTTTGTCATCATAATGCTCCAAGCCCTAGTCATCACAATGCTCCATTATATTTGTCATCATAATCCTCCATTACATTTGGCATCACAATGTTCCCTGCCATTGTCATCGCAATGGAGCATGACATATTTCATCACAATGCTCCGTGACACCTGTCTTCAAAATACTGCATGACCTTCTCATCTCAATGCCCCATGCCCTTGTCATCACAATGCACCATGTCCAATGTCATCACAATAATCTATGAAACTTGTCAGACCAATGCTCCATTCCCCTGTCATCACAATGCTCCATGACCTTGTTATCACAGTGCTCCATGACCCCTGTCATCACAATGCTCCGTGACTCCAGTCATCACAATGCTTCATAACGTTTGTCATCACAACGGTCCATGCCCGCGTCATCACAAGGCTCTGTGTCCTTTGTAACCACAATGCTCCATGAACTTTTCATCACAATGCTCCGTGACACTTGTCATCACAATGATCCATGCCTTTGTCAGAACAATGCTCCATGACCCTTGTCATCACAATGTGCCACGCGGTTTTCATCACAATGATCCACAACCTTGTCATCGTTATGCTCCATTAACCTTGTAATCACAATGCTCCATGCACTTCTCATCCAAATGCTCTCGCACCTGGGATATCACAATGATCTATCACTAGATATCACAATCCTCCCTCACCCCTGTAATCACAGTGTTCCATGACCCCTGTCATCACAATGCTACATCCCCTTATCAACACAATGTTCCATGACTCCTGACATCACAATGTTCCATAACCACTGTCAACAAAATGCTTGATGACCCTTTTCATCCCAAAGCTCCATGACCCATAGCATCACAATGTTCTATAACCCCTGTCATCAAAATGTTCCATTACACTTTTCATTAAATTGCTCCATGACCCTGTCATCAAAATGCTCCCTGCTCTTCTCATCACAATGCACCACAACCTTGACATCAAAATGCTCCATGACATTTGTCATCACAAAGCTCCATGACAATAGGCATCACAAGGCTCCATATCATTGTCATCACAGTGCTCCATGAACCCTCTCATCACATTGCCCCATGCCCTTGTCATCACAAAGCTCCATCACACTTGTCATCACAATGCTCCATGCCCTTGTCATTACAATCCTCCATGACCCAAGTATCACAGTGCACCGTGCCCTTGTCATCACAATGCTCCATGCCCACTCTCATCACAATAATCCATGAAATATTTCAGACTAATGGTCAATGCCATTCTCATCACAATGGTCCATTACTTCTGTCGTAACAATGCTCCATGACCCCTGCCATCACAATGTTCCACGGCCTTGTCATCACAAGGCTCCATGACCCTTGTCATCACAATGCTCCAAGACCCCTGTAATCACAATGCTCCATGCCCCTTTTCATCAGAATGCTCCATGAGATTTCTCATCACAAGTCTCCATGGTCATCTCATCACAATGCTCCAGGACCTTGTCATCACCATGCTCCATTCCCTAGTCATCACAATGCTCCATGACCCATGTCATACCAATACTCCATGAACATTTTCAGCCCAATGCTCCATGACCTTCTCATCACAATGCTCCTTGACCAATATCATCACAATGCTCCATGACCACTGTCATCACAACACTCCATGACACGTGACAACACAATGATCCAGAATTCTTGTCATCACAATGCTCCAAGACCCCTGTAATCACAATGCTCCATGACCCCAGTCATCACAATACTCCATGAAATTTTTCAATCCAATGATCCATGCCCTTGTCATCCCAATGCTCCATGACACATGTCATCACAATGCTCCATGCCTTTGTCAGCAAAATGCTACATGACCTTGTCAGTACAATGCTCTATGCGCTTGTCATCACAATACTCATTTACCATTGTCATCACAATCCTCCATGAAACTTGGGATCACATTGCTTCATGCCCTTGTCATCACAATGCTCCCTGCCCCTTGAAATCAAAATGATCCATGACCTCTCTCATCACAATGCTCCAAACTCTTGTGATCACTATGTTCTATAACACTTGTCATCACAAAGCTCCATGATGCCTGTCATCACACATACTCCATGCCCTTTTTATAACAATGCTCCATGAATTTTTCATCACAATTCTCAGTACACTTGTCATCACAATGCTCCGTGACATTGTCGTCAGAATGCTCCATGAACCCTGTCACAAAAAGGCTCCATGCCTTTTTCATCAAAATGCTCCATGCAATTGTCATCAAAATACTCCACAAGCTTGTGATCAGAATGCTCCATGACCCTTGTCATCACAATTCTCCATGCACTTGTCAGCACAATGCTCCCTGAAACCTGTCATCACAATGCTCCAAGCCCTTGTCATCACAATGCTCCATTACCTTTGTCATCAGAATCGTCCATGACACTTGGCATCACAATTCTCCATGCCATTGTCATTACAATGGGCCATTACTTATGTAATCACAATGCTCCCTGACACCTCTCTTCACAATACTGCATGCCCTTGTCATCACAATGCTCCATGCCCTTGTTATCACAATGTTCCAAGTCCCCTGTAATCAGAATGCTCCAGACCCTTTTTCATCAGTATGCTCCTTGAGGCTTGTCATTACAAGCCTCCATGGTTTTCTCATCACAATGATCCAGGACTTGTCATCACAATGCTTCACGACATTTTCATGAAAATTCACAATGGCCCTTGTCAACATAATGCTCCATGCCCTAGTCATCACAATGCTCCATTATATTTGTCATCACATCCTCCATTACAATTGGCATCACAATGCTCCATGCTATTGTCATCGCAATGGACCCTGACATAGGTCATCACAATGCTCCCTGACACCTGTCTTCACAATACTCCCTGCCCTTATCTTCACAATGCTACATGCCCTTGTCATCACAATACACGATGTCCACTGTCATCACAATAATCAATGAAACATGTCAGACCTATGCTCCATGCCCCTGTCATCACAATGCTCCATGCCCTTGTCATCACAATGCTCTATGCGCTAGTCATCACCTTACTCCTTTACCATTGTCATCACAATCCTCCATGAAATTTGGGATCACATTGCTTCATGCCCTTGTCATCACAATGCTCCCTGATCCTTGAAATCAAAATGATCCATGACCTCTCTCATCACAATGCTCCAAACTCTTGTGATCACTATGTTCTATAACACTTGTCATCACAAAGCTCCATGATGCCTGTCATCACACATACTCCATGCCCTTTTTATAACAATGCTCCATGAATTTTTCATCACAATTCTCAGTACACTTGTCATCACAATGCTCCATGACATTGTCGTCAGAATGCTACTTGAACCCTGTCACAAAAAGGCTCCATGCCTTTTTCATCAAAATGCTCCATGCAATTGTCATCAAAATACTCCACAAGCTTGTGATCACAATGCTCCATGAACCTTGTCATCACAATTCTCCATGCACTTGTCAGCACAATGCTCCCTGAAACCTGTCATCACAATGCTCCAAGCCCTTGTCATCACAATGCTCCATTACCTTTGTCATCAGAATCCTCCATGACACTTGGCATCACAATTCTCCATGCCATTGTCATTACAATGGGCCATTACTTATGTAATCACAATGCTCCCAGACACCTCTCTTCACAATACTGCATGCCCTTGTCATCACAAGGCTCCATGCCCTTGTTATCACAATGTACCAAGTCCCCTGTAATCAGAATGCTCCAGACCCCTTTTCATCAGTATGCTCCTTGAGACTTGGCATCACAATCCTCCATGGTTTTCTCATCACAATGCTCCAGGACTTGTCATCACAATGCTTCATGACATTGTCATGAAAATTCTCAATGGCCCTTGTCAACATAATGCTCCATGCCGTAGTCATCACAATGCTCCATTATATTTGTCATCACATCCTCCATTACAATTGGCATCACAATGCTCCATGCTATTGTCATCGCAATGGACCATGACATAGGTCATCACAATGCTCCCTGACACCTGTCTTCACAATACTCCATGCCCTTGTCTTCACAATGCTCCATGATCCCTGTCATCACAATAATCTATGAAACATGTCAGACCCATGATCCATGCCCCTGTCATCACAATGCTCCATGCCCTTGTCATCACAATGCTCCATGATCCCTGTCATCACAATGCTCCATGATTCCAGTCATCACTATGCTTCATAACGTTTGTCATCACAACGGTCCATGCCCGCATCATCACAAGGCTCTGTGACCTTTGTAACCACAATGCTACATGATCATTTCATCACAATGCCCCGTGACCCTTGTCATCACAATACTCCATGCCTTTGTAACAACAATGCTCCATGACCCTTGTCATCACAATGTGCCATGCGCTTTTCATCACAGTGATCCACAAGCTTATCATTGCTATGCTCCATAAACCTTGTAATCACAATGATCCATGCACTTCTCATCCAAATGCTCTCTCACATGAGATATCACAATGTTCCATCACTAGTCATCACAATCCTCCTTCACCCCTGTTATCACAATGTTCCATGACCCCTGTCATCACAATGCTACATCCCCTTATCAGCACAATGTTCTTTGACCCCTGACATCACAATGTTCCATAACCCCTGTAATCAAAATGCTCCATGACCCTTTTCATCCCAAAGCTCCATGATCCCTGGCATCACAAGGTTCTATAACCCCTGTCATCAAAATGTTCCATTACACATTTCATCAAATTGCTGCATGACCCTGTCATCAAAATGCTCCCTGCACTTCTCATCACAATGCACCACACACTTGTCATCAAAATGCTCCATGACATTTGTCATCACAAAGCTCCATGACCCTTGGCATCACAATGCTCCATGTCATTGTCATCACAATGCTCCATGAACCCTCTCATCACATTGCTCCATGCCTTTGTCATCAGAAAGCTCCATGACACTTGTCATCACAGTGCTCGTTGCCATTCTCATCACAATGCTCCATTCCCTTGTCATTACAATCCTCCATGACCCATGTATCACAGTGTACCGTGCCCTTGTCATCACAATGCTCCATGCCCACTCTCATCACAATAATCCATGAAACATTTCAGACCAATGATCAATGCCCTTCTCATCACAATGCTCCATTACCTCTGTCATAACAATGCTCTATGACCCCTGCCATCACAATGTTCCAGGGCCTTGTCATCAAAAGGCTCCATGACCCTTGTCATCACAATGCTCCAAGACCACTGTAATCACAATGCTCCATGCCCTTGTCATCACAAATTTCCCTGACGCATGCCATCAGAAAGTTCTATGGCTTTCTCCTCACATTGCTCCATGCCCTTGTCATCAAAATGCTCCAAGACCCCTGTAATCACAATGCTCCATGCCCCTTTTCATCAGAATGCTCCATGAGACTTGTCATCACAAGTCTCCATCGTCATCTCATCACTATACTCCAGGACCTTGTAATCACAATGCTCCATGACACCTGTCATCACAATACTCCATGAATATTTTCAACCCAATGCTCCATTACCTTCTCATCACAATGCTCCATGACCAGTATCATCACAATGCTCCATGACCACTGTCATCACAATGCGCCATTCCAACTGTCATCACAATAATCCATGAAACTTATTATACCAATGCTCCATGCCCTTGTCATCACAATGCTCCATGCCCTTGCTATCACAATGTTCCAAGACCCCTGTAATCAGAATGCTCCATGCCCCTTTTCATCAGTATGCTCCATGAGACCTGTCATCACAAGGCTCCATGGTTTTCTCATCACAATGCTCAAGGACCTTGTCATCACAATGCTTCACGACATTGTCATGAAAATTCTCAAAGGCCCTTGTCATCATAATGCTCCAAGCCCTAGTCATCACAATGCTCCATCATATTTGTCATCACAATCCTCCATTACATTTGGCATCACAATGCACCATGCCATTGTCATCGAAATGAACCATGACATATGTCATCAATATGCTCCCTGACACCTGTCTTCACAATACTCCATGATTTTGTCATCACAATGTTCCATGCCCTTGTCATCACAATGCTCCATGAACCCTGTCAACACAATGCTCCGTGACTCCAGTCATCACAACGCTTCATAACGTTTGTCATCACAACGGTCCATGCCTGCATCATCACAAGACTCTGTGATCTTTGTAATCACAATGCTCCATGAACATTTCAACACAGTGCTCCGTGACACTTGTCATCACAATGCTCCATGCCTTTGTCAGAAAAATTCTCAATGACCCTTGTCATCAAAATGTGCCACGTGCTTTCCATCACAATGATCCACAACCTTGTAATCGCTATGCTCCATAAACCTTGTAATCACAATGCTCCATGCTCTTCTCATCCAAATGCTCTCTCACCTGAGATATAACCATGTTCCCTCACTAGTCATCACAATCCTCCCTCAACCCTGTAATCAAAATGTTCCATGACCACGGTCATCAACATGATCCATTCCCTTGTCATCACAATGTTCCATGACCACTGTCATCACAATACTCCATGAACATTTTCAGCCAAATACTCCATGACCTTCTCATCACAATTTTCCATGACAAATATCATCACAATGCTCCATGTCCACTGTCATCACAACACTCCATGACACCCGACAACACAATGATCAGGGACTCTTGTCATTACAATGCTCCATTCCCTAGTCATCACAATGCTCCATGACCCCTGTCATCACAATACTCCATGAACATTTTCAGCCCAATGCTGCATGACCCTTGGCATCACAATGATCCATGCCCTTGTCATCCCAATTCTCCATGACCCCTGTATGCACAATGCTCCGTGACGCTTGTCATCACAGTGCTCCATGACACCTGGCATCACAATGCTTCATGCCTTTGTCAGCAGAATGCTACATGACCTTGTCATTACAATGCTCTATGCGTTTGTCACCACAATGCTCCAAGACCCCTGTAATCACAATGCTACATGCCGCTTTTCATCTCAATGCTCCATGAACTCTGTCATCACAATGCACCATGCCCATTATCATAATGTCTTAGGCTATTGTCATCACAATGAAATCAAAATTCTCCGTGACCTCTGTCATCGTAATGCTCCAAAGCCTTGTGATCACAATATTCCATAACACTTATAATCACAACACCCCATGACGATCATCATCACAATTATCCATGGACTTCTCATCACCATGCTCCATGACTTTTGTCATCAAAATTCTCAATACACTTGTCATCACAATGCTCCCTGACACTTGTCGTCAGAATGCTCCTTGAACCCTGTCACAAAAAGGCTGCATGCCTTTTTCATCACATTGCCCCATGCCGTTTTCATCACAATGCTCCATGCCATTGTCATCAAAATACTCCACAAGCTTGTCATCAGAATGCTCCATGACCCTTGTCATCACAATTCTCCATGCACTTGTCAGCACAATGCTCCCTGACCCTTGTCATCACAATGCTCCAAGCCATTGTCATAACAATGCTCCATTACCTTTGTCATCAGAATCTTTCATGAAACTTGGCATCACAATGCTCCATGCCATTTTCATCACAATGGGCCATTACATATGTCATCACAATGCTCCCTGACACTTCTCTTCACAATACTGCATGAGCTGGTCATCACAATGCTCCATGCCCTTGTCATCACAATGCTCCATGCCCTTGTTATCACAATGCTCCATGACCCCTGTCATCACGATGCTCCGTGACTCCAGTCATCACAATGCTTCATGACCTTTGTCATCACAATGGTCAATTACCTCATCATCAACAGTCTCTGTGACCTTTTTAACCACAATGCTCCATGAACTTTTCATCACAATGCTCTTTGACCCTTGTCATCACAATGATCTACGCCTTTCTCAGCACAATGCTCCATGACCTTGTCATCACAATGCTCCATGACCCTGTCATCACAATGCTCCGTGACTCCAGTTATCAAAATGCTTCATAACATTTGTCATCACAATGGTCCAAGTCTGTGTCATCACAAGGCTTTGTGACATTTTTAACCTCAATGCTTCATGAACTTTTCATCACAATGCTCCGTGACCCTTGTCATCACTGTGCTCCATGCCTTTGTTAGAAAAATGTTCCATGACCCTTGTCATCACAAAGTGCCAAGCGCTTTTTATCCCAATGGTCCACAGATTTGTCATCACAATGCTCCATAAAACTTGTAATCACAATGCTCCATGCCCTTCAAATCACAATGCTCCATTACCCCTGACATAACAATGCTCCTTGACCCCTGCCATCACAATGTTCCATGGCCTTGTCATCACAAAGCTCCATGACCCTTGTCATCACAATGCTCCAAGACCCCTGTAATCACAATGCTCCATGCCCTTGTCATCACAAAGCACCATGACACATGTCATCAGAATGTTCCATGGCCTTCTCATCCAAATGCTCCATGCCCTTGTCATCACAATGCTCCAAGACCCCTGTAATCAAAATTCTCCATGCGCCTTTTCATCTCAATGCTCCATGAACCCTGTCATCACAATGCATCATGCCCATCATCATAATGCTTCTGGCTATTGTCAGCACAATGAAATCAAAATTCTCCATGACCTCTGTCATCACAATTCTCCATGACCCCTGTCATCACAATACTCCATGAACATTTTCAGCCCAATGCTCCATGACCGTTGTCATCACAATGATCCATGACCCCTGTATTCACAATGCTCCGTGACACATGTCATCACAGGGCTCCATGACACCTGTCAACACAGTGCTCCATGCCTTTGTCTGCAGAATTCTCCATGATCTTGTCAATACAATGCTCTATGCGCTTGTCATCACCATGCTACAAGACCTCTGTAATCACAATGCTCCATGCCCCTTTTCATCTCAATGCTCCATGAACCCTGTCATCACAATGCAACATGCCCATCATCACAATGCTTCAGGTTATTGTTATTAAAATGAAATCAAAAGTCTCCATGACCTCTGTCATCATAATGCTCCAAACCGTTGTGATCACAATGTTCCATAACATTTATCATCACAACACCCCATGACGATCATCATCACAATTATCCTTGGTCTTCTGATCACAATGCTCCCTGATCTTTGTCATCACAATGCTCAATACACTTGTCTTCACAATGCTCCCTGACACATGTCGTCAGTATGCTCCTTGAACCCTGTCATGACAAAGCTCCATGCCTTTTTCATCACAATGATCCATGCCCTTTTCATCACAATGCTCCAAGACCCCTATAATCACAATGCTCCATGCACTTGTCATCAAAAAGCTCAATGAGGCATGTCATCAGAATGCTCCATGGCCTTTTCCTCACAATGCTCCATGGCATTGTCATCACAATGCTCCATGTACCCTCTCATCACATTGCTCCATGCCCTTGTCATTACAATCCTCCATGACCCATGTATCACATTGTTCCGTGCCCTTGTCATCACAATGCTCCAGCCCACTCTCATCACAATAATCTATGAAATACTTCAAACCAATGCTCAATGCCCTTCTCATCACTATGCTCCATTACCTCTGTCATAACAATGCACCATGACCACTGCCATCACAATGTTCCACGGCCTTGTCATCACAAGGCTCCATGACCCTTGTCATCACAATGCTCCAAGAATCTTGTAATCAAAATTCTACATGCCCTTGTAATAACAAAGCTCCATGACGCATGTATCAGAAGGTTCCATGGCCTTCTCATCACAATGCTCCATGCCATTGTCATCAAAATACTCCACAAGCTTGTCACCAGAATGCTCCATGACCCTTGTCATCACAATTCTCCATGCAACTTTCAACACAATGCTCCTTGACACTTGTCATCGCAATGCTCCAAGCCATTGTCATCACAATGCTCTATTAAGTTTGTCATCAGAATCCTCCATGACACTTGGCATCACAATGCTCCATGCCATCGTCATCACTTTGGGCCATTACATATGTCATCACAATGCTCCCTGACAACTGTCTTCACAATACTGCATGACCTGGTCATCAAAATGCTCCATGCCCTTGTCATCACAATGAGCCATTCCAACTGTCATCGCAATAATCCATGAAACTTATTAGACCAATGCTCCATGCCCTTGTCATCACAATGCTCCACGACCACTGTAAACACAATTTTCCATGCCCCTTTTCATCTCAATGCTCCATGATCCCTGTCATCACAATGCACCATGCCCATCATCATAATGCTTCAGGCTATTTTCATCACAATGAAATCAATATTCTCCATGACCTCTGTCATCATAATGCTCCAAACCCCTGTGATCACAATATTCCATAACACTTATCATCACAACACACCATGATGCTCATCATGACAATTACCCATGGGCTTCTCATCACAATGCTCCATGATCTTTGTCATCACAATGCTCAATACACTTGTCCTCACAATGCTCCCTGACCCTTGTCTTCAGTATGCTCCATTAACCCTGTCATGACAAGTCTCCATGACTTTTTCATCACAATGATCCGTGCCCTTTTCATCACAATGCTCCAAGACACCTGTAATCACAATGCTCCAAGCCCTTGTCATCACAAAGCTCCATGACCCATGTCATCAGAATGCTGCATGGCCGACTCTGACAATGCTCCATGCCCTTGTCATCACAATGCTCCAAGACCACTGTAATCACAATGATCCATGCCACTTTTCATCAGAATGCTCCATGAAACTTGTCATCACAGGCCTCCAAGGACTTCTCATCACAGTGCTACATTACCTTGTCATCACCATGCTCCATTCCCTTGTCTTCACAATGCTCCATGACCATTGTCATCACAATACTCCATGAATATTATCAGCACAATGCTCCATAACCTTCTCATCACAATGCTCCATGACCAATATCATCACAATGCACCATGACAACTGTCATCACAACACTCCATGACACCTGACAACACAAAGATCCGGGACTCTTGTCATCACTATGCTCCATTCCCTAGTCATCACAATGCTGCATGAACCCTGTCATCACAATGCTCCATGATACCAGTCTTCACAATACAGCATGACCTCTTTATCACAATGATCCATGCCCTTGTCACCACAATGCACCATTCCAACAGTCATCGCAATAATCCATGAAAATTATGAGACCAATGATACATGCCCTTGTCATCACAATGCTCCATGCCCCTTTTCATCACAATGCTCCATGACCACTGTCATCACAGTGCTCCGTGACTCCAGTCATCACAATGCTTCGTGACCTTTGTCATCACAATGGTCCATGCCCTCATCATCAACAGTCTCTGTGACCTTTTTAACCACAATGCTCCATGAACTTTTCATCACAATGCTCTTTGACCCTTGTCATCACAATGCTCTATGCCTTTCTCAGCACAATGCTCCATGACCCTTGTCCTCACAATGCTCCATGCGCTTGTCAGCACAATGCTCCATGACACATGTCATCACAATGCACCATGTGCTTGTCATCACAGTGCTCCACAATCTTGTCATCACAATGCTCCATAAACCTTGTCATCACAATGCTCCATGCACTTCTCATCAAAATGCTTTCTCACCACTGATATCACAATGTTACTTCACTATTCGACACAATACTCCCTCACCTCTGTCATCACAATGTTCCATGACTCCTGTCATCACAATGCTACATGCACTTATCATCAAAACGTTCGATGACCCATGACATCACAATGTTCCATAACCCCTGTCATCAAAATGTTCCTTGACACTTTTCATCAAATTTCTCCGTGACCATGTCATCACAATGCTCCCTGCACTTCTCATTACAATGCACAACGCCCTTGTCATAAAAATGTTCCATGACCTTTGTCATCACAAATATCCATGACCCTTGTCATCACATTGCTCCATGCCCTAGTCATCACTAAGCTCCATGACACATGTCATCTGAATGCTCCATGGCCTTCTCATCACAATGCTCCATGACCTTTGTCATCACAATGCTCAATACACTTGTCATCAATATGCTCCATGACACTTGTTGTCTGTATGCTCCTTGAACCCTGTCATGGCAAGGCTCCATGCATTTTTCATCACAATATTCCATGCCCTTTTCATCACAATGCTACAAGACCCCTGTAATCACAATGCTCCATGCGCTTGCCATCACAAAGCTCAATGACGCATGTCCTCAGAATGCTCCTTGGCCTTCTCTTCACAATGATCCATGCCCTTGTCATCACAATGTTCCAAGACCCCTGTAATCACAATGGTCCATGCCCCTTTTGATCAGTATGCTATATGAGATTGTCATCACAAGGCTCCATGGATTTCTCATCACAATGCTCCAGGACCTTGTCATCAAAATGCTTCACGACCTTGTCATGAAAATTCTCAATGGCCCTTGTCATCATAGTGCTCCAAGCCCTAGTCATCACAATGCTCCATTTTATTTGTCATCCCAATCCTCCATTACATTTGGCATCACAATGCTCAATGCCATTATCAACGCAATGGACCATGACATATGTCATCACAATGCTCCCTGACACCTGTCTTCACAATACTCCATGACCTTCTCATCAATGATCCATACCCTTGTCATCACAATGCACCATGTCCACTGTCATCACAATAATCTATTAAACTTGTCAGACCAATGCTCCATGCCCCTGTCATCACAATGCTCCATGCCCATATCATCACAATGCTCCATGACCCCTATCATCACAGTGCTCCGTGACTCCAGTCATCACAATGCTTCATAATGTTTGTCATCAACACGGTCCTTGCCCGTGTCATCACAAGGCTCTGTGACCTTTGTAACCAAAATGCTCCATGAACTTTTCATCACAATGCTCCGTGACCCTTGTCGTCACAATGCTCCATGCCTTTGTCAGAACAATGCTCCATGACCCTTGTCATCACAATGTGCCACGTGCTTTTCATCACATCGGTCCACAACCTTGTCATCGCTATGCTTCATAAACCTTGTAATCCCAATGCTCCATGCACTTCTCATCCAAATGCTCTCTCACAAGAGATATCACAATGTTCCGTCACTAGTCATCACAATACACCCTCACCCCTGGAATCACAATGTTCCATGACCCTGTCATCACAATGCTACATCCCTTTATCATCACAATATTGCATGATCCCTGACATCACAATGTTCCATAACCCCTGTCATCAAAATGCTCCATGACCCTTTTCATCCCAAAGCTCCAAGAACCCTGACATCACAATGTTCTATAACCCATGCCATCAAAATATTCCATTACACTTTATATCAAATTGCTGCATGAACCTGTAATCAAAATGCTCCCTGCCCTTCTCATCACAATGCACTACACCATAGCCATCGAAATGCTCCCTGTTATTTGTCATCACAAATCTCCATGAGCCTTGGCATCACAATGCTCCATGTCTTTGTCATCACAATGCTCCATGCACACTCTCATCACATTGCTCCATGCCCTTGTCATCACAAAGCTCCATGACACTTGTCATCACAATGATCGATGCTCTTCTCATCGCATAGCTCCATGTCCTGGTCATTACAATCCTGCATGACCCATGTATCACAGTGTTCCGTGCCCATGTAATCACAATGCTCCATGCCCTTGTCATCACAATGCTCCATGACCCCTGCGATCACAATGTTCCACGGACTTGTAATCACAAGGCTCCATGACACTTGTCATCACAATGATCCAAGAACCCTGTAATCACAATGCTCCATGCCCTTGTCATCACAAAGCTCCATGACACATGTCATCAGAATGTTCCATGGATTTCTCATCACAATGCTCCATGCCCTTGTCATCACAATGCTCAAGACCCCTGTAATCACAATGCTCCATGCAACTTTTCATCTCAATGCTCCATGAACCCTGTCATCACAATGCATCATGCCCATCATTATAATGCTTCCAGCTATTGTCAGCACAATGAAATCAAAATTCTCCATGAACTATGTCATCACAATTCTCCATGTCCCCTGTCATCACAATACTTCATGAATATTTTCAGCCCAATGCTCCATGATACTTGTCATCACAATGATGCATGCCCTTTTCAACCCAATGCTCCATGACCCCTGTGTTCACAATCCTCCATGATGCTTGTCATCACAGTGCTCCATGTCACCTGTCATCACAATGCTAGATGACTTTTTCAGCAAAAGGCTAAATGACCTTGTAATTACAATGCTCTATGCGCTTGTCATCACAATACTCCATTACCATTGTCATCACAATCCTCCATGAACCTTGGGATCACATTGCTTTATGCCCTTGTCATCACAATGCTCCATGCTCCTTGATATCAAAATGATCCATGAAATCTGTCATCAAAATGCTCCAAAGCTTTGTTATCACAATGCTCCATATCACTTGTCATCACAACGCTCCATGATGCCTGTCATCACAATACTCCATGCCCTTTTCATCACAATGCTCCATGACCTTGGTCATCACAATGCTCAATACACTTGTCATCACAATGCTACCTGACACTTGTCGTCAGAATGCTCCTTGAACTCTGTCATGAAAAGGCTCCATGCGTTTTTCATAACAATGCCCCATGCCGTTTTCATCACACTGCTCCATGCCATTGTCATCATAATACTCCACAAGTTTGTCACCAGATTGCTCCATGACCCTTGTCCTCACAATTCTCCATGCACTGGTCAGCACAATGCTCCTTAACCCTTGTCATCACAATGCTCCAAGCCATTGTCATCACAATGCTCCATTACATTTGTCATCAGAATCATCCATGACACTTGGCATCACAATGCTCCATGCCATTGTCACCACAATGGGCCATTACATATGTCATCACAATGCTCCCTGACAGCTGTCTTCACAATACTGCATGACCTTCTCATCACAATGATCCATGCCCTTGTCATCACAATGCACATGTCCACTGTCATCACAATAATCTATGAAAATTGTCAGACCAATGCTCCATGCCCCTGTCACCAAAATGCTCTATGCCCTTTTCATCACAATGCTCCATGTCCACTGTCATCACAATGCTCCATGACTCCAGTCATCACAATGCTTCATAACATTTGTCATCACAATGGTCCATGACCGCGTTATCACAAGGCTCTGTGACCTTTATAACCACAATGCTCCATGAACTTTTCATCACAATGCTTCATGACCATTGTCATCAAAATGCTCCATGCCTTTGTCAGAAAAATGCTCCATGACACTTGTCATCACAATATGCAATGCGCTTTTCATCACAACGGTCCACAAATTTGTCATGGTAATTCTCCATAAACCTTGTATTCACAATGCTCCATGTCCTTCTCATCACAATGCTCCATTATCCCTATCATAACAATGTTCCATGACCCCTACCATCACAATATTCCACGGACTTGTCATCACAAGGCTCCATGACACTTGTCATCACAATGCTCCAAGACCCCTGTAATCACAATGCTCCATGCCCTTGTCATCACAAAGCTCCAAGAACCCTGTAATCACAATGCTCCATGCCACTTTTCATCTCAATGCTCCATGAACACTGTCATCACAATGCATCAGGCCCATCATGATAATGCTTCAGGCTATTGTCATCACAATGAAATCTATATGCTCCATGACCTCTGTCATCACAATGCTCCAATCCCTTGTGATCACAATGTTCCATGACACTTATCATCACAAAACCCAATGACGCTCATCATCACAATTATCCATGGTCTCCTCATCACAATGCTCCATGACCTTTGTCATCACAATGCTCAATACACTTGTCATCACAATGCTCCCTGACACTTGTCATCAGTATGCTCCATTAACCCTGTCATGACACGTCTCCATGCCTTTTTCATCACAATGATCCATGCTCTTTTAATCACAATGCTCCAAGACCCCTGTAATCACAATGCTCCATGCCCTTGTCATCACAAAGCTCAATGATGCATGTCATCAGAATGCTCCATGGCCTTCTCATCACAATGCTCCATGCCCTTGTCATCACAATGCTCCAAGACCCCTGTAATCACAATGCTACATGTCCCTTTTCATCAGAATGCTCCATGAGACTTGTCATCACAAGTCTCCATTGTCTTCTCATCAAAGTGCTCCAGGAACTTGTCATCAAAAGGCTCCATGATCCCTGTCATCACAATACTCCATGAACATTTTCAGCCCAATGCTCCATGACACTTGTCATCACAAAGATCCATGCCCTTGTCATCCCAATGCTCCATGACCCCTGTATTCACAATGCTCCGTGACGCTTGTCATCACATTGCTCCATGACACCTGTCATCACAGTGCTCCATGCCTTTGTCGGCAAAATGCTACCTGACCTTGTCATTGCAATGCTCTATTCGCTTTTCATCACAATACTCCATTACCATTGTCATCACAGTCCTCCATGAACCTTGGGATCACATTGCTTCATGCCCTTGTCATCACAATGCTCCATGCTCCTTGAAATCAAAATGATCCATGACCTCTGTCATCACAATGCTCCAAACCCTTGTGATCACAATGTTTCATTACACTTGTCATCACAACGCTCCATGATGCCTGTCATCACAATACTCCATGCCCTACTCATCACAATGCTCCATGACATTTGTCATCACAATTCTCAATACACTTGTCATCACAATGCCACATGCCGTTTTCATCACAATGCTCCATGCCATTGTCATCAAAATACTCCACAAGCTTGTCATCAGAATGCTCCATGACCCTTGTCATCATAATTCTGCATGCAATTCTCAGCACAAAGCTACCTGACCCTTGTCATCATAATGCTCCAAGCCATTGTCATCACAATGCTCCATTACCTTTGTCATCAGAATCCTCCATGACACTTGGCATCACAATGCTCCATGCCATTGTCATCACTATGGGCCATTACATATGTCATCACAATGCTCCCTGACACCTGTCTTCACAATACTGCATGACCTGGTCATCACAATGCGCCATTACAACAGTCATCACAATAATCCATGAAACTTATTAGACCAATGCTCCATTCCCTTGTCATCACAATGCTCCATGTCCTTGTTATCACAATGCTCCATGACGCCTGTCATCACAATGCTCCATGCCTCCATTCATCACAATGATTCATGACCTTGTTCATCACAAAGGTCCATGCCCTCGTCATCAACAGTCTCTGTGACATATTTAACCACAATGGTCCAATAACTTTTCATCACAATGCTCTTTGACCCTTGTCATCACAATGTTCTATGCCTTTCTCAGCACAATGCTCAATGACCCTTGTCATCACAATGCTCCATACGCTTGTCAGATCAATGCTCCATGACCCATTTCATCACAATGCACCCTGCGTTTCTCATCACAGTGCTCCACAATCTTGTCACCACGATGCTCCATAAAACTTGTCATCACAATTCTCCATGCACTTGTCATCAAAATGCTTTCTCACCAATGATATCACAATGTTACAGCACTATTCATCACAATACTCCCTCACCCCTGTCATCACAATGTTCCATGACTTTTCTCTTTGCAATGCTACATGCACATATCATCACAAAGTTCGGTGACCCCTGACATCACAATGTTCCATAACCCCTGTCATCATAATGCTCCATAACACTTTTCCTCAAAATGCTCAATGACCCCTGACATCACAATGTTCCATAACCCCTGTCATCATAATTCTCCATGATCCTTTTCCTCAAAATGCTCCATGAACCCTGACATCACAATATTCCATAACCACTGTCATTAAAATATTCCATGACACTTTTCATCAAATTGCTCTATAACCCTGTCATCACAATACTCCCTGCCCTTCTCATCACAATGTACCACGCCCTTGTCATCAAAATGCTCCATGACCTTTGTCATCACAAAGCTCCATGACAATTGGCATCTCAATGCTCCATGCCATTGTCATCACAATTCTCCATGAACCCTCTAATCACAATGCTCCATGCCCCTTTGCATCTCAATGCTCCATGAACCCTGTCATCAAAATGCACCATGACCATCATCATAATCCTTCAGGCTATTGTTATCACAATGAAATCAAAATATTCGATGATCTATCTCATCACAATGCTCCAAATCCTTGTGATCACAATGTTCCATAACAGTTATCATCACAACGCCCCATGAAGCTCATCATCACAGTTATCCATGGTCTTCTCATCACCGTACTCCATGACCTTTGTCATCTCAATGCTCTATACACATGTCATCACAATGCTCCCTGACACTTGTCATCAGTATGCTCCTGGAACCCTGTCATGACAAGGCTCCATACCATTTTCATAACAATGATCCATGCCAATTTCATCACAATGCTCCAAGACACCAGTAATCACAATGCTCCATGCCCTTGTCATCACAATGCTCCAAGACCCCTGTAATCACAATACTCCATGCCCCTTTTCATCAGAATGCTCCAAGAGACTTCTTATTACGAGGCTCCATGGTCTCCTCATCACAGTGCTCCAGGAACCTTTCATCACAGTGCTCCATTCCCTTGTCATCACAATGCTCCATGACCCCTGTCCTCACAATACTTCCTGAATATTTTCACGACAATTCTCCAGGAACTTCTCATCACAATGCTTCATGATCCCTATCATCACAATGCTCCATGACCACTGTCATCACAACGCTCCATGACCCCTGACAACACAGTGATCCGGGACTCTAGTCATCACAATGCTCCATTCCCTAGTCATCACAATGCTCCATTAATATTTTCCGCCCAATGCTCCATGACACTTGTCATCACAATGAACCATGCCCTTGCCATCCCAATGCTCCATGACCCCTGTAATCACAATGATCCGTGATGCTTCTCATCACAGTGCTCTATGACCCTTATCATCACAATGCTCCATGCCTGTGTCAGCAAAATGCTACATGACCTTGCTATCAAAATGCTCCATATGCTTGTCATCACAATACTCCCTTAACATTGTCATCACAATCATCCATGTACCTTGGGATCACATTGCTTCATGCCCTTGTCATCACAATGCTCCATGCTCCTTGAAAACAAAATGATCCATGACTTCTAACATCACAATGCTCCAAACCCTTGTGATCACAATGTTCCATAACACTTGTCATCACAACGCTCCATGATGCCTGTCATCACAATACTCTATGCCCTTTTCGTCAAAATGCTCCATGATCTTTTTCATCACAATTATCAATACACATGTCATCACAATGTTCCCTGACACTTGTCATCAGAATGTCCTTGAAACCTGTCATGAAATGGCTTAATGCCTTTTTCATCACAATGCTCCATGCCCTTTTCATCACAATGCTCCAAGCCATTGTCGTCACAATACTCCACAAGCTTGTCATCAGAATGTTCCATGACACTTGTCATCACATTTCTCCATGGCCACTGTCATCACAATGCTCCATAACCCTTGTCATTACTGTGCTCCATGATGCGCGTCATCACAATTATCCATGACCTTCTCATCAAAATGCTCGATGCCATTGTCATCAAAATGCTCCATGACCCATGTAATCACAATGCTCCATGCCCTTGTCATCACAAAGCTCCATTTCTTTGTCAGAACAATGCGCAATGAACATAGTCATCACAATGTGCCACGCGCATTTCATCACAACGGTCAACAACCTTGTCATTGCTATGCTTCATAAACCTTGTAATCACAATGGTCCATGCACTTCTCATCAAAATGCTCTCTTACCAGAGATATCACAATGTTCCATCTCTAGTCATCACAATACTCCCTCATCCCTGTAATCACAATGTTCCAGGAAACTGTCATCACAATGCTACATCCCCTTATCATCACAATGTTGCATGACCCCTGATATCACAATGTTCCATAACCCCTGTCATCAAAATGCTCCATGACCCTTTTCATCCCAAAGCTCCAAGACCCCTGACATCACAATGTTCTATAACCCCTGCCATCAAAATGTTCCTTTACACTTTTTATCAAATTGCTGCATGACCTGGTCATCAAAATGCTCCCTGCATTTCTCAGCACAATGCACCATGCCCTTGTCATCAAAGTGCTCCATGACTTGTCATCACAAAGCTCCATGACCCTTGGCATCACAATGCTCCATGTCATTGTCATCACAAAGCTCCATGAACCCTCTCATCACATTGCTCCATGCACTTGTCATCACAAAGCTCCATGACACTTATCATCAGAATGGTCGATGCCCTTCTCATCACAATGCTCCAGGCCCTTGTCATTACAATCCTGCATGACCCATGGATCACAGTGTTCCATGCCCTTGTCATCACAATGCTCCATGCCCATTCTCATCACAATAATCCATGAAATATTTCAGACCAATGTTCCATGCCCTTCTCATCAAAATGCTCCAATACACCTGTCATAAAAATGCACCATGACCCTTGCCATCAAAATGTTCCACGGCCTAGTCATCACAAGGTTCCATGACACTTGTCATCACAATGATCCAGACCCCTGAAAGCACGATGCTCCATGCCCTTGTCATCACAAAGCTCCATGACGCATGTCATCAGAAAGTTCCATGGCCTTCTCATCACAGTGCTCCATGCCCTTGTCATCACAATGCTCCAAGACCCTTGTAATCACAATGCTCCATGCCCTTTTTCATCTCAATGCTCCATGAACACTGTCATCACAATGCACCATTTCCATCATCATAATGCTACAGGCTATTATCATCACAATGAAATCAATATTCTCCATGACCTCTGTCATCATAATGTTCCAAACCCTTGTGATCACAAGGTTCCATAACACTTATCATCACAACACCCCATGACGCTCATCATCACAATTATCCATGGTCTTCTCATCACAATGCTCCATGATCTTTGTCATCACAATGCTCAATACACTTGTCATCACAATGCTTCCTGACACTTGTCATCAGAATGCTCCATGAACCCTGTCATGACAAGGCTCCATACCTTTTTCATAACAATGATCCATGCACTTTTCATCACAATGCTCCAAGATCCCTGTAATCACAAATGCTCCAAGCCCTTGTCATCACAAAACTCCATGACGCATGTCATCAGAATGCTCCATGGCCTTCTCATCACAATGCTCCATGCCCTAGTCACCACAATGCTCCAAGACACCTGTAATCACAATGCTCCATGCTCCTTTTCATCAGAATGCTCCATGAGACTTCTCATCAGAAGTCTCCATTGTCTTCTCATCACAATGCCCCAGGACCTTGTCATCACCATGCTCCATTCCGTTGTCATCACAATGCTCCATGACACATGTCATCACAATGCTCCATGCCCTTGTCATCACAAAGCTCCATGACACATGTCATCAGAATGCTTCATGGCCTTCTCATCACAATGCTCCATGCTCTTGTCATCAAAATGCTCCAAGACCCCTGTAATCACAATGCTCCATGCCCCTTTTCATCAGAATGCTCCATGAGACTTATCATCACAAGTCTCCATGGTCTTCTCATCACAATGCTCTAGGACCTTGTCATCACCATGCCCCATTCCCTTGTCATCACAATGCTCCATGACCCCTGTCTTCACAATAATCCATGAACATTTTCAGCCCAATGCTCCACGACCTTCTCATCACTATGCTCCATGGCCAATACCATCACAATGCTCCATGACCACTGTCATCACAACACTCCATGACACCTGACAACACAATGATCCGGGACTCTTGTCATCACAATGTTCCATTCCCTAGTCATCAAAATGCTCCATGACCCCTGTCATCACAACACTCCATGAACATTTTCAGCCCAGTGCTCCATGACCCTTGTCATCACAATTAACTATGCCCTTTTCTTGCCAATGCTCCATGACCCCTGTATTCACAATGCACCGTGATGCTTGTCATCACAGTGGTCTATGACACATGTCATCACAATGTCCATGCCGTTGTCAGCAAAATGCTACATGACCTTGTCATCACAATGCTCTATGCTCTTGTCATCACAATACTCCATTTCCATTGTCATCACAATACTCCATGAAACTCAGGATCACATTTCTTCATGCCCTTGTCATCACAATGCTCCATGCTCCTTGAAATCAAAATGATCCATGACCTCTGTCATCACAATGCTCCAAATCCTTGTGTTCACAGTGTTCCATAGCAGTTGTCATCACAACGCTCCATGATGCTTGTCATCACAGTACTCCATGCCCTTTTCATCACAATGCTCCATGACATTTGTCATCACAATTCTCAATAGATTG
Source organism: Mesoplodon mirus (assembly GCF_964341445.2). Classification (NCBI taxonomy): domain Eukaryota; kingdom Metazoa; phylum Chordata; class Mammalia; order Artiodactyla; family Ziphiidae; genus Mesoplodon; species Mesoplodon mirus. Next base: position 620,123 of record NW_028295746.1, on the reverse strand, counting down.
TCATCACAATGCTCCCTGACATTTGTCATCAGAATGCTCATTGAACCCTGTCACGAAAAGTCTCCATGCCTTTTACATCACAAAGCCCCATGCGGTTTTCATCACAATGCTCCATTCCATTGTCATCAAAATACTCCACAAGCTTGTCACCAGAATGCTCCATGACCCTTGTCATCACATTTCTCCATGCACTTGTCAGCACAATGCCCCCTGACCCTTGTCATCACAATGCTCCAAGCCATTGTCATCCCAATGCTCCATTACCTTTGTCTTCAGAATCCTCCATGACACTTGGCATCACAATGTTCCATGCCATTGTCATCACAATGGGCCATTACATATGTCATCACAATGCTCCCTGACAACTGTGTTCACATTACAGCATGACCTGGTCATCACAAAGCTCCATGCCCTTGTCATCACAATGCTCCATGCCCTTGTTATCACAATGCTTAATGACCCCTGTCATCACAATGCTCCGTGACTCCAGTCATCACAATGCTTCATGACCTTTGTCATCACAGTGGTCCATGCCCTCATCATCAACAGTCTCTGTGACCTTTTTAACCACAATGCTCCATGAACTTTTCATCACAATGCTCTTTACCCCCTATCATCACAATGCTCTATGCCTTTCTCAGCACAATGCTGCATGACGTATGTCATTAGAATGCTCCATGGCCTTCTCCTCACAATGCTCCATGCCCTTGTCATCACAATGCTCCAAGACCCCTGTAATCACAATGCTCCATGCCCCTTTTCATCAGAATGCTCCATGAGACTTGTCATCAAAAGTCTCCATGGTCATCTCATCACAATGCTCGAGGACCTTGTCATCACAATGCTCCATGACACCTGTCATCACAATGCTCTGTGACACCAGGCATCACAATGCTTCATAATATTTGTCATCACAATGGTCCATGTGCGCGTCATCACAAGGCTCTGTTACCTTTGTATCCACAATGCTCCATGAACATTTCATCACAATGCTCCGTGACCCTTGTCATCACAATGCTCCATGCCTTTGTCAGTAAAATGCTCCAAGACCATTGTCATCACAATGTGCCATGCGCTTTTCATCCCAACGGTCCAAAAATTTGTCATCACAATGCTCCATAAACATTGTAATCACAATGCTGCATGTCCTTCACATCACAATGCTCCATTACCCCTGTCATAACAATGCTCCATGACCCCTGCCATCACAATGTTCCACGGCCTTGTCATCACAAGGCTCCATGACACTTGTCATCACAATGCTCCAAGACACCTTTAATCACAACGCTCCATGCCATTGTCATCACCAAGCTCCATGACACATGTCATCAGATTGTTACTTGGCCTTCTCCTCAAAATGCTCCATGCCCCTGTCATCACAATGCTCCAAAACCCCTGTAAACACAGTGCTCCATGCCCCTTTTCATCTCAATGCTCCATGAACCCTGTCATCACAATGCATCATGCTGATCATCATAATGATTCAGGCTATTGTCATCACAATGAAATAAAAATTATCCATGACTTCTGTCATCACAATGCTCCATGACCCCTGTCATCACAACACTCCATGAACATTTTCAGCCCAATGTTCCATGACACTTGTCATCACAATGATCCATGCACTTGTCATCCCAATGCTTCATGACCCATGTATTCACAATGCTCCGTGACACTTGTCATCACAGTTCTCCATGACACCTGTCATCACAATGCTCCATGCCTTTGTCAGGAAAATTCTACATGACCTTGTCATTACAATGCTCTATGCGCTTGGCATCACAATGCTCCAAGACCCCTGTAATCACAGTGCTCCATGCCCCTTTTCATCTCAATGCTCCATGAACTCTGTCATCACAATGCACCATGCCCATCATCAAAATGCTTCAGGCTATTGTCATCACAATGAAATCAAAATTATCCATGACCTCTGTCATCATAATGCTCCAAAACCTTGTGATCACAGTGTTCCATAACACTTATAATCACAACACCCCATGACGATCATCATCACTATTATCCATGGCCTTCTCATCACCATGCTCCATGACTTTTGTCATCACAATTCTCAATACACTTGTCATCACAATGCTCCCTGACACTTGTCGTCAGAATTCTCCTTGAACCCTGCCACAAAAAGGCTCCATGCCTTTTACATCACATTGCCCCATGCCGTTTTCATCACAATGCTCCATGCATTTGTCATCAAAATACTCCACAAACTTGTCATCAGAATGCTCCATGACCCTTGTCATCACAATTCTCCATGCACTTGTCAGCACAATGCTCCCTGACCCTTGTCATCACAATGCTCCAAGCCATTGTCATCACAATGCTCCATTACCTTTGTCATCAGAATCTTCCATGACACTTGGCATCACAATGCTCCATGCCATTTTCATCACAATGGGCCATTACATATGTCATCACAATGCTCCCTGACACTTCTCTTCACAATAATGCATGACCTGGTCATCACAATGCTCCATGCCCTTGTCATCACAATGTGCCATACCAAAGGTCATCGCAATAATGCATGAAAAATATTAGACCAATTCTCCATGCCCTTGTCATCACAATGCTCCATGCCCTTGTTATCACAATGCTCCATGACCCCTGTCATCACCATGCTCCGTGACTCCACTCATCACAATGATTCATGACCTTTGTCATCACAATGGTCCATTCCCTCATCATCAACAGTCTCTGTGACCTTTTTAACCACAATGCTCCATGAACTTTTCATCACAATGCTCTTTGACCCTTGACATCACAGTGATCTACGCCTTTCTCAGCACAATGCTCAATGCTCTTGTCATCTCAATGCTCCATGACCCTGTCATCACAATGCTCCTTGACTCCAGTCATCACAATGCTTCATAACATTTCTCATAACAATGGTCCATTCCCGCATCATCACAAGGCTTTGTGACCTTTTTAACCACAATGATTCATGAACTTTTCATCACAATGCTCCGTGACACTTGTCATCACAGTGCTCCATGCCTTTGTCAGAAAAATGCTCCATGGCCCTTGTCATCACAATGTGTCACGCGATTTTTATCCCAAAGGTCAACAAATTTGTCATCGCAATGCTCCATAAAACTTGTAATCACAATGCTCCATGCCCTTCTCATCACAGTGCTCCATTACAACTGTCATAACAATGCTCCTTGACCCCTGCCATCACAATGTTCCACGGCCTTGTCATCACAAGGCTCATTGACTCTTGTCATCACAATGCTCCAAGAAACCTGTAATCACAAAGCTCCATGCACTTGTCATCACAAAGCTACATGACACATGTCATCAGAATGTTCCATGGACTTCTCATCAAACTGCTCCATGCCCTTGTCATCACAATGCTCCAAGACCCCTGTAATCAAAATGCTCCATGCCCCTTTTCATCTCAATGCTCCAGGAACCCTGTCATCACAATGCATCACGCCCATCATCATAATGCTTCCGGCTATTGTCAACACAGTGAAATCAAAATTCTCCATGACCTCTGTCATCACAATGCTCCATGACCTCTGTCATCACAATACTCCATGAACATTTTCCGCCCAATGCTCCATGACCCTTGTCATCAAAATGATCCATGACCACTGTATTCACAATGCTCCGTGACACATGTCATCACAGTGCTCCATGACACCTGTCATCACAGTGCTCCATGCATTTGTCTGCAAAATTCTACATGATCTTGTCATTACAATGCTCTATGCGCTTGTCATCACAATGCTACAAGACCCCTGTAATCACAAAGCTCCATGCCCCTTTTCATCTCAATGCTCCATGAACCCTGTCATCACAGTGCACCACGCCCATCATCATAATGCTTCAGGCTATTGTCATTACAATGAAATCAAAAGTCTCCATGACCTCTGTCATCATAATGCTCCAAAACCTTGTCATCACAATGTTCCATAACATTTATGATCACCACACCCCATGACGATCATCATCACAATTATCCTTGGTCTTCTGATCCCAATGCTCCCTGATCTTTTTCATCACAATGCTCAATACACTTGTCTTCACAATGCTCCCTGACACTTGTCGTCAGTCTGCTCCTTGAACACTATCATGACAAGGCTCCATGCCTTTTTCATCACAATGATCCATGCCCTTTTCATCACAATGCTCCAAGACACCTGTAATCACAATGCTCCATGCACTTGTCATCAAAAGCTCCATGGCACATGTCATCAGAATGCTCCATGGCCTTTTCCTCACTATGCTCCATGGCATTGTCATCACAATGCTCCATGTACCCTCTCATCACATTGTTCCATGCCCTTGTCATTACAATGCTCCATGACCCATGTATCACACTGTTCCGTGCCCTTGTCATCACAATGCTCCAGTCCACTCTCATCACAATAAAATATGAAATATTTCAAACCAATGCTCAATGCCCTTCTCATCACAATGCTCCATTACCTCTGTCATAACAATGCACCACGACCACTGCCATCACAATGTCCCACGGCCTTGTCATAACAAGGCTCCATGACCCTTGTCATCACAATGCTCCAAGAAACATGTAATCAAAATTATCCATGCCCTTGTCATAACAAAGCTCCATGACGCATGTCATCAGAAGGTTCCATGGCCTTCTCATCACAATGCTCCATGCTCTTGTCATCACAATGCTCCAAGACCCCTGTAATCACAATGCTCCATGCCCCTTTTCATCTCAATGCTCCAAGAACCCTGTCATCACAATGCACCATGCCCATCTTCATAATGCTTCAGTCTATTGTCACTACAATGAAATCAAAATTCTCCATGACTTCTGTCATCATAATGCTCTTAACCCTTGTGATCACAATGTTCCATAACACTTATCATCACAACACCCCATGACGATCATCATCACAGTTGGCCATGGTGTTCTCATCACAATGCTCCATGATCATTGTCATCACAATGCTCAATACACTTGTCATTACAATACTCCCTGACACCTGTCGTCAGTATGCTCCTTGAACCCTGTGATGACAAGGCTCCATGCCTTTTACATCAAAATGATCCATGCCTTTTCATCACAATGCTCCAAGACCCCAGTTATCACAATGCTCCATGGCCTTGTCATCACAAATCTCCATGACGCATGTCATCAGAATTCTCCATGGCCTTCTCCTCACAATGCTCCATGCCCTTGTCAAAACAATGCTCCAAGACCCCTGTAATCACAATGCTCCATGCCCTTTTTCATCAGAATGCTCCATGAGACTTGTCATCACAAGTCTCCATGGTAATCTCATCACAATGCTCCAGGACCTTGTCATCACCATGCTCTATTCCCTTGTCATCACAATGCTCCATGACCCCTGTCATTACAATAATCCATTAACATTTCCAGCCCAATGCTCCAAGACCTATTCATCACAATGCTCCATGGCCAATATCATCACAATGCTCCATGACCACTGTCATCACATCCATCCATAACACCTGACAACACAATGATCAGGGACTCTTGTCATCACAATGCTCCATTCCCTAGTCATCACGATGCTCCATGACCCCTGTCATCACAATAGTCCATGAACATTTTCAGCCCAATGCTCCATGAGCCTTGTCATCACAATGATCCATGCCCTTGTCATCCCAATGCTCCATGACCCCTGTATTCACAATGTTCCTTGACGCTTGTCATCACAGTGCTCCATGACACCTGTCATCACAATGCTCCATGCCTTTGTCAGCAGAATGCTACATGACCTTGTCATTACAATGCTCTATGTGCTTCTCATCACAATACTCCATTACCATTGTCATCACAATCCTCCTTGATCCTTGGGATCACATTGCTTCATGCCCTTGTCATCACAGTGCTCCATGTGCCTTGAAATCAAAATGATCCATGACCTCTCTCATCACAATGCTCCAAACTCTTGTGATCACAATATTCCATAACACTTGTCATCACAATGCTCCATGATGCCTGTCATCACAATACTCCATGCCCTTTTCATCAAAATGCTCCATGAAATTTTTATCACCATGCTCCATGACCCCTGTCATCACAATGCTCCGTGACTCCAGTCATCACAGTGCTTCATTACCTTTGTCATCACAATGGTCCATGCCCTCGTCATCAACAGTCTCTGTGACATTTTTAACCACAATGCTCCATGAAGTTTTCATCACAATGCTCTTTGACCCTTGTCATCACAATGCTCTATGCCCTTCTCAGCACAATGCTCCATGACCCTGGTCATCACAATGCTCCATGCGCTTGTCAGCACAATGTTCCATGACAGATGTCATCACAATGCACCATGCGTTTATCATCACAGTGCTCCACAATCTTGTCATCACAATGCTCCATAAAATTTGTCATCACAATGCTCCATGCACTTCTCATCAAAATGCTCTCTCAACACTGATATCACAATGCTACATCACTATTTGTCACAATACTCCCTCACCCCTGTCATCACAATGTTCCATGACTCCTGTCATCACAATGCTACATGCACTTATCATCACAATGTTCGATGACCCATGACATCACAATGTTCTATAACCCATGTCATCAAAATGTTCCATGACACTTTTCATCAAATTGATCCATGACCCTGTCATCACAATGCTCCCTGCACTCCTCATCACAATGCACAATGCCCTTGCCATCAAAATGCTCCATGACCATTGTCATCACAAAGATCCATGACCCTTGGCATCACAATGTCCCATGTCATTGTCATCACAATGCTCCATGAACGCTCTCATCACATTGCTCCATTCCCTTGGCTTCACATAGCTCCATGACACCTGTCATCAGAATGCTCCATGACCTTCTCATCACAATGCTCCATGCCCTTGCCATCACAATGCTCCATTATCCCTGTCATAACAATTCTCCATGACCCCTGCCATCACGATGTTCCATGGCCTATTCATCACAGGGCTCCATGACCCTTCTCATCACAATGCTCCAAGAACACTGTAATCACAATGCTCTAGGCCCCTTTTCATCTCAATGATTGATGAAACCTGTCATCACAATGCACCATGCCCATCGTCATAATGCTTCATGCTATTGCCATAACAATGAAATCAAAATGCTCCATGACCTCTGTCATAACAATGCTCCAAACCCTTGTGATCACAATATTCCATAACACTTGTCATCACGGTGCCCCATGACGCTCGTCATCACAATTATCCATGGTCTTCTCATCACAATGCTCCATGACCTTCGTCATCACAATGCTCAATACACTTGTCATCAAACTGCTCCCTGACACTTGTTGTCTGTATGCTCCTTTTACCCTGTCATGACAAGGCTCCATGCCTTTTTAATCACAATGATCCATGCCCTTTTCATCACAATGCTCCAAGACCCATGTAATCACGATGCTCCATGCCCTTGTCACCACAAAGCTCAATGATGCATGCCATCAGAATGTTCCTTGGACTTCTCCTCACAATGCTCCATGCCCTTGTCATCACAAAGTTCCAAGACCCCTGTAATCACAATGCTGCATGCCCTTTTTCATCAGTATGCTCCATGAGACTTGTCATCACATGGCTCCATGGTTTTGTCATCATAATGCTCCAAGCCCTAGTCATCACAATGCTCCATTATATTTGTCATCACAATCCTCCATTGCATTTGGCATCACAATGCTCCCTGCCATTGTCATCTCAATGGACCATGCCATATGTCATCCCAATGCTCCATGACCCCTGTATTCACAATGCTCTGTGATGCTTCTCATCACAGTGCTCCATGACACCTCTCATCACAATGATCCATGCCCTTGTCATTCCAATGCTCCATGACCACTGTATTCACAATGCTCCGTGATGCTTGTCATCACAGGGCTCCATGACACCAGTCATCACAATCCTCTATGCCTTTTTCAGCAAAATGCTACATGACCTTGTCATTACAATGCTCTATGCGCTTGTCATCACAATACTCCATTACCATTGTCATCACTATCCTCCATGAACCTTGGGATCACATTGCTTCATGCCCTTGTCATCACAATGCTCCATGCTCCTTGAAATCAAAATGATCCATGACCTCTGTCATCGCAATGCTCCAAACCCTTGTGATCACAATGTTCCATATCACTTGGCATCACAATGCTCCATGATGCCTATCATCACAATATTCGATGGTCTTTTCATCACAATGCTCCATGACCTTTGTCATCACAATTCTCAATACACTTGTCATCACAATGTTCCCTGACACTTGTCATCAGAATGCTCCTTGAACCCTGTCACGAAAAGGCTCCATGCCTTTTTCATCACAAAGACCCTTGCCGTTTTCATCACAATGCTCCATGCCATTGTCATCAAAATACCCCACAAGCTTGTCATCAGAATGCTCCATGACCCTTGTCATCACAATTCTCAATACACTTCTCATCACAACCTTCCCTGACACTTGTCGTCAGAATGCTCCTTGAACCCTGTCACGAAAAGGCTCCATGCTTTTTCATCAAAAAGCCCCATGCCGTTTTCATCACAATGCTCCATGCCATTGTCATCAAAATAATCCACAAGTTGTCATCAGAATGCTCCATGAACCTTGTCATCAAAATTCTCCTTGCACTTATCAGCACAATGCTCCCTGACCCTTGTCATCACTATGCTCCAAGCCATTGTCATCACAATGCTCCATTACCTTTGTCATCAGAATCCTCCATGACACTTGGCATCACAATGCTCCATGCCATTGTCATCACAATGGGCCATTACATATGTCATCACAATGCTCCCTGACACCTCTTTTCACAATACTGCATGACCTGGTCATCACAATGCTCCTTGCCGTTATCATCACAATGATCCATTACCTCTGTCATAACAATGCTCCATGACCCCTGCCATCACAATGTTCCACGGACTTGTCATGACAAGGCTCCATGACCCTTGTCATCACAATGGTCCAAGACCCCTGTAATCACAATGCTCCATGCCCTTTTTCATCAGAATGCTCCTTGAGACTTGTCACCACAAGTCTCCATGGTCATCTCATCCCAATGCTACAGGACTTTGTCATCACCATGCTTCATTCCCTTGTCATCACAATGCTCCATGACCACTGTCATCACAATACTCCATGAACATTTTCAGCCCAATACTCCATGACCTTCTCATCACAATGCTCCATGACCAATATCATCACAGTGCTCCATGACCACTGTCATCACAACAATCCATGACACCTGACAACACAATGATCCGGGACTCTTGTCATCACAAGCACCATGACCCCTGTCATCACAATACTCCATGAAAATTTTCAGCCCAATGCTCCATGACTCTTGTCATCACAATGATCCATGCCCTTGTCATCCCAATGCTCCATGACCCCTGTATTCACAATGCTCCGTGACGCTTGTCATCACACTGCTCCATGACACCTGTCATCACAATGCTCCATGCTTTGTCAGCAAAATGATACATGACCTTTTCATTACAATGCTCTATGCGCTTGTCCTCACAATACTCCATTACCATTTTCATCAAAATCCTCCATGAAACTTGGGATCACATTGCTTCATGCCCTTGTCATCAAAATGCACCATGCTCCTTGAAATCAAAATGATCCATGACATCTGTCATCGCAATGCTCCAAACACTTGTGATCCCAGTGTTCCATAACACTTGTCATCACAACGCTCCATGATGCCTGTCATCACAATACTCCATGCTCTTTTCATCACAATGCTCCATGACTTTGTCATCACAATTCTCAATACACTTGTCATCACAATGCCCCCTGACACTTGTCATCAGAATGCTCCTTGAACACTGTCACGAAAAGGCTCCATGCTTTTTCATCACAAAGCCCAATGCCATTTTCATCACAATGCACCATGCCATTGTCATCAAAATACTCCACAAGCCTTTTATCAGAATTCTCCATGACACTTGTCATCACAATTCTCCATGCACTTGTCAGCACAATGCTCCCTGACCCTTGTCATCACAATGCTCCAAGCCATTGTCATCACAATGCTCCATTACCTTTGTTATCAGAATCCTCCATGACACTTGGCATCAGAATGCTCCATGCCATTGTCATCACAATGGGCCATTATATATGTCATCACAATGCTCCCTGACACCTCTATTTACAATACTGCATGACCTGGTCATCACAATGCTCCATGCCCTTGTCATCACAATGCGCCATTTCAAGTGTCATCACAATAATCCATGAAACTTATTAGACCAATGCTCCATGCCATTGTCATCACAGTGGACCATTACATGTCATCAAAATGCTCCCTGACACGTCTTCACAATACTCCATGCCCTTGTCATCACAATGCTCCATGTCCTTGTCATCACAATGCTACATGTCCACTGTCATCACAGTAATATATGAAACTTGTCAGACCAATACTCCATGCCCCTTTTATCACAATGCTCCACGCCCTTTTCTTCACAATGCTCCATGACCCCTGTCATCACAATGCTCCGTGACTCCAGGCATCACAGTGCTTCATAACGTTTGTCATCACAACGGTCTATGCCCGCGTCATCACAAGGCTCTGTGACCTTTGTAACCACAATGTTCCATGAACTTTTCATCACAATGCTCCGTGACACTTGTCATCACAATGCTCCATGCCTTTGTCAGAACAATGCTCCATGACCCTTGTCATCACATTGTGCCATGCACATTTCATCACAAAGATACACAACCTTGTCATTGCTATGCTCCATAAACCTTGTAACCACAATTCTCCATGCACTTCTCATCCAAATGCTCTCTCACATGGGATATCACAATGTTCCATCACTAGTCATCACAATCCTCCCTTAACCCTGTTATCACAATGTTCCATGACCCCTGTCATCACAATGCTACATCCCCTTATCAGCACAATGCTCCATGACCCCTGTCATCAAAATACTCCATGAACATTTTCAGCCCAATCCTCCATGACCCTTGTCATCAAAATCATCCATGCCCTTGTCATCCCAATGCTCCATGAACCCTTTATTCATAATGTTCCGTGACGCTTGTCATCACAATGCTCCATTACCTCTGTCATAACAATGTTCCATGACACCTGCCATCACAGTGTTCCACGGCCTTGTCATCACAAGGCTCCATGACCACTGTCATCACAATACTTCATGCCCTTTTCATCACAATGCTCCATGACCCATGTAATCACAATGCTCCATACCCCTTTTCATCAGAATGCTCCATGAGACTTGTCATCACAAGTCTCCATGGTCTTATCATTACAATGTTCTATACCCTTGTCATCACAATGCTCCAAGACCCATGTAATAACAATGCTCCATGCCCCTTTTCATCAGAATGCTCCATGAGACTTGTCATCACAAGTCTCCATGGTCATCTCATCACAATGCTCCAGGACCTTTTCATCAGCATGCTCCATTCCCTTGTCATCACAATGCTCCATGACCCCTGTCATCACAGTACTCCATGAACATTTTCAGCCCAATGCTCCATGAAATTCTCATCAAAATGCTCCATGACAAATATCATCAAAATTCTCCATGACCACTCTCATCACAACACTCCAGGACACCTGACAACACAATGATCCGGGACTCTTGTCATCACAATGCTCCATTCCCTACTCATCACAATGCTCCATGACCCCAGTCATCACAATACTCCATGAACATTTTCAGCCCAATGCTCCATGACTCTTGTCATCACAATGATCCATGCCCTTGTCATCCCAAGGCTCCATGATCCCTGTATACACAGTGCTCCATGACACCTGTCATCACAATGCTCCATGTCTTTGTCAGAAAAATGCTACATGACCGTGTCATTACAATGCTCTATGCGCTTGTCATCACAATACTCCATTACCATTGTCATCACATTCCTCCATGAACCTTGGGATCACATTGCTTCATGCCCTTGGCATCACAATGCTCCATGCACCTTGAAATAAAATGATCCATGACCTCTGTCATCACAATGCTCCAAACCCTTGTGATCACAATGTTCCATAACACTTGTCATCACAACGCTCCATGATGCCTGCCATGACAATAATCCATGCACTTTTCATCACAATGCTCCATGACCTTTGTCATCACAATTCTCAATACACTTGTCATCACAATGCTCCCTGACACTTGTCATCAGAATGCTCCTTGAACCCTGTTATGAAAAGGCTCCATGCATTTTTCATCACAAAGCCCCATGCCATTTTCATCACAATGCTCCATGCCATTGTCACCAAAATACTCCACAAGCTTGTCATCAGAATGCTGCATGACCCTTGTCATCACAATTCTCCATGCACTTGTCAGCACAATGCACCATGACCTTTGTCATCACAATGCTCCATGCCCTTGTCATCACAATGCTCCATTACTTTTGTCATCAGAATCCTCCATGACACTTGGCATCACAATGCTCCATGCTATTGTCATCTCAATGAGCCATTACATATGTCATCACAATGCTCCCTGACAGCTCTCTTCACAATACTGCATGACCTTGTCATCACAATGCTCCATGCCCTTGTCATCACAATGCGCCATTCCAAGTTTCATCACAATAATCCATGAAACTTATTAGACCAATGCTGCATGCCCTTGTCATCACAATGCTCCATGCCCTAGTTATCACAGTGTTCCAAAATCCCTGTAATCAGAATGCTCCATGCCCCTTTTCATCAGTATGCTCCATGAGATTTGTCATCACAAGTCTCCATGGTTTTCTCATCACAATGCTCCAGGACCTTGTCATCACAATGCTTCATGACATTTTCGTGAAAATCCTCAATGGCCCTTGTCATCATAATGCTCCAAGCCCTAGTCATCACAATGCTCCATTATATTTGTCATCACAATCCTCCATTACATTTGGCATCACAATGCTCCATGCCATTGGCATCGCAATGGACCATGACATATGTCATCACAATGCTCCCTGACACCAGTCTTCACAATATTCCATGCCTTTGTCATCACAATACTCCATGCCCTTGTAATCAAAATGCACCATGTCCACTGTCATCACAATAGTCTAGGAAACTTGTCAGACCAATGCTCCATGCCCCTGTCATCACAATGCTCCATGCCCTTGTCATCACAATGCTCCATGACCCCTGTCATAACAAAGCTCCATGACCCCTGCCATCACAATATTCCACGGCCTTGTCATCACAAGGTTCCATGACGCTTGTCATCACAATGCTCTGTGACTCCCGTCATCACAATTCTTCATAACGTTTGTCATCACAACGGTCCATGCCCGCGTCATGACAAGGCTCTGTGACATTTGTAACCACAATGCTCCATGAACTTTTCATCACAATGCTGCGTGACCCTTGTCCTTACAATGTTCCATGCCTTTGTCAGAACAATGCTCCATGACACTTGTCATCACAGTGTGCCATGCGCTTTTCATCACAATGATCCACAACTTTGTCATCGTTATGCTCCATAAACCTTGTAAGCACAATGCTCCATGCACTTCTCATCCAAATGCTCTCTCACATGAGATATCACAGTGTTCCATCACTAGTCATCACAATCTTTCCTCACCCCTGTTATCACAATGTTCCATGAACCCTGTCATCACAATGCTGCATCCTCTTATCAGCACAATGTTCTATGACCCCTGACATCACAATGTTCCATAACCACTGTCATCAAAATGCTCCATGACAGTTTTCATCCCAAAGCTCCATGACCCCTGGCATCACAATGTTCTATAACCCCTGTCATCAAAATGTTCCTTTACATTTTTCATCAAATTGCTGCATGACCCTGTCATCAAAATGCTCCCTGCCTTTCTCATCACAATGCACCACACCCTTGTCATCAAAATGCTCCATGACCTTTGTCATCACAAAGCTCCATGAACCCTGGCATCACAATGCTCCATGCAATTGTCATCACAATGCTCCATGAACCTTCTCATCACATTGTTCCATGCCCTTGTCATCACAAAGCTCCATGACACTTGTCATCACAATGCTCAATGCCCTTCTCATCACAGTAATCCATGAAATATTTCAGACCAATGCTCAGTGCCCTTCTCATCACAATGATCCATTACCTATGTCGTAACAATGCTCCATGACCCCTGCCATCACAATGTTCCATGGCCTTGTCATCACAAAGCTCCATGATCCTTGTCATCACAATGCTCCAAACCGCTGTAATCATAATGCTTATGCCCTTGTCATCGCAAAGCTCCATGACGCATGCCATCAGAATGTTCCATGGCCTTCTCATCACAATGCTACATGCCCTTGTCATGACAGTGCTCCGAGACACCTGTAATCACAATGCTCCATGCTCCTTTTCATCTCAATGCTCCATGAAGCCTGTCATCAAAATGCACCATGCCCATCATCATAAAGCTTCAGGCTATTGTCATCACAATGAAATCAAAATTATCCAAGACCTCTGTCATCATAATGCTCCAAACCCTTGTGATCACAAAGTTCCATAACACTTATCATCACAACACACTATGACGCTCATCATCACAATTATCCATGGTCTTCTCATCACAATGCTCCATGACCTTTGTCATCACAATTCTCAGTACACTTGTCATCACAATGCTCCCTGACACATGTCGTCAGTATGCTCCTTGAAACCTGTCATGACAAGGCTCCATGCCATTTCATCACAATGATCCATGCCCTTTTCATCACAATGCTCCCAGACCCCTGTAATCACAGTGCTCCATGCCCTTGTCATCACAAAGCTCCATGACACATGTCATCAGAATGCTCCAAGACCCCTGTAATCACAATGCTCCATGCCCCTTTTCATTAGAATGCTCCATGAGACTTGTCATCACAAATCTCCATGCTCTTATCATCACAGTGCTCCAGGACCTTGTCATCACCATGTTCCATTCCCTTGTCATCACAATGCTCCATGACCCCTGTCATCACAATACTCCATGAACATTTTCAGCCCAATGCTCCATGAAATTCTCATCACAGTGCTCCATGTCAAATATCATCAAAATGCTCCATGACCACTGTCATCACAACACTCCATGACACCTGACGACACAATGATCCGGGACTCATGTCATCACAATGCTCCATTCCCTTGTCATCACAATGCTCCATGAACATTTTCAGCCCAATGCTCCATGACACTTTTCATCACAATCATCCATGCCCTTGTCATCCCAAAGCTCCATGACCCCTGTATTCACAATGCTCCGTGACGCTTGTCATCACAATGCTCCATGACACCTGTCATCACAATGCTCCATGACTTTGTCAGCAAAATGCTACATGACCTTGTCATTACAATGCTCTATGCGCTTGTCATCACAGTACTCCATTACCATTGTCATCACAATCCTCCATGAACCTAGGATCACATTGCTTCATGCCCTTGTCATCCCGAAGCTCCATGCTCCTTGAAATCAAAATGATCCATGACCTCTGTCATCACAATGCTACAAACACTTGTGATCACAATGTTCCATAACAGTTGTCATCACAACGCTCCATGATGCCTGTCATCACAATAATCCATGTCCTTTTCATCACAGTGCTTCATGAACTTTGTCATCACAATTCTCTATACACTTGTCATCACAATGTTCCCTTGTCGTCATAATGCTCCTTGAAACCTGTCACAAAAAGGCTCCATGCATGTTTCATCACAAAACCCCATGCCATTTTCATCACAATGCTCCATGCCATTGTCATCAAAATAGTCCACAAGCTTGTCATCCGAATGCTCCATGACCATTGTCATCACAATTCTCCATGCACTTGTCAGAACAATGCTTACTGACCTTGTCATCACAATGCTTCAAGCCATTTTCATCACAAAGCTCCATTACCTTTGTCATAAGAATCCTCCATGACACTTGGCATCACAATGCTCTATGACATTGTCATCAAAATGAGCAATTACATATGTCATCACAATGCTCCATGACACCTCTCTTCACAATAATGCATAACCTGGTCATCACAATGCTCCATGCCCTTGTCATCACAATGCACCATTCCAACTGTCATCACAATAATCCATGAAAATTATTAGACCAATGGTCCATGCCCTTGTCATCACAATGCTCCATGCCATAGTTATCATAATGTTCCAAAACGCCTGTAATCAGAATGCTCCATGCCCCTTTTCATCAGTATGATCCATGAGATTTTTCATCACAAGGCTCCATGTATTTCTCATCACAGTGCTCCAGGACCTTATCATCACAATGCTTCACGACATTGTCATGAAAATTCTCAATGGCCCTTGTCAACATAATGCTCCAAGCCCTAGTCATCACAATGCTCCATTATATTTGTCATCACAATCCTCCATTACATTTGGCATCACAATGCTCCATGCCATTGTCATCGCAATGGACCATGACATATGTCATCACAATGCTCCCTGACACCTGTCTTCACAATACTCAATGCCCTTGTCATCACAATGCTCCATTCCCTTGTCATCACAATGAACCATGTCCACTGTCATCACAATAATCTAGGAAACTTGTCAGACCAATGTTCAATGACCCGGTCATCACAATGCTCCATGCCCTTGTCATCACAATGCTCCATGACCCCTGTCATAACAATGCTCCATGACCCCTGCCATCACAATGTTCCACGGCCTTGTCATCACAAGGCTCCATGACGCTTGTCATCACAATGCTCCAGGACCCCTGTAATCAAAATGCTCCATGCCCTTGTCATCACAAAGCTCCATGACACATGTCATCAGAATGTTCCATGGCCTTCTCATCAAAATGCTCCATGCCTTTGTCATCACAATGCACCATGTCCAATGTCACCACAATAATCTATGAAACTTGTCAGACCAATGCTCCATGCCCCTGTCATCACAATGCTCCATACCCTTGTTATCACAATGCTCCATGACCCCTGTCATCACAATTCTCCGTGACTCCAGTCATCACAATGTTTCATAACGTTTGTCATCACAACGGTCCATGCGTGCGTCATCACAAGGCTCTGTGACCTTTGTAAACACAATGCTCCATGAACCTTTCATCACAATTCTCCGTGACCATTGTCATCACAATGCTCCATGCCTTTGTCAGGACAATGCTCCATGACCGTTGTCATCAAAAAGTGCCATGCACTTTTCATCACAATGATCCACAACCTTGTCATCGCTATGCTCCATAAAACTTGTAATCACAATGCTCCATGAACTTCTCATCCAAATGCTCTCTCACATGAGATATCACAATGTTCCATCACTAGTCATCACAATCCTCACTCAACCCTGTTATCACAATGTTCCATGACCCCTGTCATCACAATGCTACATCCACTTATCATCACAATGTTCCATGACCCATGACATCAAAGTGTTCCATAACCACTGTCATCAAAATGCTCCATGAGAATTTTCATCCCATTGCTCCATGACCCCTGGCATCACAATGTTCTATAACCCCAGTCATCAAAATGTTCCATTACAATTTTCATCAAATTGCTGCATGACCCTGTCATCAAAATGCTCCCTGCCTTTCTCATCACAATGCACCACACCCTTGTCATCAAAATGCTCAATGACTTTGTCATCACAAAGCTCCATGACCCTTGGCATCACAATGCTTCATGTCATTGTCATCACAATGCTCCATGAACCCTCTCATCACATTGCTCCATGCCCTTGTCATCACAAAGCTCCATGACACTTCTCATCACAATGCTCGATGCCGTTCTCATCACAATGCTCCATGCCCTTGTCATTACAATCCTCCATGACCCATGTATCACAGTGTTCCTTGCCCTTGTCATCACAGTGCTATATGCCCAATCTCATCACAAAAATCCATGAAACCTTTCAGACCAATGCTCAATTCCCTTCTCATCACAATGCTCCATTACCTCTGTCATAACAATGCTCCATGACACCTGCCCACACAATGTTCCACGGCCTTGTCATCACAAGGCTCCATGACCCTTGTCATCACAATGCTCCAAGACCCCTGTAATCACAATGCTCCATGCCCTTGTCATCACAAAGCCCCATGACACATGCCATCAGAATGTTCCATGGCCTTCTCATCACAATCCTCCATGCCCTTGTCATGACAATGCTCCAAGACCCCTGTATTCACAATGCTCCATACTACTTTTCATCTCAATGCTCCATGAAGCCTCTTATCAGAATGCTCCATGCCCATCATCAAAATGATTCAGGCTATTGTCATCACAATGAAATCAAAATTATCCATGACCACTGTCATCATAATGCTCCTAACCCTTGTGATCACAATGTTCCATAACACTTAACATCACAACACCCTATGACGCTGATCATCACAATTATCCATGGTCTTCTCATCACAATGATCCAAGACCTTTGTCATCACAATTCTCAATACACTTGTCATCACAATGCTCCCTGACACTTGTCGTCAGTATGCTCCTTGAACCCTGTCATGACAAGGCTCCATGCCTTTTCATCACAATGATCCATGCCTTTTCATCACAATGTTCCAAGACACCTGTAATCACAGTGCTCCATGCCCTTGTCATCTCAAAGCTCAATGACACATGTCATCAGAATGCTCCATGGCCTTCTCCTCACAATGTTCCAGGCCCTTGTCATCACAATGCTAGAAGACCCTTGTAATCACAATGCTCCATGCCCCTTTTCATCAGAATGCTCCATGAGACTTGTCATCACAAGTCTCCATGCTTTTATCATCACAATGCTCCAGGACCTTGTCATCACCATGCTGCATTCCCTTGTCATCACAATGCTCCATGACCCCTGTCATCACAATACTCCATGAATATATTCAGCCCAATGCTCCATGAAATTCTCATCACAATGCTCCATGAAAAATATCATAAAAATGTTCCATGACCACTGTCATCACATCACTCCATGACACCTGACAACACAATGATCCGGGACACTTGTCATCACAATGATCCATTCCCTACTCATCACAATGCTCCATGAACCCTGTCATCACAATACTCCATGAACATTTTCAGCCCAATGCTCCATGACACTTGGCATCACAATGCTCCATGCCATTGTCATCAAAATACTCTACAAGCTTGTCATCAGAACGCTCCATGACCGTTGTCATCACAATTCTCCATGCACTTGTCAGCACAATTCTCCCTGACACTTGTCATCACAATGCTCCAAGCCATTGTCATCACAATGCTCCATTACATTTGTCATCAGAATCCTCCATGACACTTGGCATCACAATGCTCCATGCCCTTGTCATCACAATGCTCCATGACCCCTGTCATCACAATGCTCCGTGACTCCAGTCATCACAATTCTTCATAACATTTGTCATCACAATGGTCGATGCCCGCATCATCACAGGGCTCTGTTACATTTGTAACCACAATGCTCCATGAAATTTTCATCACAATGCTCCGTGACCCTTGTCATCTCAATCCTCCATGCATTTGTCCGAAAAATACTCCATGTCCCTTATCATCACAACGTGCCACGCGCTTTTCACCCCAACGGTCCACAACTTTGTCATGGCTATGCTCCATAAACTTTGTAATCACAAAGTTCCATGCCCTTCTCATCAAAATGCTCCATTACCCCTGTCATAGCAATGTTCCATGACCCCTGCCATCACAATGTTCCATGGCCTTGCCATCACAAGGCACCATGACCCTTGTCATCACAATGCTCCAAAACACCTGTAATCACAATGTTCCATGCCCTTGTCATCACAAAGCTCCATGACACATGTCATCAGAATGTTCCATGGCCTTCTCATCAAAATGTTCTATTCCCTTGTCATCACAGTGCTCCAAGACCCCTGTAATCACAATGCTCCATGCCCCTTTTCATCTCAATGCTCCATGAACACTGTCATCACAATGCACCATGCCCATCATCATAATGCTTCCGGCTATTGTCAGCACAGTGAAATCAAAATTCTCCATGACCTCTGTCATCACAATGCTCCATGATCCCTGTCATCACAATGATCCATGCTCTTGTCATCCCAATGCTCCATGACCCCTATATTCACAATGCTCCGTGACGCTTTTCATCACAGTGCTCCATGACACCTGTCATTACGATGCTCCATGCTTTGTCAGCAAAATGCTACATGACCTTTTCATTACAATGCTCTATGAGCTTGTCAACACAATACTCCATTACCATTGTCATCAAAATCCTCCACGAACCTTGGGATCACATTGCTTCATGACCTTGTCATCACAATGCTCCCTGCTCCTTGAAATCAAAATGATCCATGACCTCTGTCATCAAAATGATCCAAACCCTTTTGATCACAATGTTCCATAACACTTGTCATCACAACACTCCATGATGCCTGTCATCACAATACTGCATGCCATTTTCATCACAATGCTCCATGACCTTTGTCATCACAATTCTCAATACACTTGTCATCACAATGCTCCCTGACACTTGTCGTCAGAATGCTCCTTGAACCCTGTCACGAAAGGCTCCATGACTTTTTCATCACAATGCCCCATGCCGTTTTCATCACAATGCTCCATGCCATTGTCATCAAAATACTCCACAAGCTTGTCATCAGAATGCTCCATGACCCTTGTCATCATAATTCTGCATGAAATTCTCAGCACAATGCTACCTGACCCTTGTCATCATAATGCTCCAAGCCATTGTCATCACAATGCTCCATTACCTTTGTCATCAGAATCCTCCATGACACTTGGCATCACAATGTTTCTTGCCATTGTCATCACAATGGGCCATTATATATGTCATCACAATGCTCCCTGACAACTGTCTTCACAATACTGCATGACCTGGTCATCACAATGCTCCATGCCCTTGTCATCACAATGCGCCATTCCAACTCTCATTGCAATAATCCATGAAACTTATTAGACCAATGCTCCATGTCCTTGTCATCACAATGCTCCATTCCCTTGTTATTACAATGCTCCATGACCCCTGTCATCACAATGCTCTGTGACTCCATTCATCACAATGCTTCTTGACCTTTGTCATCACAATGGTCCATGCCCTCATCATCAACAGTCTCTGTGACGTTTTTAACCACAATGCTCCATGAACTTCTCATCACAATGCTCTTTGACCCTTGTCATCACCATGCTCTATGCCTTTCTCAGCACAATGCTCCATGATCCTTGTCATCACAATGCTCCATGCGCTTGTCAGCACGATGCTCCACGACACATGTCATCACAATGCACAATGCGCTTGTCATCACAGTGCTCCACAATCTTGTCATCACAATGCTCCATAAACCTTGTCATCACAATGCTCCATGCACTTCTCATCAAAATCCTCTCTCACCAGTGATATCACAATGTTACCATCACTATTCGTCACAATACTCCCTCACCCCTGTCATCACAATGTTCCATTAATCCTGTCATCACAATGTTACATGCATTATCATCACAATGTTTGATGACCACTGACATCACAATGTTACATAACCCCTGTCATCAAAATGCTCCATGACCCTTTTCATCAAAATGCTCCATGACCCCTGACATCACAATGTTCCATAACCCCTGTCATCAAAATATTCCATGACCTTTTTCATCAAATTGCTCCATGACCCTTTCATCACAATGCTACTGCCCTTCTCATCATAATGCACAACGCACTTGTCATCAAAATGCTCCATGACATTTGTCATCACAAAGATCCATGACGCTTGGCATCACAACGCTCCATGTCTTTGTCATCACAATGCTCCATGAATGCTCTCATCACATTGCTCCATGCCCTTGTCATCACAATGCTCCATTCCCTTGTCATCACAATGCTCCATGAACATTTTCAGCCCAATGCTCCATGACACTTTTCATCACAATCATCCATGCCCTTGTCATCCCAAAGCTCCATGACCCCTGTATTCACAATGCTCCGTGACGCTTGTCATCACAATGCTCCATGACACCTGTCATCACAATGCTCCATGACTTTGTCAGCAAAATGCTACATGACCTTGTCATTACAATGCTCTATGCGCTTGTCATCACAGTACTCCATTACCATTGTCATCACAATCCTCCATGAACCTAGGATCACATTGCTTCATGCCCTTGTCATCCCGAAGCTCCATGCTCCTTGAAATCAAAATGATCCATGACCTCTGTCATCACAATGCTACAAACACTTGTGATCACAATGTTCCATAACAGTTGTCATCACAACGCTCCATGATGCCTGTCATCACAATAATCCATGTCCTTTTCATCACAGTGCTTCATGAACTTTGTCATCACAATTCTCTATACACTTGTCATCACAATGTTCCCTTGTCGTCATAATGCTCCTTGAAACCTGTCACAAAAAGGCTCCATGCATGTTTCATCACAAAACCCCATGCCATTTTCATCACAATGCTCCATGCCATTGTCATCAAAATAGTCCACAAGCTTGTCATCCGAATGCTCCATGACCATTGTCATCACAATTCTCCATGCACTTGTCAGAACAATGCTTACTGACCTTGTCATCACAATGCTTCAAGCCATTTTCATCACAAAGCTCCATTACCTTTGTCATAAGAATCCTCCATGACACTTGGCATCACAATGCTCTATGACATTGTCATCAAAATGAGCAATTACATATGTCATCACAATGCTCCATGACACCTCTCTTCACAATAATGCATAACCTGGTCATCACAATGCTCCATGCCCTTGTCATCACAATGCACCATTCCAACTGTCATCACAGTAATCCATGAAAATTATTAGACCAATGGTCCATGCCCTTGTCATCACAATGCTCCATGCCATAGTTATCATAATGTTCCAAAACGCCTGTAATCAGAATGCTCCATGCCCCTTTTCATCAGTATGATCCATGAGATTTTTCATCACAAGGCTCCATGTATTTCTCATCACAGTGCTCCAGGACCTTATCATCACAATGCTTCACGACATTGTCATGAAAATTCTCAATGGCCCTTGTCAACATAATGCTCCAAGCCCTAGTCATCACAATGCTCCATTATATTTGTCATCACAATCCTCCATTACATTTGGCATCACAATGCTCCATGCCATTGTCATCGCAATGGACCATGACATATGTCATCACAATGCTCCCTGACACCTGTCTTCACAATACTCAATGCCCTTGTCATCACAATGCTCCATTCCCTTGTCATCACAATGAACCATGTCCACTGTCATCACAATAATCTAGGAAACTTGTCAGACCAATGTTCAATGACCCGGTCATCACAATGCTCCATGCCCTTGTCATCACAATGCTCCATGACCCCTGTCATAACAATGCTCCATGACCCCTGCCATCACAATGTTCCACGGCCTTGTCATCACAAGGCTCCATGACGCTTGTCATCACAATGCTCCAGGACCCCTGTAATCAAAATGCTCCATGCCCTTGTCATCACAAAGCTCCATGACACATGTCATCAGAATGTTCCATGGCCTTCTCATCAAAATGCTCCATGCCTTTGTCATCACAATGCACCATGTCCAATGTCACCACAATAATCTATGAAACTTGTCAGACCAATGCTCCATGCCCCTGTCATCACAATGCTCCATATCCTTGTTATCACAATGCTCCATGACCCCTGTCATCACAATTCTCCATGACTCCAGTCATCACAATGTTTCATAACGTTTGTCATCACAACGGTCCATGCGTGCGTCATCACAAGGCTCTGTGACCTTTGTAAACACAATGCTCCATGAACCTTTCATCACAATTCTCCGTGACCATTGTCATCACAATGCTCCATGCCTTTGTCAGGACAATGCTCCATGACCGTTGTCATCAAAAAGTGCCATGCACTTTTCATCACAATGATCCACAACCTTGTCATCGCTATGCTCCATAAAACTTGTAATCACAATGCTCCATGAACTTCTCATCCAAATGCTCTCTCACATGAGATATCACAATGTTCCATCACTAGTCATCACAATCCTCACTCAACCCTGTTATCACAATGTTCCATGACCCCTGTCATCACAATGCTACATCCACTTATCATCACAATGTTCCATGACCCATGACATCAAAATGTTCCATAACCACTGTCATCAAAATGCTCCATGAGAATTTTCATCCCATTGCTCCATGACCCCTGGCATCACAATGTTCTATAACCCCAGTCATCAAAATGTTCCATTACAATTTTCATCAAATTGCTGCATGACCCTGTCATCAAAATGCTCCCTGCCTTTCTCATCACAATGCACCACACCCTTGTCATCAAAATGCTCAATGACTTTGTCATCACAAAGCTCCATGACCCTTGGCATCACAATGCTTCATGTCATTGTCATCACAATGCTCCATGAACCCTCTCATCACATTGCTCCATGCCCTTGTCATCACAAAGCTCCATGACACTTCTCATCACAATGCTCGATGCCGTTCTCATCACAATGCTCCATGCCCTTGTCATTACAATCCTCCATGACCCATGTATCACAGTGTTCCTTGCCCTTGTCATCACAGTGCTATATGCCCAATCTCATCACAAAAATCCATGAAACCTTTCAGACCAATGCTCAATTCCCTTCTCATCACAATGCTCCATTACCTCTGTCATAACAATGCTCCATGACACCTGCCCACACAATGTTCCACGGCCTTGTCATCACAAGGCTCCATGACCCTTGTCATCACAATGCTCCAAGACCCCTGTAATCACAATGCTCCATGCCCTTGTCATCACAAAGCCCCATGACACATGCCATCAGAATGTTCCATGGCCTTCTCATCACAATCCTCCATGCCCTTGTCATGACAATGCTCCAAGACCCCTGTATTCACAATGCTCCATACTACTTTTCATCTCAATGCTCCATGAAGCCTCTTATCAGAATGCTCCATGCCCATCATCAAAATGATTCAGGCTATTGTCATCACAATGAAATCAAAATTATCCATGACCACTGTCATCATAATGCTCCTAACCCTTGTGATCACAATGTTCCATAACACTTAACATCACAACACCCTATGACGCTGATCATCACAATTATCCATGGTCTTCTCATCACAATGATCCAAGACCTTTGTCATCACAATTCTCAATACACTTGTCATCACAATGCTCCCTGACACTTGTCGTCAGTATGCTCCTTGAACCCTGTCATGACAAGGCTCCATGCCTTTTCATCACAATGATCCATGCCTTTTCATCACAATGTTCCAAGACACCTGTAATCACAGTGCTCCATGCCCTTGTCATCTCAAAGCTCAATGACACATGTCATCAGAATGCTCCATGGCCTTCTCCTCACAATGTTCCAGGCCCTTGTCATCACAATGCTAGAAGACCCTTGTAATCACAATGCTCCATGCCCCTTTTCATCAGAATGCTCCATGAGACTTGTCATCACAAGTCTCCATGCTTTTATCATCACAATGCTCCAGGACCTTGTCATCACCATGCTGCATTCCCTTGTCATCACAATGCTCCATGACCCCTGTCATCACAATACTCCATGAATATATTCAGCCCAATGCTCCATGAAATTCTCATCACAATGCTCCATGAAAAATATCATAAAAATGTTCCATGACCACTGTCATCACATCACTCCATGACACCTGACAACACAATGATCCGGGACACTTGTCATCACAATGCTCCATTCCCTACTCATCACAATGCTCCATGAACCCTGTCATCACAATACTCCATGAACATTTTCAGCCCAATGCTCCATGACACTTGGCATCACAATGCTCCATGCCATTGTCATCAAAATACTCTACAAGCTTGTCATCAGAACGCTCCATGACCGTTGTCATCACAATTCTCCATGCACTTGTCAGCACAATTCTCCCTGACACTTGTCATCACAATGCTCCAAGCCATTGTCATCACAATGCTCCATTACATTTGTCATCAGAATCCTCCATGACACTTGGCATCACAATGCTCCATGCCCTTGTCATCACAATGCTCCATGACCCCTGTCATCACAATGCTCCGTGACTCCAGTCATCACAATTCTTCATAACATTTGTCATCACAATGGTCGATGCCCGCATCATCACAGGGCTCTGTTACATTTGTAACCACAATGCTCCATGAAATTTTCATCACAATGCTCCGTGACCCTTGTCATCTCAATCCTCCATGCATTTGTCCGAAAAATACTCCATGTCCCTTATCATCACAACGTGCCACGCGCTTTTCACCCCAACGGTCCACAACTTTGTCATGGCTATGCTCCATAAACTTTGTAATCACAAAGTTCCATGCCCTTCTCATCAAAATGCTCCATTACCCCTGTCATAGCAATGTTCCATGACCCCTGCCATCACAATGTTCCATGGCCTTGCCATCACAAGGCACCATGACCCTTGTCATCACAATGCTCCAAAACACCTGTAATCACAATGTTCCATGCCCTTGTCATCACAAAGCTCCATGACACATGTCATCAGAATGTTCCATGGCCTTCTCATCAAAATGTTCCATTCCCTTGTCATCACAGTGCTCCAAGACCCCTGTAATCACAATGCTCCATGCCCCTTTTCATCTCAATGCTCCATGAACACTGTCATCACAATGCACCATGCCCATCATCATAATGCTTCCGGCTATTGTCAGCACAGTGAAATCAAAATTCTCCATGACCTCTGTCATCACAATGCTCCATGATCCCTGTCATCACAATGATCCATGCTCTTGTCATCCCAATGCTCCATGACCCCTGTATTCACAATGCTCCGTGACGCTTTTCATCACAGTGCTCCATGACACCTGTCATTACGATGCTCCATGCTTTGTCAGCAAAATGCTACATGACCTTTTCATTACAATGCTCTATGCGCTTGTCAACACAATACTCCATTACCATTGTCATCAAAATCCTCCATGGACCTTGGGATCACATTGCTTCATGACCTTGTCATCACAATGCTCCCTGCTCCTTGAAATCAAAATGATCCATGACCTCTGTCATCGAAATGATCCAAACCCTTTTGATCACAATGTTCCATAACACTTGTCATCACAACACTCCATGATGCCTGTCATCACAATACTGCATGCCATTTTCATCACAATGCTCCATGACCTTTGTCATCACAATTCTCAATACACTTGTCATCACAATGCTCCCTGACACTTGTCGTCAGAATGCTCCTTGAACCCTGTCACGAAAGGCTCCATGACTTTTTCATCACAATGCCCCATGCCGTTTTCATCACAATGCTCCATGCCATTGTCATCAAAATACTCCACAAGCTTGTCATCAGAATGCTCCATGACCCTTGTCATCATAATTCTGCATGAAATTCTCAGCACAATGCTACCTGACCCTTGTCATCATAATGCTCCAAGCCATTGTCATCACAATGCTCCATTACCTTTGTCATCAGAATCCTCCATGACACTTGGCATCACAATGTTTCATGCCATTGTCATCACAATGGGCCATTATATATGTCATCACAATGCTCCCTGACAACTGTCTTCACAATACTGCATGACCTGGTCATCACAATGCTCCATGCCCTTGTCATCACAATGCGCCATTCCAACTCTCATCGCAATAATCCATGAAACTTATTAGACCAATGCTCCATGTCCTTGTCATCACAATGCTCCATTCCCTTGTTATTACAATGCTCCATGACCCCTGTCATCACAATGCTCTGTGACTCCATTCATCACAATGCTTCTTGACCTTTGTCATCACAATGGTCCATGCCCTCATCATCAACAGTCTCTGTGACGTTTTTAACCACAATGCTCCATGAACTTCTCATCACAATGCTCTTTGACCCTTGTCATCACCATGCTCTATGCCTTTCTCAGCACAATGCTCCATGATCCTTGTCATCACAATGCTCCATGCGCTTGTCAGCACGATGCTCCATGACACATGTCATCACAATGCACAATGCGCTTGTCATCACAGTGCTCCACAATCTTGTCATCACAATGCTCCATAAACCTTGTCATCACAATGCTCCATGCACTTCTCATCAAAATCCTCTCTCACCAGTGATATCACAATGTTACCATCACTATTCGTCACAATACTCCCTCACCCCTGTCATCACAATGTTCCATTAATCCTGTCATCACAATGTTACATGCATTATCATCACAATGTTTGATGACCACTGACATCACAATGTTACATAACCCCTGTCATCAAAATGCTCCATGACCCTTTTCATCAAAATGCTCCATGACCCCTGACATCACAATGTTCCATAACCCCTGTCATCAAAATATTCCATGACCTTTTTCATCAAATTGCTCCATGACCCTTTCATCACAATGCTACTGCCCTTCTCATCATAATGCACAACGCACTTGTCATCAAAATGCTCCATGACATTTGTCATCACAAAGATCCATGACGCTTGGCATCACAACGCTCCATGTCTTTGTCATCACAATGCTCCATGAATGCTCTCATCACATTGCTCCATGCCCTTGTCATCACAAAGCTCCATGACACATGTCATCAGAATGTTCCATGGCCTTCTCATCGCAATGCTCCATGCCCTTGCCATCACAATGCTCCATTACCCCTGTCATAACAATGCTCCATGTCCCAAGCCAACACGATGATCCATGGCCTTTTCATCACAAGGCTCCATGACCTTTCTCATCACTATGCCCCAAGAACACTGTAATCACAATGCTCTATGAATTTGTCATGACAAAGCTCAATGACACATGTCATCAGAATGTTCCATGGCCTTCTCATCAAAATGCTCCATGCCCTTTTCATCACAATGCTCCCAGACCCCTGTAATCACAGTGCTCCATGCCCCTTTTCATATCAATGGTCCATGAACCCTGTCATCACAGTGCATCATGCCCATTATCATAATGCTTCTGGCTATTGTCAGCAAAATGAAATCAAAATTCTCTATGACCTCTGTCATCACAATGCTCCATGACCCCTGTCATCAAAATACTCCATGAACATTTTCAGCCCAATGCTCCATGACACTTGTCATCACAATGATCCATGCCCTTGTCATCCCAATGCTCCATGACCCCTGTATTCACAATGCTCCGTGTCGGTTGTCATCACAGTGCTCCATGACACCTGTCATCACAATGCTCCCTGCCATTGTCAGCAAAATGCTACATGACCTTGTCATTACAATGCTCTATGCGCTTGTCATCACAATACTCCATTACCATTGTCATCACAATCCTCCATGAACCTTGGGATCACATTGCTTCATGCCCTTGTCATCACAATGCTCCATGCTCCTTGAAATCAAAATGATCCATGACCTCTGTCATCACAATGCTCCAAACCCTTGTGATCACAATGTTCCATAACACTTGTCATCACAACGCTCCATGATGCCTGTCATCACAATACTCCATGGACTTTTCCTCACAATGCTCCATGACCTTTGTCATCACAATTCTAAATACACTTGTCATTACAATGCTTCCTGAAACTTGTCGTCAGAATGCTCCTTGAAACCTGTCACCAAAAGGCTCCATGCCATTTTCATCACAATGCCCAATGCTGTTTTCATCACAATGTTCCATGCCATTGTCATCAAAATAAACCACAAGCTTGTCATCAGAATGCTCCATGACCCATGTCATCACAATTCTCCATGCACTTGTCAGCACAATGCTCCCTGACCCTTGTCATCACAATGCTCCAAGACACCTGTAATCAAAATGCTCCATTACCTTTGTCATCAGAATCCTCCATGACACTTGGCATTACAATGCTCCATGCCATTGTCATCACAATGGGCCATTACATATCTCATCACAATGCTCCCTGACACCTGTCTTCACAATACTTCATGACCTTGTCATCACAATGCTCCATGCCCTTCTCATCGCAATGCACCATTCCAACTGTCATCGCAATAATCCATGAAACTTATTAGACCAATGCTCCATGCCCTTGTCATCACAATGCTCCATGACTCCTGTCATCACAATGCTTCAGGAACTTTGTCATCACAATGGTCCATGCCCTCATCATCAACACTCTCTGTGACCTTTTTAACCACAATGTTCCATTAACTTTTTATCACAATGCTCTTTGACCCTTGTCATCACAATGCTGTATGCCTTTCTAAGCACAATGCTCCTTGCCCTTGTCATCACAGAGCTTCATGACCCCTGTCATCACAAAGCTCTGTGACTCTCGTCATCACAATGCTTCATAACATTTGTCATCACAATGGTCCATGCCCGCATCATCACAAGGCTCTGTTACATTTTTTACCACAATGCTCCATGAACTTTTCATCACAATGCTCCGTGACACTTGTCATCACAATGTTCAATGCCTTTGTCAGAAAAATACTACATGACCCTTGTCATCAAAATGTGCCACGCGCTTTTCATCACAACGGTCCACAAATTTGTCATCACAATGCTCCATAAACATTGTAATCTCAATGCTCCATGCCCTTCTCATCACAGTGCTCCATTACCCCGGTCATAACAATGATCCATGAACCCTGCCATCACAATGTTCTACGGCCTTGTCATCACAAGGCTCCATCACAATTGTCATCACAATGCTCCAAGACCCCTGTAATCACAATTCTCCATGCCCTT
Organism: Mesoplodon mirus; assembly: GCF_964341445.2. Taxonomy (NCBI): domain Eukaryota; kingdom Metazoa; phylum Chordata; class Mammalia; order Artiodactyla; family Ziphiidae; genus Mesoplodon; species Mesoplodon mirus. The sequence continues at coordinate 589,591 of NW_028295746.1, read as the reverse complement.
GTCATCACAAAGCTCCATGACACATGTCATCAGAATGTTCCATGGCCCGCTCATAAAAATGAGGCATGCCCTTGTCATCACAGTGCTCCAAGACCCCTGTAATCACAATGCTCCATGCCCCTTTTCATCTCAATGCTCCATGAACCCTGTCATCACAATGCATCATGCCCATCACCATAATGCTTCCGGCTATTGTCAGTGCAATTAAATCAAAACTCTCCATGACCTCTGTCATCACAATGCTCCATGACTCCTCTCATCACAATACTCCATGAACATTTTCAGGGCAGTTCTCCATGACACTTTTCATCACAATTATCCATGCGCTTGTCATCACAATGCTCCAAGACCCCTGTAATCACAATGCTCCATGCCCCTTTTCATCTCAATGCTCCAAGAACCCTGTCATCACAATGCACCATGCCCATCTTCATAATGCTTCAGTCTATTGTCACTACAATGAAATCAAAATTCTCCATGACTTCTGTCATCATAATGCTCCAAACCCTTGTGATCACAATGTTCCATAACACTTATCATCACAACACCCCATGACGATCATCATCACAGTTGGCCATGGTGTTCTCATCACAATGCTCCATGATCATTGTCATCACAATGCTCAATACACTTGTCATTACAATACTCCCTGACACCTGTCGTCAGTATGCTCCTTGAACCCTGTGATGACAAGGCTCCATGCCTTTTACATCACAATGATCCATGCCTTTTCATCACAATGCTCCAAGACCACTTTTATCACAATGCTCCATGGCCTTGTCAGCACAAATCTCCATGACGCATGTCATCAGAATTCTCCATGGCCTTCTCCTCACAATGCTCCATGCCCTTGTCAAAACAATGCTCCAAGACCCCTGTAATCACAATGCTCCATGCCCTTTTTCATCAGAATGCTCCATGAGACTTGTCATCACAAGTCTCCATGGTAATCTCATCACAATGCTCCAGGACCTTGTCATCACCATGCTCTATTCCCTTGTCATCACAATGCTCCATGACCCCTGTCATTACAATAATCCATTAACATTTCCAGCCCAATGCTCCAAGACCTATTCATCACAATGCTCCATGGCCAATATCATCACAATGCTCCATGACCACTGTCATCACAACCATCCATAACACCTGACAACACAATGATCCGGGACACTTCTCATCACAATGCTCCATTCCCTAGTCATCACAATCCTCCATGACCCCTGTCATCAAAATACTCCATGAACATTTTCAGCCCAATCCTCCATGACCCTTGTCATCACAATCATCCATGCCCTTGTCATCCCAATGCTCCATGAACCCTTTATTCATAATGTTCCGTGACGCTTGTCATCACAATGCTCCATTACCTCGGTCATAACAATGCTCCATGACCCCTGCCATCACAGTGTTCCACGGCCTTGTCATCACAAGTCTCCATGACCCCTGTCATCACAATATTTCATGCCCTTTTCATCACAATGCTCCATGACCCATGTAATCACAATGCTCCATACCCCTTTTCATCAGAATGCTCCATGAGACTTGTCATCACAAGTCTCCATGGTCTTATCATTACAATGCTCTATGCCCTTGTCATCACAATGCTCCAAGACCCATGTAATCACAATGCTCCATGCCCCTTTTCATCAGAATGCTCCATGAGACTTGTCATCACAAGTCTCCATGGTCATCTCATCACAATGCTCCAGGACCTTTTCATCAGCATGCTCCATTCCCTTGTCATCACAATGCTCCATGACCCCTGTCATCACAGTACTCCATGAATATTTTCAGCCCAATGCTCCATGAAATTCTCATCAAAATGCTCCATGACAAATATCATCAAAATTCTCCATGACCACTCTCATCACAACACTCCATGACACCTGACAACACAATGATCTGGGACTCTTGTCATCACAATGCTCCATTCCCTACTCATCACAATGCTCCATGACCCCAGTCATCACAATACTCCATGAACATTTTCAGCCCAATGCTCCATGACTCTTGTCATCACAATGATCCATGCCCTTGTCATCCCAAGGCTCCATGATCCCTGTATTCACAGTGCTCCATGACACCTGTCATCACAATGCTCCATGTCTTTGTCAGAAAAATGCTACATGACCTTGTCATTACAATGCTCTATGCGCTTGTCATCACAATACTCCATTACCATTGTCATCACATTCCTCCATGAACCTTGGGATCACATTGCTTCATGCCCATGGCATCACAATGCTCCATGCACCTTGAAATAAAATGATCCATGACCTCTGTCATCACAATGCTCCAAACCCTTGTGATCACAATGTTCCATAACACTTGTCATCACAACGCTCCATGATGCCTGCCATGACAATAATCCATTCACTTTTCATCACAATGCTCCATGACCTTTGTCATCACAATTCTCAATACACTTGTCATCACAATGCTCCCTGACACTTGTCATCAGAATGCTCCTTGAACCCTGTTATGAAAAGGCTCCATGCATTTTTCATCACAAAGCCCCATGCCATTTTCATCACAATGCTCCATGCCATTTTCACCAAAATACTCCACAAGCTTGTCATCAGAATGCTGCATGACCCTTGTCATCACAATTCTCCATGCACTTGTCAGCACAATGCACCATGACCTTTGTCATCACAATGCTCCATGCCCTTGTCATCACAATGCTCCATTACTTTTGTCATCAGAATCCTCCATGACACTTGGCATCACAATGCTCCATGCTATTGTCATCTCAATGAGCCATTACATATGTAATCACAATGCTCCCTGACAGCTCTCTTCACAATACTGCATGACCTTGTCATCACAATGCTCCATGCCCTTGTCATCACAATGCGCCATTCCAAGTTTCATCACAATAATCCATGAAACTTATTAGACCAATGCTGCATGCCCTTGTCATCACAATGCTCCATGCCCTAGTTATCACAGTGTTCCAAAATCCCTGTAATCAGAATGCTCCATGCCCCTTTTCATCAGTATGCTCCATGAGATTTGTCATCACAAGTCTCCATGGTTTTCTCATCACAATGCTCCAGGACCTTGTCATCACAATGCTTCATGACATTTTCGTGAAAATCCTCAATGGCCCTTGTCATCATAATGCTCCAAGCCCTAGTCATCACAATGCTCCATTATATTTGTCATCACAATCCTCCATTACATTTGGCATCACAATGCTCCATGCCATTGGCATCGCAATGGACCATGACATATGTCATCACAATGCTCCCTGACACCAGTCTTCACAATATTCCATGCCTTTGTCATCACAATACTCCATGCCCTTGTAATCAAAATGCACCATGTCCACTGTCATCACAATAGTCTAGGAAACTTGTCAGACCAATGCTCCATGCCCCTGTCATCACAATGCTCCATGCCCTTGTCATCACAATGCTCCATGACCCCTGTCATAACAAAGCTCCATGACCCCTGCCATCACAATATTCCACAGCCTTGTCATCACAAGGTTCCATGACGCTTGTCATCACAATGCTCTGTGACTCCAGTCATCACAATTCTTCATAACGTTTGTCATCACAACGGTCCATGCCCGCGTCATGACAAGGCTCTGTGACATTTGTAACCACAATGCTCCATGAACTTTTCATCACAATGCTGCGTGACCCTTGTCATTACAATGTTCCATGCCTTTGTCAGAACAATGCTCCATGACACTTGTCATCACAGTGTGCCATGCGCTTTTCATCACAATGATCCACAAATTTGTCATCGTTATGCTCCATAAACCTTGTAAGCACAATGCTCCATGCACTTCTCATCCAAATGCTCTCTCACATGAGATATCACAATGTTCCATCACTAGTCATCACAATCTTTCCTCACCCCTGTTATCACAATGTTCCATGAACCCTGTCATCACAATGCTGCATCCTCTTATCAGCACAATGTTCTATGACCCCTGACATCACAATGTTCCATAACCACTGTCATCAAAATGCTCCATGACAATTTTCATCCCATTGCTCCATGACCCCAGGCATCACAATGTTCTATAACCCCTGTCATCAAAATGTTCCTTTACATTTTTCATCAAATTGCTGCATGACCCTGTCATCAAAATGCTCCCTGCCTTTCTCATCACAATGCACCACACCCTTGTCATCAAAATGCTCCATGACCTTTGTCATCACAAAGCTCCATGACCCCTGGCATCACAATGCTCCATGCAATTGTCATCACAATGCTCCATGAACCTTCTCATCACATTGCTCCATGCCCTTGTCATCACAAAGCTCCATGACACTTGTCATCACAATGCTCAATGCCCTTCTCATCACAGTAATCCATGAAATATTTCAGACCAATGCTCAGTGCCCTTCTCATCACAATGATCCATTACCTATGTCGTAACAATGCTCCATGACCCCTGCCATCACAATGTTCCATGGCCTTGTCATCACAAAGCTCCATGATCCTTGTCATCACAATGCTCCAAACCGCTGTAATCATAATGCTCCATGCACTTGTCATCGCAAAGCTCCATGACGCATGCCATCAGAATGTTCCATGGCCTTCTCATCACAATGCTACATGCCCTTGTCATGACAGTGCTCCGAGACACCTGTAATCACAATGCTCCATGCTCCTTTTCATCTCAATGCTCCATGAAGCCTGTCATCAAAATGCACCATGCCCATCATCATAAAGCTTCAGGCTATTGTCATCACAATGAAATCAAAATTATCCAAGACCACTGTCATCATAATGCTCCAAATCCTTGTGATCACAAAGTTCCATAACACTTATCATCACAACACACTATGACTCTCATCATCACAATTATCCATGGTCTTCTCATCACAATGCTCCATGACCTTTGTCATCACAATTCTCAGTACACTTGTCATCACAATGCTCCCTGACACATGTCCTCAGTATGCTCCTTGAAACCTGTCATGACAAGGCTCCATGCCATTTCATCACAATGATCCATGCCCTTTTCATCACAATGCTCCCAGACCCCTGTAATCACAGTGCTCCATGGCCTTGTCATCACAAAGCTCCATGACACATGTCATCAGAATGCTCCAAGACCCCTGTAATCACAATGCTCCATGCCCCTTTTCATTAGAATGCTCCATGAGACTTGTCATCACAAATCTCCATGCTCTTATCATCACAGTGCCACAGGACCTTGTCATCACCATGTTCCATTCCCTTGTCATCACAATGCTCCATGACCCCTGTCATCACAATACTCCATGAACATTTTCAGCCCAATGCTGCATGAAATTCTCATCACAGTGCTCCATGTCAAATATCATCAAAATGCTCCATGACCACTGTCATCACAACACTCCATGACACCTGACGACACAATGATCCGGGACTCTTGTCATCACAATGCTCCATTCCCTTGTCATCACAATGCTCCATGAACATTTTCAGCCCAATGCTCCATGACACTTTTCATCACAATCATCCATGCCCTTGTCATCCCAAAGCTCCATGACCCCTGTATTCACAATGCTCCGTGACGCTTGTCATCACAATGCTCCATGACACCTGTCATCACAATGCTCCATGACTTTGTCAGCAAAATGCTACATGACCTTGTCATTACAATGCTCTATGCGCTTGTCATCACAGTACTCCATTACCATTGTCATCACAATCCTCCATGAACCTAGGATCACATTGCTTCATGCCCTTGTCATCCCGAAGCTCCATGCTCCTTGAAATCAAAATGATCCATGACCTCTGTCATCACAATGCTACAAACACTTGTGATCACAATGTTCCATAACAGTTGTCATCACAACGCTCCATGATGCCTGTCATCACAATAATCCATGCCCTTTTCATCACAGTGCTTCATGACCTTTGTCATCACAATTCTCTATACACTTGTCATCACAATGTTCCCTGACACTTGTCGTCATAATGCTCCTTGAAACCTGTCACAAAAAGGCTCCATGCATGTTTCATCACAAAACCCCATGCCATTTTCATCACAATGCTCCATGCCATTGTCATCAAAATAGTCCACAAGCTTGTCATCCGAATGCTCCATGACCATTGTCATCACAATTCTCCATGCACTTGTCAGAACAATGCTTCCTGACCTTGTCATCACAATGCTTCAAGCCATTTTCATCACAAAGCTCCATTACCTTTGTCATAAGAATCCTCCATGACACTTGGCATCACAATGCTCTATGACATTGTCATCAAAATGAGCAATTACATATGTCATCACAATGCTCCATGACACCTCTCTTCACAATAATGCATAACCTGGTCATCACAATGCTCCATGCCCTTGTCATCACAATGCACCATTCCAACTGTCATCACAATAATCCATGAAAATTATTAGACCAATGGTCCATGCCCTTGTCATCACAATGCTCCATGCCATAGTTATCATAATGTTCCAAAACGCCTGTAATCAGAATGCTCCATGCCCCTTTTCATCAGTATGATCCATGAGATTTTTCATCACAAGGCTCCATGTATTTCTCATCACAGTGCTCCAGGACCTTATCATCACAATGCTTCACGACATTGTCATGAAAATTCTCAATGGCCCTTGTCAACATAATGCTCCAAGCCCTAGTCATCACAATGCTCCATTATATTTGTCATCACAATCCTCCATTACATTTGGCATCACAATGCTCCATGCCATTGTCATCGCAATGGACCATGACATATGTCATCACAATGCTCCCTGACACCTGTCTTCACAATACTCAATGCCCTTGTCATCACAATGCTCCATTCCCTTGTCATCACAATGAACCATGTCCACTCTCATCACAATAATCTAGGAAACTTGTCAGACCAATGTTCAATGACCCGGTCATCACAATGCTCCATGCCCTTGTCATCACAATGCTCCATGACCCCTGTCATAACAATGCTCCATGACCCCTGCCATCACAATGTTCCACGGCCTTGTCATCACAAGGCTCCATGACGCTTGTCATCACAATGCTCCAGGACCCCTGTAATCAAAATGCTCCATGCCCTTGTCATCACAAAGCTCCATGACACATGTCATCAGAATGTTCCATGGCCTTCTCATCAAAATGCTCCATGCCTTTGTCATCACAATGCACCATGTCCAATGTCACCACAATAATCTATGAAACTTGTCAGACCAATGCTCCATGCCCCTGTCATCACAATGCTCCATACCCTTGTTATCACAATGCTCCATGACCCCTGTCATCACAATTCTCCTTGACTCCAGTCATCACAATGTTTCATAACGTTTGTCATCACAACGGTCCATGCGTGCGTCATCACAAGGCTCTGTGACCTTTGTAAACACAATGCTCCATGAACCTTTCATCACAATTCTCCGTGACCATTGTCATCACAATGCTCCATGCCTTTGTCAGGACAATGCTCCATGACCGTTGTCATCAAAAAGTTCCATGCACTTTTCATCACAATGATCCACAACCTTGTCATCGCTATGCTCCATAAAACTTGTAATCACAATGCTCTATGAACTTCTCATCCAAATGCTCTCTCACATGAGATATCACAATGTTCCATCACTAGTCATCACAATCCTCACTCAACCCTGTTATCACAATGTTCCATGACCCCTGTCATCACAATGCTACATCCACTTATCATCACAATGTTCCATGACCCATGACATCAAAATGTTCCTTAACCACTGTCATCAAAATGCTCCATGACCCTTTTCATCCCAAAGCTCCATGACCCCTGGCATCACAATGTTCTATAACCCCAGTCATCAAAATGTTCCATTACAATTTTCATCAAATTGCTGCATGACCCTGTCATCAAAATGCTCCCTGCCTTTCTCATCACAATGCACCACACCCTTGTCATCAAAATGCTCAATGACTTTGTCATCACAAAGCTCCATGACCCTTGGCATCACAATGCTTCATGTCATTGTCATCACAATGCTCCATGAACCCTCTCATCACATTGCTCCATGCCCTTGTCATCACAAAGCTCCATGACACTTCTCATCACAAAGCTCGATGCCGTTCTCATCACAATGCTCCATGCCCTTGTCATTACAATCCTCCATGACCCATGTATCACAGTGTTCCTTGCCCTTGTCATCACAGTGCTATATGCCCAATCTCATCACAAAAATCCATGAAACCTTTCAGACCAATGCTCAATTCCCTTCTCATCACAATGCTCCATTACCTCTGTCATAACAATGCTCCATGACACCTGCCCACACAATGTTCCACGGCCTCGTCATCACAAGGCTCCATGACCCTTGTCATCACAATGCTCCAAGACCCCTGTAATCACAATGCTCCATGCCCTTGTCATCACAAAGCCCCATGACACATGCCATCAGAATGTTCCATGGCCTTCTCATCACAATCCTCCATGCCCTTGTCATGACAATGCTCCAAGACCCCTGTATTCACAATGCTCCATACTACTTTTCATCTCAATGCTCCATGAAGCCTCTTATCAGAATGCTCCATGCCCATCATCAAAATGATTCAGGCTATTGTCATCACAATGAAATCAAAATTATCCATGACCACTGTCATCATAATGCTCCTAACCCTTGTGATCACAATGTTCCATAACACTTAACATCACAACACCCTATGACGCTGATCATCACAATTATCCATGGTCTTCTCATCACAATGATCCAAGACCTTTGTCATCACAATTCTCAATACACTTGTCATCACAATGCTCCCTGACACTTGTCGTCAGTATGCTCCTTGAACCCTGTCATGACAAGGCTCCATGCCTTTTCATCACAATGATCCATGCCTTTTCATCACAATGTTCCAAGACACCTGTAATCACAGTGCTCCATGCCCTTGTCATCTCAAAGCTCAATGACACATGTCATCAGAATGCTCCATGGCCTTCTCCTCACAATGATCCAGGCCCTTGTCATCACAATGCTAGAAGACCCTTGTAATCACAATGCTCCATGCCCCTTTTCATCAGAATGCTCCATGAGACTTGTCATCACAAGTCTCCATGCTTTTATCATCACAATGCTCCAGGACCTTGTCATCACCATGCTGCATTCCCTTGTCATCACAATGCTCCATGACCCCTGTCATCACAATACTCCATGAATATTTTCAGCCCAATGCTCCATGAAATTCTCATCACAATGCTCCATGAAAAATATCATAAAAATGTTCCATGACCACTGTCATCACAACACTCCATGACACCTGACAACACAATGATCCGGGACACTTGTCATCACAATGATCCATTCCCTACTCATCACAATGCTCCATGACCCCTCTCATCACAATACTCCATGAACATTTTCAGCCCAATGCTCCATGACACTTGGCATCACAATGCTCCATGCCATTGTCATCAAAATACTCTACAAGCTTGTCATCAGAACGCTCCATGACCGTTGTCATCACAATTCTCCATGCACTTGTCAGCACAATTCTCCCTGACACTTGTCATCACAATGCTCCAAGCCATTGTCATCACAATGCTCCATTACATTTGTCATCAGAATCCTCCATGACACTTGGCATCACAATGCTCCATGCCCTTGTCATCACAATGCTCCATGACCCCTGTCATCACAATGCTCCGTGACTCCAGTCATCACAATTCTTCATAACATTTGTCATCACAATGGTCGATGCCCGCATCATCACAGGGCTCTGTTACATTTGTAACCACAATGCTCCATGAAATTTTCATCACAATGCTCCGTGACCCTTGTCATCTCAATCCTCCATGCATTTGTCCGAAAAATACTCCATATCCCTTATCATCACAACGTGCCACGCGCTTTTCACCCCAACGGTCCACAACTTTGTCATGGCTATGCTCCATAAACTTTGTAATCACAAAGTTCCATGCCCTTCTCATCAAAATGCTCCATTACCCCTGTCATAGCAATGTTCCATGACCCCTGCCATCACAATGTTCCATGGCCTTGCCATCACAAGGCACCATGACCCTTGTCATCACAATGCTCCAAAACACCTGTAATCACAATGTTCCATGCCCTTGTCATCACAAAGCTCCATGACACATGTCATCAGAATGTTCCATGGCCTTCTCATCAAAATGTTCTATTCCCTTGTCATCACAGTGCTCCAAGACCCCTGTAATCACAATGCTCCATGCCCCTTTTCATCTCAATGCTCCATGAACACTGTCATCACAATGCACCATGCCCATCATCATAATGCTTCCGGCTATTGTCAGCACAGTGAAATCAAAATTCTCCATGACCTCTGTCATCACAATGCTCCATGATCCCTGTCATCACAATGATCCATGCTCTTGTCATCCCAATGCTCCATGACCCCTGTATTCACAATGCTCCGTGACGCTTTTCATCACAGTGCTCCATGACACCTGTCATTACGATGCTCCATGCTTTGTCAGCAAAATGCTACATGACCTTTTCATTACAATGCTCTATGCGCTTGTCAACACAATACTCCATTACCATTGTCATCAAAATCCTCCATGAACCTTGGGATCACATTGCTTCATGACCTTGTCATCACAATGCTCCCTGCTCCTTGAAATCAAAATGATCCATGACCTCTGTCATCGAAATGATCCAAACCCTTTTGATCACAATGTTCCATAACACTTGTCATCACAACACTCCATGATGCCTGTCATCACAATACTGCATGCCATTTTCATCACAATGCTCCATGACCTTTGTCATCACAATTCTCAATACACTTGTCATCACAATGCTCCCTGACACTTGTCGTCAGAATGCTCCTTGAACCCTGTCACGAAAGGCTCCATGACTTTTTCTCACAATGCCCCATGCCATGTTCATCACAATGCTCCATGCCATTGTCATCAAAATACTCCACAAGCTTGTCATCAGAATGCTCCATGACCCTTGTCATCATAATTCTGCATGCAATTCTCAGCACAAAGCTACCTGACCCTTGTCATCATAATGCTCCAAGCCATTGTCATCACAATGCTCCATTACCTTTGTCATCAGAATCCTCCATGACACTTGGCATCACAATGTTTCATGCCATTGTCATCACAATGGGCCATTATATATGTCATCACAATGCTCCCTGACAACTGTCTTCACAATACTGCATGACCTGGTCATCACAATGCTCCATGCCCTTGTCATCACAATGCGCCATTCCAACTCTCATCGCATTAATCCATGAAACTTATTAGACCAATGCTCCATGTCCTTGTCATCACAATGCTCCATTCCCTTGTTATTACAATGCTCCATGACCCCTGTCATCACAATGCTCTGTGACTCCATTCATCACAATGCTTCTTGACCTTTGTCATCACAATGGTCCATGCCCTCATCATCAACAGTCTCTGTGACGTTTTTAACCACAATGCTCCATGAACTTCTCATCACAATGCTCTTTGACCCTTGTCATCACCATGCTCTATGCCTTTCTCAGCACAATGCTCCATGACCCTTGTCATCACAATGCTCCATGCGCTTGTCAGCACAATGCTCTATGACAGATGTCATCACAATGCACCATGCGCTTGACATCACAGTGCTCCACAATCTTGTCATCACAATACTCCATAAACCTTGTCATCACAATGCTCCATGCACTTCTCATCAAAATGCTCTCTCACCACTGATATCACAATGTTAAATCACTATTCGTCACCATACTCCCTCACCCCTGTCATCACAATGTTCCATAACTCCTGTCATCACAATGTTACATAACACCTGTCATCAAAATGCTCCATGATCCTTTTCATCAAAAAGCTCCACGACCCATGACATCACAATGTTCCATAACCCTTGTCATCAAAATGTTCCTTGACCCTTTTCATCAAATTGCTCCATGACTCCTGTCACCACAATGCTGCAGGCATTATCATCACAACGTTCGATGAACCCTGACATCCCAATGTTCTATACCCCTATCATGAAAATGCTACATGACCCTTTTCATCAAAGTGCTCCATGACCCGTGACATCACAATGTTCCATAACCCCTGTCATCAAAATGTTCCTTTACTCTTTTCATCAAATTGCTCCAAGACCCTGTCATCACAATGCTCCAAACCCTTGTGATCACAATATTCCATAACATTTGTCATCACAGTGCCCCATGACGCTCGTCCTCACATTATCCATGGTCTTCTCATCACAATGCTCAATGACCTTTGTCATCACAATGCTCAATACACTTGTCATCAATATGCTCCCTGACAATTGTTGTCTGTATGCTCCTTGAACCCTCTCAAGACAAGGCTCCATGCAGTTTTCATCACAATGATCCATGCCCTTTTCATCACAATGCTCCAAGACCCCTGTAATCAGAATGCTCCATGACCTTGTCACCAAAATTCTCCATGACCTTTGTCATCACAATGGTCCATTACTGAGTCATCAAAAGTCTCTGTGATATTTTTTACCAAAATGTTCCATGAAATTTTCATCACAGTGCTCCATGTCTTTGTCAGAACAATGCTCCATGCCCCTTGTCATGACAATGTGCCACGTGCTTTTCATCACAACGGTCCACAACCTTGTCATCGATATGCTCCATAAACCTTATAATCCCAATGCTCCATGCACTTCTCATCAAAATGCTCTCTCACATGAGATATCATAATGTTCCATCACTAGTCATCACATTACTCCCTCACCCCTGTAATCACAATGTTCCATGACCCCTGTCATCACAATGCTACCTCCCCTTATCATCACAATGTTCCATGACCCCTGGCATCACAATGTTCCACAACCCCTGTCATCAAAATGCTACATGACACTTTTCATCCCAAAGCTCCATGACCCCTGACATCACAATGTTCTATAACCCATGTCATCAAATTGTTCCATTACAATTTTCATCAAATTGCTGCATAACCCTGTCCTCAAACTGCTCCCTGCCCTTCTCATCACAATGCACCACGCCCTTGTCATCAAAATGCTCCATGACTTTTGTCATCACAAAGCTCCATGACCCTTGACATCACAATGCTCCATGTCATTGTCATCACAATGCTCCATGAACACTCTCATCACATTGCTCCATGCCCTTGTCATCACAAAGCTCCATGACACTTGTCATCACATTGCTCGATGCCCTTCTCATCACAATGCTCCATGCCCTTGTCATTACAATCCTCCATGACCAATGTATCTCAGCGTTCCGTGCTCTTGTCATCACAGTGCTCCATGCCCACTCTCATCACAATAATCCATGGAATATTTCACAACAATGCTTCCTGCCCTTGTCATCACAATGTTCCATTACACCTGACATAACAATGTTTCATGACCCCTGCCATCACAATGTTCCACGGCCTTGTCATTCACAAAGCTCCATGACACTTGTCATCACAATGTTCCAAGAACCCTGTAATCACAATGCTCCATGCCCTTGTCATCAGAAAGCCCCATGACGCATGTCATCAGAATGTTCCATGGACTTCTCATCACAATGCTCCATGCCCTTGTCATCACAATGCTCCAAGACCCTTGTTATCAAAATGCTCGATGCCCCTTTTCATCTCAAAGCTCCATGAATCCTATCATCACAATGCACCATGCCCATCATCATAATGCTTCAGGCTATTTTCATCACAATGAAATCAAAATGCTCCATGACCTCTGTCATCACAATGCTCCAAACCGTTGTGATCACAATATTCCATAACACTTATCATCAAAATACCCCATGATGCTCATAATCACAGTTATCCATGGTCTTCTCATCACTATGCTCCATAACCTTTGTCATCACAATGCTCAATACACTGCTCATCACAATGCTCCCTGACACTTGTCTTCAGTATGCTCCTTGAACACTGTCATGACAAGGCTCCATGCCTTCTGCATCACAGTGATCCATGCCCTTTTCATCACAGTGCTCCAAGACACCTGTAATCACAATGTTCCATGCACTTGTCATCACAGTGCTCCATGACACATTCATCAGAATGCTCCATGTCATTCTCTTCACAATGCTCCATGCCCTTGTCATAACAATGCTCCAAGACCACTGTAATCACAATGCTCCATGCCCCTTTTCATCAGAATACTCCATGATAGTTTTCATCACATGTCTCCATGGTCTTCTCATCACAATGCTCCAGGACCTTGTCATCACCATGCTCCATATCCTTGTCATCACAATGTTCCATGACCCCTGTCATCAGAGTACTCCATGAACATTTTCAGCCCAATTCTCCATGACACTCTCATCACAATGCTCCATGACCAATATCATCACAATGCTCCATGACCACTGTCATCACAACACTCCATTACCCCTGACAACACAGTGAGCCGGGAGTCTTGTCACCACAATGCTCCATGACCCCTGTCATCACAATACTCCATAAACATTTTCAGCCCAATCTTCCATGGCACTTGTCATCACAATGATCCATGCCCTTTTCATCCCAATGCTCCATGACCCCTGTATACACAATGCACTGTGACGCATGTCATCACAGTGCTCCATGACACCTGTCATCACAATTCTCCATGCCTTTGTCAGCAAAATGCTACATGAACTTGTCATTACAATGTTCTATGAGCTTGTCATAACAATACTCCTTTACCATGGTCATCACAATCCTCCATGAAACTTGGTATCACATTGTTTCTTGCCCTTGCCATCACAATGCTCCATGCTTCTTGAAATCAACATGATCCATGACCTGTGTCATCACAATGCTCCAAACACTTGTGATCACCAAGTTCCATAACACTTGTCATGACAAAGCTCCATGATGCCTGTCATCACAATACTCCATGCCCTTTTCATCACAATGCTCCATGACCTTTGTCATCACAATTCTCAATACACTTGTCATCACAATGCTCCCTGACACTTGTCTTCAGAATGCTCCATGAACCCTGTCACGAAAAGGCTCCATGCCTTTTTCCTCACAATGCCCCATGCAGTTTTCATCACAATGATCCATGCCATTGTCATCAAAATACTCCACAAGCTTGTCATCAAAATGCTCCATGACCCTTGTCATCACAATTCTCCATGCACTTGTCAGCACAATGCTCCCTGACCCTTGTCATCACAATGCTCCAAGCCATTGTCCTCACACTGTTCCATTACCTTTGTCATCAGAATCCTCCATGACACTTGCATCACAATGCTCCATGCCATTGTCATCACAATGGGCCATTACATATATCATCACAATGCTCCCTGACACCTGTCTTCACAATACTGTATGACCTGGTCTTCACAATGCTCCATGCCCTTGATATCACAAAGCTCCATGACCCCTGTCATCACAATGCTCCGTGACTCCAGTCATCACAATGCTTCATGACCTTTGTCATCACAATGGTCCATGCCCTCATCATCAACAGTCTCTGTGACATTTTTAACCACAATGCTCCATGAACTTTTCATCACAATGCTCTTTACCCTTGTCATCACAATACTCTATGCCTTTCTCAGCACAATGCTCCATGACCGTTGTCATTACAATGCTCCATTCGCTTGACAGCACGATGCTCCTTGACACATGTCATCACAATTTGCCATGCGCTTGTCATCACAGTGCTCCACAATGTTGTCATCACAATGCTCCATAAACCTTGTCATCACAATGCTACATGCACTTATCATCACAATGTCCGATGACCCCTGACATCACAATGTTCCATAACCCCTGTCACCAAAATGCTCCATGACCTTTTTCATCAAAATGTTCCATGTCCCCTGACATCACAATGCTCCATGACCCCTGTCATCACAATGCTCCATGCTCCTTGAAATCACAATTATCCATGACCTCTGTCTTCACAATGCTCCAAACACTTGTGATCACAATGTTCCATAACCCTTGTCATCACAACGCTCCATGATGCCTGTCATCACAATACTCCATGCCCTTTTCATCACAATGCTCCATGGCCTTTGTCATCACAATTCTCAATACACTTGTCATCAAAATGCTCCCTGACACTTGTCATGAGAATGCTCCTAACCCTGTCACGAAAAGGCTCCATGCATTTTTCATCACAATGCCCCATGCCGATTTCATCACAATGCTCCATACCACGTGTCATTACAGTGCTCCATGACGCTGGCCATTCACAATTATTCGTGGTCTTCTCATCACAATGCTCCACACGCTTGTCATTAAAATGCTCCATGACTCTTGTCATCACAATGTTCCATGGCCACTGTCATCACTATTATCCACACCCCTTTTCATTATAGCGCTCCATGACACTCATCCTCAAAATTATCCATGGTCTTCTCATCAAAGTGCTCCACGGTCTTGCCATCACAATGCTCCATGCCCTGGTCGTCACAATGCTCCATGTTCCCTCTCATCACAATTCTCCACGTTCTTGGCAATACTATGTTCCATGACACTTCCCATCACAGTGTTAAATGCTTTGTCATCACAATACTCCACAAGCTTGTCATCACAATACTCCATGACCCTTGTCATCACAATGATCCATGACCACTGTCATCACAATGCTCCATGAGACGTATCATCACAATGCTCCATGCCCCTTGTCATTACAGTGCTCCATGATGCTCGTCACCAGAATTATCCATGGTCTTCTCATCACAGTGCTCCACGGTCTTGCCATCACTATGCTCCATGCCCTGGTCATCACAATTCTCCATGTCCTTGTCATCACAATGCTCCATGACAGTTCTTATCACAATGTTACATGCCCTTTTCATCACAATTCTCCATGCATTTGTCATCGCAATGCCCCCTGACCCCTGTCATAGCAAGCCCCATGCCTTTGTCATCACAATGCTTCACGATATTTTCATCAAAATTCTCAATGGCCGTTGTCATCACAATGCTCCATGCCCTTGTCATCACAATGCTCCATGACCCTTGTCATCACAATGCTCCAAGCCTTTGTCATCACAATGCTCCATTACCTTTGTCATCACAATCCTCCATAACACTTGGCATCACAATGCTCCATGCCATTGTCATCACAATGGTACATGAAATATGCCATCACAATGCTCCCTGACACCTGTCTTCACCATACTCCATGACCTTGTCATCACAATGTTCCATGCCCTTGTCATCACAATGTGCCATGCCCACTGTCAACACAATTATCCATGAAACTTGTCAGACCAATGCTCCATGCCCCTGTCATCACAATGCTACATGACCCCAGTCATCACAATGCTCCGTGTGTCCCATCATCACAAGGCTTCATGACCTGTGTCATCACAATGGTCAATGCCCTCATCATCACAATGCTCTGTGAAATATGTCACCACAATGCTCCATGACCTTTTCATCACAGTGCAGATACGTCCATGAGTGCAAGTGCCCTATGCTCTGTAGCTCATCTTTTAGATGTTTTAGCAAACACAATACACTTCTCCATAGTGGCCGTTGGCAAATTACAATTCCACTATCAGCCTCACAGTGCTCCCTTTTCTCCTCGCCCTGTCCTGCATTTCTGGTGTTTACACTTTATGTGGATGGCCCTTCTGACTGATGTGAAGTGATACATTTTGTAGTATTGATTTCCAGTGCCCACCTGTCTGGTTGGATAAAAAGTGTGTATGGCCTTTACTTGAATATATTTGGAAAAAATTGCATACGCCCTTTTGGGCCAACTGCATCATTGGCGATGTTCAGCCCCTTTTCTTGTGCTTTAATGGGGAGTCCTTTCTACCTCTTCAAATCTGTTTCCTGCCACTCTCCCTTGCTTACAAGTCCTTTTCTGTGACTTACCTCAAGACATTTTTCGACGATAGATATTTTCAACTCTGCAGTTTCATGAATTTTAGTGCCCCTGATTTCCATTTTTCAACTTGTGTTTTTGGAAACTGGACACAAAACAGCGGGATTTCCTCTAGCCCTATTCTGTTTCCGTGGGCAATTCTAGCCTTTGATGAATTTGTCTTCCAGATTGGAAATTAGAGTGGCATGTTCCTGTCCGAACAACTAAGACTTGTCTCTAAATTTTTCTCATCCTTCCGCTTCATCCTCTGGACAAATTCCAAACTGTGTGCAACAGGATGTTGACGGTGCTGATATCCCCAAGTGAGGAGATTGTTAGGAAAGATGCTGGAGGGGTGAACCCGAGCACCAGACAATGAGGAGATGAGGTGCCTTTTCCAAACTCTTTCCGAACAAATGGTGTACCATCCTCTAGGTGTGACAGGCATGTTTTAGCTGTAGGAAGGGTCCAGTGCATGGAAGGAGAACACCAGGGATTTTTCCAAATCAGTGCCTCCCCGTACCCCAAACTGGGGAATTTTTAAACTACGGCTACACGTATGTCCATTAAGCACCTTGGGAAATAGGCAGAGCCCAAACTTTAGATGATTGAAATCTTCAGGGTCAGAAGCGTTCACCATCGGCCTTGCTTAGGTTACATTTTATCTGTCTTTGATAGACAATGTCAATAAAAATATCTATTCTTTTTCAGATTATTTCCCCTTATAGGTTATTGCAAAATATTCAGTGTAGTTCCCTGTGCTATACAGTAGTTCCTTGTTGATGATCTATTTTATACATAGCAGTGTGTATGTGTTAATCTCACACTGTTAATTTATCCCTTCTCCTACCTTTCCCCTTTGGTAATAATAAATTACAAGATTTTATACTTCTCAGAAATGGGGGAGCTGAAAGAGAGGTATCATTTTCAATGGAAAAGCATTCAAAACAAGATTGAAGCTTCAGCCATGAGTATTCGATGTACATCCATGGAAATAAATCACTTCAGTTCTCTAATGTTGACCTGACAAATAAGACAGTCGTCTTCACTGAACTTGCTTATAGTAAAGTGATGGAAATATCAAAGATAAGTCTTAGAAACATCTTATTTTACCAGAGCATTATACACTGCTCTATGTTAACTACAGTTTGGCTCACACATCTGTTCATTGAAGTTACAATGTTCTCAATTTCTGTTACTGATCCTCCAGAGTGGACCCCAACAGGAGTCCCCGTGCCCAGTGTCATTGGAGCCAACAGATCAAGAGTGAGTTTGGTTCAGAAGCAAAGGAAACATTATTTTTAAAACAGAATGGAGAGGTGAGAGCGTGCACTCCCCCACGGGCTGTGGGCTGGGATGCTGTGTAGGGATCCCAGGAGCGTCACTGGGAGGGAGGGGATGGAGGTCTCGAGGGCTGGGTTGGCTGAAGCTCAGGCTCTATGCCGTGGAGTCTGCATGGGACCACGCTAGCTGAGGTGTGGACCCAGCCATTCTGCACTAGGAAATTGGGTCTGAAGTGCTGGGTGTGGGACCTCTGCATGTGGAACCCTAGGAGCACGTGAAATTAGACAAAGCACAAAGGAAAAACATGTTAGACTTTATTTTATTGCCCAGATTCTCTTTTTATCTCCCAGGAATTTTTAATGAACGTTGCCAGAGACAAATACTTCCTCTGCTTTTTATTCTGTTCCTCATTCTTCGGGTGTTGAGGGTGCAGAACCCTCTTTTTTTTTCTTTTTTTTTTTTTTTTTTTTTTTTTTTTTGCTTTACACGGGCCTCTCACTGTTGTGGCCTCTCCCCCTGTGGAGCACAGTCTCCGGACCCACAGGCTCAGCGGCCATGGCTCACGGGCCCAGCGGCTCCGCGGCATATGGGATCCTCCCAGACCGGGGCACGAACCCGTATCCCCTGCATCGGCAGGTGGACTCTCAACCACTGCGCCACCAGGGAGGCCCAGACCCCTCTATGTAACTGCTTCATGCTGTGGTGGGAGCCCTGATACTATGGGGAGGGGCAAAACGTCTCCCCAACAGCCTCCATGTGAGGTTGATTGTGCCAAGGCCTCCTGCCTCACTTCTCGTATGCCTGAGCACCAGCATTTGAAGTGTTATAGATTCTAATGACCTTTAAGTGTCCAGGAGAGAGATGTGCAGAGATGCTGAGGTGGCAGGTTTCACCCCACCCCACATTTGTTCGGTGACCTTAGGCTGACGGTTTTTGACAGCCTAGATGCTCTGACCAGTAGTCTGTGCTTTCTTTAAGTAGGTCCCTGAATTAATGTACAAACAGCACCATGTGTCAGAACCGTGCCCGCGCAACTCCCAGACAGTCCAGGGTCAGTGGTGATCCAGGACCATGACGTCCACTGAGTCAACGGCCTTTAGAAGTAGCCAGCAGTCCAGCCGGTCTTATTGGCCACCATCACCGCGGTGTCTGTAGAGTTTTCTATGGTGAAAGCGTGATATACCTTTCCCCCGCCAAGCTTATTAGCTCCCCTCTGGGTGCAGTAAGTCCTGCAAGCAGTAGTCTGCTCTTTCGGGGCACAGTCTTGTTGTTTTCTGAGAGAAACTCCAGGTCAAGTGATGGTTACACTAGTCGTCTTGGGGGCCCGTTGCCCCCATTTGTCTCTCTGGAGGTTGGAGTTGGAGGGCCTCCTCAATCGAGGTCAGTGTGTCCACAGAGCGACCCCTGCAACTTCAGGGCATGATGGGTGGTTAGGATCACGACGTGGGGTCCTTTTCCCTTAGGAGGGAGCTGGCCTTGTGGGCTGCTGATTTCTAGCTTTTTAGATACCCCAGTATCCTGGCCTGATGAGTCGTTGGGCAAAGCCCTTGGTGACCATAGTTTATCATACCTGAAGGGCATTCTTGTGTTGCTCCATTTCAAGTGGTCCCAGTTTTTGCACTAAGGCTCCAAGGGCAATTAACCTTTGACCGGGTATGTAAAGGTCAAAGGGTTTAGCTAAATTAGCGAGTTCCTGGGCAAGGGTCTGAATTGACAGCTCTTTCCATTCTTGAAAGGCTGCTTCTGGATTCTGTACAAAAGGATCATCATCTTTTCATGTCAGTGTTTCATGTAGAGGCCCAGCTATTACACTGTAGTTAGGGATCCAGATGCAGAAAACCTTGGCCTCCCCAGGAACCCCTAAGCTGTCTTCTAGTTTTAGAAGAGGTAAGGCTGCAAATGGCTTCTACCCTATCCTGGGATGCGTTTCTCTGAATATCTCTGAGAATGAAGCCCAGGCATGTCACCTGAGCCTGTGATATTTGAGCCTTTTTCTTGGACACCTTCTATCCTTTCTTGGCTAGTTATTTCTGAGGCGTCTTTAGTAGGCCTGGCGATCAGAATGTCATCTGCATATTGAAGGAGAGTTCCCTTTTACAGAGGTAGAACTTTTAGGTCTTTAGAGGACATTTCCCCAATGATGGTGTGGGGATTTTTGAACCATTGGGGCAGGACGGCCCAGCATTATTGCTTGTGTTGCATGTTGTGTCCTGCCACTCAGAAGCCAAAAATTCTTGTGACTCTGAGATGAATGGAATACAGAAGAAGGCATCATTGAAGTGTAATACAGAATGCCATGGCCTGGTGGATGGTAGAATGAGCAGCAGGGTGTAGGAAATAGGAGCTACTGGATGTATATCCTCGGTGGCTTCACTGACTGTCCTGATATCCTTTTTTTTTTTTTTTTTTTTTTTTTTTTAGTTTAATTTTATTTTATTTTTTTGCTTTATAACAAATATAATCAGTTATACATATACATATGTTTCCATATCCCCTCCCTTTTGCGTCTCCCTCCCACCCTCCCTATCCCACCCCTCCAGGCGGTCACAAAGTACCGAGCTGATCTCCCTGTGCTATGCGGCTGCTTCCCACTAGCTATCTACCTCACGTTTGGTAGTGTATATATGTCCATGCCGCTCTTTCACTTTGTCACAGCTTACCCTTCCCCCTCCCCATATCCTCAAGTCCATTCTCTAGTAGGTCTGTGTCTTTATTCCTGTCTTACCCCTATGTTCTTCATGACATTTTTTTTTCTTAAATTCCATATATATGTGTTAGCATACAGTATTTGTCTTTCTCTTTCTGACTTACTTCACTCTGTATGACAGACTCTAGGTCTATTCACCTCATTACAAATAGCTCAATTTCATTTCTTTTTATGGCTGAGTAATATTCCATTGTATATATGTGCCACATCTTCTTTATCCATTCATCCGATGATGGACACTTAGGTTGTTTCCATCTCCGGGCTATTGTAAATAGGGCTGCTATGAACATTTTGGTACATGTCTCTTTTTGAATTATGGTTTTCTCAGGGTATATGCCCAGTAGTGGGATTGCTGGGTCATATGGTAGGTCTATTTGTAGTTTTTTAAGGAACCTCCATACCGTTCTCCTTAGCGGCTGTACCAATTCACATTCCCACCAGCAGTGCAAGAGTGTTCCCTTTTTTCCACACCCTCTCCAGCATTTATTGTTTCTAGATTTTTTGATGATGGCCATTCTGACTGGTGTGAGATGATATCTCATTGTAGTTTTGATTTGCATTTCTCTAATGAGTAAAGATGTTGAGCATCCTTTCATGTGTTTGTTGGCAGTCTGTATATCTTCTGTGGAGAAATGTCTATTTAGGTCTTCTGCCCATTTTTGGATTGGGTTGTTTGTTTTTTTGTTATTGAGCTGCATGAGCTGCTTATAAATTTTGGAGATTAATCCTTTGTCAGTTGCTTCATTTGCAAATATTTTCTCCCATTCTGAGGGTTGTCTTTTGGTTTTGTTTATGGTTTCCTTTGCTGTGCAAAAGGTTTTAAGTTTCATTAGGTCCCATGTGTTTATTTTTGTCTTTATTTCCATTTCTCTAGGAGGTGGGTCAAAAAGGATCTTGCTGTGATTTATGTCATAGAGTGTTCTGCCTATGTTTTCCTCTAAGAGTTTGATAGTGTCTGGCCTTACATTTAGGTCTTTAATCCATTTTGAGCTTATTTTTGTGTATGGTGTTAGGGAATGATCTAATCTCATACTTTTACATGTCCCTATCCAGTTTTCCCAGCACCACTTATTGAAGAGACTGTCCTTTCTCCACTGTACATTCCTGCCTCCTTTATCAAAGATAAGGTGACCATATGTCCGTGGGTTTAACTCTGGGCTTTCTATCCTGTTCCATTGATCTATCTTTCTGGTTTTGTGCCAGTACCATACTGTCTTGATTACTGTAGCTTTGTAGTATAGTCTGAAGTCAGGGAGCCTGATTCCTCCAGCTCCATTTTTCGTTCTCAAGATTGCTTTGGCTATTCGGGGTCTTTTGTGTTTCCATACAAATTGTGAAATTTTTTGTTCTAGTTCTGTGAAAAATGCCAGTGGTAGTTTGATAGGGATTGCATTGAACCTGTAGATTGCTTTGGGTAGTAGAGTCATTTTCACAATGTTGATTCTTCCAATCCAAGAACATGGTATATCTCTCCATCTATTTGTATCATCTTTAATTTCTTTCATCAGTGTCTTATAATTTTCTGCATACAGGTCTTTTGTCTCCTTAGGTAGGTTTATTCCTAGATATTTTATTCTTTTTGTTGCAATGGTAAATGGGAGTGTTTCCTTGATTTCACTTTCAGATTTTTCATCATCAGTATATAGGAATGCCAGAGATTTCTGTGCATTAATTTTGTATCCTGCAACTTTACCAAATTCATTGATTAACTCTAGTAGTTTTCTGGTAGCATCTTTAGGATTCTCTATGTATAGTATCATGTCATCTGCAAACAGTGACAGCTTTACTTCTTCTTTTCCAATTTGGATTCCTTTTATTTCCTTTTCTTCTCTGATTGCTGTGGCTAAAACTTCCAAAACTAGGTTGAATAAGAGTGGTGAAAGTGGGCAACCTTGTCTAGTTCCTGATCTTAGTGGAAATGGTTTCAGTTTTTCACCATTGAGGACGATGCTGGCTGTGGGTTTGTCATATATGGCCTTTATTATGTTGAGGAAAGTTCCCTCTATGCCTACTTTCTGCAGGGTTTTTATCATAAATGGGTGTTGAATTTTGTCGAAAGCTTTCTCTGCATCTATTGAGATGATCATATGGTTTTTCTCCTTCAGTTTGTTAATATGGTGTATCACGTTGATTGATTTGCGTATATTGAAGAATCCTTGCATTCCTGGAATAAACCCCACTTGATCATGGTGTATGATCCTTTTAATGTGCTGTTGGATTCTGTTTGCTAGGATTTTGTTGAGGATTTTTGCATCTATGTTCATCAGTGATATTGGCCTGTAGTTTTCTTTCTTTGTGACATCCTTGCCTGGTTTTGGTATCAAGGTGATGGTGGCCTCGTAGAATGAGTTTGGGAGTGTTCCTCCCTCTGCTATATTTTGGAAGAGTTTGAGAAGGATAGGTGTTAGCTCTTCTCTAAATGCTTGATAGAATTCGCCTGTGAAGCCATCTGGTCCTGGGCTTTTGTTTGTTGGAAGATTTTTTATCACAGTTTCAATTTCAGTGCTTGTGATTGGTCTGTTCATATTTTCTATTTCTTCCTGATTCAGTCTTGGCAGGTTGTGCATTTCTAAGAATTTGTCCATTTCTTCCAGGTTGTCCATTTTATTGGCATAGAGTTGCTTATAGTAATCTCTCATGATCTTTTGTATTTCTGTAGTGTCAGTTGTTACTTCTCCTTTTTCATTTCTAATTCTATTGATTTGAGTCTTCTCCCTTTTTTTCTTGATGAGTCTGGCTAATGGTTTATCAATTTTGTTTATCTTCTCAAAGAACCAGCTTTTAGTTTTATTGATCTTTGCTATCGTTTCCTTCATTTCTTTTTCATTTATTTCTGATCTGATTTTTATGATTTCTTTCCTTCTGCTAACTTTGGGATGTTTTTGTTCTTCTTTCTCTAATTGCTTTAGGTGCAAGGTTAGGTTGTTTATTCGAGATGTTTCCTGTTTCTTAAGGTGGGATTGTATTGCTATAAACTTCCCTCTTAGAACTGCTTTTGCTGCATCCCATAGGTTTTGGGTCGTCGTGTCTCCATTGTCATTTGTTTCTAGGTATTTTTTAATTTCCTCTTTGATTTCTTCAGTGATCACTTCGTTATTAAGTAGTGTATTGTTTAGCCTCCATGTGTTTGTATTTTTTACAGCTCTTTTCCTGCAATTGATATCTAGTCTCATAGCATTGTGGTCGGAAAAGATACTTGATACAATTTCAATTTTCTTAAATTTACCAAGGCTTGATTTGTGACCCAAGATATGATCTATCCTGGAGAATGTTCCATGAGCACTTGAGAAAAATGTGTATTCTGTTGTTTTGGGATGGAATGTCCTATAAATATCAATTAAGTCCATCTTGTTTAATGTATCATTTAAAGCTTGTGTTTCCTTATTTATTTTCATTTTGGATGATCTGTCCATTGGTGAAAGTGGGGTGTTAAAGTCCCCTACTATGAGTGTGTTACTGTCTATTTCTCCTTTTATGGCTGTTAGTATTTGCCTTATGTATTGAGGTGCTCCTATGTTGGGTGCATAAATATTTACAATTGTTATATCTTCTTCTTGGATCGATCCCTTGATCATTATGTAGTGTCCTTCTTTGTCTCTTCTAGTAGTCCTTATTTTAAAGTCTATTTTGTCTGATATGAGAATTGCTACTCCAGCTTTCTTTTGGTTTCCATTTGCATGGAATATCTTTTTCCATCCCCTTACTTTCAGTCTGTATGTGTCTCTAGGTCTGAAGTGGGTCTCTTGTAGACAGCATATAGATGGGTCTTGTTTTTGTATCCATTCAGCCACTCTGTGTCTTTTGGTGGGAGCATTTAGTCCATTTACATTTAAGGTAATTATCGATATGTATGTTCCTATTCCCATTTTCTTAATTGTTTTGGGTTCATTATTGTAGGTCTTTTCCTTCTGTTGTGTTTCTTGCCTAGAGAAGTTCCTTTAGCATTTGTTGTAAAGCTGGTTTGGTGGTGCTGAACTCTCTCAGCTTTTGCTTGTCTGTAAACGTTTTAATTTCTCCATCAAATCTGAATGAGATCCTTGCTGGGTAGAGTAATCTTGGTTGCAGGTTTTTCTCCTTCATCACTTTAAGTATGTCCTGCCACTCCCTTCTGGCTTGTAGAGTTTCTGCTGAGAGATCAGCTGTTATCCTGATGGGGATTCCCTTGTGTGTTATTTGTTGTTTTTGCCTTGCTGCTTTTAATATGATTTCTTTGTGTTTAATTTTTGACAGTTTGATTAATATGTGTCTTGGCGTATTTCTCCTTGGATTTATTCTGTATGGGACTCTCTGTGCCTCCTGGACTTGATTAACTATTTCCTTTCCCATATTAGGGAAGTTTTCAACTATAATCTCTTCAAATATTTTCTCAGTCCCTTTCTTTTTCTCTTCTTCTTCTGGAACCCCTATAATTCGAATGTTGGTGCGTTTAATGTTGTCCCAGAGGTCTCTGAGACTGTCCTCTGTTCTTTTCATTCTTTTTTCTTTATTTTGCTCTGCAGCAGTTATTTCCACTATTTTATCTTCCACCTCACTTATCCGTTCTTCTGCCTCAGTTATTCTGCTATTGATCCCATCTAGAGTATTTTTTATTTCATGTATTGTGTTTTTAATCGATGCTTGATTCATCTTTAGTTCTTCTAGGTCCTTGTTAACTGTTTCTTGCATTTTGTCTATTCTATTTCCAAGATTTTGTATCTGGGAAATAGAATCTTGGATCATCTTTACCATCATTATTCTGAATTCTTTTTCAGGTAGACTGCCTATTACCTCTTCATTTGTTAGATCTGGTGGGTTTTTATCTTGCTCCTTCTCCTGCTGTGTGTTTTTCTGTCTTCTCATTTTGCTTATGTTACTGTGTTTGGGGTCTCCTTTTTGCAGGCTGCAGGTTCGTAGTTCCCGTTGTTTTTGGTGTCTGTCCCCAGTGGCTAAGGTTGGTTTAGTGGGTTGTGTAGGCTTCCTGGTGGAGGGGACTAGTGCCTGTGTTCTGGTGGATGAGGCTGGATCTTGTCTTTCTGGTGGGCAGGTCCACGTCTGGTGGTGTGTTTTGGGGTGTCTGTGGACTTTTTATGATTTTAGGCCACCTCTCTGCTAATGGGTGGCGTTGTGTTCCTGTCTTGCTAGTTGTTTGGCTTAGGGTGTCCAGCACTGTAGCCTGCTGGTCGTTGAGTGAAGCTGGGTGCTGGTGTTGAGATGGAGATCTCTGGAAGATTTTCGCCGTTTGATATTATGTGGAGCTGGGAGGTCTCTTGTGGACCAGTGTCCTGAAGTTGGCTCCCCCACCTCAGAGGCACAGCACTGACTCCGGGCTCCTCAATTTGGGATGATGTGTTGTCTATTCATGTATTCCACAGATGCAGGGTACATCAAGTTGATTGTGGAGCTTTAATCCGCTGCTTCTGAGGCTGCTGGGAGAGGTTTCCCTTTCTCTTCTTTGTTCTCACAGCTCCTAGGTCTCAGCTTTGGATTTGGCCCCGCCTCTGAGTGTAGGTCGCCGGAGGGCGTCTGTTCTTCGCTCAGATAGGACAGGGTTAAAAGAGCAGCTTCTTCGGGGACTCTGGCTCACTCAGGCCGGGAGGGAGGGAGGGGCAGGGAGTGCGGGGCGAGCCTGCAGCGGCAGAGACCGGCGTGACGTTGCACCAGCCTGAGGCGCGCCGTGCGTTCTCCCAGGGAAGCCGCCCCTGGATCCCGGGACCCCGGCAGTGGCGGGCTGCACAGGCACCCGGAAGGGCGGTGTGGGCAGTGACCTGCGCTCGCACACAGGCTTCTTGGCGGCGGCAGCAGCAGCCCCAGCGTCCCACGCCTGTCACTGGGCTCCGCGCTTTCAGTCGTGACTCGCGCCCGTCCGTGGAGCCCCTTTAAGCAGCGCTCTTAATCCCCTCTCCTCGCGCACCAGGAAACCAAGAGGGAAGAAAAAGTCTCTTGCCTCTTCGGCAGCTCCAGAGTTTTCCCGGACTCCCTCCCGGCTAGCTGTGGCACATTAGCCCCCTTCAGGCTGAGTTCTCGCCACAAGCCCCAGTCCTCTCCCTGCGCTCTGACCGAAGCCCGAGCCTCAGCTTCCAGCGCTGCGTGCCCCGGCGGGTGAGCAGACAAGCCTCTCGGGCTGGTGAGTGCTGCTCGGCACCGATCCTCTGTGTGCGGATCTCTCCGCTTTGCCCTACCCAGGTATGTGGGGAGTTTCTTGCCTTTTGGGAGGTCTGGGGTCTTCTGCCAGCGTTCAGTAGGTGTTCTGTAGGAGTTGTTCCACGTGTAGCTGTATTTCTGGTGTATCCGTGGGGAGGAAGGTGATCTCCGCGTCTTACTCTTCCGCCATCTTACCCGGAAGTCTGTCCTGATATCCTTTACCAGGTCTCCAGCAGCCCATGGGGCTCTCGTGGCCAGGCCAATCCCAGGATATGGAGCTCACCTGGGCTGCATCCCGCACCCCACAGCCCACGGGGCTCTCGTGTTCAAGTCCTTCCCAGGGTATGGAGCTCACCTGTGCAGCTACCCAGCAGCCCATGGGGCTCTCATAGTCAGGCCCTTCCCAGGATATGGAACTCCCCTGGGCAGGTACCCCAGCAGGGCTGGACACACAGGAACTGTGCACATAGCCCACCTTGCAGAGAAACCCCAGCTCACCTGTCACTCACAGCTGACACAGAACACCTCAGAGCAGGACTTGAACTAACAAACAGCAGCTCTGACAGGTCTGTGACCCTGGCTATCACTCTGTGCAGCCTCTCTCTGCCTGGTCTTCCAGACACTTCCACTGCAGCCAGGGCACCAGGCCTCTGTCTCCACCCACCATCACTCCTCTCCCTGACTCCTGGGTTCCTCTCATTAGGATACGGTCTTCTTGAAGTTGTTTTCCACTCATGGACCATATAAAATGATAAGAAAACAAGCTGCAGATGCAGCCCCTTGTCTAGCCTGACTCTCAAGAGCCCACACCTCTTCCTTGGGCCTGGCCCGTTTAACAAGTTTCATTTTCTGCAACTGTGAGCCCCTGAGGGGTGAGGATTGGCTGATTTGGGCAGCCTGACACTGCCTGCCAGCCCTCCCCAGGTGTGCCTGTGTTGAGGTCAATATAAACACCACTCCAGTCAGCAAGAGCACCTGTAGCTGTGCCTGATGCCATATTCTCTGCCCCGTCAGCAGTGTCGGGCCTGGGGTGGTGGTACGGAGGGAGAGGCCGTGGCTTTGTGGGTGGCCCAGTGTGAGTGGGGCTCTGCTGGTTTCTCTGCAGGAGTTGCCAGGCTGCCACCTGCTAAAGAAGAGGATGTGTCATCCATACCTGCCGCTGGAATTTCTCCCCAGGCAGAGGTGAGGAAGTAAAAAAGCAGTGGGGGCCATGGCAGGAGGGGTATCTCAGGCAGGGAAATGGAAAGATTCCAGAAGAGCATCTGGGGCCAGGACCATCCTGACTGGCCTGCAGGCACCAAGTCGGCCTGCGTGCTCTCACTGGTGTGGCTCCACAGCCCTTCCTCTAGGCTTGCAAGTGCTTGTACCTATTCAGGTGTTTTACCTGGAAAGGGTGGGAAGAGTTCAGCTGCAGCAGGACTGGGGCTGAGCTCACATTTACTCACAGACGCCTCGACACAGTCCCCCAGCTTTGCAATGAGGATGCTCCTTGTGGGGGGGAGTGCTGCTGAGTGCATGGGAGACGATTTCCCACCTCTGACCAACTTAAGAATTTTTTACCACTGGAGCAAGTGCCCTGATACGATTTTCCTCTGTATAACTGGTGGGTTCTGTTTTTTTTTTTTTTTTTTTTTTTTTTTTTTTTTTTTTTCTTTTTGGTTCAAGGTAGATTTTATTTATTCCTCTTTTTTTTTAATTTGGAGATATAAACATGGAAATAATGCATTAATATAAAGACATCTATGTGAAGGGAAAAACTGTTTTTCTGTTTTATTTGATTAAATGTTATTTATTTATTTTTAATTTTTTAAAATTTATTTATTTCTTTTATACAGCAGGTTCTTATTGGATATCTATTTTATACATATAAGTGTGCACATGTGAATCCTAGTCTCCCAATTCATCCCACCACCACCCTCACATGGTGTTCCCCCCTTGGTGTCCATATGTTTGTTCTCTACATCTGTGTCTCTATCTCTGCCCTGCAAACTGGTTCATCTGTACCATTTTTCTAGGTTCCGCATATATGCATTAATATACAATATTTGTTTTTCTCTTTCTGACATACTTCACTCTGTATGACAGTCTCTAGATCCATCAAGGTCTCTACAAATGACCCAATTTCATTCCTATGTATGGCTGAGTAATATTCCATTGTATATATGTGCCAGATCTTCTTTATCCATTCATCTGTTGATGGACACTTAAGTTGTTTCCATGTCCTGGCTATTGCAAATAGAGCTGCAATGAACATTTTTGTACATAACTCTTTTTGAGTTATGGTTTTCACAAGGCAAATGTCCAGTAGTTGGATTGTTGTGTCGTATGGTACTTCTATTGTTAGTTATTTAAAGGAACCTCCGTACTGTTCTCCCTAGTGCCCATATCAATTTACATTCCCACCCACAGTGCAAGTGTGTTCCCTTTTCTCCAATAAAGGCCTCTCCAGCATTTATTGTTTTGTAGATTTTTTTGATGATTGCCACTCTGACTGCTGTGAGGTGATACCTCAGGGTAGTTTTGATTTGCATTTCTCTAATGATTAGTGATGTTCAGAATCCTTTCATGTGTTTCTTGGTAATCTGTATATCTTCTTTGGAGAAATGTCTATTTAGGTCTTCTGCCCGTTTTTGGATTGGGTTGTTTGTTTTTGTGATATTGAGCTACATGAGGTGCTTGTAAAGTTTGGAGATTAATCCTTTGTCAATTGCTTCATTTGAAAATATTTTCTCCCATTCTGAGGGTTGTTTTTGCATCTTGTTTATGTTTTCCTGTACTGTGTAAAAGCTTTTACGTTTCATTAGGTCCCATTTATTGATTTCTGTTTTTATTTCCATTTCTCTAGGAGGTGGGTCAAAAAGGATCTTGCTGTGATTTATGTCATAGAGTGTTCTGCCTATGGTTTCCTCTAAGTGTTTTATAGTGTCTGGTCTTATATTTAGATTTCTAATCAATTTAGAGTTTATTTTTATGTATGGTGTTATGGAGTGTTCTAATTTCATTCTTTTATGTGTAGGGGTCCAGTTTTAACAGCACCAATTACTGAAGAGACTGTCTTTTCTCCATTGTATATCCTTAGCTCCTTTGTCATAGATGAGATAGCCATAGGTATGTAGGTTTATCTCTGGGCTTTCTGTCCTGTTCCATTGATCTGTGTTTATGCCAATCTACATACACTTGATTCCATTATGGAGACATATAAATACATAGGTTTCAAGGTTATTACCAGTCAGATATATTCCTCTTCAGTGAATAGGGTGTTTTGTGTCCAGTTCATTGAGAAAGGAGTAGGTCTTGTCTATTACATATTTGGTATATGGAATGCGATCTGTGCTAATTTCAAACTCTGCTTTTACACATCACCCCACGTCACCTTTCCCCTTAAGGAGGCATAAGTGTGTTTTCTAAATGTGTAACTCTGTTCTCTTTTGAAATTCAGTTCATGTGTAGCCATGTTTACATTCCCTCTATAAGTGATATATTACAATAAGTTTCTTTTACTTTGTGGCTCATTTCACTTAGCATCATCGTATCTAAAGCCACTCATTAAGCTGCTATTGGCCTTATGACATTGATTTTATGTCTGAGTGACATTCCATTGTATATAAGTACCACAACATCTATATCTATTTTTTTTCCTTTCCTGGGATATTTAAAGTGTACTGAAGTCGAGGTTCTTGTAAACAGAGCAGCCCTAAAGTTTGGGCTGGCTGTGTGTTGTGGATTTTTAGTTTTCCCAAAATACACGCCCATGAGTGGAAGTGTGCTATGCTCTGTAGCTCTGTTTTAGAAAACAACATACAGTTCTCCAGAGAGGCTGTTGGCAATTTACATCCTGTCCATCGGCGTAACCAGGCTCCCTTTTCTCCATGGCCTGTCCTGCATTTGTGGTTTTTACACTATTTGTGGATGGCCCTTTTGACTGGAGGTAAGGGACACTTCTCTGTAGTGTGGATTTGCAATGCCTGATGGCTTGCTTGGCCAAAAAGGGCATATGCATTTTTTCCCGAATATATTCAGGAAAATACACATAGTCCCTTTTCAGCCAAGGGCAACATTGTCGAAATTCTGTCGCTTTTCATGTGCTTTAAAGACGACTCCAATCTACCTCTTGAAATCTGTTTCCTTCAATTCTGCCTTGCATTCAAATCCTCTTCACTGCCTTTCCTCAATATATTTCTGGATGATAGTTGTCCTTTA
This sequence comes from Mesoplodon mirus, assembly GCF_964341445.2. NCBI lineage: Eukaryota > Metazoa > Chordata > Mammalia > Artiodactyla > Ziphiidae > Mesoplodon > Mesoplodon mirus. Next base: position 557,567 of record NW_028295746.1, on the reverse strand, counting down.
TAACTCTGCAAGTTTGTGAATTGCTGTGCCCCTGATTTCCATTTTTCAACTCGCCTATTTGTGAGCTGGCTGCAATACCGCAGGATGGCTTTAGGCACTAGTCTGGTTCCAGGGCTTCAGGCTGAGCCTTTGGTTAATTCTTCTTCCTGGTGGGAAACTAGAGTGACTTGTGCCCATCCAAACACCTACAGCTAATCTCTCATTTATTCCCCCTTTTCCTGTTCATCCTCTGCACAATTTGCAAACTGTGCATATCAGGAGGGTAAAGGCGCTGACACTCCAAGTGGGGAGATTTTTAGTAATGCAGATGGAATGGCAAAGCCGAGCACGACAAAAGGAAAAATGAGGTACCTTTTAGAAAACTTTCCCAATTACACAGTGTACCATCCACTGGGTTTCCCATGCATGTTTTAACTGTAGGAAGATACCCTTAAACCTGGAGAGTTGGGACCACTAGAATGGGTAGCACACAGTATTGCTCTAAGTGGTGTTCTTTTGCTCACACAACCTCAGCAATCTTGTCAGCCCCAAGTGTCCAGTCTTATGTCTCATCCAGCTGTGGGTGTAAAGGTGGTCAAGCCAGGTTGCATCACAGGCCCTGAACGAAATTTTTAAGACTTTCTCACTGTTTCGCTGTTTTTGCATTTTGCTTTTGAAATTTATTTTTATAAGTGGGTTTAACTGAATTTCAGTGCTCTGTTCATGCCGTTATACACACACATGATTCCTTTATGGAGACATGAGAATACATATGTTTTAAAATACTGAGAGTCAGACATATTCCTTGCAATGAATAGGGGATGTTGAGTCCAGTTCATTGTGGCGGGATTAGGTGTTGTCTATTACATACTTGGTTTATATAACGGTATCTCTGCTAATTTAAAACTGTGGTTTTATGCATCACCCAACCTCGCCTTTCCCATTAAGCAGGCAGAAGCTTGTTTTCTAAATTTGTGACTCCATTGTGTTTGTAAATCATTTCATGTGTAGCCATGTGTACATTCCCGCTATGAGTGATATCTTATGATAAGATTCGTTACTCTGGTATCTTTCCTAAATCAGTTCATGTGAGGCCATGTTTACAGGACCTTCATAAGTGATATCTTATGATAAGTTTCTTTTTTCTGTGTGACTTATTTCACTTAGAATCATCGTACCTGAATCCACTCATTTTGCTGCTACTGGCCTTATGAAATTGATTTCATGGCTGAGGGATATACCATCGTACATAAGTACAACAATTTCTTGAACCATTTTTGTCTTTCCTGGGATATTTAAGGTATACCCAAGTTGAGGTTCTTGTAAGCAGTGAAGCCCTAAATTTTGTGGTGGCTCTGTCTTATTGATTTTCAGTTTTCCCAAGGTATATTTCCTAGACTGGAAGTGCCCTTGACTCTGTAGCTCTGTTGTTTACTTGTTTTAGGGAACACAATGCACTCCTCCAGAGAGGCAGTTGGCAATTTACATCCCGCCCATCAGCATTACAAGGCTCCCTGTTCTCCAGGGCCTGTCTTGCCTTTCTGGTTTTTACACATTTTGCAGATGTCCCTTTCGACCAGTGGGAAGTGATACTTCTTTGTTGTGCAGATTTGCATTGCCCGCTTGCTTGCTTGGCCAAAAAGGGTGTATGCGTGTTCTCCTGCATATATTTAGGAGAAAACATATACGCCCTTTTTGGGCAAGTGCATCATTGTCGAAGTTGTGCCCCTCTTCCTGTGCTTTAAAGGCGATTCCAACATACCTTTTGAAATCTGTTTCCTGCTATACTGCCTCGCTTTCAAGTCCGCCTCGTTGCCTTCCCTCAGCAGATTTTTGGGCGATAGTTGTCCTTTATTACTCTGCCAGTTTCTGAATTGCTGTGCCCCTGAGCTCCATTTTTAAATTCGTTTTTTGTGAGCAGACCGCAAGTCCAAAATTTTGGTTCAGGACCTATACTGTTTCCCGGCACGTGGCTGAGACTTTGGTTAATTCTTCTTCCTGCCGGGCAATTAATGTGACATGTACCCGTCCAAATGCCTAACATCTACTCTCTCATTTGTTCTCCCTCTTCCCTTTCATCTTTGCCAAATTGGCAACTGTGCGAACCAGGAGTTTAAAGGGGCTGTCTCTCCAAGTTGGCAGATTGATAGTAAAGCAGTTGGAAAGTCAAACTGGAGCTACAGGAGAGGGATTATTAGTTGAGTTTTAGAAACCTTTCGTATTCACAGTGTGTCCATTGTCTAGGTTTCCCGTACATGTTATAGCTGTAGTAATATTCCCTTCAACCTGGAGAGTTGGGACCCATGGAATGGGTGCCACACATTATTGCTTTAAAGGGTCTGCATTTGCTCACCCAATCTCACCAATACTCTCAGTCCCAAGTGTCCAGCCTTATGCCACATCCAGCTGTCATTGTAGATAGGGTCATTCCAGGTTTCATCAGAGACCCTGAAAGAATTGTAAAGAATGTCCCTGTTTTATTGTTTTGTGTTTGAAATTCCATTTTATAGTGGGTTTGAACTTATTCTCACTGCTATGTTTATGCCAGTCTAGACACACTTGATTCCCTTTTGGAGACATATCAATACATAGGTTTTAAGATTCTTACTAGTCAGATATATTCCTCTGCGGGGAATATGTGGGGTTGAGTCCCTTTCACTTAAGAAGGTGTAGGTAATATCTATTCTGTATTTGATTTTTAGAATGGTAGCTGTACTAATATCAAACTCTGCTTTTATGCATTACCCACCTCTCCTACGCCTTTAAGCGGGCATACGATTGTTTTCTAAATGTGAGAATCTCTTACATTCCTAAATCAGTTCCTGTGTAGCCATGTTTACAGGACCTACATAAGTGATATCTTATGATAAGATTCTTTTTCTGTGTGACTTATTTCACTTAGAATCATCGTACCTGAATCCACTCATTTTGCTGCTACTGGCCTTATGACATTGATTTCATGGCTGAGGGATAATCCATCATACGTAAGTACCACAATTTTTTGATCAATTTTTATCTATCCTAGGATATTTAAAGTGTACCAAAGTTGACGTTTTTGTAAGCAGTGCAGCCCTAAATTTTGGGGTGGCTCTGTCATTTTGATTTTCAGTTCTCCCAAGGTATATTCCCTAGACTGGAAGTGCCCTTGGCTCTGTAGCTCTATTGTTTACTTGTTTTAGGGAACACAATGCACTCCTCCAGAGAGGCAGTTGGCAATTTACATCCCGCCCATCAGCAAAAAAAGGCTCCCTGTTCTCAAGGGCCTGTCTTGCCTTTCTGGTTTTTACACATTTTGAGGATGTCCCTTTTGAACAGTGGGAAGTGATACATCTTTGTAGTGCAGATTTGCATTGCCCGCTTGCTTGCTTGTCCAAAAAGGGTGTATGTGTTTTCTCCTGAATATATTCAAGAGAAAACGCATAAGCCCTCTTTGGCCAAGTGCATCATTGTCGAAGTTGTGTCCCTTTTCCTGTGCTTTAAAGCCGATTCCAACGTAACTCTTGAAATCTGTTTCCTGCTATTCTGCCTCGTTTCAAGTCCGCCTCGTTGCCTTCCCTCAACAGATTTTTGGACGATAGTAGTCCTTTATTACTCTGCCAGTTTGTGAATTGCTGTGCCCCTAATCTCTATTTTTCTACTCGTTTTTTGTGAGCTGAACCCAAGTCCAAAATTGTGATTCAGGACCTATATTGGTTCCCGGTGGGTGGCTGAGACTTTGGTTAATTCTTCTTCATCACGGGAAATAAGAGTGACATGTGCCCGTCCAAATGCCTAACAGCTATTATTTCATTGGTTCTCCCTCTTCACTTTCATCCACTGTCAAATTGGCAACCTCTGGGAACCAGGAGGTTAAAGGTGCTGTCTCTCCAAGCTGGGAGATTGACAGTAAATCTGTTGGAAAGTCAAACCGGAGCACCAGTAGAGGGACTATTTGTTGAGTTTTAGAGACCTTTCGTATTCACAGTGTGTCCATTCTCTAGGATTCCCGTATATGTTATAGCTCTAGTAATATTCCCTTCAACCTGGAGACATGGGACCCATGGAATGTGTGCCATGCATTATTGCTTTAAAGGGTCTGAATTTGCTCACCCAATCTAACCAATCCTCTCAGTCCCATATGTACAGCCTTATGCCACATCCAGCTGTCATTGTAGATAGGGTCATTCCAGGTTTCATTCAGAAAACCTGAAGGAATTGTAAAGAATTTCCCTTTTTTTGTTGTTTTTCAAATTACTTTTTATAGTGGGTTTGAGCTGATTCTCGCTGCCATGTTTATGCCAGTCTAGACACAATTGATTCCCTTAAGGTGACATATCAATACATAGGTTTTAAGATTCTTATTAGTCAGATATATTCCTCTGCGGGAAATATGTGGTTTTGAGTCCCTTTCACTGAGGAAGGTGTAGGTATTGTCTATTCCATAGTTGGTTTTTGGAACGGTACCTGTGCTTATATCAAACTCTGGTTTTATGCATCAGCCCACCTCTCCTTCCCCATTAAGCAGGCATAAGTGTGTTTTCTAAATGTGAGACTCTGTTCTCTTTCCTAAATCAGTTCATGTATAGCCATGTTTACAGGATCTTCATAAGTGATATCTTATGATAAGTTTCTTTTTCTGTGTGACTTATTTCACTTAGAATCATCGTACCTGAATCCACTCATTTTGCTGCTACTGGTCTTATGACATTGATTTCATGGCTGAGGGATATTCCATCATACGTAAGTACTACAAATTTTTTAACAATTTTTACCTTTTTTGGGATACTTAAGGTGTACCCAAGTTGAGGTTCTTGTAAGCAGTGCAGCCCTAAATTTGGGGGTGGCTCTGTCTTATTGATTTTCAGTTTTCCCTAGGTATATTCCCTAGACTGGAAGTGCCCTTTGCTCTGTAGCTCTGTTGTTTACTTGTTTTAGGGAACACAATGCACTCCTCCAGTGAGGCAGTTGGCAATTTACATCCCGCCCATCAGCATAACAAGGCTCCCTGTTCTCCAGGCCCTGTCTTGCCTTTCTGTTTTTTACCCATTTTGTGGATGTCCCTTTTGACCAGTGTGAAGTGATACTTCTTTGTAGTGCATATTTGCATTGCCCGCTTGCTTGCTTGGCCAAAAAGGGCGTATGTGTTTTCTCCTGCATATATTCAGGAGAAAATGCATACGCCCTTTTTGGCCAAGTGCATCATTCTCGATGTTGTGCCCCTCTTCCTGTGCTTTACAGGCGATTCCAACGTACTTATGGAAATCTGTTTCCTGCTATTCTGCCTCGCTTTCAAGTCTGCCTCGTTGCCTTCCCTCAACAGATTTTTGGACGATAGTTGTCCTTTATTACTCTACCTGTTTGTGAATTGCTTTGCCCCTGGGCTCAATTATTTAACTTGTTTTTTGTGAGCTGAATGCAAGTCCAATATTTTGGTTCAGGACCTATACTGGTTCCCAGTGGGTGGCTGAGAGTTTAGTTAATTCTTCTTCCTCCGGGAAATAAGAGTGACATGTGCCCGTTTAAATGCCTAACAGCTACTCTCTCATTGGTTCTCCCACTTCCCTTTCATCCTCTGCCAAATTGGCAACCTGTGAGAGCCAGGAGGTTAAAAGTGCAGTCTCTCCAACCTGGGAGATTGATAGTAAAGCAGTTGAAAAGTCAAAGCGTAGCACCACGAGACGTTCTATTCGTTGAGTTTTAGAGACCTTTTGTATTCACAGTGTGTCCATTCTCTAGGATTCCCGTACATGTTATAGCTGTAGTAATATTCCCTTCACCCTGGAGAGTTGGGACCAATGGAATGGGTGCCATGCATTATTGCTTTAAAGGGTCTGCCTTTGCTCACCCAATCTTACAAATCCTCTCATTCCCATGTGTCCAGCCTTATGCCACATCCAGCTGTCGTTGTAGATAGGGTCATTCTAGGTTTCATCAGAGACCCTGAAGGAATTGTAAAGAATTTCCCTGTTGTTTTGTTTTGTTTTTGACATTCCTTTTTATAGTGCGTTTGAGCTGATTTTCGCTGCCATGATTATGCCAGTCTAGAAACACTTGATTCCCTTACAGAGACATATCAATACATAGGTTTTAAGATTCTTACTAGTCAGATATATTCCTCTGCGGGAAATATGGGGTTTTGAGTCCCTTTCACTGAGGAAGGTGTAGGTCTTGTATATTCCATAGTTGGTTTTTGGAATGGTACCTGTGCTTATATCAAACTCTGGTTTTATGCATCACCCCACCTCTCCTTCCCCCTTAAGCAGGCCTAAGAGTGTTTTCTAAATGTGAGACTCTGTTCTCTTTCCTAACTCTGTTCATGTGTAGCCATTTTTACAGGATCTTCATAAGTGATATCTTATGATACAGTTCTTTTTCTGTGTGACTTATTTCAGTTAGAATCATCGTACCTGAATCCACTCATTTTGCTGCTACTGGTCTTATGACATTGATTTCATGGCTGATGGATATTCCGTCATACGTAAGTACCAAAATTTTTTGAACCATTTTTATATTTCCTGGAATATTTAAGGTGAACCCAAGTTGAGGTTCTTGTAAACAGTGAAGCCCTAAATTTTGGGGTGACTCTGTCTTATTGATTTTCAGGTTTCCCAAGGTATTTTCCCTAGATTGGAAGTGTCCTTGGCTCTGTAGCTCTGTTGTTTACTTGTTTTAGGGAACACTGTGCACTCCTCCAGAGAGGCATTTGGCAATTTACATCCCGCCCATCAGCATAACAAGGCTCCCTGTTCTCCAGGGCCTGTCTTGCCTTTCTGGTTTTTACCCATTTTTTGGATGTACCTTTGACAAGTGGGAATTGATACTTTGTAGTGCAGATTTGCATTGCCAGCATGCTTGCTTGGCCAAAAAGTGCGTATGCGTTTTCTCCTGAATATATTCAGGAGAAAACGCATACGCCCTTTTTGGCCAAGTGCATCATTGTCGAAGTTGTGCCCCTCTTCCTATGCTTTAAAGGCAATTCCAAGGTACCTCTTGGAATCTGTTTCCTGCTATTCTGCCTCTCTTTCATGTTCACCTCATTGCCTTCCCTTAACAGATTTTGGATTATAGTTGTCCTTTATTATTCTGCCAGTTTGTGAATTGCTGTGTCCATGAGCTCCATTTTTCAACTCGTTTTTTGTGAGCTGAACGCATGTGCAAAATTTTGGTTCAGGACTTATACTAGTTCCCGGTGTGTGGCTGAGACTTTGGTAATTCTTCTTCCTGCCAGGAAATTAGAGTGACATATGCCCGTCCAAATACCTAACAGCTACTCTCTCATTGGTTCTCCCTCTTCCCTTTCATCCTCTGTCAAATTGGCAACCTGTGAGAACCAAGAGGTTAAAGGGGCTGTCTCTCCAAGTTGGGAGATTGATAGTAAAGCAGTTGGAAAGTCAAACCGGAGCACCAGGAGAGGGAATATTCGTTGAGTTTTAGAAACATTTCGTATTCACAGTGTGTCCATTCTCTAGGTTTCCGTACATGTTATAGCTGTAATAATATTCCCTTCAACCTGGAGAGTTGGGACCCATGGAATGGGTGCCATGCATTATTGTTTTAAAGGGTCTGCATTTGCTCACCCAATCTCACCAATCCTCTCAGTCCCAAGTGTCCAGCCTTATAGCACATCCAGCTCTCATTTTAGACAGTGTCATTCCAGGTTTCATCAGAGACCCTGAAGGAATTGTAAAGAATTTCCCTGTTGTTGTGTTTTGTTTTTGAAATTCATTTCTATAGTTGGTTTGAGCTGATTCTAGCTGCCATTTGTATGCCAGTCTAGACACACTTGATTCCCTTAGGGAGACATATCAATATATAGGTTTTAAGATTCTTACTAGTCAGATATATTCCTCTGTGGGAAATATGGGGTTCTGAGTCCGTTTCACTGAGCAATGTATAGGTAGGTCTTGTCTATTCCATAGTTGGTTTTGGGAATGGTACCTGTGCTTATATCAAACTCTGGTTTTATGCATCACCCCACCTCTCCTTCCCCCTTAAGCAGGCATAAGAGTGTTTTCTAAATGTGAGACTCTGTTCTCTTTCCTAACTCAGTTCATGTGTAGCCATGTTTACAGGATCTTCATAAGTGATATCTTATGATAAGCTTCTTTTTCTGTGTGACTTATTTCACTTAGAATCATCGTACCTGAATCCACTCATTTTGCTGCTACTGGTCTTATGACATTGATTTCATGGCTGAGCGATATTCCATCGTACGTAAGTAGCACAAATTTTTGAACCATTTTTATCTTTCCTCAGATATTTCACGTGTACCCAAGTTGAGGTTCTTGTAAGCAGTGCAGCCCTAAATTTGGGGATGGCACTGTCTTATTGATTTTCAGTTTTACCAAGGTATATTCCCTAGACTGGAAGTGCCCTTGGCTCTGTAGCTCTGTTGTTTACTTGTTTTAGGGAACACAATGCACTCCTCCAGTGAGGCAGTTGGCAATTTACATCCCGCCCAACAGCATAACAAGGCCCCCTCTTCTCCAGGGCCTGTCTTGCCTTTCTGGTTTTACAAATTTTGTGGATGTCCCTTTTGACCGGTGGGAAGTGATACTTCTTTGTAGTGAAGATTTGCATTGCCCGCTTGCTTGCTTGGCGAAAAAGGGCTTATGTGATTTCTCCTGATTATATTCAGGAGAAAATGCATACGCCCTATTTGGCCAAGTGCATCATTGACAAAGTTGTGCCCTCTACCTGTTCTTTCAAGGCAATACCACCGTACCTCTTGAAATCTGTTTCCTGCTATTCTGCCTCGCTTTCAAGTCTGCCTCGTTGCCTTCACTCAACAGATTTTTGGATGATAGTTTTCCTTTATTACTCTGCCTGTTTGTGAATTTCTCTGCCCCTGAGCTCCTTTTTTGAACTCGTTTTTGTGAGCTGAACGCAAGTCCAAAAGACTGATCCACGACCTATACTGGTTTACTGTGCTTGGCTGAGTCGTTGGTTAATTCTCCTTCCTGACATGAAATTAGAGTGACCTGTGACCATCCAAACGCCTAACAGCTAATCTCTCTGTGATTCTTCCTCTTCCCTTTCATCCTCTGCCAAATTGGCAACCTGGGCAAACTAGGAGGTTAAAGGGGCTGTTTCTCCAAGTTGGGAGATTGATAGTAAAGCAGTTGGAAAGTCAAACCAGGGCACCAGCAGAGGGACTATTAGTTGAGTTTTAGAAACCTTTCGTATTCACAGAGTGTACTTTCTCTAGTTTTCCCATACATGTTATATCTGTAGTAATATTCCCTTCAACCTGGAGAGTTGGGACCCATGGAATGGATGCCACACATTATTGCTTTAAGGGGTCTGCATTTGCCCACCCAATCTCACCAATCCTTTTAGTCCGAAGTGTCCAGCCTTACGCCACATCCAGCTGTCGATGTAGATAGGGTCATTCCAGGTTTCGTCAAAGACCCTGAAGAAATTGTAAAGAATTTCCTCTTTTTTTGTGTGTTTGAAATTCCTTTATATAGTGGGTGTGAGCTGATTCTCAGTGCCATGTTTATGCCAGTCTAGAAACACTTGATTGCCTCATGGAGACATATCAATAAATAGGTTATAAGATTCTTACTAGTCAGATATATTCCTCTGCAGGTAATATGGCGTTTTCAGTGCCTTTCACTGAGGTAGGTGTAGGTCTTGTCTATTCCATATCTTATATTTGGAAAGGTACATGTACTAATATCAAACTCTGGGTTTATGCATCACCCCACCTCTCCTTCCCCCTTAAGCAGGCATAAGAGTGTTTCCTAAATGTGAGATTCTGTTCTCTTTCCTAACTCAGTTCATGTGTAGCCATGTTTACAGGACCTTCATACGTGATATCTTATGATAAGTTTCTTTTTCTCTGTGACTTATTTCACTTAGAATCATCGTACCTAATTCCACTCATTTTGCTGCTACTGGTCTTATGACATTGATTTCATGGCTGAGGGATATTCCATCGTACATATGTACCCCAATTTCTTGAATCATTTTTATCTTTCCTGGGATATTTAAGATGTACACAAGTTGAGGTTCTTGTAAGCAGTGCAGCCCTAAATTTGGGGGTGGCTCTGTCTTATTGATTTTCAGTTTTCCCAAGGTATATTCACTAGGCTGGAAGTGCCCTTGGCTCTGTAGCTCTGTTGTTTACTTGTTTTGGGGAACACAATGCACTCCTCCAGAGAGGCAGTTGTCAATTTACGACCGGCCCATCAGCATAACAAGGCTCCCATTTCTCCAGGGCCTGTCTTGCCTTTCTGCTTTTTACACATTTTGCAGATATCCCTTTTGACTGTTTGGAGGTGATAATTCTTTGTAGTGCAGATTTGCATTGCCCTCTTGCTGGGTGGCCAAAAAGGGCGTATTCCTTTTCTCCTGAATATATACAGGAGAAAAGGAATACGCCCTTTTTGGCCAAGTGCATCATTGTCGAAGTTGTGCCCATCTTCCTGTGATTTAAAGGAGATTCAAACATACCTCTTGAAATCTGTTTCCTGCTATTCTACCTCGCTTTCAAGTCCGCCTCGTTGCCTTCCATTAAACAGATATTTGGATGATAGTTGTCCTATATTTCTCTGCCAGTTTGTGAATTGCTGTTCCCCTGAGCTCCATTTTTCAACTCGTTTTTTGTGAGTTGAATGCAAGTCCAAACTTTGGTTCAGGACCTATACTGGTGTCCGGTGGGTGGCTGAGACTTTGGTTAATTCTTCTTCCAGCCGGGAAATTAGAGGGACATGTTCCCTTCCAAATGCCTAACAGCTACTCTCTCATTGGTTCTCCCTCTTCCCTTTCATCCTCTGCCAAATTGGCAACCTGTGAGAACCAGGAGGTTAAAGGGGCTGTCTCTCCAAGTTGGGAGATTGATAGTAAAGCAGTTGGAAAGTCAAAGCGGAGCACCAGGAGAGGGACTATTAGTTGAATTTTAGAGACCTTTCATATTCACAATGTGTCCATTCTCTAGGTTTCCCGTACATGTTATAGCTGTAGTAATATTCCCTTCAACCTGGAGAGGTGGGACCCATGGAATGGGTGCCACTCATTATTGCTTTAAAGGGTCTGCATTTGCTCACCCAATCTCACCAATCCTCTCAGTCCCAAGTATCCAGCCTTATGCCATATCCAGCTGTCATTGTACATAGGGACATTTCAGGTTTCATCAGAGACCCTGAAGGAATTGAAATAAATTTCTCTGTTTTTTTTTTGTTTTGTATTTGAAATTCCTTTTTATAGTGGGTTTGAGCTGATTCTCACTGTCATGTTTATGCCAGTCTAGACACACTTGATTCCCTTATGGAGACATATCAATACATACGTTTGAAGATTCATACTAGTAAGATGTATTACTCTGTGGTGAATATGGGGTGTTGAGTCCCTTTCACTGAGGAAGGTGTAGGTCTTGTCTATTTCGTATTTGGTTTTTGGAAAGGTACCTGTACTAATATCAAACTCTGATTTTATGCATCACCCCACCTCTCCTTCCCCCTTAAGCAGGCATAAGAGTGTTTCCTAAATGTGAGATTCTGTTCTCTTTCCTAACTCAGTTCATGTGTAGCCATGTTTACAGGATCTTCTTAAGTGATATCTTATGATAAGTTTATTTTTCTGTGTGACTTATTTCACTTAGAATTATCGTACCTAAATCCACTCATTTTGCTGCTACTGGCCTTATGATATTGATTTCATGGCTGAGGGATATTCCATCGTACGTAAGTACCACAATTTCTTGAACCATTTTTGTCTTTCCTGGGATATTTAAGGTGTACGCAAGTTGAGGTTTTTGTAAGCAGTGCAGCCCTGAATTTTGTTGTCGATCTGTCTTATTTATTTTCAGTTTTCCCAAGGTATATTCCCTAGACTGGAAGTGCCCTTGGCTCTGTAGCTCTGTTGTTTACTTGTTTTAGGGAACACAATGCACTCCTCCACAGAGGCAGTTTGCAATTTACATCCCGCCCATCAGCATAACAAGGCTCCCTGTTCTCCAGGGCCTGTCTTGCCTTTCTGGTTTTTACACTTTTTGCGGATGTCCCTTTTGACCGGTGGGAAGTGATACTTCTTTGTAGTGCCGATTTGCATTGCCCGCTTGCTTGCTTGTCCAAAAAGTGCATATGTGTTTTCTCCTGAATATATTCACGTGAAAACCCATATGCCCTTTATGGCCATTTCCATAATTTTCGAAGTTGTAATGCTTTTCCTGTGTTTAAAGGCGATTCCAATGTACCTCTTGAAATCTGTTTCATGCCATTCTTCCTCATTTTCCCTTCTGCCTCGTGGCTTTCCCTCAACAGATTTTTGGCAGTGAGTAGTCCTTTATAACTCTGCAGGTTAGTGAATTTCTGTGGCCCTGAGCTCCATTTTTCAACTCGCATTTTTGTGAGCTGACCGCAAATCAACAGTTTTGCTTCTAGACTTATACTGGTTCTGGGGGGCAGGCTGAGACTTTGGTTAATTCCTCTTTGTGACGGGAAATTAGAGAGACATGTGGCCGTCCAAATGCCTACAGCTACTGTCTCATTGGTTCTCTATCTTCCCTTATATCCTGTGCACAATTTGCCAACTGTGCGAACCAGGAGGTTATAGTGGCTGACTTTCCAAGTTGGGAGATTGATAGTAAAGCAGTTGGAATGTCAAACTGGAGTACAAGTAGAGTTTTAGAAACCTTTCACCATCAGATGGTTTCCATTCTCTAGGTTCCCATACACGTTATAACTGTAGTGATATTCCCTTCTACCTGGAGAGTTGGGAACCATGGAATGGGTGGCAGGCATTATTGCTTTAAAGGGTCTGCATTTTTTTACCCAATCTCACCAATCCTCTCAGTCCCAAGTGACCAGCCTTATGCCACATCCAGCTGTCATTGTAGATAGGGTCATTCCAGATTTCATCAGAACCCCTGAAGGTATTGTGTAAGAATTTTACTGTTTATATGTTTTGTTTTGAAATTCCTTTTTATAGTGGGTTTGAGCTGATTCTCACTGCCATGTTTATGTCGTTGTAGACACACTTGGTTCCCTTACGGAGACATATCAATACATAGGTTTTAAAATTCTTACTAGTCAGATATATTTCTCTGCAGGGAATAGGGATGTTGAGTTCCATTCACTGAGGAAGGAGTAGGGCTTGTCTCTTCTGTTTTTGGATTATGGAACGGTACCTGTGCTAATATCAATCTTATGTTTTGTGCATCTCCCCACCTCTCTTTCCCCTTAAGCAAGCGTTAGATTGTTTTCTAAATCTGAGACTCTGTTCTCTTCCCTAAATCAGTTAATATGTAGACATGTTTACATTCCTTTCATAAGTGATATCTTATGTCAGAATGCACCATGGCCGTTCTCATAATAATGCTCCATGTCCCCTGTCATCACAATGCACCATGCCCTGGTTATCACAATGCTCCATGTCCCTTGTCATCACAATTCTCCACGTACCTGTCATCACAATGCTACATGAAACTTCTCATCAAAATGTTACATGCTCTTGTCATCACAATTATCCATCCACTTGACATTGCAATGCTCCATGCACTTGTCATCACAAAGCTCCATGCCCTTGTCATCACAATGCGCCATGACCCCTGTCATCACAATGCTCCCTTACACCTGTCATCACAATGATTCCGGACTCTTGTCATCACAATGTTCCATTCCCTTGTCATCACAATGCTCCATGACACCTGTCATCACAATACTTCATGAACATTTTCAGCCCAATGTTCCATGACCCTTGTCATCACAATACTCCAAGCCATTTTCATCACAATGCTCCATTACCTTTGTCATCAGAATCCTCCATGACACTTGGCATCACAATGTTCCATGCCATTGTCATCACAATGGGCCATTATATATGTCATCACAATTCTCCCTGACACCTGTCTTCACAATACTGCATGACCTGGTCATCACAATGCTCCATGCCCTTGTCATCACAATGTGCCATTCCAACTCTCATCGCAAGAATCCTTGAAACTTATTAGACCAATGCTCCATGCCCTTGTCATCACAATGCTCCATGCCCTTGTTATCACAATGCTCCATGAGCCCTGTCATCACAATGCTCCGTGACTCCAGTCATCACAATGCTTCATGAACTTTGTCATCACAATTGTCCATGTCCTCGTCATCAACAGTCTCTGTGACATTTTTAACGACAATGCTCCATGAAGTTTTCATCGCAATGCTCTTTGACCCTTGACATCACAATGCTCTATGCCTTTCTCAGCACAATGCTCCATGACCCTTGTCATCACAATGCTCCATGCGCTTGTTAGCACAATGCTTCATGACACATGTCATCTCAATGCACCATGCGCTTGTCATCACAGAGCTCCAGAAACTTCTCATCACCATGCTGCATAAAACTTCTCATCACAATTCTCCATGCATTTCTCATCAAAATGCTCTCTCACCACTGATATCCCAATGCTACATAACTATTGGTCACAATACGCCCTCACCCCTGTCATCACAATGTTCCATGACTCCTGTCATCACAATGATACATGCACTTATAATCACAATGTACGATGACCCCTGCCATCACAATGTTCCATAACACCTGTCATCAAAATGCTCCATGACCCTTTTCATCAAAATGCTCCATGACACCTGACATCACAGTGTTCCATAAAACCTGTCATCAAAATGTTCCATGACATTTTTCATCAAATTGCTCCATGACCCTGTCATCAAAAAGCTCCCAGCCCTTCTCATCACAATGCACAATGCCCGTGCCATCAGAATGCTCCATGACCTCTGTCATCACAAAGATCCATGACCCTTGGCATCACAATGCTACATTTCTTTGTCATCACAATGCTCCATGAACTTTTCATCACAATGCTCTTTGACTTTTGTCATCACAGTGCTCTATACCTTTCTCAGCAAAATGCTCCATGACCCTTGTCATCACAATGCTCAATACACTTGTCATCAAAATGCTCCCTGACACTTGTTGTCTGTATGCTCCTTGAACCCTGTCATGACAAGGCTCCATGCCTTTTTCATCACAATGATCCATGCACTTTTCATCACAATGCTCCAAGACCATTATAATCAAAATGCTCCATGCCCTTGTCATCACAAAGCTCAAGGATGCATGCCATCAATATGCTCCTTGGTCTTCTCCTCACAATGCTCCATGCCCTTGTCATCACAATGTTCCAAGACAACTGTAATCACAATGCTCCATGCCCCTTTTCATCAGTATGCTCCATGAGACTTTTCATCACAAGGCTCCATGGTTTTGTCATCACAATGCTCCAGGATCTTGTCATCACCATGCTCCATTCCCTTGTCATCACAATGCTCCATGACTCCTTTCATCACAATGCTACATGCACATATCATCACAATGTTCGATGACCCCTGACATCACAATGTTCCATAACACCTGTCATTAAAATGTTCCATGACACTTTTCATCAAATTGCTCCATGACCCTGTCATCAGAATGCTCCTTGCCCTTCTCATCACAATGCACAACGCCCTTGCCATCAAAATGCTCCATGACCTTTGTCATCACAAATATCCATGACCCTTGGCATCACAATGCTCCATGTCATTGTTATCACAATGCTCCATGAACGCTCTCATCACATTGCTCCATGCCCTTGTCTTCACAAAGCTCCATGACACATGTCTTCAGAATGCTCCATGGCCTTCTCATCACAATGCTCCATGCCCTTTCCATCACAATGCTCCATTTCGCCTGTGAGAACAATGCTCCATGACCCCTGCCATAACAATGTTCCGTGGCCTTGTCATCACAAAGCTCCATGACCCTTCTCAACACAATGCTCCAAGAACCCTGTAATCACAATGCTGTATGCCCCTTTTCATCTCAATGATCTATGAACCCTGTTATCACAATGCACCATGCCCATCATCATAATGCTTCATGCTATTGTCATCACAATGAAATCAAAATGCAACATGACCTCCGTCATAACAATGCTCCAAACCCTTGTGATCACAATATTCCATAACACTTGTCATCACAATACCCCATGACGCTCGTCATCACAATTATCCATGGTCTTCTCATCACAGTGCTCCATGATCTTTGTCATCACAGTGCTCAAAACACTTGTCATCACAATGCTCCCTGACACTTGTAGTCAGTATGCTCCTTGAACCCTGTCATGACAAGGCTCCATGCCTTTTTCATCACAATTATACATGCCCTTTTTATCACAATGCTCCAAGACCCATGTAATCACAATGCTCTATGCCCTTGTCATCACAAAGCTCAATGACGCATGCCATCAGAATGCTCCTTATTCTTCTCCACACAATGCTCCATGCCCTTGTCATCACAATGTTCCAAGACCCCTGTAATCACAATGCTCCATGCCCTTTTTCATCAGTATGTTTCATGAGACTTGTCATCACAAGGCTCCATGATTTTGTCATCACAATGATCCAGGATCTTTTCATCACAATGCTTCTCGACCTTGTCAGGAAAATTTTCAATGGCCCTTGTCATCATAATGCTCCAAGCCCTAATCATCACAATGCTCCATTATATTTGTCATCACAATTTTCCATTACATTTGGCATCACAGTGATCCATGCCATTGTCATCGCAATGGACCTTGACATAAGTCATCACAATGCTCCCTGACACCTGTCTTCAAAATACGACCTGACCTCCTCATCACAATGCTCCATGCCCTTGTCATCACAAAGCTCGATGACGCATGCCATCAGAATGCTCCTTGGTCTTCTCCTCACAATGCTCCATCCCCTTGTCATCACAATGTTCCAAGACCCTTTTCATCAGTATGCTCCATGAGACTTGTCATCACAAGGCTCCATGGTTTTGTCATCACAATGCTCAAGGAAATTGTCATCACAATACTTCACGACCTTGTCATGAAAATTCTCTATGGCCATTGTCATCATAATGCTCCAAGCCCTAGTCATCACAATGCTCCATTATATTTGTCATCACAATCCTCCATTTCATTTGGCATCACAGTACTCCCTACCTTTGTCATCGCAATGGACCATGACATATGTCATCACAATGCATCCTGACACCTGTCTTCACAATACACCATGACCTTCTCTTCACAATGATCCATGACCTTGTCATCACAATGCACCATGTCCACTGTCATCACAGTAATCTATGAAACTTGTCAAACAAATGCTCCATGCTCCTGTCATCACAATGCTCCATGCCCTTGTCATCAGAATGCTCCATGACTTGTCATCACAATCCTCCATGACCCATGACACATGTATCAAAGTGTTCCATGCCCTAGTCATCACAATGCTCCAAGACCCCTGTAATCACAATGCTCCATGCCCCTTTTCATAAGAATGCTCCATGAGACTTCTCATCACAAGTCTCCATGGTCTTCTCATCACAATGCTCCAGGACCTTGTCATCACCATGCCCCATTCCCTTCTCATCACAATGCTCCATGACCACTGTCATCACAATAATCCATGAATATTTTCAGCCCAATGCTCCAAGACCTATTCATCACAATGCTCCATGACCACTCTCATCACAATAATCCATGAATATTTTCAGCCCAATGCTCCAAGACCTATTCATCACAATGCTCCATGTCCACTGTCATAACAACACACCATGACACCCGACAACACAATGATCCGCGACTCTTGTCATCACAATGCTCCATTCCATAGTCATCACAGTGCTCCATGACACCTGTCATAACAACACTCCATGAACATTTTCAGCCCAGTGCTCCATGACCATTGTCATCACAATGATCCATGCCCTTGTCATCCCAATGCTCCATGACCCCTGTATTCACAATGCTCTGTGACGCTAGTTATCACAGTGCTCCATGACACATGTCATCACAATGCTCCATGCCTTTGTCAGCAAAATGCTACATGACCTTGTCATTACAATGCTCTATGCGCTTGTCATCACAATACTCCATTTCCATTGTCATCACAATCCTCCATGATACTTGGGATCATATTGCTTCATGCCCTTGTCCTCACAATGCTCCATGCTCCTTGAAATCAAAATGATCCATGACCTCCTTGCCCTGGTCATCACAATGCTCCATGCCCTTGTTATCACAATGCTCCATGACCCCTGCCATCACAATGCTCTGTGACTCCAGTCATCACAATGCTTCAAGACCTTGTCACCACAATGGTCCATGCCCTCGTCATCATCACTCTCTTTGAGCATTTTAACCAAAATGATCCATAAATTTTTCATCACAATGATCTTTGAATCTTGTCATCACAATGCTCTATGCCATTCTCAGCACAATGCTCCATGACCCTTGTCATCACAATGCTCCATGCGATTGTCAGCACAATGCTCCATGACATGTCATCACAATGCTCCAGGACCCCTGTCATCACAATGCTCTGTGACTCCAGTCATCACAATGCTTCATAACGTTTGTCATCACAGTGATCCATGCCCGTGTCATCACAAGGTTCTGTGTCCTTTGTAACCACAATGCTCCATGAACTATTCATCACAATTCACAGTGACCCTTGTCATCACAATGCTCCATGTCTTTGTCATAACAATGCTCCATGACCATTTTCTTCACAATGTGCCACACGCATTTCATCACAACGGTCCACAACTTAGTCATTGCAATGCTCCATAAACCTTGTAATCACAATGGTCCATGCACTTCTCATCAAAATGCTCTCTCACGAGAGATATCACAATGTTCCATCACTAGTCATCACAATACTCCCTCACCCCTATAATCACAATGTTCCATGACCCTGTCATCACACTGCTATATCCCCTTATCATCACAATGTTCCATGACACCTGACATCACAATGTTCCATAACCCCTGTCATCAAAATGCTTCATGATCCTTTTCATCCCAAAGCTCCAAGACCTCTGACATCACAATGTTCTATAACACCTGCCATCAAAATATTCCATTACAATTTTCATCAAATTGCTGCATGGCCCGGTCATCAAAATGCTCCCTGCACTTCTCATCACAATGCACCATGCCCTTGTCATCAAAATGCTCCATGACTTGTCATCACAAAGCTCCATGACCCTTGACATCACAATGCTCCATGTCATTGTCATCACAATGCTCCATGAACACTCTAATCACATTGCTCAATGCCCTTGTCATCACAAAGCTCCATGACACTTGTCAGCACAATGCTCGATGCCCTTCTAATCACAATGATCCATGCCCTTGTCATTACAATCCTGCATGACCCATGTATCATAGTGTTCCATACCCTTGTCATCACAATGCTCCATGCCCACTCTCATCACAATAATCCATGAAACATTTCAGACAAATGTTCCATGCCCTTCTCATCACAATGCTCCATTACCTCTGTCATAACAATGCACCATGACCCCTGCATCAAAATGTTCCACGGCCTAGTCATCACAAGGTTCCATGACACTTGTCATCACAATGCTGAAGGCCCCTGTTATCACAATGCTCCACGCCCTTGTCATCACAAAGCTCCATGACGCATGTCATCAGAAGGTTCCATGGCCTTCTCATCACAATGCTCCATGCCCTTGTCATCACAATGCTCCATGCCCCTTTTTCATCTCAATGCTCCATGAAACCTGCCATCACAGTGCACCATGCCCATCATCATAATGCTTCAGGCTATTGTCATCACAATGAAATCAATATTACCCATGACCTCTGTCATCATAATGCTCCAAACACTTGTGATCACAATGTTCCTTAACACTTATCATCACAACACCCCATGACGCTCATCATCACAATTATCCATGGTCTTCTCTTCACAATGCTCCATGATCTTTGTCATCACAATGCTCAATACACTTGTCATCACAATGCCCCGACACTTGTCATCAGTATGCTCCTTGAACCCTGTCATGACAAGGCTCCATGCCTTTGTCATCACAATAATCCATGCCCTTTTCATCACAATGCTCCAAGATCCATGTAATCACAATGATCCATGCCATTGTCATCAAAAATCTCCATGACGCATGTCATCAGAATGCTTCATGTTCTTCTCATCATAATGCTCCATGCCCTTGTCATCACAATGCTCCAAGACCTCTGTAATCACAATGCTCCATGCCCCTTTTCATCAGAATGCTCCATGAGACTTGTCATCACATGTCTCCATGGTCTTCTCCTCACAATGCTCCAGGACCTTGTCATCACCATGCTCCATTCCCTTGTCATCACAATGCTCCATGACCCCTGTCATCACAATAGTCCATGAACATTTTCAGCCCAATGCTCCACGACCTACTCATCACAATGCTCCATGGCCAATATCATCACAATGCTCCATGACCACTGGCATCACAACACTCCATGACAACTGACAACAAAATGATCTGGGACTCTTGTCATCACAATGCTCCATTCCCTAGTCATCACAATGCTCCATGACCCCTGTCATCACAACACTCCATGAACATTTTCAGCCCAGTGATCCATGACCCTTGTCATCACAATGATCCATGCCCTTGTCATCCCAATGCTCCATGACCCGTGTATTAACAATACTCTGTGACGCTTTTCATCACAGTGCTCCATGACACATGTCATCACAATGCTCCATGCCTTTGTCAGCAAAATGCTACATGTCCTCTCCATTACAATGCTCTATGCGCTTGTCATCACAATACTCCATTTCCATTGTCATCACAATCCTCCATGAACCTTGGGATCACATTGCTTCATGCCCTTGTCATCAAAATGCTCCATGCTCCTTGAAATCAAAATGATCCATGACCTCTGTCATCACAATGCTCCAAACACTTGTGATCACAATGTTCCATAACACTTGTCATCACAACGCTCCATGATGCCTGTCATCACAATACTCCGTGTCCTTTTCATCACAATGCTCCAAGACCTTTGTCATCACAATTTTCAATACACTTGTCATCACAATGCTCCCTGACACTTGTCATCAGAATGCTCCTTGCACACTGTCACGAAAAGGGTCCATGCCATTTTCATCACAATGCCCCATGCCATTTTCATCACAATGCTCCGTGCCATTGTCATCAAAATACTCCACAAGCTTGTCATCAGAATGCTCCATGACCCTTGTCATCACATTTCTCCATTCACTTGTCAGCACAATGCTCCCTGACCCTTGTCATCACAATGCTCCAAGCCATTGTCATCACAATGCTCCTTTACCTTTGTCATCAGAATCCTCCATGACACTTGCCATCCCAATGCTCCATGCCATTGTCATCACAATGGGCCATTACATATGTCATCACAATGCTCCCTGACATCTGTCTTCACAATACTGCATGTCCTGGCCATCACAATGCTCCATGCCCTTGTCATCACAATGTGCCATTCCAACTGTCATTGCAATAATCCCTGAAACTTATTAAACAAATGCTCCATGCCCTGGTCATCACAATGCTCCATGCCCTTGTTATCACAATGCTCCATGACCCCTGCCATCACAATGCTCTGTGACTCCAGTACTCACAATGCTTCATGACCTTTGTCACCACAATGGTCCATGCACTCGTCATCATCAGTCTCTGTGAGCTTTTTAACCAAAATGATCCATGAACTTTTCATCAAAATGCTCTTTGACCCTTGTCATCACAATGCTCTATGCCTTTCTCAACACAATGCTCCATGACAATTGTCATCACAATGCTCCATGCGCTTGTCAGCACAATGCTCCATGACACATGTCATCACAAGCTCCATGACCCTTGTCATCACGATGCTCCATGCACTTGTCAGCACAATGCTCATTGACACATGCCATCACAATGCTCCATGACCCCTGTCATCACAAAGCTCCGTGACTCCAGTCATCACAATGCTTCATAACGTTTCTCATCACAATGGTCCATGTCCGTGTCATCACAAAGCTCTGTGACCTTTTTATCCACAATCATCCATGAACTTTTCATCACAATTCTCTGTGACCCTTGTCATCACAATGCTCCATGTCTTTGTCAGAACAATGCTCCATGACCATTGTCTTCACAATGTGCCACAGGCATTTCATCACAACGGTCCACAACCTTGTAATTGCAATGCTCCATAAACCTTGTAATCACAATGCTCCATGCACTTCTCATCAAAATGCTCTCTCACCAGAGATATCACAGTGTTCCATCATTAGTCATCACAATACTCCCTCACCCCTGTAATCAAAATATTCCATGACCCTGTCATCACACTGCTACATCCCCTTATCATCACAATGATCCATGACCCCTGACATCACAATGTTCCATAACCCCTGTCATCAAAATGATCCATGACCCTTTTCATCCCAAAGCTCCAAGACCCCTGATATCACAATGTTCTATAACCCCTGCCATCAAAATATTCCATTACACTTTTCATCAAATTGCTGCATGACCCGGTCATCAAAATGCTCCCTGCCATTCTCATCACAATGCCCCATGCGCCATTCATCAAAATGGTCCATGACTTGTCATCACAAAGCTCCATGACCCTTGTCATCACAATGCTCCATGTCCTTGTCATCACAATGCGCCTTTCCAACTGTCATCACAATAATCCATGAAACATATTAGACCAATGTTCCATGCCCTTGTCATCACAATGCTCCATGCCCTTGTTTTCACAATGCTCCATGCCCTTGTCAGCACAATGCTCCATGACACGTCATCACAATGCTCCTTGACCCCTGTCATCACAATGCTCCGTGACTCCAGTCATCTCAGTGCTTCAAAACGTTTGTCATCACAATGGTCCATTCCCGCGTCATGACAAGAATCTGTGACATTTGTAACCACAATGCTCCATGAACATTTCATCACAATTCTCTGTGACCCTTGTCATCACAATGCTTCATGTCTTTGTCAGAACAATGCTTCATGACCATTGTCTTCACAATGTTCCAAGCGCATTTCATCACAAAGGTCCTCAACTTTGTCATTGCAATGCTCCATAAAACTTGTAATCACAATGATCCATGCACTTCTCATCAAAATGCTCTCTCACCAGAGATATCAAAGTGTTCCATCTCTAGTCATCACAATACTCCCTCACCACTGTAATCACAATGCTCCATTACACTGTCATCACACTGCTATCTCCCCTTTTCATCACAATGTTCCATGACCCATGTCATCAAAATGTTCCATGACCCTTTTCATCCCAAAGCTCCAAGAAACCGGACATCATAATGATCTATAACCCCTGCTATCAAAATATTCCATTACACTTTTAATCAAATTGCTGCATGAACCTGTCATCAGAATGCTCCCTGCCCTTCTCATCAGAATGCACCATGCCCTTGTCATCAAAATGCTCCATGTCTTCTCATCACAAAGCTCCATGACCCTTTGAATCACAATGCTCCATATCATTGTCATCACAAAGCTCCATGAAACATCTCATCACATTGCTCCATGCCCTTGTCATCACAAAGCTACATGACAATTGTCATCACAATGCTCGATGACCTTCTCATCACAATGCTCCATGTCCTTGTCATTACAATCCTGCATGACCCATGTATCATAGTGTTCCGTACCCTTGTCATTACAATGCTCCATGCCGACTCTCATCACAATAATCCATGAAACATTTCAGACAAATGTTCCATGCCCTTCTCATCACAATGCTCCATTACCCCTGTCATTACAATGCACCATGATACCTGCCATCACAAAGTTCCACGGCCTGGTCATCACATGGTTCCATGACACTTGTCATTACAATGCTGGTGACCCCTGTAATCACAAGGCTCCATGCCCTTGTCATTACAAAGCTCCTTGACGCATGCCATCAGAATGTTCCATGGCCTTCTCCTCACAGTGCTCCATGACCTTTGTCATCACAATGCTCTATACACATGTCATCACAATGCTCCCTGACACTTCTCATCAGTATGCTCCTGGAACCCTGTCATGGCAAGGCTCCATACCATTTTCTTAACAATGATCCATGCCAATTTCATCACAATGCTCCAAGACAACAGTAATCACAATGCTCCATGCCCTTGTCATCACAATGCTCCAAGACCCCTGTAATCACAATACTCCATGTCCCTTTTCATCAGACTGCTCCATGAGACTTCTTATTACGAGGCTCCATGGTCTCCTCATCACAGTGCTCCAGGAACCTTTCATCACAGTGCTCCATTCCCTTGTCATCACAATGCTCCATGACCCCTGTCCTCACAATACTTCCTGAACATTTTCACGCCAATTCTCCAGGAACTTCTCATCACAATGCTTCATGATCCCTATCATCACAATGCTCCATGACCACTGTCATCACAACGCTCCATGACCCCTGACAACACAGTGATCCGGGACTCTAGTCATCACAATGCTCCATTCCCTAGTCATCACAATGCTCCATTAATATTTTCAGCCCAATTCTCCATGACACTTGTCATCACAATGATCCATGACCTTGCCATCCCAATGCTCCATGACCCCTGTAATCACAATGATCCGTGATGCTTCTCATCAAAGTGCTCTATGACCCTTATCATCACAATGCTCCATGCCTGTGTCAGCAAAATGCTACATGACTTTGCCATCAAAATGCTCCATTTGCTTGTCATCACAATACTCCCTTAGCATTGTCATCACAATCATCCATGAACCTTGGGATCACATTGCTTCATGCCCTTGTCATCACAATGCTGCATGCTCCTTGAAAATAAAATGATCCATGACTTCTATCATCACAATGCTCCAAACCCTTGTGATCACAATGTTCCATAACACTTGTCATCACAACGCTCCATGATGCCTGTCATCACAATACTCTATGCCCTTTTCGTCAAAAAGCTCCATGATCTTTTTCATCACAATTCTCAATACACATGTCATCACAATGTTCCCTGACACTTGTCATCAGAATGCTCCTTGAAACCTGTCATGAAATGGCTTCATGCCTTTTTCATCACAATGCTCCATGCCCTTTTCATCACAATGCTCCAAGCCATTGTCGTCACAATACTCCACAAGCTTGTCATCAGAATGCTCCATGACACTTGTCATCACATTTCTCCATGGCCACTGTCATCACAATGCTCCATACCCCTTGTCATTACTGTGCTCCATGATGCGCATCATCACAATTATCCATGGCCTTCTCATCATAATGCTCGATGCCATTGTCATCAAAATGCTCCATGACCCATGTAATCACAATGCTCCATGCCCTTGTCATCACAAAGCTCCATTTCTTTGTCAGAACAATGCTCAATGAACATAGTCATCACAATGTGCCACGCGCATTTCATCACAACGGTCCACAACCTTGTCATTGCTATGCTTCATAAACCTTATAATCACAATGGTCCATGCACTTCTCATCAAAATTCTCTCTCACCAGAGATATCACAATGTTCCATCTCTAGTCATCACAATACTCCCTCATCCCTGTAATCACAATGTTCCAGGACCCTGTCATCACAATGCTACATCCCCTTATCATCACAATGTTCCATGACCCCTGACATCACAATGTTCCATAACCCCTGTCATCAAAATGCTCCATGACCCTTTTCATCCCAAAGCTCCAAGACCCCTGACAACACAATGTTCTATAACCCCTGCCATCAAAATGTTCCTTTACACTTTTTATCAAATTGCTGCATGACCTGGTCATCAAAATGCTCCCTGCATTTCTCAGCACAATGCACCATGCCCTTGTCATCAAAATGATCCATGACTTGTCATCACAAAGCTCCATGACCCTTGGCATCACAATGCTCCATGTCATTGTCATCACAATGCTCCATGAACCCTCTCATCACATTGCTCCATGCCCTTGTCATCACAAAGTTCCATGACACTTGTCATCACAATGCTCGATCCCCTTCTCATCACAATGCTCCATGCCCTTGTCATTACAATCCTGCATGACCCATGTATCACAGTGTTCCGTGCCCTTGTCATCACAATGCTCCATGCCCACTCTCATCACAATAATCCATGAAACATTTCATACCAATGTTCCATGACCTTCTCATCAAAATGCTCCATTACACCTGTCATAAAAATGCACCATGACACTTGCCATCAAAATGTTCCACGGCCTAGTCATCACAAGGTTCCATGACACTTGTCATCACAATGCTCCAGACCCCTGAAAGCACAATGCTCCATGCCCTTGTCATCACAAAGCTCCATGACGCATGTCATCAGAAAGTTCCATGGCCTTCTCATCACAGTGCTCCATGCCCTTGTCATCACAATGCTCCAAGACCCTTGTAATCACAATGCTCCATGACCATTTTCATCTCAATGCTCCATGAACCCTGTCATCACAATGCACCATTCCCATCATCACAATGCTACAGGCTATTGTCATCACAATGAAATCAATATTCTCCATGACCTCTGTCATCAAAATGTTCCAAACCCTTGTGATCACAAGGTTCCATAACATTTATCATCACAACACCCCATGACGCTCATCATCAAAATTATCCATGGTCTTCTCATCACAATGCTCCATGATCTTTGTCATCACAATGCTCAATACACTTGTCAACATAATGCTTCCTGACACTTGTCGTCAGAATGCTCCATGAACCCTGTCATGACAAGGCTCCATGCCTTTTTCATAACAATGATCCATGCACTTTTCATCACAATGCTCCAAGATCCCTGTAATCACAAATGCTCCATGCTGTTGTCATCACAAAACTCCATGACGCATGTCATCAGAATGCTCCATGGCCTTCTCATCACAATGCTCCATGCCCAAGTCATCACAATGCTCCAAGACACCTGTAATCACAATGCTCCATGCTCCTTTTCATCAGAATGCTCAATGAGACTTCTCATCAGAAGTCTCCATGGTGTTCTCATCACAATGCCCCAGGACCTTGTCATCACCATGCTCCATTCCTTTGTCATCACAATGCTCCATGACCCCTGTCTTCACAATAAACCATGAACATTTTCAGCCCAGTGCTCCATGACCTACTCATCACAATGCTCCATGGCCAATATCATCACAATTCTCCATGACCCA
Organism: Mesoplodon mirus; assembly: GCF_964341445.2. Taxonomy (NCBI): domain Eukaryota; kingdom Metazoa; phylum Chordata; class Mammalia; order Artiodactyla; family Ziphiidae; genus Mesoplodon; species Mesoplodon mirus. The sequence goes on along the minus strand of NW_028295746.1, from coordinate 530,659 downwards.
TGCCATCACAAAATTCCATGACACCTGACAACACAATGATCCGGGACTCTTGTCATCACAATGTTCCATTCCCTAGTCATCAAAATGCTCCATGACCCCTGTCATCACAACACTCCATGAACATTTTCAGCCCAGTGCTCCATGACCCTTGTCATCACAATGATCCATGCCCTTGTCTTGCCAATGCTCCATGACCCCTGTATTCACAATGCTCCGTGACGCTTGTCATCACAGTGCTCCAAGACACATGTCATCACAATGCTCTATGCCTTTCTCAGCACAATGTTCCATGCCCTTTTCATTACAATGCTCCATGACCCCTGTCATCACAATGCTCCATGACTCCAGTCATCACAATTCTTCATAATATTTGTCATCACGATGGGCGATACCCACGTCATCACATGGCTCTGTTACCTTTGTAACCACAATGCTCCATGAATTTTTCATCACAATGGTCCGTGACCCTTGCCATCACAATGCTCCATGCCTTTGTCAAAAATATGCTCCATGACCCTTGTCATCACAATGTGCCACGTACTTTTCATCCCAACGGTCCACAAATTTGTCATCGCAATGCTCCTTGAACCTTGTAATCAAAATGCTCCATGCCCTTCTTATCACAATGCTCCATTACCCCTGTCATAACAATGCTCCATGACACTTGCCATCACAATTTTCTATGCCCTTGTCATCTCAAAGCTCCATGACACGTCATCAGAATTTTCCATGTACTTCTCATCAAAATGCTCAATGCCCTTGTCATCACAATGCTCCAAGACCCCTGTAATCACAATGCTCCATACCCCTCTTCATGTCAATGCTCCATGAACCCTGTCATCACAATGCATCATGCCAATCATCATAATGCTTCCGGCTATTGTCAGCACAATGAAATCAAAATTCTACATGACCCCTGTCATCACAGTACTCCATGAACATTTTCAGCCCAAGGCTCCATGACACTTGTCATCACAATGATCCATGCCCTTGTCATCCCAATGCTCCATGACCCCTGTATTCACAATGCTCCGTGACGCTTGTCATCACAGTGCTCCATGAAACTTGTCATCACAATGCTCCATGCCTTTGTCAGCAAAATGCTACATGACCTTGTCATTACAATGCTCTATGCGCTTGTCATCACAATACTCCTTTACCAATGTCATCACAATCCTCCATGAAACTTGGGATCACATTGCTTCATGCCCTTGTCATCACAATGCTCCCTGCTCCTTGAAATCAAAATGATCCATGACCTCTGTCATCACAATGCTCCAAACACTTGTGATCACAGTGTTCCGTAACACTTGTCATCACAAAGCTCCATGATGCCTGTCATCACAATACTCCATGCCCTTTTCATCACAATGCTCCATGACTTTTGTCATCACAATTCTCAATACACTTGTCATCACAATGCTCCCTGACATTGTCGCCACAGTGCTCCTTGAACCCTGTCACCAAAAGGCTCCATAACATTTCCATCACAATGCCCCATGCCATTTTCATCACAATGCTCCATGCAATTGTCATCAAAATACTCCACAAGCTTGTCATCAGAATGCTCCATGTCTCTTGTCATCACAATTATCCATGCACTTGTCAGCACAATGCTCCCTGACCCTTGTCATCACAATGCTCCAAACACTTGTCAGTACAATGCTCCATTACCTTTGCCATTAGAATCCTCCATGACACTTGGCATCACAATGCTCCATGCCTTTGTCATCACAATGGTCCATTACATATGTCATCACAATGCTCCCTGACACCTCTCTTCACAATACTGCATGCACTTGTCATCACAATGCTCCATGCCCTTGTATCACAATGTTCCAAGTCCCCTGTAATCAGAATGCTCCAGGCCCCTTTTCATCAGTATGCTCCTTGAGATTTGTCATCACAAGCCTCCATGGTTTTCTCATCACAATGCTCCAGGACCTTGTCATCACAATACTTCAGGACATTGTCATGAAAATTCTCAATGACCCTTGTCAACATAATGCTCCAAGCCCTAGTCATCACAATGCTCCATTATATTTGTCATCACATCCTCCATTACATTTGGCATCACAATGCTCCATGCTATTGTCATCGCAATGGACCATGACATAGGTCATCACAATGCTCCCTGACACCTGTCTTCACATTAATCCATGTCCTTGTCTTCACAATGCTCCATGCCCTAGTCATCACAATGCACCATGTCCACTGTCATCACAATAATCTATGAAACTTGTCAGACCAATGCTCCATGCCCCTGTCATCACAATGCTCTATGCCCTTGTCATCACAATGCTCCATGACCCCTGTCATCACAATGCTCCATGACTCCAGTCATCACTATGATTCATAACGTTTGTCATCACAACGGTCCATGCCTGCGTCATCACAATGCTCTGTTACCTTTGTAACCCCAATGCTCCATGAACTTTTCATCACAATGTTCCGTGACCCTTGTCATCACAATGTTCCATGCCTTTGTCAGAACAATGCTCCATGACCTTTGTCATCACAATGTGCCATGCACTTTTCATCACACTGATCCACAACCTTGTCATCGCTATGCTCCATAAACCTTGTAATCACAATGCTCCATGCACTTCTCATCCAAATGCTCTCTCACATGAGATATCACAATGTTCCATCACTAGTCATCACAATCCTCGCTCAACCCTGTTATCACAATTTTCCATGACCCCTGTCATCACAATGCTACATCCCCTTATCAGCACAATGTTCCTTGACCCCTGATATCACAATGTTCCATAACCCCTGTCATCAAAATGCTCCATGACACTTTTCATCCCAAAGCTCCATGATCCCTGGCAACACAGTGTTCTATAACCCATGTCAACAAAATGTTCCATTATACTTTTCATCAAATTGCTGCATGACCCTGTCATCAAAAAGCTCCCTTCCCTTCTCATCACAATGCACAACACACTTGTCATCAAAATGCTACATGACTTTTGTCATCACAAAGCTCCATGACACTTGGCAGTACAATGCTCCATGTCATTGTCATCACAATGCTCCATGAACCATCTCATCACATTGCTCCATGCCCTTGTCATCAAAGGCTCCATGACACTTGTCATCACAATGCTCGATGCCCTTCTCATCAAAATGCTCCATGCCCTTGTCATTACAATCCTCCATGACCCATGTATCACAGTGTAATGTTCCCTTGTCATCAAAATGCTCCATGCCCACTCTCATCACAATAATCCATGAAACATTTCAGACCAATTTTCAGTGACCTTCTCACCACAATGCTCCATTTCCTATGTCATAAAAATGCTCCATGACCCCTGCCATCAAAATGTTCCACGGCCTTTTCATCAAAAGTCTCCATGGCCCTTGTCATCATAATGCTCCAAAACCCCTGTAATCACAATGCTCCATGCCCTTGTCATCACAATGCTCCATGACCTTTGTCATCACAATTCTCAATACACTTGTCATCACAATGCTCCCTGACACTTGTCGTCAGAATGCTCCTTGAAACCTGTCATGACAAGGCTCCATGCCTTTTTCATCACAAAGCCCCATGCCGTTTTCATGACAATGCTCCATGCCATTGTCATCAAAATACTCCACAAGCTTGTCATCAGAATGCTCCATGACTCTTGCCATCACAATTCTCCATGCACTTGTCAGCACAATGCTCCCTGAACCTTGTCATTACTATGCTCCAAGCCATTGTCATCAAAATGCTCCATTACCTTTGTCATCAGAATCATCCATGACAATTTGCATCACAATGCTCCATGCCATTGTCATCACAATGGTCCAATACATATGTCATCACAATGCTCCGTGACACCACTTTTCACAATACTGCATGACCTTTTCATCACAATGCTCCATGCCCTTCTCATCACAATGCTCCATTACCGCTGTCATCACAATGCTCCAAGACCCCTGTAATCACAAAGCTCCATGCCCTTGTCATCACAAAGCTCCATGACGCATGTCATCAGAATGTTCCATGGACTTCTCCACACAATGCTCCATGCCCTTGTCATCACAATGCTCCAAGACCCATATAATCACAATGCTCCATGCCCTTTTTCATCAGAATGCTCCATGAGACTTGTCATCACAAGTCTCCATGGTCATCTCATCACAATGCTCCAGGACCTTGTTATCACCATGCTCCATTCCCTTGTCATCACAATGCTCCATGACCACTGTCATCACAATACTCCATGAACATTTTCAGCGCAATGCCCCATGACCTTCTCATCACAATGCTCCAAGAACAATATCATCAAAATTCTCCATGATCACTGTCATCACAACACACCACGACACCAGACAACACAATGATCCGCGACTCTTGTCATCACAATGCTCCATTCCCTAGTCATCACAATGCTCCATGACCCCTGTCATCACAATACTCCTTGAACATTTTCAGCCCAATGCTCCATGACATTTGTCATCACAATGATCCATGCCCTTGTCATCCCAATGCTCCATGACCCCTGTATTCACAATGCTCCGTGAAACTTGTCATCACAGTGCTCCATGACACCTGTCATCACAATGCTCCATGCTTTTGTCAGCAAAACGCTACATGACCTTGTCATTACAATGCTCTATGTGCTTGTCATCACAATACTGCTTTACCATTGTCATCACTATCCTCCATGAAACTTTGGATCACATTGCTTTATGCCCTTGTCATCACAATGCTCCATGCTCCTTGAAATCTAAATGATCCATGACCTCTGTCATCACAATGCTCCAAACCCTTGTGATCACAATGATCCATAACACTTTTCATCACAACGCTCCATGATGCCTGTCATCACAATATTCCATGCCCTTTTCATCACAATGCTCCATGACCTTTGTCATCACAATTCTCAATACACTTGTCATCACAATGCTCCCAGACACTTGTCGACAGAATGCTCCTTGAACCCTGTCACGAAAAGGCTCCTTGCCTTTTTCATCACAAAGCCCCATGCCGTTTTCATCAGAATGCTCCATGCCATTGTCATCAAAATACTCCATAAGCTCGTCATCAGAATGCTCCATGACCCTTGTCATCACAATTCTCCATGCACTTGCCAGCACAATGCTCCCTGAACCTTGTAATCACTATGCTCCAAGCCATTGTCATCACAATGCTCCTTTACCTTTGTCATCAGAATCCTCCATGAAAATTGGCATCACAATGATCCATGTCATTGTCATCACAATGGGCTAAAACATATGTCATCACAATGCTCCGTGACACCTCTTCTCACAATACTGCATGACCTGGTCATCACAAAGCTCCATGCCCTTGTCATCAAAATGCGCCATTTCAACTGTCATTACAATAATCCATGAAACTAATTAGACCAAAGCTCCATGCCCTTGTCATCACAATGCTCCATGCCCTTGTTATCACAATGTTCCAAGACCCCTGTAATCAGAATGTTCCATGCCCATTTTCATCAGTATGCTCCATGAGACTTGTCATCACAAGGCTCCATGGTTTTCTCATCACAGTGCTCCAGGACCTTGTCATCACAATGCTTCACGACATTGTCATGAAAATTCTCAATGGCCGTTGTCATTATAATGCTCCTAGCCGTAGTCATAACAATGCTCCATTATATTTGTCATTACAATCCTCCATTACATATGGCATCACAATGCTCCATGCCATTGTCATCGCAATGGACCATGACATATGTCATCACAGTGCTCCCTGACACCTGTCTTCACAATACTCCATGACCTTGTCATCATAATGCTCCATGCCGTTGTCATCACAATGCACCATGTCCACTGTCATCACAATCATCTATGAAACTTGTCAGACCAATGCTCCATGCCCCTGTCATCACAGTGCTCCATGCCCTTGTCATCACAATGCTCCATGACCCCTGTCATCACAATGCCCCGTGACTCCAGTTATCACAATGCTTCATAACGTTTGTCATCACAACGGTCCATGCCCGCGTCATCACAAGGCTCTGTGACCATTTTAACCACAATGCTCCATGAACTTTTAATCACAATGCTCCATGACACTTGTCATCACAATGCTCCATGCCTTTGTCAGAACAATGCTCCATGACCCTTTTCATCACAATGTACCATGCGCTTTTCATCACAATGATCCACAACCTTGTCATCGCTATGCTCCATAAACCTTGTAATCACAGTGCTCCATGAACTTCTCATCCAAATGCTCTCTCACATGAGATATCACAATATTCCATCACTAGTCATCACAATCCTCCCTCACCCCTGTTTTCACAGTGTTCCATGACCCCTGTCATCACAATGCTACATCCCCTTATCTGCAAAATGTTCCATGACCCCTGACATCACAATGTTCCATAACCCATGTCAACAAAATGCTCCATGACACTTTTTATCCCAAAGATCCATGACCCCTGTCATCACAATGTTCTATAACCCCTCTCATCAAAATGTTCCATTACACTTTTCATCAAATTGCTGCATGACCCTGTCATCAAAATGCACCCTGCACTTCTCATCACAATGCACCACACTCTCGTCATCAAAATGCTCCATGACCTTTGTCATCACAAAGCTCCATGACACTTGGCATCACAATGCTCCATGTCATTGTCATCACAATGCTCCATGAACCCTCTCATCACATGGCTCCATGCCCTTGTCATCACAAAGCACCATGACACTTGTCATCACAATGCTCGATGCCCTTCTCATCACAATGCTCCATGCCCTTGTCATTACAATCCTCCATGACCAATGTATCACAGTGTTCCGTGCCCTTGTCATCACAATGCTCCATGCCCTCTCTCATCACAACAATCCATGAAATATTTCAGACCAATGCTCAATGCCCTTCTCGTCACAGTGCTCCATTACCTCTGTCATAACAATGCTCCATGACACCTGCCATCACAATGTTCCACGGCCTTGTCATCACAAGGCTCCATGACGCTTGTCATCACAATGCTCCAAGACCACTGTAATCACAATGCTCCATGCCCTTTTCATCACAATGCTCCATGACGCATGTAATCAGAATGTTCCATGGACTTCTCCTCACAGTGCTCCATGCCCTTGTCATCACAGTGCTCCAAGACACCTGTAATCACAATGCTCCATGCCCCTTTTCATCAGGATGCTCCATGAAACTTGTCATCACAAGTCTCCCTTGTCATCTCATCACAATGCTCCAGGACCTTGTTATCACAATGCTCCATTCCCTGGTCATCACAATGCTCCCTGACACCTGTCATCACAATAATCCATGAACATTTTCAGCCCAATGCCCCATGACCTTCTCATCACAATGCTCCAAGACCAATATCATCACAATGCTTCATGATCACTGTCATCACAACACTCAATCACACCTGACAACACAATGATCTGGGACTCTTGTCAACACAATGCTCCATTCCCTAGTCATCACAATGCTCCATGACCCCTGTCATCACAATACTCCAGGAATATTTTCAGCCCAATTCTCCATGACCCTTGTCATCACAATGATCCATGCCCTTGTCATCCTAATGCTCCATGACCCCTGTTTTCACAATGCTCCGTGACGCTTGTCATTACAATGATCCATGACACGTCATCACAATGCTCTATGCCATTCTCAGCACAATGCTCCATACCCTTTTCATCACAATGATCCATGACCCCTGTCAACACAATGCTCCGTTACTCCAGTCATCACAATTCTTCATAACATTTGTCATCACAATGGTCGATACCCGTGTCATCACAAGGCTCTGTTACCTTTGTAACCACAATGCTCCATGAAATTTTCATCACAATGCTCCGTGACACTTGTCATCACAATGCTCCATGCCTTTGTCAGAGAAATGCTCCATGACCCTTGTCATCACAATGTGTGACACGCTTTTCATCCCAACGGTCCAGAAATTTTTCATCGCAATGCTCCATAAACCTTGTAATCACAATGCTCCATTCCCTTCTCATCACAATTCTCCATTACCTCTGTCATCACAATGCACAAAGACCCCTGTAATCACAAAGCTCCATGCCCTTGTCATCACAAAGCTCCATGACGCATGTCATCAGAATGTTCCATGCCTTCTCCACACAATGCTCCATGCCCTTGTCATCACAATGCTCCAAGACCCATGTAATCACAATGCTCCATGCCCCTTTTCATCAGAATGCTCCATGAGACTTGTCATCACAAGTCTCCATGGTCTTATCATCACAATGCTCCAGGACCTTGTCATCACCATGCTCCATTCCCTTGTGATCACAATGCTCCATGACGCCTGTCATCACAATACTCCATGAACATTTTCAGCCCAGTGCCCCATGATCTTCTCATCACAATGCTCCAAGACCAATATCATCACAATGCTCCATGATCACTGTCATCACAACACTCAATGACACCTGACAACACAATGATCCGGGACTCTTGTCATCACAATGCTCCATTCCCTAGTCATCACAATGCTCCATGACCCCTTTCATCACAATACTCCATGAACATTTTCAGCCCAATGCTCCATGACACTTGTCATCACAATTATCCATGCCCTTGTCATCCCAATGCTCCATGAACCCTGTATTCACAATGCTCTGTGACGCTTGTCATCACAGTGCTCCATGACACCTGTCATCACCATGCTCCATGCCTTTGACAGCAAAATGCTACATGACCTTGTCATTACAATGCTCTATGTGCTTGTCATCCCAATACTGCATTACCATTGTCATCACTATCCTCCATGTACTTTGGGATCCCATTGCTTCATGCCCTTGTCATCACAATGCTCCATGTTCCTTGAAATCAAAATGATCCATGACCACTGTCATCGCAATGCTCCAAACCCTTGTGATCACAATGTTCCATAACACTTTTCATCACAGTGCTCCATGATGCCTGTCATCACAATACTCCATGCCCTTTTCATCACAATGCTCCATGACCTTTGTCATCACAATTCTCAATACACTTGTCATCACAATGCTCCCTGACACTTGTCGTCAGAATGCTCCTTGAACCCTGTCACGAAATGGCTCCTTGCCTTTTTCATCACAAAGCCCCATGCCGTTTTCATCACAATGCTCCATGCCATTGTCATCAAAATACTCCACAAGCTTGTCATCAGAATGCTCCATGACCCTTGTCATCACAATTCTCCATGCACTTGTCAGCACAATGCTCCCTGACCCTTGTCATCACTATGCTCCAAGCCATTGTCATCACAATGCTCCTTTACCTTTGTCATCAGAATCCTCCATGAAACTTGGCATCACAATGCTCCATGCCATTGTCATCACAATGCGCCATTCCAACTGTCATCACAATAATCCATGAAACTTATTAGACCAATGCTCCATGCCCTTGTCATCACAATGCTCCATGCCCTTGTTATCACAATGTTCCAAGACCCCTGTAATCAATATGCTCCATGCCCCTTTTCATCAGTATGCTCCATGAGACTTGTCATCACAAGGCTCCATGGTTTTCTCATCACAGTGCTCCAGGACCTTGTCATCACAATGCTTCACGACATTGTCATGAAAATTCTCAATGGCCGTTGTCATCATAATGCTCCAAGCCGTAGTCATAACAATGCTCCATTATATTTGTCATCACAATCCTCCATTACATTTGGCATCACAATGATCCATGCCATTGTCATCGCAATGGACCATGACATATGTCATCACAATGCTCCCTGACACCTGTCTTCACAATACTCCATGTCCTTGTCATCACAATGCTCCATGCCCTTGTCATCTCAATGCACCATGTCCACTGTAATCACAATCATCTACGAAACTTGTCAGACCAATGTTCCATGACCCTGTCATTACAGAGCTCCATGCCCTTGTCATCACAATGCTCCATGACCCCTGTCATCACAATGCCCCGTGACTCCAGTCATCACAATGCTTCATAACGTTTGTCATCACAACGGTCCTTTCGCGCATCATCACAAGGCTCTGTGACATTTATAACCACAATGCTCCATGAACTTTTCATCACAATGCTAGGTGACCCTTGTCCTCACACTGCTCCATGCCTTTGTCAGAACAATGCTCCATGACTTTTGTCATCACAATGTGCCATGCAATTTTCATCACAATGATCCACAACTTTGTCATCGCTATGCTGCATAAAACTTGTAATCACAGTGCTCCATGAACTTCTCATCCAAATGCTCTCTCACATGAGATATCACAATGTTCCATCACTAGTCATCACAATCCTCCCTCACCCCAGTTATCACAATGTTCCATGACCCCTGTCATCACAATGCTACATCCCCTTATCTGCACAATGTTCCATGACCCCTGACATCACAATGTTCCATAACCCCTGTCATCAAAATGCTCCATGACCCTTTTCATCCCAAAGATCCATGACCCCTTGCATCACAATGTTCTATAAACCCTGTCATCAAAATGTTCCATTACACTTTTCATCAAATTGCTGCATGACCCTGTCATCAAAATGCTCCCTGCCCTTCTCATCACAATGGACCACACACTTGTCATCAAAATGCTCCATGACCATTGTCATCACAAAGCTCCATGGCCCTTGGCATCACAATGCTCCATGTCATTGTCATCACAATGCTCTATGAACCCTCTCATCACATGACTCCATGCCCTTGTCATCACAAAGCACCATGACACTTGTCATCACAATGCTCGATGCCCTTCCCATCACAATGCTCCATGCCTTTGTCATTACAATCCTCCATGACCCATGTATCACAGTGTTCCGTGCCCTTGTCATCACAAAGCTCCATGCCCACTCTCATCACAATAATCCATGAAATATTTCAGACCAATGCTCAATGCCCTTCTCATCACAATGCTCCATTATCTCTGTCATAACAATGCTCCATGACCCCTGCCATCACAATGTTCCACGGCCTTGTCATCACAAGGCTCCATGACACTTGTCTTCACAATGCTCCAAAACCCCTGTAATCACAATGCTCCATTCCCTTGATATCACAAAGCTCCATGACGCATGTCATCAGAATGTTCCATGGGCTTCTCCTCACAATGCTCCATGCCCTTGTCATCACAATGCTCCAAGACCCCTGTAATCACAATGCTCCATGCCCCTTATCATCAGAATGCTCCATGAGACTTGTCATCCCAAGTCTCCATGGTCTTCTCATCACAATGCTCCAGGACCTTGTCATCACAATGCTCCATTCCCTTGTCATCAGAATGCTCCATGACACCTGTCATCCCAATACTCCATGAATATTTTCAGCCCAATGCTCCGTGAACTTCTCATCACAATGCTCCAAGACCTATATCATCACAATGCTCCATGACCACTCTCATCACAACACTCCATGACACCTGACAACACAATGATCCGGGACTCTTGTCATCACAATGCTCCATTCCCTATTCATCACAATGCTCCATGACCACTGTCATCACAATACTCCATGAACATTTTCAGCCCAATACTCCATGACGCTTGTCATCACAATGATCCATGCCCTTGTCATCCCAATGCTACATGACCCCTGTATTCACAATGCTCAGTGACGCTTGTCATCACAGTGCTCCATGACACATGTCATCACAATGCTCCATGCCTTTATCATCAAAATGCTATATGACCTTCTCATTACAATACTCTATGCACTTGTCATCACAATACTCCATTACCATTGTCATCACTATCCTCCATGAACCTTGGGATCACATTGCTTCATGCCCTTGTCATCAAAATGCTACATGCTCCTTGAAATCAAAATGATCCATGACCTCTTTCATCGCAATGCTCCAAACACTTGTGATCACAATGTTCCATAACACTTGTCATCACAACGCTCCATGATGCCTGTCATCACAATACTCCATGCCCTTTTCATCACAAAGCTCCATGACCTTTGTCATCACAATTCTCAATACACTTGTCATCACAATGCTCCATGACACTTGTCTTGAGAATGCTCCTTGAACCCTGTCATGAAAAGGCTGCATGCATTTTTCATCACAAAGCCCCATGCTGTTTTCATCACAATGCTCCATGCCATTGTCATCAAAATACTCCACAAGCTTTTCATCAGAATGCTCCATGACTCTTGTCATCACAATTCTCCATGCACTTGTCAGAACAATGCTCCCTGAACCTTGTCATCACTATGCTCCAAGCCATTGTGATCACAATGCTCCATTACCTTTGTCATCAGAATCCTCCATGACATTTGTCATCACAATGCTCCATGCCATTGTCATCACAATGGGCCAATACATATGTCATCACAATGCTCCGTGACACCTCTTTTCACAATACTGCATGACCTGGTCATCACTATGCTCCATGCCCTTGTCATCACAATGCGCCATTCCAACTGTCATCACAATAATCCATGAAACTTATTAGACCAAATCTCCATGCCCTTGTCATCACAATGCTCCATGCCCTTGTTATCACAATGTTCCAAGACCCCTGTAATCAGAATGCCCCATGCCCCATTTCATCAGTATGCTCCATGAGACTTGTCATCACAAGGCTCCATGGTTTTCTCATCACAATGCTCCAGGACCTTGTCATCAAAATGCTTCACGATATTGTCATGAAAATTCTCATTGGCCCTTGTCATCATAATGCTCCAAGCCGTAGTCATCACAATGCTACATTATATTTGTCATTAAAATCCTCCATTACATTTGGCATCACAATGCTCCATGCCATTGTTATCGCAATGGACCATGACATATGTCATCACAATGCTCCCTGACACCTGTCTTCACAATACACCATGCCCTTGTCATCACAATCCTCCATGCCCTTGTCATCACAATGCACCATGTCCACTGTCATCACAATCATCTACGAAACTTGTCAGACCAATGCTCCATGCCCCTGTCATCACAGTGCTCCATGCCCTTTTCATCACAATGCTCCATGACCCCTGTCATCACAATGCCCCGTGACTCCAGTCATCACAATTCTTCATAACGTTTGTCATCACAACGGTCCATGCCCGTGTCATCACAAGGCTCTGTGACCATTTTAACCACAATGCTCCATGAACTTTTCATCACAATGCTCCGTGACCCTTGTTATCACAATGTTCCATGCCTTTGTCAGAAAAATGCTCCATGACCTTTGTCATCACAATGTGCCATGCACTTTTCATCACAATGATCCACAACCTTGTCATCGCTATTCTCCATAAACCTTGTAATCACAATGCTCCATGATCTTCTCATTCAAATGCTCTCTCACATGAGATATCACAATGTTCCACCAGTAGTCATCACAATCCTCCCTCACCCCAGTTATCACAATGTTCCATGACCCCTGTCATCACAATGCTACATCCCCTTATCTGCACAATATTCCATGACCCCTGACATCACAATGTTCCATAAACCCTGTCATCAAAATGCTCCATGACACTTTGCATCCCAAAGATCCATGACCCATGGCATCACAATGTTCTATAACCCCTGTCATCAAAATGTTCCATTACACTTTTCATCACGATGCTGCATGACCCTGTCATCAAAATGCTCCCTGCCCTTCTCATCACAATGCACCACATCCTCGTCATCAAAATGCTCCATGACCATTGTCATCACAAAGCTCCATGGCCCTTGGCATCACAATGCTCCATGTCATTGTCATCACAATGCTCTATGAACCCTGTCATCACATGTCTCCATGCCCTTGTCATCACAAAGCACCATGACACTTGTCATCACAATGCTCGATGCCCTTCCCATCACAATGATCCATGCCTTTGTCATTACAATCCTCCATGACCCATATATCACTGTGTTCCGTGCCCTTGTCATCACAATGCTCCATGCCCACTCTCATCACAATAATCCATGAAACATTTCAGACCAATGCTCAATGCACTTCTCATCACAATGCTCCATTATCCCTGTCATAACAATGCTCCATGACCCCTGCCATCACAATGTTCCACGGCCTTGTCATCACAAAGCTCCATGACGCATGTCATCAGAATGTTCCATGGCATTCTCCACACAATGCTCCATGCCCTTGTCATCACAATGCTCTAAGACCCATGTAATCACAATGCTCCATGCCCCTTTTCATCAGAATGCTCCATGAGACTTGTCATCACAAGTCTCCATTGTCCTCTCATCACAATGCACCAGGACCTTGTAATCACCATGCTCCATTCCCTAGTGATCACAATGCTCCATGACACCTGTCATCAGAATAATCCATGAACATTTTCAGCCCAGTGTCCCATGAACTTCTCATCAAAATGCTCCAAGACCAATATCATCACAATGCTCCATGATCACTGTCATCACAACACTCAATGACACCTGACAACACAATGATCTGGGACTCTTGTCATCACAATGCTCCATTCCCTAGTCATCACAAAGCTCCATGACCCCTGTCATCACAATACTCCAGGAACATTTTCAGCCCAATTCTCCATGACCCTTGTCATCACAATGATCCATGCCCTTGTCTTCCTAATGCTCCATGACCCCTGTATTCACAATGCTCCGTGACGATTGTCATCACAGTGCTCCATGACACATGTCATCACAATGCTGTGTGCCATTCTCAGCACAATGCTCCATGCCCTTTTCATCACAGTGCTCCATGACCCCTGTCATCACAATGCTCCGTGACTCCAGTCATCACAATTCTTCATAACATTTGTCATCACAATGGTCGATACCCATGTCATCACAAGGCTCTGTGACTTTTGTAAACACAATGCTCCATGAACTTTTCATCACAATGCTCCGTGACACTTGTCATCACAATGCTCCATGCCTTTGTTTGAAAAATGCTCCATGACCCTTGTCATCACAATGTGCGACACGCTTTTCATCCCAACGGTCCACAAATTTGTCATCACAATGCTCCATATACCTTGAAATCACAATGCTCCATTCCCTTCTCATCACAATGCTCCATTACCCCGGTTATTACAATGCTCCATTACCACTGCCATCACAATGTTCCACGGCCTTGTCTTCACAAGGCTCCATGACACTTGTCATCACAATGCTCCAAGACTCCTGTAAGCACAATGCTCCATGTCCTTTTCATCACAAAGCTCCATGACACATGTCATCAGAATGTTCCATGTCCTTCTCCACACAATGCTCCATGCCCTTGTCATCAAAATGCTCTAAGACCCCTGTAATCACAATGCTCCATGCCCCTTTTCATCTCAATGCTCCATGAACCCTCTCATCACAATGCATCATGCCAATCATCATAATGCTTCCGGCTATTGTCAGCACAATGAAATCAAATTTCTCCATAACCTCTGTCATCACAATGCTCCATGACCCCTGTCATCACAGTACTCCATGAACATTTTCAGCCCAATGCTCCATGACCTTTGTCATCACAATGATCTTTGCCCTTGTTATCCCAATGCTACATGACCCCTGTATTCACAATGCTCCGTGACGCTTGTTATCACAGTGCGCCATGACATTTGTCGTCACAAAGCTCCATGCCTTTGTCAGCAAAATGCTACTTGACCTTGTCATTATAATGCTCTATGTGCTTGTCATCACAATACTCCATTACCGTTTTCATCACAATCCTCCATGAACCTTGGGATCACATTGCTTCATGCCCTTGTCATCACAATGCTCCCTGCTCCTTGAAATCAAAATGATCCATGACCCCTGTCATCACAATGCTCCAAACCCTTGTGATCACAATGTTCCATAACACTTGTCATCACAATGCTCCATGATGCCTGTCATCACAATACTCCATGCCCTTTTCATCACAATGCTCCATGACCTTTGTCATCACAATTCTCAATACACTTGTCATCTCAATGCTCTCTGACACTTGTCATCAGAATGCTCCTTGAACCCTGTCTCGAAAAGGCTCCATGCCTTTTTCATCAGTATGCCCCATGCCGTTTTCATCACAATGCTCCATGCCATTGCCATCAAAATACTCCACAAGCTTGTCATCAGAATGCTCCATGACCCTTGTCATCACAATTCTCCATGCACTTGTCAGCACAATGCTCCCTGACCCTTGTCATCACAATGCTCCAAGCCATTGTCATCACAATGCTCCATTACCTTTGTCATCAGAATCCTCCATGACACTTGGCATCACAATGCTCCATGCCATTGTCATCACAATGGGCCATTACATATGTCATCACAATGCTCCCTGACACCTGTCTTCCCAATACTGCATGACCTGGTCATCACAGTGCTCCATGTCGTTGTCATCACAATGAGCCATTCCAACTGTCATCGCAATAATCCATGAAACATATTAGACCAATGTTCCCTGCCCTTGTCATCACAATGCTCCATGCCCTTGTTATCACAATGCTCCATGACCCCTGTCATCACAATGGTCCATGAATCGATTCATCACAATGCTTCATGACCTTTGTCATCACAATGGTCCATGCACTCGTCATCCACAGTCTCTGTGACATATTTAAACACATTGCTCCATGAAATTTTCATCACAATGCTCTTTGACCCTTGTCATCACAATGCTCTATGCCTTCCTCAGCACAATGCTCCATGACCCTTGTCATCACAGTGCTCCATGCGCTTGTCAGCACAATGCACCATGACCCATGTCATCATAATGCACCCTGCGCTTGTCATCACAGTGCTCCACAATCTTGTCACCACAATGCTCCATAAAACTTGTCATCACAATTTTCCATGCACTTCTCATCAAAATGCTCTCTCACCACAGATATCACAATATTACATCACTATTCATCACAATACTCCCTCACCACTGTCATCACAATGTTCCATGACTCCTGTCTTTGCAATGCTACATGCACTTATCATCACAAAGTTCGATGACCCCTGACATCACAATGTTCCATAACCCCTGTCATCAAAATATTCCATTACAATTTTCATCAAATTGCTCTATGACCCTGTCATCACAATGCTCCCTGCCCTTCTCATCACATTGCACCACCCCTTGTCATCAAATTGCTCCATGCCATTGTCATCACAATGCTCCATGCCCCTTTGCATCTCAATGCTCCATGAACCCTGTCATCAAAATGCACCATGCCCATCATCATAATGCTTCAGGCTCTTGTCATCACAATGAAATAAAAATATTCGATCATCTGTCTCATCACAATGCTCCAAATCCTTGTGATCACAATGTTCTATAACACTTATCATCACAACGCCCCATGATGCTCATCATCACAATTATCCATGCTCTTCTCATCACAGTGCTCCATGACATTTGCCATCACAATGCTCTTTAAACTTGTCATCACAATGCTCCCTGACACTTGTCATCAGTATGCTCCTGGAATCCTGTCATGACAAAGCTCCATACCATTTTCATAACAATGATCCATGCCAATTTCATCACAATGCTCCAAGACACCAGTAATCACAGTGCTCCATGCCCTTGTCATCACAATGCTCCAAGACCCCTGTAATCACAATACTCCATGCCCCTTTTCATCAGAATGCTCCATGAGACTTGTTATTACAAGGCTCCATGGTCTTCTCATCACAATGCTCCAGGAACTTTTCATCACAGTGCTCCATTCCCTTGTCATCACTATGCTCCATGACCCCAGTCCTCACAATACTTCCTGAATATTTTCAGTCCAATTCTCCAGAAACTTCTCATCACAATGCTCCATGACCACTGTCATCACAACGCTCCATGACCCCTGACAACACAGTGATCCGGGACTCTTGTCATCACAATGCTCCATTCCCTAGTCTTCACAATGCTCCATGAACATTTTCAGCCCAATGCTCCATGACACTTGTCATCACAATGATCCATGGCCTTGCCATCCCTATGCTCCATGACCCCTGTAATCACAATGATCCGTGATGCTTCTCATCACAGTGCTCCATGACCCTTATCATCACAATGCTCCATGCCTGTGTCAGCAAAATGCTACATGACCTTGTCATCACAATGCTCCATTTGCTTGTCATCAAAATACTCCCTTAGCATTGTCATCACAATCATCCATGAACCTTGGGATCACATTGCTTCATGCCCTTGTCATCACAATGCTGCATGCTCCTTGAAAATAAAATGATCCATGACTTCTATCATCACAATGCTCCAAACCCTTGTGATCACAATGTTCCATAACACTTGTCATCACAACGCTCCATGATGCCTGTCATCACAATACTCCATGCCCTTTTCGTCAAAATGCTCCATGATCTTTTTCATCACCATTCTCAATACACTTGTCATCACAATGTTCCCTGACACTTGTCGTCAGAATATTCCTTGAAACCTGTCATGCAATGGCTTCATGCCTTTTTTATCACAATGCTCCATGCCCTTTTCTTCACAATGCTCCATGCCATTGTCATCACAATACTCCACAAGCTTGTCATCAGAATGCTCCATGACACTTGTCATCACAATGCTCCATGGCCACTGTCATCACAATGCTCCATACCCCTTGTCATTACTGTGCTCCATGACGCTCGTCATCACAATTATCCATGGTCTTCTCATCACAATGCTCCACGCCCTTGTCATCAAAATGCTCCATGACCCTTGTCATCACAATGCTCCATGACCACTCTCATCACAATGCTCAATTCCCCTTGTCATTACAGTGCTCCATGACGCTCGTCATCACAATTATCCATGGTCTTCTCATCACAAAGCTCCACGGTCTTGCCATCACAATGCTCCATGCCCTGGTCATCACAATGCTCCATGTCCCCTGTCATCACAATTCTCCTCGTTCTTGGCATCACTATGCTCCATGACACTTCTCATCACCGTGTTACATGATTTGTCATCACAATTCTGTATGCACTTTTCATCACAATGCTCCATGACCCCTGTCATAGGAAGCTCCATGTGCTTTTCATCACAATGCTTCATGAACTTGTCATCAAAATTCTCACTGGCCCTTGTCATCACAATGCTCCATGCCCTTGTCATCACAATGCTCCATGTCCATTGTCATCACAATGCTCCAAGCCCTTGTCATCAAAATGCTCCATTACATTTGTCATCACAATCCTCCATGACACTTGGCATCACAATATGCCATTCCATTGTCATCGCAATGGACCATGACATATGTCATCACAATGCTCCCTGAGACCTGTCTTCAAAATACTCCATGACCTTCTCATCACAATGCTCCATGCCTTTGTCATCACATTGCACCATGCCCACTGTCATCACAATAATCCACGAAACATGTCAGGCCAATGCTCCATGCCCCTGTCATCACAATGCTCATTGCCTTTTCATCACAAAGCTCTATGACCCGTGTCATCACAATGCTCCGTGACTCCAGTCATCACAATGCTTCATGACCTTTGTCATCACAATGGTCCATGCCCTCGTCATCACAAGGCTCTGTGACCTTTGTCACCAAAATGCTCCATGAAATTTTCATCACAATGCTCGGTGACCCTTGTCATCACATTGCTCCATGACCCATGTCATCACAATGCGCCATGTGCTTGTCATCACAGTGCTCCACAAGCTTGTCATCACAATGCTCCATAAAACTTGTCCTCACAATGCTCCATGCAGTTCTTATCAAAATGCTGTCTCACGAATGATATCAAAATGTTCCCTCACTAGTCATCACAATACACCCACTCCCCTGTCATCACAATGGTCCACAACACTGTCATGAAAATGTTCCATGACTCCTGACATCACAATGTTCCATAACCCCTGTCATCAAAATGTTCCATGACACTTTTCATCAAATTGTTCCATGACCCTGTCATCACAATGCTCCCTGCCCATCACAAGAGAATGCACCACACCCTTGTCATCAAAATGCTCCATGACCTTTGTCATCACAAAACTCCATGACCCTTGGCATCACAATGCTCCATGCCATTGTCATCACAAGGCTCCAAAAACCTCTCATCACATTGTTCAAAGCCCTTGTCATCACAGGATCCATGATGCATTTCATCACAATGCTCGATGCCATTCTTCTCACAATGCTCCATGCGCTTCTCATTACAATCCTCCATGAACCATGTATCACAGTGTTCCGTTCCCTTGTTATCACAATGCTCCTTGCCCCCTCTCATCACAATAATCCATGAAACATTTCAGACCAATGTTCCATGCCCTTTTCATCACAATGATCCAAGATTCCTGTAATCATAATGCTCCATGCCCCTTTTCATCTCAATGCTCCATGAACGCTGTCATCACAATGTACCAAATGCGCATCATCATAATGCTTCATGCTCTTGTCATCACAATGAAATCAAAATGCTCTATGACCTCTGTCATCACAATGCTCCAAATCCTTGTGATCACAATATTCCATAACCCCTATCATCAGAGCTCCACATAACGCTCGTCATCACAAGTATCCATGGTCTTCTAATCACAATGCTCCATGACATTTGTCATCACAGTGCTCAATACCCTTGTCATCACAATGGTCCCTGACACTTGTCATTAGTATGCTCCTTGAACCCTGTCATGACAAGGCTCCATGCCTTTTTCATCACAATGTTACATGCCCTTTCCCTCACAGAGCTCCAAGGCCCCTGTAATCACAATGTTCCATGCCCTTGTCCTCACAAAGCTCCATGATGCATGTCATCAGAACGCTCCATGACATTCTCATCCCATTGTTCACTGCCCTTGTCATCACTATGCTCCAAGAGCCCTGTAATCACAATGTTCCATGCCCTTGTCATCACAAAGCTCCATGATGCATGTCATCAGAACGCTCCATGACATTCTCATCCCAATGGTCCATTCCCTTGTCATCACAATGCTCCAAGACACCTGTAATCACAATGATCCATGACCCTTTTCATCAGAATGCTCCATGAGACTTGTCATCACATGGCTCCATGGTCTTCTCATCACAATGCTCCAGTACCTTGTCATCACAATGCTCCTTGACCCCTGT
The DNA here is from genome assembly GCF_964341445.2 of Mesoplodon mirus. Classification (NCBI taxonomy): domain Eukaryota; kingdom Metazoa; phylum Chordata; class Mammalia; order Artiodactyla; family Ziphiidae; genus Mesoplodon; species Mesoplodon mirus. The sequence continues at coordinate 509,768 of NW_028295746.1, read as the reverse complement.
CATCACAATACTCCATGAACATTTTCAGCCCAATGCTCCATGACGTTCTCATCACAATGTTCCATGACCTCTGTCATCACAATGCTCCATGACCACTGTCATCACAACGCTCCATGAACCCTGACAACACAATGATCCGGGAATCTTGTCATCAAAATGCTCCATGCCCTTGTCATCCCAATGCTCCATGAACCCTATAATCACAATGCTCCATGACACTTGTCATCACAGTGCTCCATGAACCTTGTCATCACAATGGCTTTGACAGCAAAATGATACATAATCTTGTCATCACAATGCTCCATGCGCTTGTCATCACAATCCTCCATGACCCTTGGGATCATATTGCTTTATGCCCTTGTCATCTCTATCTTGCCTTTCTGGTTTTTACAGATTTTCGGATGTCCTTTTTGAACGGTGAGAAGTGACAATTCTTTGTAGTGTGGATTTGCATTGCGCGCTTCCTTGATTGGCCAAAAAGGGCCTATGCCTTTTCTCCTGAATATATTCAGGAGAAAATTCATATGCTGTTTTTGGCCAACTGCATCATTCTCGAAGTTGTGATGCCTTTCCTGTGCTTTAAAGGTGATTCCAATTTACCTCTTGAAATATGTTTTGTGCAATTCTGCCTCATTTTCAAGTCAGCTTTGTTGCCTTCCCTCAACAGATTTTTGGAAGAGAGTAGTCCTTTATAACTCTGCAGGTTTTTGATTTGCTTTGCCCCTGAGCTCCAATTTTGAAATCCCATTTTTGGGAGCTGACCGCAAATCCACAATTTTGCTTCAGGAACTATACTGGTTCCAGGGGTGGCTATACTGGTTCCCTGTGGGTGGCTGAGGCTTTGGTTAATTCTTCTTCCTGACGGGAATTTAGAGTGACATGTGTCCGTCCAAAGGCCTACATCTACTCTCTGATTTGTTCTCCCTCTTCCCTTTCATCCTCTGCACAATTAGCAAACTGTGCGAACCAGGAGGTTATAGGGGATGACTCTCCTAAGTTGGGAGATTGATAGTAAAGTAGTTGGAATGCCAAACTGTAGCACAAGGAGAGGAAAAAGTAGGAGACTTTCAGAAACCTTTCGCCATCACAGGGTGTCCATTCTCTAGGTTTCCCATACATGTTATAACTGTAGTGATATTCCCTTCTACCTGGAAATTTGGGACCCATGGAATGGTGGCATGCATTACTACTTTAAAGGGTCTGCATTTTCTCTCCCAATCTCACCAGTCCTCTCAGTCCCAAGTGTCCAGCCTTATGTCTCATCCAGCTGTCTTTGCAGATAGGGTCATTCTAGGTTTCATCAGAACCCCTGAAGGAATTGTGTAAGAATTTCGCGGTTTTTTGTTTTGTTTTTGAAATTCATTTTATAATGGGGTTGAGCTGATTTTCACTGACGTGTTTATGCCGGTGTAGACACACTTGATTCCCTTACAGAGGCATATCAGTACATAGGTTTTAAGATTCTTACTAATCAGATATATTCCTCTGTGGGGAATAGGGGTTTAGAGTCCCGTTCACTGAGGAAGGTGTAGGTCTTGTCTATTCTGTATTTGGTTTATGGAATGGTACCTGTGCTAATATCAAACTCTGGTTTTATGCATCACCCCACCTCTCCTTTCCCCTTAAGGAGGCATAAGAGTGTTTTCTAAATGTGAGACGCTGCTCTCTTTCCTAATTCAGTTCATGTGTTGTGATGTTGACATTCCCTCTGTAAGTGATATCTTATGATAAGATTCTTTTTCTGTGTGACTAATTTCCCTTAGAATCATCATACCTAAATCCTCTCATTATGCTGCTACTGGCCTTATGACACTGATTTCACGTCTGAGTGATATTCCGTTGTACAAAATTACCACAAGTTCTTTATGCATTTCTCTTTTTCCTGGGATACTTTAGGTGTACCGAAGTTGAGGTTCTTGTATGCAGAGCAGCCCTAAACTTTGGGGTGCCTGTGTCTTGTTGATATTTAGTCTTCCCAAGTTATATGTCCATGAGTTGAAGTCCCCTTTGCTCGGGGGCTTTGTATTTTAGATGTTTTAGGAAACAGCATACACTTCTTCAGAGTAGCTCTTGGATATTTATACCCCACCCATCAGCGTGACTAGTCTCCCTGTTTTCCATGGCCTCTCCTGCATTTTTGATTTGTACACATTTTTTGGATGGCCTTTCTGAGCAGTGGAAATTGAGACTTGTTTATTGTGCGGATTTGCATTTCCCTCTTGCTTGGTTGGCCAAAAACTCTGTATGTGTTTTTTTCCTGAAGATATTCACGAAAGAAACGCATACACCCTTTTGCCCAACTGCATCATTTTAGAAATTCTGCTGCTTTTCATATGCTTTAAATGTGAGTACAATCTACCTTTTGAAAAATGTTTCCTGCAATTCTGCCTCTCATTCAGAACCTCTTCGTTGCCTTACCTGAATATATTTTTGGACGTTGGTTATCATTTATATCTTTGCAGGTCTTTGAATTGTCTGTTCCTGAGCTCCATTTTGCAACTCGCATTTTTTGTGAGCTGGCCGCCAAACCATTGGATTGATTCCGGCCCTATTCTGGTTCTGGGGAGGCAGGCTGAGCCTTTGGTTATTTCTTCTTCCTAAAGAGATATTAGAGTGACATGTGCCTGTCAAAACTCCTACAGCTAATCTCTCACTGGTTCCTCGTCTTCCCATTTATCCTCTTCAAAAATTGCAAACAGTGTGAAACAGGTGTTTAAAGGTGCTGATTCTCCAAGTGGGGAGATTGTTAGTAATGTGGCTGGAATGGCGAACCCCAGCACCAGGAGATCAAAAATGAGGTGCATTTTAGACACCTTTCCTGAGCACACGGTGTACATTCATCTCAGTTTCCCAGGCATGTTTTCCCTGTCAGAAGATTCCCTTGAAACTGCAGATTTGGGACCCATGGAATGGGTACCAGGCAGTATTACTTTAAAAGGTCTGCATTTCCTCACCCAGCCTCTCTAACATCTCTCAGCGTGCATAGCTTCCAGCCTTATATATCATCCTGCTGTGGGTCTACATGTGTTCAATCCATGTTACATCGTAGCCCTTCAACAAAAGTTGTAAGAATTTTTGTCTGTCTCACTGTTTTTATAAATATTTTTAAATTTATTTTTATATTGGTTACAGCTGATTTTCAAAGCTCTGTTTTTTGCTGCTGTACATCCACTTGATTCATGTACTGTGTGACAACAATAAATTCTTTCTCAGATGCCTAGGAGTCATATGTATTATTTTCCAGTGACTTGAGTGGACTGAGTGCAGTTCCTTGAGGTACCGTGTAGGCCTTGCCAGTTATTCAATTTGGTACTTGGAATGGTATCTTTGCTAATTTCAACCTCCTGGATAATACCTCACCATTCCCCACCTTTCCCATTTAGCAGCCTTATGTCTATTTTCTACATATTTGACTATGTTTCTGTTTTGTAGTTTATTTCATGTGTAGCCATTTTTGATTCCACCTTTAAGTGACATCTTATGATATGTGTCTTTTTCTTTCTGACATGTGTCACTTAGAATGATCGTATGTAACTCCTCCAGAGTTGTTCCAACTGGCCTTATTTCATTGATTTCGGGATGAGTAATATTCCACTCTACATAAGTACCCCATCTCTTTTATCCATTTTATCCTTCCAGGGACATTTAGGTTATATCCAAGTGGAGGCCCTTTTTAACAGAGAGGTGGTAAACGTTGGAGTGCCTGTTTTCTGTCATTTTTTGTTTTTCCCAAGGTATACGCCCATGAGTGCAAGTGCCCTATGCTCTGTAGCTCAGTTTTCAGATGTTTTAGCAAACACAATACACTTCTCCAGAGTGGCCGTTGGCACATTACATTTCCACTATCAGCCTCACAGGGCTCCCTTTTCTCCTCACCCTGTCCTGCATTTCTGGTGTTTACACTTTATGTGGATGGCCCTTCTCACTGATGTGAAGTGATGCATTTTGTAGTATTGATTTCCAGTGCCCACCTGTTTGGTTGGATAAAATGTGTGTATGGCCTTTACTTGAATATATTCAGAAAAAAATGCATACGCCCTTTTGGGCCAACTGCATCATTGGCGATGTTCAGCCCCTTTTCTTGTGCTTTAATGGGGAGTCCTTTCTACCTCTTCAAATCTGTTTCCTGCCACTCTCCCTTGCTTACAAGTCATTTTCTGTGACTTACCTCAAGACATTTTTCGAAAATAGATATTTTCAACTCTGCAGTTTCATGAATTTTATTGGCCCCGAGTTCCATTTTTCAACTTGTGTTTTTGGAAACTGGACACAAAACAGCGGGATTTCCTCTAGCCCTCTTCTGTTTCCATGGGCAATTATAGCCTTTGATGAATTTGTCTTCCAGATAGGAAATTAGAGTGGCATTTGCCTGTCTGAACAACTAAGACTTGTCTCTAAATTTTTCTCATCCTTCCGCTTCATCCTCTGGACAGATTCCAAACTGTGTGCAACAGGATGTTGACGGTGCTGATATCCCCAAGTACGGAGATTGTCAGGAACGATGCTGGAGGGCTGAACCCGTGCACCAGGCGATGAGGAGATGAGGTGCCTTTTCCAAATTCTTTCGGATCAAACGGTGTACCATCCTCTAGGTGTGACAGGCATGTTTTAGCTGTAGGAAGGGTCCCGTGCATGGAAGGAGAACACCAGGGATTTTTCCAAATCAGTGCCTCCCCGAACCCCAAACTGGGGAATTTTTAAGCTACGGCTACACGTATGTCCATTAAGGGCCTTGGGAAATAGGCAGAGCCCAAACTTTAGATGATTGAAATCTTCAGGTTCAGAAGCACTCACCATCGGCCTTGCTTAGGTTACATTTTATCTGTCATTGATAGATGATGTCAATAAAAATATCGATTCTTTTTCAGATTATTTCCCCTTATAGGTTATTGCAAAATATTCAGTGTAGTTCCCTGTGCTATACAGTAGTTCCTTGTTGATGATCTATTTTATACATAGCAGTGTGTATGTGTTAATTCCAAACTGTTAATTTATCCCTTTTCCGACCTTTCCGGTTTGGTAATAATAAATTATAAGATTTTATACTTCTCAGGAATGGGGGAGCTGAAAGAGAGGTATCCTTTTCAATGGAAAAGCATTCAAAACAAGATTGAAGCTTCAGCCAAGAGTATTCGAAGTACAACCATGGAAATAAATCACTTCATTTCTCTAATGTTGACCTGACAAATAAGACAGACGTCTTCACTGAACTTGCTTATAGTAAAGTGATGGAATTATCAAATGTAAGTCTTAGAAAAATCTTATTTTACCCGAGCATTATACACTGCTATATGTTAACTACAGTTTGGCTCACACATCTGTTCATTGAAGTTACAATGTTCTCAATTTCTGTTACTGATCCTCCAAAGTGTACCCCAACAGGAGTCCGCGAGCCCAGTGTCATTGGAGCCAACAGATCAAGACTGAGTTTGGTTCAGAAGCAAAGGAAACATTATTTTGAAAACCGAATGGAGAGGTGCGAGCGTGCACTCCCCCACGGGCTGTGGGCTGGGCTACTGTGTAGGGATCCCGGCAGCGTCAGTGGGAGTTAGGGGATAGAGCTCTCGAAGGCTGGGTTAGCTGCAGCTCAGGCTCTATGCCGTGGAGTCTGCATGGGACTCCGCTAGCTGAGGTGTCGACCCAGCCATTCTGCACTAGTAAATCGGGTCTGAAGTGCTGGGTGTGGGACCTCTGCCTGCAGAACCCTAGGAGCACGTGAAATTAGACAAAGCACAAAGGAAAAACAGGTGAGACTTTATTTTATTGCCCAGATTCTCTTTTTATCTCCCAGGAATTTTTAATGAACGTTGCCAGAGATGAACACCTCCTCTGCTTTTTGTTCCGTTCCTCATTCTTGGGGTGTTGAGGGTGCAGACCCCTCTTTTGTAACTGCTTCATGCTGTGGTGGCAGCCCTGATACCTGGGGGGAGGGGCAAAACGTCTCCCCACCAGCCTCCAGGTGAGGTTGATTGTTCCAAAGCCTCCTGCATCACTTCTTGTCCGCCTGAGCACCAGCATTGGAAGTGTTATAGATTCTAATGACCTTTAAGGGTCCAGGAAAGAGATGTGCAAATATGCTGTGGTGGCAGGTTTCACCCCACCCCACATTTGTTCGGTGACCTTAGGCTGACGGTTTTTGCCAGTCTAGATGCTCTGACCAGTAGTCTGTGCTTTCTTTAATTAGGTCCCTGAATTAATGTACAAACAGCACCATGTGTCAGAGCCCTGCCCGCGCAACTCCCAGACAGTCCAGTGTCAGTGGTGATCCAGAACCATGACGTCCACTCAGTCAACGGCCTTTAGAAGTAGCCAGCAGTCAGGCTGGTCATATTGGCCACCATCACCACGGTGTCTGTAGGGTTTTCTATGGTGAAAGCGTGATATACTTTTCCCCCGCCAAGCTTATTAGCTCCCCTCTGGGTGCAGTAAGTCCTGCAAGCAGTAGTCTGCTCTTTCGGGGCACAGTCTTCTTGTTTTCTGAGAGAAACTCAAGGTCAAGTGATGGTCACACAAGTCATCTTGGGGGCCCGATGCCCCCATTTGTCTCTCTGGAGGTTGGAGTTGGAAGGCCTCCTCACTCGAGGTCAGTGTGTCCACAGAGCGACCCCTGCAACTTCAGGGCATGATGGGTGGTTAGGATCACAACGTGGGGTCCTTTTCCCTTAGGAGGGAGATGGCCTTGCCGTCTGCTGATTTCTAGCTTTTTAGATACCCCAGTATCCTGGCCTGATGAGTCGGTGGGCAAAGCCCTTGGGGACCATAGTTTATCATACCTGAAGGGCATTCTTGTGTTGCTCCATTTCAAGTGGTCCCAGTTTTTGCACTAAGTCTCCAAGGGCGATTAACCTTTGACCGGGTATGTAAAAGTCAAAGGGTTTAGCTAAATTAGTGAGTTCCTGGGCAAGGATCTGAATTGACAGCTCTTTCCATTCTTGAAAGGCTGCTTCTGGATTCTATACAAAAGGATCATCATCTTTTCGTGTCAGTGTTTCATGTAGAGGCCCAGCTATTAGACTGTAGTTAGGGATCCAGATGCAGAAAACCTTTGCCTCCCCAGGAACCCCTAAGCTGTCTTCTAGTTTTAGAAGAGGTAAGGCTGCAAATGGCTTCTTCCCTATCCTGGGATGCGTTTCTCCGAATATCTGTGAGAATGAAGCCCAGGCATGTCACCTGAGCCTGGGATATTTGAGCCTTTTTCTTGGACACCTTCTATCCTTTCTTGGCTAGGTAGTTCAGAGGCGTCTTTAGTAGGCCTGGCGATCAGAATGTCATCTGCATATTGAAGGAGGGTTCCCTTTTACAGAGGTAGAACTTTTAGGTCTTTAGAGGACATTTCCCCAATGATAGTGTGGGGATTTTTGAACCATTGGTGCAGGACGGCCTAGCATTATTGCTTGTGTTGCATGTTGTGTCCTGCCACTCACAAGCCAAAAATTCTTGTGACTCTGAGATGAATGGAATACAGAAGAAGGCATCATTGAAGTCTAATACAGAATGCCATGGCCTGGTGGATGGTAGAATTTCCAGCAGGGTGTAGGAAATAGGAGCTACTGGATGTATATCCTCGGTGGCTTCACTGACTGTCCTGATATCCTTTACCAGGTCTCCAGCAGCCCATGGGGCTCTCGTGGTCAGGCCAATCCCAGGATATGGAGCTCACCTGGGCTGCATCCCGCACCCCACAGCCCACGGGGCTCTCGTGTTCAAGTCCCTCCCTGGGTACGGAGCACACCTGTGCAGCTACCCAGCAGCCCATGGGGCTCTCATAGTCAGGCCCTTCCCAGGATACGGAACTCCCCTGGGCAGGTACCCCAGCAGGGCTGGACACACAGGAACTGTGCACATAGCCCACCTTGCAGAGAACCCCCAGCTCACCTGACGCTCACAGCTGACACAGAACACCTCAGAGCAGGACTTGAACTAACAAACAGCAGCTCTGACAGGTCTGTGACCCTGGCTATCACTCTGTGCAGCCTCTCTCTGCCTGGTCTTCCAGACACTTCCACTGCAGCCAGGGCACCAGGCCTCTGTCTCCACCCACCATCACTCCTCTCCCTGACTCCTGGGTTCCTCTCATTAGGATAGGGTCTTCTTGAAGTTGTTTTCCACTCATGGACCAGATAAAATGATAAGAAAACATGCCGCAGCTGCAGCCCCTTGTCTAGCCTGACTCTCAAGAGCCCACACCTGTTCCTTGGGACTGACCCGTTTAGCAAGGTTCATTTTCTGCAACTGTGAGCCCCTGAGGGGTGAGGATTGGCTGATTTGGGCAGCCAGACACTGCCTGCCAACCCCCCCACAGGTGTGCCTGCGTTGAGGTCAATATAAACACCTCTCCAGTCAGCAAGAGCCCCTGTAGCTGTGCCTGACGCCATATTCTCTGCCCCATCAGCAGTTTCGGGGCTGGGGTGGTGGGAGGGAGTGAGGGGCCGTGGCTTTGTGGGTGGCCCAGTGTGAGTGGGGCTCTGCTGGAGTTTCTGCAGGAGTTGCCAGGCTGCCACCTGCTAAAGAAGAGAATGTGTCACCCATACCTGCCACTGGAATTTCTCCCCAGTCAGAGGTGAGGAAGTAAAAAAGCAGTGGGGGCCGTGGCAGGAGGGGTATCTCAGGCAGGGAAATTGAAAGATTCCAGAAGAGCATCTCGGGCCAGGACCATCCTGGCTGGCCTGCAGGCACCAAGTCGGCCTGCGTGCTCTTGCTAGTGTGGCTCCACAGCCCTTCCTCTAGGCTTGCAAGTGCTTGTACATATTCAGTTGTTTTACCTGGAAAGAGTGGGAAGAGTTCAGCTGCAGCAGGACTTGGGCTCAGCTCACATTTACTCACAGACGCCTCGACACATTCCCCCAGCTTTGCAATGAGGATGCTCCTTGTGGGGGGGAGCACTGCTGACTGCGTGGGAGACGATTTCCCACCTCTGACCAACTTAAGAATTTTTTACCACTGGAGCAAGTGCCCTGATACGATTATCTTCTCTATAACTGGTGAGTTCTGTTTGTTTGTTTGTTTTTTCTTTTTTTCTTTTTGCTTCAAGTTAGATTTTATTTATTCCTCTTTTTTTTTAATTTGGGGATATATACATGGAAATAATGCATTAATATAAAGACGTCTATGTGAAGGGAAAAACTTTTTTTCTGTTTTATTTTATTAAATGTTATTTATTTAGTTTTTTTTAAATTTATTACTTTTATACAGCATGTTCTTATTAGATATCTATTTCATACATATAAGTGTGCACATGTGAATCCCAGTCTCCCAATTCATCCCACCACCACCCTCACATGGTGTTCCCTCCTTGGTGTCCATATGTTTGTTCTGTACATCTGTGTCTCTATCTCTGCCCTGCACACTGGTTCATCTGTACCATTTTTCTAGGTTCCACATATATGCATTAATATACAATATTTGTTTTTCTCTTTCTGACTTACTTCACTCTGTATGACAGTCTCTAGATCCATCAAGGTCTCTACAAATGACCCAATTTCATTCCTATGTATGGCTGAGTAATATTCCGTTGTATATATGTACCACGTCTTTATCCATTCGTCTGTCTGTGGGCACTTAGGTTGCTTTCATTACCTGGCTATTGTAAATAGTGCTGCAGTGAACATTGTGGTGAATGTGTCTTTTTGATTTATGGTTTTCTCTGGGTATATGCCCAGTAGTGGGATTGCTGGATTATATGGTAATTCTATTTTTAGTTTTTTAAGGAACCTCCATACTGTTCTCCATAGAGACTGTATCGATTTACATTCCCAACAATAGTGGAAGAAGGTTCCTTTTCTCCACACCCTCTCCAGCATTTGTTGTTTGTAGATTTTCTGATGATGCCCATTCTAACAGGTGTGACGTGATACCTCATTGTAGTTTCGATTTCCATTTCTCTAATAATTAGTGATGTTCAGCAGATTTTCATGTGCGTACTGGCCATCTCTATGTCTTCTTGGAAGAAATGTCTATTTAGATCTTTCATTTCTGTATTGGATTGTTTGTTTTATTAATATTGAGCTGCATGAGCTGTTTATATATATTGGAGATTAATCATTTGTCCATTGATTCGTTTGCAAATATTTTCTGCCATTCTGAGGGTTGTCTTTTCGTCTTGTTTGTAGTTTCCTTTGCTTGGCAAAAGCTTTTACGTTTCATTAGGTCCCATCTGTTTAGTTTTCTTTTTTATTTCATTACTGTAGGAGGTGGATCAAAAAAGATCTTGCTGTGATTTACGTCAGAGTATCCTTCGTAAGTTTTCCTCTCAGAGTTTTATACTGTCTGGTCTTACATTAAGGTCTCTAATTCATTTTGAATATATTTTTATGTATGGTGTTGGCGAGTGTTCTAATTTCATTCTTTTACATGTAGCTCTCCATATTTCCCAGCACCAATGATTGAAGAGACTGTCTTATCTCCATTGTATAGTCTTGCCTCCTTTGTCATAGATTAGTTGACCATAGGTGTGTAGGTTTATCCTTGCGCTTTCTTTCCTTTTTTTTTCCTTTTACACACTTATTGGAGTATAATTGCTTTACAATGGAGTGTTCCTTTCTGCTGTATAACAAAGTGAATCAGCTATACATATACAAATATCACCAGATCCCCTCCCTCTTGCATCTCCCTCCCACACTCCATATCCCACCCCTTTATGTGGTCAAAAAGCACCGAGCTGATCTCCCTGTTCTATGTGGCTGCTTCCCAGTAACTATCGGTGTTACATTTGTTAATGTATTTATGTCCATGCCACTCTCTCACTTCGTCCCAGCTTACCCATCCCCCTTCCGGTGTCCTCAAGTCCTTTCTCTATGTCTCTGTCCTTAATCATGTACCGCCACTAGGTTCTTCAAAATCTTTTTTTTTTCTTCATTAGATTCCATATATCTCTGTTAACATACAGTATTTGTTTTTCCCTTTCTGACTTACTTCACTGTGTAGGACAGATTCTAAGTCCATCCACCTCAGTACAAAAAACTCAGTTTTGCTTCTTTTTATGGTTGAGTAATATTTGATGGTATATATGTGCCAGATCTTCTTTATCCATTCATCTGTCGATGGACACTTAGGTTGCTTCCATGTCCTGGCTAATGCAAATAGAGCTGCAATGAACATTTTTGTACATAACTCTTTTTGAATTATGGTTTTCGCATGGCAAATGCCCCGTAGTTGGATTGTTGTGTCATATGGTACTTCTATTGTTAGTTATTTAAAGGAACCTCCGTACAGTTCTCCCTAGTGCCGATATCAATTTACATTCCCACCCACAGTGCAAGTGTGTTCCCTTTTCTCCAATAAAGGCCTCTCCAGCATTTATTGTTTTGTAGATTTTTTTGATGATTGCCACTCTGACTGCTGTGAGGTGATACCTCAGGGTAGTTTTGATTTGCATTTCTCTAATGATTAGTGATGTTCAGCATTCTTTCATGTGTTTCTTGGTAATCTGTATATCTTCTTTGGAGAAATGTCTTTTTATGTCTTCTGCCCGTTTTTGGATTGGGCTTGTTTTTGTGATATTGAGCTACATGAGGTGCTTGTAAAGTTAGGAGATTAATCCTTTGTCAATTGCTTCATTTGAAAATATTTTCTCCAATTCTGAGGGTTGTTTTTGCATCTTGTTTATGTTTTCCTGTACTGTGTAAAAGCTTTTAAGTTTCATTAGGTCCCATTTGTGGATTTCTGTTTTTATTTCCATTTCTCTAGGAGGTGGGTCCAAAAGGATCTTGCTGTGATTTATGTCATAGAGTGTTCTGCCTATGGTTTCCTCTAAGTGTTTTATAGTGTCTGGTCTTATATTTAGAGCTCTAATCAATTTAGCGTTTATTTTTTGTATGGTGTTATGGAGTGTTCTAATTTCATTCTTTTATGTGTAGGGGTCCAGTTTTTCCAGCACCAATTACTGAAGAGACTGTCTTTTCTCCATTGTATATCCTTAGCTCCTTTGTCATAGATGAGATAGCCATAGGTATGTAGGTTTATCTCTGGGCTTTCTGTCCTGTTCCATTGATCTGTGTTTATGCCAATCTACATACACTTGATTCCATTATGCAGACATATAAATACATAGGTTTCAAGGTTATTACCAGTCAGATATATTCCTCTTCAGTGAATAGGGTGTTTTGTGTCCAGTTCATTGAGAAAGGAGTAGGTCTTGTCTATTACATATTTGGTATATGGAATGGGATCTGTGCTAATTTCAAACTCTGCTTTTACACATCACCCCACGTCACCTTTCCCCTTAAGGAGGCATAAGTGTGTTTTCTAAATGTGTAACTCTGTTCTCTTCTGAAATTCAGTTCATGTGTAGCCATGTTTACATTTCCTCTATAAGTGATATATTACAATAAGTTTCTTTTTCTTTGTGGCTCATTTCACTTAGCATCATCGTACCTAAAGCCACTCATTAAGCTGCTATTGGCCTTATGACATTGATTTTATGTCTGAGTGACATTCCATTGTATATAAGTACCACAACATCTATATCCATTTTTTTTCCTTTCCTGGGATATTTAAAGTGTACTGAAGTCGAGGTTCTTGTAAACAGAGCAGCCCTAAAGTTTGGGCTGGCTGAGTGTTGTGGATTTTTAGTTTTCCCAAAATACACGCCCATGAGTGGAAGTGTGCTATGCTCTGTAGCTCTGTTTTAGAAAACAACATACAGTTCTCCAGAGAGGCTGTTGGCAATTTACATCCTGTCCATCAGCGTAACCATACTCCCTTTTCTCCATGGCCTGTCCTGCATTTGTGGCTTTTACACTATTTGTGGATGGCCCTTTTGACTGGAGGTAAGGGACACTTCTCGGTAGTGTGGATTTGCAATGCCTGATGACTTGCTTGGCCAAAAAGGGCATATGCATTTTTTCCCGAATATATTCAGGAAAATACACATAGTCCCTTTTCAGCCAAGGGCAACATTGTCGAAATTCTGTCGCTTTTCATGTGCTTTAAAGACGACTCCAATCTAGCTCTTGAAATCTGTTTCCTTCAATTCTGCCTTGCATTCAAATCCTCTTCACTGCCTTTCCTCAATATATTTCTGGATGATAGTTGTCCTTTATAACTCTGCAAGTTTGTGAATTGCTGTGCCCCTGATTTCCATTTATCAACTCGCCTCTTTGTGAGCTGGCTGCAATACCGCAGGATGGCTTTAGGCCCTACTCTGGTTCCAGGGCTTCAGGCTGAGCCTTTGGTTAATTATTCTTCCTGATGGGAAACTAGAGTGACATGTGCCCATCCATACACCTACAGCTAATCTCTCATTTATTTCCCCTCTTCCTGTTCATCCTCTGCACAATTTGAAAACTGTGCATAACTGGAGGGTAAAGGCAGTGACACTCCAAGTGGGGAGATTTTTAGTAATGCAGATGGAATGGCGAATCCGAGCACGAAAAAAGGAAAAATGAGGTACCTTTTAGAAAACTTTCCCAATTACACAGTGTACCATCCACTGGGTTTCCCATGCATGTTTTAACTGTAGGAAGATTCCCTTAAACCTGGAGAGTTGGGACCACTAGAATGGGTAGCACACAGTATTGCTCTAAGTGGTGTTCTTTTTTTTTTTTTTTTTTTTTTTTTTTGCGGTACGCAGGCCTCTCACTGCTGTTGCCTCTCCCGTTGCGGAGCACAGGCTCCGGACGCGCCGGCTCAAGCTCAGCGGCCATGGCTCACGGGCCCAGCCACTCCGCGGCATGTGGGATCTTCCCGGACCGGGGCACAAACCCTTGTCCCCTGCATCGGCAGGGGGACACTCAACCACTGCGCCACAAGGGAAGCCCTAAGTGGTGTTCTTTTGTTCACACAACCTCAGAAATCTTGTCAGCGCCAAGTGTCCAGTCTTATGTCTCATCCAGCTGTGGGTGTAAAGGTGGTCAATCTAGCTTGCATCACAGGCCCTGAACGTAATTTTTAAGACTTTCTCTCTGTTTTTGCATTTTGATTTTGAAATTTATTTTTATAAGTGGGTTTAACTGAATTTCAGTGCTGTGTTCATGCCGTTATACACACACATGATTCCTTTATGGAGACATGAGAATACATATGTTTTAAAATACATAGAGTCAGACATATTCCTCTGCAATGAATAGGGGGTGTTGAGTCCAGTTCATTGTGCCGGGAGTAGGTGTTGTCTATTACATACATGGTTTATATAACGGTATCTGTGCTAATTTAAAACTGTGGTTTTATGCATCACCCCGCCTCGGCTTTCCTCTTAAGCAGGCAAAAGATGTTTCCTAAATGTGTGACTCTGTTGTATTTGTCATTCAGTTCATGTGTAGTCATGTGTACATTCCCGCTCTGAGTGATATCTTATGATAAGATTAGTTACTCTGTAATCTTTCCTAACTCAGTTCATGTGTAGCCATGTTTACAGGACCATCATAAGTGATATCTTATGATAAGTTTCTTTTTCTGTGTGACTTATTTCACTTAGAATCATCGTACCTGAATCCACTCATTTTGTTGCTACTGGTCTTATGACATTGATTTCATGGCTGAGGGATATTCCATCGTACGTAAGTACCACAATTTTTTGAACAATTTTTAACTTTCCTGGGATATTTAAGGTGTACCCAAGTTGAGGTTCTTGTAAGCAGTGCATCCCTAAATTTTGGTGTGGTTCTGTCTTATTGATTGTCAGTTTTCCCAAGGTATATTCCCTAGACTGGAAGTGCCGTTGGCTATGTAGCTCTGTTGTTTACATGTTTTAGGGAACACAATGCATTCCTCCAGAGAGTCAGTTGCCAACTTACATCCCGCCCAACAGCATAACAAGCCTCCCTATTCTCCATGTCCTCTCTTGGCTTTCTGGTTTTTACACATTTTGCCGATGTCCCTTTTGACCGGTGGGAAGGGATATTTCCTTGTACTGCAGATTTGCCTTGCCCGCTTGCTAGCTTGGCCAAAAAGGGCGTATGCATTTTCTCCTGAATATACTCAGGAGAAAACGCATACGCCCTTTTTGGCCAAGTGCATCATTGTCGAAGTTGTGCCCCTCTTCCTGTGCTTGAAAGGTGATTCCAACGTACCTCTTGAAATCTGTTTACTGTGATTCTGCCTCACTTTCAAGTCCACCTCGTTGCCTTCCTTCAAACAATTTTTGGCTGATAGCTGTCCTTTATTACTCTGCCAGTTTGTGAACTGCTGTGCCCCTGAGCTCCATTTATCAAATCGTTTTTTGTGAGCTGAGCGCAAGTCCAAAATTTCGGTTCAGGACCTATACTGGTTTCCGGCAGCAGGATGAGTCTTTGGTTAATTCTTCTTCCTGCCGGGCAATTAGAGTCACATGTTCCCGTCCAAATGCCTAACAGCTACTCTCTCATTGGTTCTCCCTGGTCCCTTTCATCCTCTGCCAAATTGGCAACCTGTGTTATCCAGGAGGTTAAAGGGGCTGTCTCTCCAAGTTGGGAGATTGATAGTAAATCAGTTGGAAAGTCAAACCGGAGAACCAGGAGAGGGACTATTCGTTGAGTTTTAGAGACCATTTGTATTCACAGTGTGTCCATTCTCTAGGTTTCCCGTACATGTTATAGCTGTAGTAATATTCCCTTCAACCTGGACAGTTTGGAACCATGGAATGTAGGCCACGCATTATTGCTTTAAATGGTCTGTGTTTGCTCACGCAGTCTCACCAAGCCTCTCCATCCCAAGTGTCCAGCCTTATGCCACATCAAGCTGTAGTTGTAGATAGATTCATTCCAGGTATCATCAGAGACCCTGAAAGAATTGTAAAGAATTTCCCTGTTTTTTTGTTTTGTTTTTGAAATTACTTTTTATAGTGGGTTTGAGCTGATTCTCGCTGCCATGTTTATGCCAGTCTAGACATACTTGATTCCCTTATGGAGACATATAAATACATAGGTTTTAAGACTCTTACTAGTCAGATATATTCCTCTGCGGAAAATATGGTGTGTTGAGTCCTTTTCCCCGAGGAAGGTGTAGGTTTTTCTATTCCATAGTTGGTTTTTGGAACAGTACCTGTGCTTATATCAAACTCTGGTTTTATGCATCACCCCACATCTCCTTCCCCCTTAAGCAGGCATAAGAGTGTATTCTAAATGTGAGACTCTGTTCTGTTTCCTAACTCAGTTCATGTGTAGCCATGTTTACAGGATCTTCATAAGTGATATCTTATGATAAGTTTCTTTTTCTGTGTGACTTATTTCACTTAGAATCATCGTACCTGAATCCACTCATTTTGCTGCTACTGGTCTTATGACATTGATTTTATGGCTGAGGGATATTCCATCGTACGTAAGTACCACAATTTTTTGAACCATTTTTAACTTTCTTGTGATAATTAATATGTACCCAATTTGAGGTTCTTGTAAGCAGTGCATCCCTAAATTTTGGGGTGGCTCTGTCTTATTGATTTTCAGTTTTCCCAAGGTATATTCCCTAGACTTGAAGTGCGCTTGGCTATGTAGCTCAGTTTTTTACTTGTTTTAGGGAACACAGTGCACTCCTCCAGAGTGGCAGTTGGCAACTTACATTCCGCCCATCAGCATAAAAAGGCTCCCTGTTCTCCAGGTCCTCTTTTGCCTTTCTGGTTTTTACACATTTTGCCGATGTCCCTTTTGAATGGTGGGAAGTGATACTTCTTTGTACTGCAGATTTGCACTGCCCGCTTCCTGGCTTGGCCAAAAAGGTCGTATGCGTTTTCCCCTGAATATATTCAGGAGAAAACACATACACCCTTTTGGGCCAAGTGCATCATTGTCGAAGTTTTGCCCCTCTTCCTGTGCTTTACAGGTGATTCCAACCTACCGCTTGAAATCTGTTTCCTGCTATTCTGCCTCGCTTTCAAGTCCGCCTCGTTGCCTTCCTTCAACAGATTTTTGGACGATAGTTGCCATTTAGTTGTCTGCCAGTTTGTGAATTTCTGTGCCCTTGAACTCCATTTTTTAACTCGTTTTTTTGTGAGCTGAACGCAAGTCCAAAATTTTGGTTCAGGACCTATACTCCTTCCCGGTGTGTGGCCGAGACATTGGTTAATTCTCCTTGCTCCTGGGATATAAGAGTGACATATGCCCGTTCAAATGCCTAACAGCTACTCTCTCATCGTTTCTCTCTCTTCCCTTTCATCTTCTGTCAAATTGGCAACCTGTGCCAACCAGGAGTTTATAGGTGCTGTCTCTCCATGTTGGGAGATTGATAGTAAAGCAGTTGGAATGTCAAACTGGAACACCAGGAGAGGGACTATTCGTTGAGTTTTAGAGAACTTTCGTATTCACAGTGTGTCCATTCTGTAGGTTTCCCGTACATGTTATAGCTGTAGTAATATTCCCTTCAACCTGCAGACATGGGACCCATGGAAAGGGGGCCATGCATTTTTTCTTTAAAGGGTGTGCATTTTCTCACCCAATCTCACCAATCCTCTCAGTCCCATTTGTCCAGCCTTATGCCACATCCAGCTGTCATTGTAGATAGGGTCATTCCAGCTTTCATCAGAAACCCTGAAGGAATTGTAAAGAATTTCCCTTTTTTTTATTTTCCAAATTCCTTTTTATAGTGGGTTTGATCTGATTCTCGCTGCCATGTTTATGCCAGTCTAGACACACTTGATTCCCTTACGGAGACATATCAATACATAGGTTTTAAGATTCTTATAAGTCAGATATATTCCTCTGCACATAATATGTGTTGTTGCATCCCGTTCACTGAGGAAGTTGTAGGTCTTGCTATTCCGTATTAGGTTTTTGGAATGGTACTTGTTCTAATATTAAACTCTGGTTTTATGCATCACCCCACCTCTCCTTCCCCCTTATGCAGGCATCAGAGTGTTTTCTAAATGTGAGACTCTGTTCTCTTTCCTAAATCAGTTCATGTGTAGCCATGTTTAAAGGATATCTATAAGTGATATCTTATGATAAGTTTCTTTTTCTGTGTGACTTATTTCACTTAGAATCATCGTACCTGAATCCACTCATTTTGCTGCTACTGGTCTTATGACGTTGATTTCATGGCTGAGGGATATTTCATCGGATGTAAGTACCTCAAATTTTTGTACCATTTTTATCTTTCAGGGATATTTAAGGTGCACCCAAATGAGCTTCTTGTAAGCAGTGCAGCCCTAAATATTGTGGTGCCTCTGTCTTATTGATTTTCAGTTTTCCCAAGGTATATTCCCTAGACTGGAAGTGCCCCTGGCTCTGTACCTCTGTTGTTTACTTGTTTTAGGGAACACAATGCACTTCTCCAGATAGGCAGTTGGCAATTTACATCCCACCCATCAGCATAACCAGGCTCCCTGTTCTCCAGGGCCTGTCTTGCCTTTCTGTTTTTTACACATTTTGCGGATGTCCCTTTTGACCGGTAGGAAGTGATACTTCTTTGTAGTGCTAATTTGCATTGCCCACTTGCTTGCTTGTCCAAAAAGGGCATATGTGTTTTCTCCTTTATATATTCACGTGAAAACCCATGTGCTCTTTATGGCCAGTTCCATAATTTTCGAAGTTGTAATGCTTTTCCTGTGTTTAAAGGCGATTCCATTGTACCTCTTGAAATATGTTTCATGCCATTCTGCCTCATTTTCCCTTCCGCCTCGTGGCTTTCTCTCAACAGATTTTTGGAAGAGAGTAGTCCTTTATAACTCTGCAGGTTAGTGAATTGCTGTGGCCCTGAGCTCCATTTTTCAACTCGCATTTTTGTGAGCTGACCGCAAATCAACAGATTTGCTTCTGGATTTATAATGATTCTGGGGGGGCAGGCTGAGATGTTGGTTAATTCCTCTTTGTGACGGGAAATTATAGTGACATGTGGCTGTCCAAATGCCTACAGCTACTCTCTCATTGGTTCTCTCTCTTCCCTTATATCCTCTGCACAATTTGCCAACTGTGCGAACTAGGAGGTTATAGGGGCTGACTTTCAAAGTTGGGAGATTGATAGTAAAGCAGTTGGAATGTCAAACTGGAGCACAAGGAGAGAAAAAAGTAGTAGAGTTTTAGAAACCTTTCACCATCAGATGGTTTCCATTCTCTAGGTTCCCATACACGTTATAACTGTAGTGATATTCCCTTCTACCTGGAGAGTTGGGAACCATGGAATGGGTGGCAGGCATTATTGCTTTAAAGGGTCTGCATTTTTTCACCCAATCTCACCAATGCTCTCAGTCCCAAGTGACCAGCCTTATGCCACATCCAGCTGCCATTGTAGATAGGGTCATTCCAAATTTCACCAGAAACCCTGAAGGTATTGTGTAAGAATTTTCCTGTTTTTATGTTTTGTTTTGAAATTCATTTTTATATTGGGTTTGAGCTGATTCTCACTGCCATGTTTATGTCGTTCTAGACACACTTGTTTCCCTTACGGAGACATATCAATACATAGGTTTTAAAATTCTTACTAGTCAGATATGTTTCTCTGCGTGGAATAGGGATGTTGAGTTCCATTCACTGAGGAAGGAGTAGGGCTTGTCTCTTCTGTTTTTGGACTATGGAACGGTACCTGTGCTAATATCAATCTTATGTTTTGTGCATCTCCCCACCTCTCTTTCCCCTTAAGCAAGCGTTAGAGTGTTTTCTAAATCTGAGACTCTGTTCTCTTCCCTAATTCAGTTCATATGTAGCCATGTTTACATTCCCTTCATAAGTGATAACTTATGTCAGAATGCACCATGGCCGTTCTCATAATAATGCTCCATGACCCCTGTCATCACAATGCACCATGCCCTGGTTATCACAATGCTCCATGTCCCTTGTCATCACAGTTCTCCACGTCCATGTCATCACAATGCTATATGACACTTCTCAGCAATATGTTAAATGCTCTTGTCATCACAATTCTCCATCCACTTGACATTGCAATGCTCCATGCACTTGTCATCACAATGCTCCATGCACTTGTCATCACAATGCTCCGTGACCCATGTCATCACAATGCTCCCTGACACCTGTCACCACAATGCTTCTTGCCCCTTGTCATTACAGTGCTCCATGATGCTCGACATCACAATTACCCACGGTCTTTTCATCACAAAGCTCCAATGCCAATATCATCACAATGCTCCATGACCACTGTCATCACAACACTCCATGACACCTGACAACACAATGATTCGGCACTCTTGTCATCAAAATATTCCATTCCCTAGTCATCACAATGCTCCATAGCCCCTGTCTTCACAATACTCCATGAAAATTTTCAGCCCAATGTTCCATGACCCTTGTCATCACAATGATCCATGCCCTTGTCATCCCTATGCTCCATGACCCCTGTATTCACAATGCTCCGTGACGCTTGTCATTACAGTGCTCCATGACACATGTCATCACAATGCTCCATGCCTTTGTCAGCAAAATGCTACATGACCTTGTCATTACAATGCTCTATGCGCTTGTCATCACAATACTCCATTTCCATTGTCATCGCAATCGTCCATGAACCTTGGGATCACATTGCTTCATGCCCTTGTCATCACAATGCTCCATGCTCCTTGAAATCAAAATGATCCATGACCTCTCTCATCACAATGCTCCAAACCCTTGTGATCACAGTGTTCCATAACACTTGTCATCACAACGCTCCATGATGCCTGTCATCACAATACTCCGTGCCCTTTTCATCACAATGCTCCATGACATTTGTCATCACAATTCTCAATACACTTGTCATCACAATGCTCCATTTCCATTGTCATCACAATGCTCCATGTCATTGTCATCACAATGCTCCATGAACCCTCTCATCACATGGCTCCATGCACTTGTCATCACAAAGCTCCATGACACTTGTCATCACAATGCTTGATGCCCTCCTCATCACAGTGCTCCATGCCCTTGTCATTACAATCCTGCATGACCCATGTATCACAGTGTTCCATGCCCTTGTCATCACAATGATCCATGCGCTCTTCATCACAGTGCTCCAAAATCCCTGTAATCACAATGCTCCATGTCCTTGTCATCACAAAACTCCATGACGCATGTCATCAGAATGCTCCATGGACTTCTCATCACAATGTTCCATGCCCTCGTCATCACAATGCACCAAGACCACTGTAATCACGATGCTCCATGCCCCTTTTCATCAGAATGCTCCATGAGACTTGTCATCACAAGTCTCCATGGTCTTCTCATCACAGTGCTCCAGGACCTTGTCATCACCATGCTCCATTCCCTTGTCATCACAATGCTCCATGACACCTGTCATCACAGTAAACCATGAAATTTTTCAGCCCAATGCTCCACGACCTATTCATTACAATGCTCCATGGCCAATATCATCACAGTGTTCCATGACCACTGTCAACACAACACTCCATGACACCTGACAACACAATGATCCGGGACTCTTGTCATCACAATGCTGCATTCCCTAGTCATCACAATGCTCCATGACCCCTGTCATCACAACACTCCATGAACAATTACAGCCCAGTGCTCCATGACCCTAGTCATCACAATGATGCATGCCCTTGTCATCCCAATGATCTATGAGCCCTGTATTCAAAATGCTCTGTGACGCTTCTCATCACAGTGCTCCATGACACCGGTCATCACAATGCTCCATACCTTTGTCAGCAAAATGCTACATGACATTGTCATTACAATGCTCTATGTGCATGTCATCACAATACTCCATTTCCATTGTCATCACAATCCTCCATGAAACTTGGGATCACATTGCTTCATGCCCTTGTCATCACAATGCTCCATGCTCCTTGAAATCAAAATGATCCATGATCTCTGTCATCACAATGCTCCAAACCCTTGTGACCACAGTGTTCCATAACACTTGTCATCACAACGCTCCATGATGCCTGTCATCACAATACTCCATGCCCTTTTCATCACAATGCTCCATGACCTTTGTCATCACAATTCACAATACACTTGTCAACACAATGCTCCCTGACACTTGTCATCAGAATGCTCCTTAAACACTGTCACGAAAAGGCTACATGCCTTTTTCATCACAATGACCCTTGCCGTTTTCATCACAATGCTCCGTGCCATTGTCATCAAAATACTCCACAAGCTTGTCATCAGAATGCTCCATGACCCTTGTCATCACAATTCTCCATGCACTTGTCAGCACAATGCTCCCTGACCCTTGTCATCACAATGCTCCATTACCTTTGTCAACAGAATCCTCCATGACACTTGGCATCACAATGCTCCATGCCATTGTCATCACAATGGGCCATTACATATGTCATCACAATGCTCCCTGACACCTGTCTTCACAATACTGCATGACCTGGTCATCAGTAGGCTCCATGCCCTTGTCATCACAATGTGCCATTCCAACTGTCATCACAATTATCCATGAAACTTATTAGACCAATGTTCCATGCCCTTGTCATCACAGTGCTCCATGCACTTGTTATCACAATCCTCCATGTCCCCTGTCATCACAATGCTCCGTGACTCCAGTTATCACAATGCTTCATGACCTTTGTCATCACAATGGTCCATGCCCTCGTCATCAACAGTCTGTGTGACCTTTTTAACCACAATGCTCCATGAACTTTTCATCACAATGCTCTTTGACCCTTGTCATCACAATGCTCTATGCCTTTCTCAGCACAATGCTCCATGACGCTTGTCATCACAATGCTCCATGCGCTTGTCAGCACAATGCTCCATGACACATGTCATCACAATGCTCCATGACCCCTGTCATCACAATGGTCCGTGACTCCAGTCATCACAATGCTTCATAACATTTGTCATTACAATGTTCCATGCCCGCGTAATTACAAGGCTCTGTGACCTTTGTAACCACAATGCTCCTTGAACTTTTCATCACAATTTTCTGTGACCCTTGTCTTCACAATGCTCCATATCTTTGTCAGAGCAATGCTCCATGACCATTGTCTTCACAATGTGCCACACACATTTCATCACAACGGTCCACAATTTTGTCATTGCAATGCTCCATAAATCTTGTAATCACAATGCTCCATGCACTTCTCATCAAAATGCTCTCTCATGAGAGATATCACAGTGTTCCATCACTAGTCATCACAATACTCCCTCACCCCTGTAATCACAATGTTCCATGACCCTGTCATCACACTGCTACATCCCCTTATCATCACAATGTTCCATGACACCTGTCATCAAATTGCTCCATGACCCTTTTCATCCCAACGCTCCAAATCCCCTGACATCACAATGTTCTATAACCCCTGCCATCAAAATATTCCATTACACTTTTCATCAAATTGCTGCATGACCCGGTCATCAAAATGCTCCCTGCCCTTCTCATCACAATGCAACATGCCCTTGTCATCAAAATGCTCGATTACATGTCATGACAATGCTCCATGACCCTTGGCATCACAATGCTCCATGTCACTGTCATCACAATGCTCCCTGAACCCTCTCTTCACATTGCTCGATGTCCTTGTCATCACAAAGCTCCATGACAATTGTCATCACAATGCTCGATGCCCTTCTCATCACAACGCTCCATGCCCTTGTCATTACAATCCAGCATGACCCATGTATCATAGTGTTCCCTACCCTTGTCATCAGAAGGCTCCATGCCCACACTCTTCACAATCATCCACGAAATATTTCAGACCAATGTTCCATGTCCTTCTCATCACAATGCTCCATTACCCCTGTCATAACAATCCACCATGACCCATGCCATCACAATGTTCCACGGCCTAGTCATCACAAGGTTCCATGACACTTGTCATCACAATGCTAAAGAACCCTGAAATCACAATGCTCCATGTCCTTGTCCTCACAAAGCTCCATGACGCATGTCCTCAGAATGTTCCATGGCCTTCTCATCACAATGCTCCATGCCCTTGTCCTCACAATGCTCCAAAACCCCTGTAAACACAATGCTCCATGCCCCTTTTCATCTCAATGCTCCATGAACCCTGTCATCACAATGCACCATGCCCATCATCACAATGCTTCAGGCTATTGTCATCACAATGAAATCAATATTCTCCATGAACTCTGTCATCATAATGCTCCAAACCCTTGTGATCACAATGTTCCATAACACTTATCATCACAACACCCCATGACGCTCATCATCACAATTATCCATGGTCTTCTCATCTCAATGCTCCATGATCTTCGTCATCACAATGCTCAATACACTTGTCATCACAATGCTAACTGATGCTTGTCGTCAGTATGCTCCTTGAACCCTGTCATGACAAGGCTCCATGCCTTTTTCATCACAATAATCCGTGCCCTTTTCATCACAATGCTCCAAGATCCCAGTAATCACAATGCTTCATGCCCTTCTCATCAAAAAGCTCCATGACACATGTCATCAGAATGCTTCATGGCCTTCTCATCACAATGCTCCATGCCCTTGTCATCACAATGTTCCAAGTCCCCTGTAATCGCAATACTCCATGCCCATTTTCATCAGAATGCTCCATGTGAGTTGTCGTCACAAGTCTCCATGGTCTTCTCATCACAATGCTCCAAGACCTTGTCATCACCATGCTCCATTCCCTTGTCATCACAATGCTCCATGACCCCTGTCATCACAATAATCCATGAGCATTTTCAGCCCAATGCTCCACGACATACTCATCACAATGCTCCATGGCCAGTATCATCACAATGCTCCATGACCTCTGTCATCACAACACTGCATGAAACCTGACAACACAATGATCCGGGACTCTTGTCATCACATTGCTCCATTCCATGGTCATGACAATGCTCCATGACCCCTGTCATCACAACACTCCCTGAACATTATCAGCTCAGTGCTCCAAGACGCTTCTCATCACAATGATCCATGCCCTTGTCATCCCAATGCTCCATGACCCCTGTATTCAAAATACTCCATGACGCTTGTCATAACAGTGCTCCATGACACATGTCATCACAATGCTCCCTGCCTTTGTCAGCAAAATGCTACATGACCTTGTCATTGCAATGCTCTATGCGCTTGTCATCACAATACTCCATTTTCATAGTCATCACAATACTCCATGAACCTTGGGATCACATTGCTTCATGCCCTTGTCATCAAAATGCTCCCTGCTCCTTGAAATCAAAATGATCCATGACCTCTGTCATCACAATTCTCCAAATACTTGTGATCACAATGTTCCATAACACTTGTCAGCACAACGCTCCATGATGCCTGTCATCACAATACTCCATGCCCTTTTCATCACAATGCTCCATGACCTTTGTCATCACAATTCTCAATGCACTTGTCATCACAGTGCTCCCTGACACTTGTCATCAGAATGCTCCTTAAACCCTGCCACGAAAAGGCTCCATGCCTTTTTCATCACAATGCCCCATGCCGTTTTCATCACAATGCTCCATGTCATTGTCATCACAATGGGCCATTACATATGTCATCACAATGCTCCCTGACACCTCTCTTCAAAATACTGCATGACCTGGTCATCACAATGCTCCATGCCCTTGTCATCACAATGCGCCATTCCAACTGTCATCGCAATAATCCATGAAACATATTTGAGCAATGTTCCATGCCTTTGTCATCACAATGCTCCATGCCCTTGTTATCACAGTGTTCCATGACCCCTGTCATCACAATGCTCCGTGACTCCAGTCATCACAATGCTTCATGACCTTTGTCATCACAGTGGTCCATGCCCTCGTCATCAACAGTCTCTGTGACCTTTTTAACCACAATGCTCCATGAAATTTTCATCACAATGCTCTTAGTCCCTTGTCATCATAATGCTCTATGCCTTTCTCAGCACAATACTCCATGACCCTTGTCATTACTATGCTACATGTGCTTGTCAGCACAATGCTCCATGACACATGTCATCACAATGCACCATGAGCCTGTCATCACAGTGCTCCACCATCTTGTCATCACAATGCTCCAAATATTTGTCATCACAATGCTCCATGCACTTCTCATCAAAATGCTCTCTCACCATGATATCACAATGCTACATCAGTATTTGTCACAATACTCCCTCACCCCTGTCATCACAATGTTCCATGACTTCTGTCATCAAAATGTTCCATGACACTTTTCATCCAATTGCTCCATGACCCTGTCATCACAATGCTCCCTGCCCTTCTCATCACAATGCACAACGCCCTTGCCATCAAAATGCTCCATGACCTTTGTCATCATAAAGATCCATGACCCTTGGCATCACAATGCTCCATGTCCTTGTCATCACATTGCTCCATGCCCTGTCTTCACATAGCTCCATGACACAAGTCATCAGAATGCTCCATGGCCTTCTCATCAAAATGCTCCATGCCCTTGCCATCACAATGCTCCATTACCCCTGTCATAATAATGCTGCATGACCCCTGCCCCCACGGTGTTCCATGGCCTTGTCATCAAAAAGCTCCATGACCCTTCTCATCACAATGCTCCATGAACACTGTAATCACAATGCTCTATGCCCCTTTTCATCTCAAAGATCCATGAACCCTGTTATCAAAATGCACCATGCCCATTATCATAATGCTTCATGCTATTGTCATCACAATGAAATCAAAATGCTCCATGACCTCTGTCATAACAATGCTCCAAACCCTTGTGATCACAATATTCCATAACACTTGTCATCACAATGCCCCATGACGCTCGTTATCACAATTATCCATGGTCTTCTCATCACAATGGTCCATGACCTTCGTCATCACAATGCTCAATACACTTGTCATCACAATGCTCCCTGACACTTGTTGTCTGTATGCTCCTTGAACCCTGTCATGACAAGGTTCCATGCCTTTTTCATCACAATGATCCATGCCCTTTTCATCACAATGCTCCAAGACCCATGTAATCACAATGCTCCATGCCCTTGTCATCACAAAACACAATGACGCTTGCCATCAGGATTCTCCTTTGTCTTCTACTCACTATGCTCCATGCCCTTGTCATCACAATGTTCCAAGACCCCTGTAATCACAATGCTCCATGCCCCTTTTCTTCAGTATGCTCCATGAGACTTGTCATCACAAGGATCCATGGTTTTGTCATCACAATGCTCCAGGACATTGTCATCACAATGCTTCACGACCTTGTCATGAAAATTTCCAATGGCCCTTGTCATCATAATGCTCCAAGCCCTAATCATCACAATGCTCTATTATATTTGTCATCACAATTCTCAATTACATTTGGCATCACAATGCTCCATGGCATTTTCATCGCAATGGCCCATGACATATGTCATCACAATGCTCCCTGACACCTGTCTTCACACTACTCAATGACCTTCTCATCACAATGCTCCATGCCCTTGTCATCACAATGCACCATGTCCACTCTCATCACAATAATCTATGAAACTTCTCAGACCAATGCTCCATGCCCGTGTCATCACAATCGTCCATGACCCCTGTCATCACAATGCTCCGTGACTCCAGTCATCACAATGCTTCATAACGTTTGTCATCACAATGGTCCATGCCCGTGTCATCACAAGGCTCTGTGACCTTTGTAACCACAATGCTCCATGAAATTTTCATCACAATTCTCTGTGACACTTGTCATCACAGTGCTCCATGTCTTTGTCAGAACAATGCTCCATGACCATTTTCATCACAATGTGCCACGTGCATTTCATCACAACGGTCCACAAACTTGTCATTGCAATGCTCCATAAACGTTGTAATCACAATGGTCCATGCACTTCTCATCAAAATGCTCTCTCACCAGAGATATCACAATGTTCCATCACTAGTCATCACAATACTCCCTCACCCCTGTAATCACAAGGTTCCATGACACTGTCATCACAATGCTACATCCCCTTATCATCACAAAGTTCCATGACCCCTGCCATCACAATGTTCCATAACCCCTGTCATCAAAATGCTCCCTGACCATTTCCATCCCAAAGCTCCAAGTCCCCAGACATCACAATGGTCTATAAACCCTGCCATCAAAATATTCCATTACACTTTTTATCAAATTGCTGCATGACCCGGTCATCAAAATGCTCCCTGCCCTTCTCATTACAATGCACCATACCCTTGTCATCAAAATGCTCCATGACTTGTCATCACAAAGCTCCATGACCCTTGGCATCACAATGCTCCATGTCATTGTCATCACAAAGCTCCATGAACACTCTCATCACATTGCTCCATGCCCTTGTCATCACAAAGCTCCATGACACTTGTCATCACAATGCTCGATGCCATTCTCATCACAATGCTCCATGCCCTTGTCATTACAATCCTGCATGACCCATGTATCACAGTGTTCCTTGCCCTTGTCATCACAATGCTCCATACCCACTCTCATCACAATAATCCATGAAATATTTCAGACCAAAGTTCCATACCCTTCTCATCACAATGCTCCATTACTCCTGTCATAACAATGCACCATGACCCCTGCCATCACAATCTTCCGTGGCCTAGTCATCACAAGGTTCCATGACACTTCTCATCACAATGCTCAAGACCCCTGAAATCACAATGCTCCATGCCCTTGTCATCACAAAGCTCCATGACGCATGTCATCAGAATGTTCCATGGCCTTCTCATCACAATGTTCCATGCCCTTGTCAGCACAATGCTCCAAGATCCTTGTAATCACAATGCTCCATGCCACTTTTCATCTCAATGCCCCATGAACCCTGTCATCACAATGCACCATGCCCATTATCATAATGCTTCAGTCTATTGTCATCACAATGAAATCAATATTCTGCATGTCCTCTGTCATCATAATGCTCCAAACCCTTGTGATCACAATTTTGCATAACACGAATCATCACAACACCCCATGATGCTCATCATCACAATTATCCATGGTCTTCTCATCACAATGCTCCCTGATCTTTGTCATCACAATGCTCAATACACTTGTCATCACAATGCTCCCTGACACTTGTCGTCAGTATGCTCCTTGAACCCTGTCATGACAAGGCTCCATGCCTTTTTCATCACAATGATCCATGCCGTCTTCATCACAATGCTCCAAGATCCCTGTAATCACAATGCTCCATGCCCTTGTCATCACAAAACTCCATGACGCATGTCATTAGAATGCTCCTTGGCTTTCTCATCACCATGCTCCATGCCTTCGTCATCACAATGCACCAAGACACCTGTAATCACAATGCTCCATGCCCCTTTTCATCAGAATGCTCCATGAGACTTGTCATCACAAGTCTCCATGGTCTTCTCATCACAGTGCTCCAGGACCTTGTCATCACCATGCTCAAATCCCTTGTCATCACAATGCTCCATGACACCTGTCATCACAATAATCCATGAACATTTTCAGCCCAGTGCTCCACGACCTACTCATCACAATGTTCCATGGCCAATATCATCACAATGCTCCATGACCACTGTCATCACAACACTCCATGACACCTGACAACACAATGATCCGGGACACTTGTCATCACAATGCTCCATTCCCTAGTCATCACAATGCTCCATGACCCCAGTCATCACAACACTCCATGAACATTTTCAGCCCAGTGCTCCATGATCCTTGTCCTCACAATGATCCATGCCCTTGTCATCCCAGTGCTCCATGACCCCTGTATTCACAATTATCCGTGACGCTTGTCATCACAGTGAGCCATGACACATGTCATCACAATGCTCCATGCCTTTGTCAGCAAAATGCTACATGACCTTGTCATTACAATGCTCTATGCGCTTGTCATCACAATACTCCATTACCATTGTCATCACAATCCTCCATGAACCTTGGGATCACTTTTCTTCATGCCCTTGTCATCACAATGCTCCATGCTCCTTGAAATCAAAATGATCCATGACCTCTGTCATCACAATGCTCCAAACCCTTGTGATCACAATGTTCCATAACACTTGTCATCACAACGCTCCATGATGCCTGCCATCACAATACTCCATGCCCTTTTCATCACAATGCTCCATGACCTTTGTCATCACAATTCTCAATACACTTGTCATCACAATTCTCCCTGACACTTGTCATCAGAATGCTCCTTAAACCCTGCCACGAAAAGGCTCCATGCCTTTTTCATCACAATGCCCCATGCCGTTTTCATCACAATGCTCCATGTCATTGTCATCAAAATACTCCACAAGCTTGTCATCAGAATGCTCCATGACCCTTGTCATCACAATTCTCCATGCACTTGTCAGCACAATGCTCCCTGACCCTTGTCATCACAATGCTCCAAGCCATTGTCATCACAACGCTCCATTACCTTTGTCATCAGAATCCTCCATGACACTTGGCATCACAATGCTCCATGCCATTGTCTTCCCAATGGGCCATTACATATGTCATCACAATGCTCCCTGACACTTTTCTTAACAATATTGCATGACCAGGTCATCACAATGCTCCATGCCCTTGTCATCACAATGCACCATTCCAAATGTCATCGCAATAATCCATGAAACTTATTAGACCAATGCTCCAGTCCCTTGTCATCACAATGCTCCATGCCCTTGTTATCACAAATGTCCATGACCCCTGTCATCACACTGCTCCATAACTCCAGTCATCCCAATGCTTCATGACCTTTGTCATCACAGTTTTCCATGCCCTCGTCATCAACAGTCTCTGTGACCTTTTTAAGCACAATGTTCCATGAACTTTTCATCACAATGCTCTTTGACCCTTGTCATCACAATGCTCTATGCCTTTCTCAGCACAATGCTCCATGACCCTTGTCATCACAATGCTCCATTCGCTTGTCAGCACAATGCTCCATGACACATGTCATTACAATGCTCCATGACCCCTGTCATCACAATGCTCCGTGACTCCAGGCATCTCAATGCTTCATAACGTTTGTCATCACAGTGGTCCATGCCCGTGTCATCACAAAGCTCTGTGACCTTTGTAACCGCAATGCTTCATGAACTTTTCATCACAATTCTCTGTGATACTTGCCATCACAATCCTCCATGTCTCTGTCAGAACAATGCTCCATGACCATTGTCTTCACAATATGCCACGCACATTTCATCACAACGGTCCACAACCTTGTCATTGCAATGCTCCATAAACCTTGTAATCACAATGCTCCATGCCCTTCTCATAAAAATGCTCTCTCAGAAGAGATATCACAGTGTTCCATCACTAGTCATCATAATACTCCCTCACCCCTGTAATCACAATGATCCATGACACTGTCATCACACTTCTACATCCCCTTATCATCACAATGTTCCATGACAACTGCCATTAAAATCCTCCATGATCCGTTTCATCCCAAAGCTGCAAGACCCCTGACATCACAATGTTCTATAATCCCTGGCATCAAAATGTTCCATTACAATTTTCATCAAATTGCTGCATGACCCGGTCATCAAAATTCTCCCTGAACTTCTCATCACAATGCACCATGCCCTTGTCATCAAAATGCTCCATGACTTGTCATCACAATGCTCCATAATTATTGTAATGCTCCATTATTGATGACACTTGTCATCAGAATGCTCCTTGAACCCTGTCACGAAAAGGCTCCATGCCTCTTTCAACACAATGCCCCATGCCGTTTTCTTCACAATGCTCCATGCCATTGTCATCAAAATACTCCACAAGCTTGTCATCAGAATGCTCCATGACCGTTGTCATCACAATTCTCCATGCACTTGTCAGCACAATGCTCCCTGACCCTTGTCATCACAATGCTCCATTACCTTTGTCAACAGAATCCTCCATGACACTTGGCATCACAATGCTCCATGCCATTGTCATCACAATGGGCCATTACATATGTCATCACAATGCTCCCTGACACCTCTCTTCAAAATACTGCATGACCTGGTCATCACAATGCTCCATGCCCTTGTCATCACAATGCGCCATTCCAACTGTCATCACAATAATCCATGAAACTTATTAGACCAATGTTCCATGCCTTTGTCATCACAATGCTCCATGCCCTTGTTATCACAATCCTCCATGACCCCTGTCATCACAATGCTCCGTGACTCCTGTTATCACAATGCTTCATGACCTTTGTCATCACAATGGTCCATGCCCTCGTCATCAACAGTCTCTGTGACCTTTTTAACCACAATGCTCCATGAAATTTTCATCACAATGCTCTTAGTCCCTTGTCATCACAATGCTCTATGCCTTTCTCAGCACAATACTCCATGACCCTTGTCATTACTATGCTACATGTGCTTGTCAGCACAATGCTCCATGACACGTCATCACAATGCACCATGAGCCTGTCATCACAGTGCTCCACCATCTTGTCATCACAATGCTCCAAATATTTGTCATCACAATGCTCCATGCACTTCTCATCAAAATGCTCTCTCACCATGATATCACAATGCTACATCAGTATTTGTCACAATACTCCCTCACCCCTGTCATCACAATGTTCCATGACTTCTGTCATCAAAATGTTCCATGACACTTTTCATCCAATTGCTCCATGACCCTGTCATCACAATGCTCCCTGCCCTTCTCATCACAATGCACAACGCCCTTGCCATCAAAATGCTCCATGACCTTTGTCATCATAAAGATCCATGACCCTTGGCATCACAATGCTCCATGTCCTTGTCATCACATTGCTCCATGCCCTGTCTTCACATAGCTCCATGACACAAGTCATCAGAATGCTCCATGGCCTTCTCATCAAAATGCTCCATGCCCTTGCCATCACAATGCTCCATTACCCCTGTCATAATAATGCTGCATGACCCCTGCCCCCACGGTGTTCCATGGCCTTGTCATCAAAAAGCTCCATGACCCTTCTCATCACAATGCTCCATGAACACTGTAATCACAATGCTCTATGCCCCTTTTCATCTCAATGATCCATGAACCCTGTTATCAAAATGCACCATGCCCATCATCATAATGCTTCATGCTATTGTCATCACAATGAAATCAAAATGCTCCATGACCTCTGTCATAGCAATGCTCCAAACCCTTGTGATCACAATATTCCATAACACTTGTCATCACAATGCCCCATGACGCTCGTTATCACAATTATCCATGGTCTTCTCATCACAATGGTCCATGACCTTCGTCATCACAATGCTCAATACACTTGTCATCACAATGCTCCCTGACACTTGTTGTCTGTATGCTCCTTGAACCCTGTCATGACAAGGTTCCATGCCTTTTTCATCACAATGATCCATGCCCTTTTCATCACAATGCTCCAAGACCCATGTAATCACAATGCTCCATGCCCTTGTCATCACAAAACACAATGACGCTTGCCATCAGGATTCTCCTTTGTCTTCTACTCACTATGCTCCATGCCCTTGTCATCACAACGTTCCAAGACCCCTGTAATCACAATGCTCCATGCCCCTTTTCTTCAGTATGCTCCATGAGACTTGTCATCACAAGGATCCATGGTTTTGTCATCACAATGCTCCAGGACATTGTCATCACAATGCTTCACGACCTTGTCATGAAAATTTCCAATGGCCCTTGTCATCATAATGCTCCAAGCCCTAATCATCACAATGCTCTATTATATTTGTCATCACAATTCTCAATTACATTTGGCATCACAATGCTCCATGGCATTTTCATCACAATGGCCCATGACATATGTCATCACAATGCTCCCTGACACCTGTCTTCACACTACTCAATGACCTTCTCATCACAATGCTCCATGCCCTTGTCATCACAATGCACCATGTCCACTCTCATCACAATAATCTATGAAACTTCTCAGACCAATGCTCCATGCCCGTGTCATCACAATCGTCCATGACCCCTGTCATCACAATGCTCCGTGACTCCAGTCATCACAATGCTTCATAACGTTTGTCATCACAATGGTCCATGCCCGTGTCATCACAAGGCTCTGTGACCTTTGTAACCACAATGCTCCATGAAATTTTCATCACAATTCTCTGTGACACTTGTCATCACAGTGCTCCATGTCTTTGTCAGAACAATGCTCCATGACCATTTTCATCACAATGTGCCACGTGCATTTCATCACAACGGTCCACAAACTTGTCATTGCAATGCTCCATAAACGTTGTAATCACAATGGTCCATGCACTTCTCATCAAAATGCTCTCTCACCAGAGATATCACAATGTTCC
This sequence comes from Mesoplodon mirus, assembly GCF_964341445.2. Lineage (NCBI taxonomy): Eukaryota > Metazoa > Chordata > Mammalia > Artiodactyla > Ziphiidae > Mesoplodon > Mesoplodon mirus. The sequence goes on along the minus strand of NW_028295746.1, from coordinate 475,821 downwards.
ATCACTAGTCATCACAATACTCCCTCACCCCTGTAATCACAAGGTTCCATGACACTGTCATCACAATGCTACATCCCCTTATCATCACAAAGTTCCATGACCCCTGCCATCACAATGTTCCATAACCCCTGTCATCAAAATGCTCCCTGACCATTTCCATCCCAAAGCTCCAAGTCCCCAGACATCACAATGGTCTATAAACCCTGCCATCAAAATATTCCATTACACTTTTTATCAAATTGCTGCATGACCCGGTCATCAAAATGCTCCCTGCCCTTCTCATTACAATGCACCATACCCTTGTCATCAAAATGCTCCATGACTTGTCATCACAAAGCTCCATGACCCTTGGCATCACAATGCTCCATGTCATTGTCATCACAAAGCTCCATGAACACTCTCATCACATTGCTCCATGCCCTTGTCATCACAAAGCTCCATGACACTTGTCATCACAATGCTCGATGCCATTCTCATCACAATGCTCCATGCCCTTGTCATTACAATCCTGCATGACCCATGTATCACAGTGTTCCTTGCCCTTGTCATCACAATGCTCCATGCCCACTCTCATCACAATAATCCATGAAATATTTCAGACCAAAGTTCCATACCCTTCTCATCACAATGCTCCATTACTCCTGTCATAACAATGCACCATGACCCCTGCCATCACAATCTTCCGTGGCCTAGTCATCACAAGGTTCCATGACACTTCTCATCACAATGCTCAAGACCCCTGAAATCACAATGCTCCATGCCCTTGTCATCACAAAGCTCCATGACGCATGTCATCAGAATGTTCCATGGCCTTCTCATCACAATGTTCCATGCCCTTGTCAGCACAATGCTCCAAGATCCTTGTAATCACAATGCTCCATGCCACTTTTCATCTCAATGCCCCATGAACCCTGTCATCACAATGCACCATGCCCATTATCATAATGCTTCAGTCTATTGTCATCACAATGAAATCAATATTCTGCATGTCCTCTGTCATCATAATGCTCCAAACCCTTGTGATCACAATTTTGCATAACACGAATCATCACAACACCCCATGATGCTCATCATCACAATTATCCATGGTCTTCTCATCACAATGCTCCCTGATCTTTGTCATCACAATGCTCAATACACTTGTCATCACAATGCTCCCTGACACTTGTCGTCAGTATGCTCCTTGAACCCTGTCATGACAAGGCTCCATGCCTTTTTCATCACAATGATCCATGCCGTCTTCATCACAATGCTCCAAGATCCCTGTAATCACAATGCTCCATGCCCTTGTCATCACAAAACTCCATGACGCATGTCATTAGAATGCTCCTTGGCTTTCTCATCACCATGCTCCATGCCTTCGTCATCACAATGCACCAAGACACCTGTAATCACAATGCTCCATGCCCCTTTTCATCAGAATGCTCCATGAGACTTGTCATCACAAGTCTCCATGGTCTTCTCATCACAGTGCTCCAGGACCTTGTCATCACCATGCTCCAATCCCTTGTCATCACAATGCTCCATGACACCTGTCATCACAATAATCCATGAACATTTTCAGCCCAGTGCTCCACGACCTACTCATCACAATGTTCCATGGCCAATATCATCACAATGCTCCATGACCACTGTCATCACAACACTCCATGACACCTGACAACACAATGATCCGGGACACTTGTCATCACAATGCTCCATTCCCTAGTCATCACAATGCTCCATGACCCCAGTCATCACAACACTCCATGAACATTTTCAGCCCAGTGCTCCATGACCCTTGTCCTCACAATGATCCATGCCCTTGTCATCCCAGTGCTCCATGACCCCTGTATTCACAATTATCTGTGACGCTTGTCATCACAGTGAGCCATGACACATGTCATCACAATGCTCCATGCCTTTGTCAGCAAAATGCTACATGACCTTGTCATTACAATGCTCTATGCGCTTGTCATCACAATACTCCATTACCATTGTCATCACAATCCTCCATGAACCTTGGGATCACTTTTCTTCATGCCCTTGTCATCACAATGCTCCATGCTCCTTGAAATCAAAATGATCCATGACCTCTGTCATCACAATGCTCCAAACCCTTGTGATCACAATGTTCCATAACACTTGTCATCACAACGCTCCATGATGCCTGCCATCACAATACTCCATGCCCTTTTCATCACAATGCTCCATGACCTTTGTCATCACAATTCTCAATACACTTGTCATCACAATTCTCCCTGACACTTGTCATCAGAATGCTCCTTAAACCCTGCCACGAAAAGGCTCCATGCCTTTTTCATCACAATGCCCCATGCCGTTTTCATCACAATGCTCCATGTCATTGTCATCAAAATACTCCACAAGCTTGTCATCAGAATGCTCCATGACCCTTGTCATCACAATTCTCCATGCACTTGTCAGCACAATGCTCCCTGACCCTTGTCATCACAATGCTCCAAGCCATTGTCATCACAACGCTCCATTACCTTTGTCATCAGAATCCTCCATGACACTTGGCATCACAATGCTCCATGCCATTGTCTTCCCAATGGGCCATTACATATGTCAACACAATGCTCCCTGACACCAGTCTTCACAATACTCCATGACCTGGTCATCACAATGCTCCATGCCCTAGTCACCACAGTGCACCATTCCAACAGTCATCGCAATAATCCATGAAACTTATTAGACCAATGATCCATGCCCTTGTCATCACAATGCTCCATGACCCTTGTCATCAAAATGCTCCATGAACTTTTCATCACAATGCTCTTTGATCCTTGTCATCACAATTCGCTATGCCTTTCTCTGCACAATGCTACATGACCCTTGTCATCACAAAGCTCCATGTGCTTGTCAGCACGATGCTCCATGACTCATGCCATCACAATGAACCAAGCGCTTGTCATCACAGTGCTCCACAATCTTGTCACCACAATGCTCCATAAAACTTGTCATCAAAATGCTCTCTCACCACAGATATCACAATGTTACATCCCTATTCGTCACAATACTCCCTCACCCCTGTTATCACAGTTTTCCATGACTCCTGTCATCACAATGCTACATGCACTTATCATCACAATGTTCGATGACCCCTGACATCACAATGCTCCATAACCCCTGTCATCAAAATGCTCCATTTCCTTTTAATCAAAATGCTCCATGACCCCTGACATCACAATGTTCCATAACCCCTGTCATCAAAATGTTCCATAAGACTTTTCTTCAGATTGCTCCATGACCCTGTCATCACAATGATCCCTGCCCTTCTCATCACATTGCACAACGCACTTGTCATCAAAATGCTACATGACCTTTGTCATCACAAAGATCCATCACACTTGGCATCACAATGCTCCATGTCATTGTCATCACAATGCTCCATGAAAGCTCTCATCACATAGCTCCATGCCTTTGTCATCACAAAGCTCCATGACACATGTCATCAGAATGCTCCATGGCCTTCTCATCACAATGCTCCATGCCCTTGCCATCACAATGCTCCATTACCCCTGTCATAAAAATGCTCCATGACCCCTGCCATCACGATGTTCCGTGGCCTTGTCATCACAAGCCTCCATGACCTTTCTCATCACAATGCTCCAAGACCCCGTAATCACAATGCTCCATGCCCATTTTTTATCACAATGATCCATGAACCCTGTCATCACAATGCACCATGCCCATCATCATAATGCTTCATGCTACTGTCATCACAATGAAATCAAAATGCTCCATGACCTCTGTCATAACAATGCTCCAAACCCGTGTGATCACAATATTCCATAACACTTGTCATCACAGTGCCCCATGACACTCGTCATCACAATTATCCATGGTCTTCTCATCACAATGCTCCATGACCTTTGTCATCACAATGCTCAATACACTTGTCATCAAAATGCTCCCTGACACTTGTTGTCTGTATGCTCCTTGAACCCTGTCATGAAAAGGCTCCATGCCTTTATCATCACAATGATCCATGCCCTTTTCCTCACAATGCTCCAAGACCCCTTTAAACACAATGCTCCATGCCCTTGTCATCACAAAGCTCAATGAATCATGCCTTCAGTATGCTCCTTTGACTTCTCCTCACAATGCTCCATGCCCATGTCATCACAATGTTCCAAGACCCCTGTAATCACAATGGTCCATGCCCCTTTTCATCAGTATGCTCCAAGAGATTTATCATCACAAGTCTCTATGGATTTCTCATCACAATGCTCCAGGACCTTGTCATCACAATGCTTCACGACATTGTCATGAAAATTCTCAATGGCCCTTGTCATCATAATGCTCCAAGCCCTAGTCATCACAATGCTCCATTATATTGTCATCAAAATCCTCCATTACCTTTGGCATCACAATGCTCCCTGCCATTATCATTGCAATGGACCATGACATATGTCATCACAATGCTCCCTGACACCTGTCTTCACAATACTCCATGACCTTCTCATCACAATGATCCATGCCCTTGTCATCACAATGCACCATGTCCAATGTCATCACAATACTCTATTAAACTTGTCAGACCAATGCTCCATGCCCCTGTCACCAAAATGCTCCATGCCCTTGTCATCACAATGCTCCATGACCCCTGTCATCACAATGCTCAGTGACTCCAGTCATCACAATGCTTCATAACATTTGTCATCACAATGGTCCATGCCCGCGTCATCACAAGGCTCTGTGACCTTTATAACCACAATGCTCCATGAACTATTCATCACAATGCTCCATGACCCTTGTCATCACAATGTGCTACGTGATTTTCATCAAAACGATCCAAAAATTTGTCATGGTAATGCTCCATAAACCTTGTAATCACAATGCTCCATGCCCTTCTCATCACAATGCTCCATTACGCCTGTCATAACAATGCTCCATGACCCCTGCCCTCACAATATTCCACGGCCTTGTCATCACTAGGCTCCATGACACTTGTCATCACAATGCTCCAAGACGCCTGTAATCACAATGCTCCATGCCCTTGTCATCACAAAGCTCCATGACACATGCCATCAGAATGTTTCATGTCCTTCTCATCAAAATGCTCCATGCCCTTGTCATCACAGTGCTCCAAGATCCCAGTAATCACAATGCTCCATGAATATTTTCAGCCCAATGCTCCATGACCCTTGTCATCACAATGATCCATGCCCTTGTCATCCCAATGCTCCATGACCCCTGTATTCACAATGCTCCGTGACGCTTTTCATCACAGTGCTCCATGACAGCAGTCATCATAATGCTCCATGCCCTTGTCATCCCAATGCTCCATGACCCCTGTATTCATAATGCTCCGTGACGCTTGTCATTACAGTGCTCCATGACACCTGTCATCACAATGTTCCATGCCTTTTTCAGCAAAATGCTACATGACTTTGTCATTACCATGCTCTAAGCGCTTGTCATCACAATACTCCATTACCATTGTCATCACAATCCTCCATGAATCTTGGGATCACATTGATACATGCCCTTGTCATCACAATGCTCCATGCTCCTTGAAATCAAAATGATCCATGACCTCTGTCATCACAATGCTCCAAACACTTGTGATCACAAAGTTCCATAAAACTTGTCATCACAACGCTCCATTATGCCTGTCATCACAATACTGCATGCACTTTTCATCACAATGCTCCATGACCTTTGTCATCACAATTCTCAATACACATGTCATCACAATGCTCCCTGACACTTGTCGCCAGAATGCTCCTTGAACCCTGTCACGAAAATGCTCCATGACTTTTTCAACACAATGCCCCATGCCGTTTTCATCACAATGCTCCACGCCACTGTCAGCAAAAAACTCCACAAGCTTATCATGAGAATGTTCCATGACCCTTGTCATCACAATTCTCCATGCACTTTTCAGCACAATGCTCCCAGACCTTGTCATCTCAATGCTCCAAGCCACTGTCAGCACAATGCACCATTACCTTTGTCATCCGAATCCTCCATGACACCTGGCATCACAATGCTCCATGCGATTGTCATCACAATGGGCCATTACATATGTTATCACAATGCTCCCTGATACCTCTCTTCACAATACTGCATGACCTGGTCATCACAATGCTCCATGCCCTTGTCACCACAATGCACCATTCCAACAGTCATCGCAATAATCCATGAAACTTATTAGACCAATGCTCCATGCCCTTGTCATCACAGTGCAGCATGACCCTTGTAATCACAATGCTCCATGAACTTTTCATCCCAGTGCTCTTTGATCCTTGTCATCACAATGCTCTATGCCTTTCTCAGCGCAATGCTACGTGACCCTTGTCATCACAATGCTCCATGCGCTTGTCAGCACGATGCTCCATGACACATGTCATCATAATGCACCATGCGCTTGTCATCACAGTGCTCCACAAGCTTGTCATCACAATGCTCCATAAAACTTGTCATCACAATGCTCCATGCACAACTCATCAAAATGCTCTCTCACCACAGATATCACAATGTTACATCACTATTCGTCACAATACTCACTCACCCCTGTTATCACAATGTTCCATGACCACTGTCATCACAATGCTACATGCACTTATCATCACAATGTTCGATGACCCCTGACATCACAATGCTCCATAACCCCTGTCATCAAAATGTTCCATGACCCTTTTCATCATAATGCTCCATGACCTCTGACATCACAGTGTTCCATAACCCCTGTCATCAAAATGTTCCATGACACTTTTCATCAAATTGCTCCATGACCCTGTCATCACAATGCTCCCTGCCCTTCTCATCACAATGCACAACACCCTTGTCATCAAAATGCTCCATGACTTTTGTCATCACAACGATCCATGAACCTTGGCATCACAATGCTCCATGTCATTGTCATCACAATCCTCCATGAACACTCTCATCACATTGCTCCATGTCCTTGTCATCACATAGCTCCATGAAACATGTCATCAGAATTCTCCATGGCCTTCTCATCACAATGCTCCATGCCCTTGCAGTCACAATGCTCCATTGCCCCTGTCATAACAATGCTCCATGATCCCTGCCATCACGATGTTCCGTGGCCTTGTCATCACAGTGCTCCATGACACCTGTCATCACAATGCTCCATGACTTTGTCAGCAAAATGCTACATTACCTTGTCATTACAATGCTCTATGCACTTGTCATCACAATACTCCATTTCCGTTGTCATCACAATCCTCCATGAACCTTGAGAGCACATTGCTTCATGCCCTTGTCATCACAATGCTCCATGCTCCTTGAAATCAAAATGATCCATGTCCTCTGTCATCACAGTGCTCCAAACCCTTGTGATCCCAGTGTTCCATAACACTTGTCATCACAATGCTCCCTGACACTTGTCATCAGAATGCTCTTTGAACCCTGTCACGAAAAGGCTTCATGCCTTTTTCATCACAATTCCCCATTCCGTTTTCATCACAATGTTCCGTGACCATTTTCATCAAAATGCTCCATGACTTTGTCTGAAAAATGTTCCATGACCCTTGTCATCACAATGTGCCATTCGCTTTTCATCACAACGATCCAGAAAATTGTCATTGCAATGCTCCATAAACCTTGTAATCACAATGCGCCATACACTTCTCTTCAAAATGCTTTCTCACCAGAGATATCACAGTGTTCCATCACAAGTTGTCACAATACTCCCGCACTACTGTAATCAAAATGTCCCATGACCCCTGTCATCACAATGCTACATCCCTTTATCATCACAATGTTCCATGACCCCTGACATCACAATATTCTATAACCCCTGTCATCAAAATGTTCCAATACACTTTCCATCATATTGCTGCATGACCCTGTCATCAAAATACTCCCTGCCTTTATCATCACAATGCACCATGCACTTGTCATCAAAATGTTCCATGACATTTGTCATCACAAAGCACCATGACCGTTGGCATCACAATGCTCCATGTCATTGTCATCACAGTGCTCCATGAACCCTCTCATCACATTGCTCCATGTCCTTGTCATCACAAAGCTCCATGACACTTGTCATCAAAATGCTCTATGCCCTTCTCATCACAATGCCCCATGACCTTGTCATTATAATCCTTCATGACCCATGTATCGCAGTGTTCCATGTCCTTATCATCACAATGCTCTATGCCCACTCTCATCACAATAATCCAAGAAACTTATTAGACCAATGCTCCATTCCCTTGTCATCACAATGCTCCATGCCCTTGTTATCACAATGCTCCATGACCCCTGTCATCACAATGCTCCATGCCTCCATTCATCAAAATGCTTCATGACCTTTGTCATCACAATGGTCCATGCCCTCGTCATCAGCAGTCTCTGTGACATATTTAACCACAATGCTCCATGAACTTTTCATCACAATGCTCTTTGACCCTTGTCATCACAATGCTCTATGCCTTTCTCAGCACAATGCTCCATGACCCTTGTCATCACAATGCTCCATGCGCTTGTCAGCACAATGCTCCATGACCCATGTCATCACAATGCACCCTGCACTTTTCATCACAGTGCTCCACAATCTTGTCACCACAATGCTCCATAAAACTTGTCATCACAATTCTCCATGCACTTCTCATCAAAATGCTCTCTCAACACTGATATCACAATGTTACATCACTATTCATCAAAATACTCCCTCACCCCTGTCATCACAATATTCCATGACTTCTGTCTTTGCAATGCTACATGCACATATCATCACAAAGTTCGATGACCCCTGACATCACAATGTTCCATAACCCCTGTCATCAAAATGCTCCATAACAATTTTCCTCAAAATGCTCAATGACCCCTGACATCACAGTGTTCCATAACACCTGTCATCAAAATATTCCATGACCCTTTTCATCAAATTGCTCTATAACACTGTCATCACAATACTCCCTGCCCTTCTCATCACAATGTACCACGCCCTTGTCATCAAACTGCTCCATGACCTTTGTCATCACAAGGATCCATGATACTTGGCATCTCAATGCTCCATGCCATTGTCATCACAATGCTCCATGAACCCTCTAATCACAATGCTCCATGCACATTTGCATCTCAATGCTCCATGAACCCTGTCATCAAAATGCACCATGCCCATCATCATAATGCTTCAGGCTATTGTCATCACAATGAAATCAAAATATTTGATGTTCTGTCTCATCACAATGCTCCAAATCCTTGTGATCACAATGTTCCATAACACTTATCTTCACAATGTTCCATGACGCTCATCATCACAATTATCCATGGTCTTCTCATCACAGTGCTCCATGACCTTTGTCATCACAGTGCTCTATACACTTGTCATCACAATGCTCCCTGACACTTGTCATCAGTATGCTCCTGGAACACTGTCATGACAAAGCTCAATACCATTTTCATAACAATGATCCATGCCAATTTCATCACAATGCTCCAAGACACCAGTAATCACAGTGCTCCAGGCCCTTGTCATCACAATGCCCCAAGACCCCTGTAATCACAATACTCCATGCCCCTTTTCATCTGAATGCTCCATAAAACATGTTATTACAAGGCTCCATGGTCTTCTCATCACAATTCTCCAGGAACTTTTCATCACAGTGCTCCATTCCCTTGTCATCACAATGCTCCATGACGCATGTCCTCACAATAGTTCCTGAATATTTTCAGTCCAATTCTCCAGGAACTTCTCATCACAATGCTTCATGATCCCTATCATCACAATGCTCCATGACCACTCTCATCACAAGGCTCCATGACCCCTGACAACACAGTGATCCGGGACTCTTGTCATCACAGTGCTAAATTCCCTAGTCATCACAATGCTCCATGAACATTTTCAGCCCAATGCTCCATGACACTTGTCATCAAAATGATCCATGCCCTTGCCATCCCATTGCTCCATGACCCCTGTAGTCACAATGATCCGTGATGCATCTCATCACAGTGCTCTATGACCCTTATCATCACAAAGCTCCATGCCTGTGTCAGCAATATGCTACATGACCTTGTCATCAAAATGCTCCATTTGCTTGTCATCACAATACTCCCTTAACATTGTCATCACAATCCTCCATGAACCTTGGGATCACATTGCTTCATGCCCTTGTCATCCCAATGCTCCATGGTCCTTGAAAACAAAATGATCCATGACTTCTATCATCACAATGCTCCAAACCCTTGTGATCACAATGTTCCATAACACTTGTCATCACAACGCTCCATGATGCCTGTCATCACAATACTCCATGTCCTTTTCGTCAAAATGCTCCATGATCTTTTTCATCACAATTCTCCAAACACTTGTGATCACAATGTTCCATAACACTTGTCATCACAACGCTCCATGATGCCTGTCATCACAGTACTCCATGTCCTTTTCGTCAAAATGCTCCATGATCTTTTTCATCACAATGCTCAAAACACTTGTCATCACAATGTTCCCTGACACTTGTCGTCAGAATGCTCCTTGAAACCTGTCATGAAATGGCTTCATGCCTTTTTCATCACAATGATCCCTGTACTTTTCATCACAATGCTCCATGCCATTGTCATCACAATACTCCACAAGCTTGTCATCAGAATGCTCCATGACACTTGTCATCACAATGCTCCATGGCCACTGTCATCACAATGCTCCATACCCCTTGTCATTACTGTGCTCCATGACGCTCGTCATCACAATTATCCATGGTCTTCTCATCACAATGCTCTACGCCCTTGTCATCAAAATGCTCCATGACCCTTGTCATCACAATGCTCCATGGCCACTCTCATCACAATGCTCCATTCCCCTTGTCATTACAGTGCTCCATGACGCTCGTCATCACAATTATCCATGGCCTTCTCATCACAAAGCTCCACGGTCTTGCCCTCACAATGCTCCATGCCCTGGTCATCACACTGCTCCATGTCCTCTGTCATCACAGTTCTCTTCGTTCTTGGCATCACTATGCTCCATGACAGTTCTCATCACCGTGTTACATGATTTGTCATCACAATTCTCTATGCACTTTTCATCGCAATGCTCGTTGACGCTTCTCATCACAATGCTCCATGCCCTTGTCAGCACAGGGCTCCATGACCCATGTCATCACAATGCGCCATGTGCTTGTCATAACAATGCTCCACAACCTTGTCATCACAATGCTCCATAAAACTTGTCATCACAATGCTCCATGCACTTCTTATCAAAATGCTCTCTCACGAATGATATCAAAATGTTCCCTCACTAGTCATCACAATACACCCACTCCCCTGACATCACAATGGTCCACAACTCCATCATGAAAATGTTCCATGACTCCTGACATCACAATGTTCCATAACACCTGTCATCAAAATGCTCCATGACACTTTTCATCAAATTGCTCCATGACCCTGTCATCACAATGCTCCCTGCCCTTCACAAGAGAATTCACCGCACCCTTGTCATCAAAATGCTCCATGACCTTTGTCATCACAAAACTCCATGACCCTTGGCATCACAATGCTCCATGCCATTGTCATCACAATGCTCCAAAAACCTTTCATCACATCGTTCCAAGCCCTTGTCATCACAGTATCCATGATGCTTTTCATCACAATGCTCGATGCTATTCTTCTCACAATGCTCCATGCGCTTGTCATTACAATCCTCCATGTACCATGTATCACAGTGTTCCGAGCCCTTGTTATCTCAATGCTCCTTGCCCCCTCTCATCACAATAATCCATGAAATATCTCAGACCAATGTTCCATGCCCTTTTCATCACAATGATCCAAGACTCCTCTAATCATAATGCTCCATGCCCCTTTTCATCTCAATACTCCATGAACGCTGTCATCACAGTGCACCAATGCACATCATCATAATGCTTCATGCTATTGTCATCACAATGAAATCAAAATGCTCTATGACCTCTGTCATCACAATGCTCCAAATCCTTGTGATCACAATATTCTATAACACTTATCATCACAGCTCCCCATAACGCAAATCCTCACAATTATCCATGGTCTCCTACTCACAATGCTCCATGACATTTGTCATCACAATGCTCAATACCCTTGTCATCACAATGGTCCCTGACACTTGTCATCAGTATGCTCCTTGAACCCTGTCATGACAAGGCTCCATGCCTTTTTCATCACAATGTTACATGTCCTTTTCCTCACAGTGCTCCAAGACCCCTGTAATCACAATGCTCCATGCCCTTGTCATCACAAAGCTCCATGATGCATGTCATCAGAACGCTCCATGACATTCTCATCCCAATGTTCAATGCCCTTGTCATCACAATGCTCCAAGACCCCTGTAATCACAATGCTCCATGACCCTTTTCATCAGAATGCTCCATGAGACTTGTCATCACATGGCTCCATGGTCTTCTCATCACAGTGCTCCAGTACCTTGTCATCACAATGCTCCTTGACCCCTGTCATCACAATACTCCATGAACATTTTCAGCCCAATGCTCCATGACGTTCTCATCACAATGCTCCATGACCTCTGTCATAACAATGCTCCATGACCACTGTCATGACAATGCTCCATGAACCCTGACAACACAATGATCCGGGACGCTTGTCATCAAAATGCTCCATGCCCTTGTCATCCCAATGCTCCATGAACCCTTTAATCACAGTGCTCCATGACGCTTGTCAACACAGTGCTCCATGAACCTTGTCATCACAATGACTTTGTCAGCAAAATGATACATAATCTTGTCATCACAATGCTCCATGTGCTTGTCATCACAATCCTCCATGACCCTTGGGATCATATTGCTTTATGCCCTTATCATCTCTATCTTGCCTTTCTAGTTTTTACAGATTTTCGGATGCCCTTTTTGACCGGTGGGAAGCGAAAATTCTTTGTAGTGTGGATTTGCATTGTGCGCTTGCTTGATTGGCCAAAAAGGGCCTATGCCTTTTCTCCTGAATATATTCAGGAGAAATGTCATACGCTGTTTTTGGCCAAGTGCATTATTCTTGAAGTTGTGATGCCTTTCCTGTGCTTTAAAGGTGATTCCAATTTACCTCTTGAAATATGTTTTGTGCAATTCTGCCTCATTTTCAAGTTCCCTTTGTTGCCTTCCCTCAACAGATTTTTGGAAGGCAGTAGTCCTTTATAACTCTGCAGGTTTTTGATTTGCTTTGCCCCTGAGCTCCAATTTTCAAATCCCATTATTGGGAGCTGACCGCAAATCCACAATTTTGCTTCAGGACCTGTACTGGTTCCAGGGGTGGCTATACTGGTTCCCTGTGGGTGGCTGAGGCTTTGGTTAATTCTTCTTCCTAATGGGAATTTAGAGTGACATGTGTCCGTCCAAATGCCTACATCTACTCTCTGATTGGTTCTCCCTCTTCCCTTTCATCTTCTGCACAATTAGCAAACTGTGCGAACCAGGAGGTTATAGGGGATGACTCTCCTAAGTTGGGAGATTGATAGTAAAGTTGTTGGAATGCCAAACTGTAGCACAAGGAGTGGAAAAAGTAGGAGACTTTCAGAAACCTTTTGCCATCACAGGGTGTCCATTCTCTAGGTTTCCCATACATGTTATAACTGTAGTGATATTCCCTTCTACCTGGAAATTTGGGACCCATGGAATGGTGGCATGCATTACTACTTTAAAGGGTCTGCATTTTCTCTCCCAATCTCACCAGTCCTCTCAGTCCCAAGTGTCCAGCCTTATGTCTCATCCAGCTGTCTTTGCAGATAGGGTCATTCTAGGTTTCATCAGAACCCCTGAAGGAATTGTGTAAGAATTTCGCTGTTTTTTGTTTTGTTTCTGAAATTCATTTTTATAATGGGGTTGAGCTGATTTTCACTGACGTGTTTATGCCGGTCTAGACACACTTGATTCCCTTACAGAGGCATATCAGTACATAGGTTTTAAGATTCTTACTAATCAGATATATTCCTCTGTGGGGAATAGGGGTTTTGAGTCCCGTTCACTGAGGAAGGTGTAGGTCTTGTCTATTCTGTATTTGGTTTATGGAATGATACCTGTGCTAATATCAAACTCTGGTTTTATGCATCACCCCACCTCTCCTTTCCCATTAAGGAGGCATAAGAGTGTTTTCTAAATGTGAGACGCTGCTCTCTTTCCTAATTCAGTTCATGTGTTGTGATGTTGACATTCCCTCTGTAAGTGATATCTTATGATAAGATTCTTTTTCTGTGTGACTAATTTCCCTTAGAATCATCATACCTAAATCCTCTCATTATGCTGCTACTGGCCTTATGACATTGATTTCTCGTCTGAGTGATATTCCGTTGTACAAAATTACCACAAGTTCTTTATGCATTTCTCTTTTTCCTGGGATACTTTAGGTGTACCGAAGTTGAGGTTCTTGTATGCAGAGCAGCCCTAAACTTTGGGGTGCCTGTGTCTTGTTGATATTTAGTCTTCCCAAGTTATATGTCCATGAGTTGAAGTCCCCTTTGCTCGGGGGCTTTGTATTTTAGATGTTTTAGGAAACAGCATACACTTCTTCAGAGTAGCTCTTGGATATTTATACCCCACCCATCAGCGTGACTAGTCTCCCTGTTTTCCATGGCCTCTCCTGCATTTTTGATTTGTACACATTTTTTGGATGGCCTTTCTGAGCAGTGGAAATTGAGACTTGTTTATTGTGCGGATTTGCATTTCCCTCTTGCTTGGTTGGCCAAAAACTCTGTATGTGTTTTTTTCCTGAAGATATTCACGAAAAAAACGCATACACCCTTTTGCCCAACTGCATCATTTTAGAAATTCTGCTGCTTTTCATATGCTTTAAATGTGAGTACAATCTACCTTTTGAAATCTGTTTCCTGCAATTCTGCCTCTCATTCAGATCCTCTTCGTTGCCTTACCTGAATGTATTTTTGGACGTTGGTTATCATTTATATCTTTGCAGGTCTTTGAATTGTCTGCTCCTGAGCTCCATTTTGCAACTCGCTTTTTTTGTGAGCTGACCGCCAAACCATTGGATTGATTCCGGCCCTATTCTGGTTCTGGGGAGGCAGGCTGAGCCTTTGGTTAATTCTTCTTCCTAATGGGAAATTAGAGTGACATGTGCCTGTCAAAACTACTACAGCTAATCTCTCATTGGTTCCTCCTCTTCCCATTTATCCTCTGCAAAAATTGCAAACTGTGTGAAACAGGAGGTTAAAGGTGCTGATTCTCCAAGTCGGGAGATTGTTAGTAATGTGGCTGGAATGGCGAACCCCAGCACCAGGAGATCAAAAATGAGGTGCATTTTAGACACCTCTCCTGAGCACACGGTGTACATTCATCTCGGTTTCGCAGGCATGTTTTCACTGTCAGAAGATTCCCTTGAAAGTGCAGATTTGGGACCCATGGAATGGGTACCAGGCAGTATTACTTTAAAAGGTCTGCATTTCCTCACCCAGCCTCTCTAACATCTCTTAGCGTGCATAGCTTCCAGCCTTATATATCATCCTGCTGTGGGTCTACATGTGTTCAATCCATGTTACATCGTAACCCTTCAACAAAAGTTGTAAGAATTTTTGTCTGTCTCACTGTTTTTATAAATATATTTAAATTTATTTTATATTGGTTACAGCTGATTTTCAAAGCTCTGTTTTTTGCTGCTGTACATCCACTTGATTCATGTACTGTGAGACAACAATAAATTCTTTCTCAGAGGCTTATGAGTCATATGTATTATTTTCCAGTGACTTGAGTGGACTGAGTGCAGTTCTTTGAGGTACCGTGTAGGCCTTGCCAGTTATTCAATTCGGTACTTGGAATGGTATCTTTGCTAATTTCAACCTCCTGGATAATACCTCACCATTCCCCACCTTTCCCATTTAGCAGCCTTATGTCTATTTTCTACATATTTGACTATGTTTCTGTTTTGTAGTTTATTTCATGTGTAGCCATTTTTGATTCCACCTTTAAGTGACATCTTATGATATGTGTCTTTTTCTTTCTGACATGTGTCACTTAGAATGATCGTATGTAACTCCTCCAGAGTTGTTCCAACTGGCCTTATTTCATTGATTTCGGGATGAGTAATATTCCACTCTACATAAGTACCCCATCTCTTTTATACATTTTATCCTTCCAGGGACATTTAGGTTATATCCAAGTGGAGGCCCTTTTTAACAGAGAGGTGGTAAACGTTGGAGTGCCTGTTTTCTGTCATTTTTTTGTTTTTCCCAAGGTATACGCCCATGAGTGCAAGTGCCCTATGCTCTGTAGCTCAGTTTTCAGATGTTTTAGCAAACACAATACACTTCTCCAGAGTGGCCGTTGGCAAATTACATTTCCACTATCAGCCTCACAGGGCTCCCTTTTCTCCTCACCCTGTCCTGCATTTCTGGTGTTTACACTTTATGTGGATGACCCTTCTGACTGATGTGAAGTGATACATTTTGTAGTATTGATTTCCAGTGCCCACCTGTTTGGTTGGATAAAAAGTGTGAATGGCCTTTACTTGAATATATTCAGAAAAAAATGCATACGCCCTTTTGGGCCAACTGCATCATTGGCCATGTTCAGACCCTTTTCTTGTGCTTTAATGGGGAGTCCTTTCTACCTCTTCAAATCTGTTTCCTGCCACACCCCCTTGCTTACAAGTCCTTTTCTGTGACTTACCTCAAGGCATTTTTCGACAATAGATATTTTCAACTCTGCAGTTTCATGAATTTTAGTGCCCCTGATTTCCATTTTTCAACTTGTGTTTTTGGAAACTGGACACAAAACAGCAGGATTTCCTCTAGACCTATTCTCTTTCTGTGGGCAATTCTAGCCTTTGATGAATTTGTCTTCCGGATTGGAAATTAGAGTGGCATGTGCCTGTCCGAAGACCTAAGACTTGTCTCTAAATTTTTCTCATCCTTCCGCTTCATCCTCTGGACAAATTCCAAACTGTGTGCAACAGGACGTTGACGGTGCTGATATCCCCAAGTGAGGAGATTGTTAGGAAAGATGCTGGAGGGTTGAACCCGTGCACCAGGCGATGAGGAGATGTGGTGCCTTTTCCAAACTCTTTCCGATCAAACGGTGTACAATCCTCTAGGTGTGACAGGCATGTTTTAGCTGTAGGAAGGGTCCCGTGCATGGAAGGAGAACACCAGGGATTTTTCCAAATCAGTGCCTCCCCGAACCCCAAACTGGGGAATTTTTAAGCTACGGCTACACGTATGTCCATTAAGGGCCTTGGGAAATAGGCAGAGCCCAAACTTTAGATGATTGAAATCTTCAGGTTCAGAAGCGCTCACCATCGGCCTTGCTTAGGTTACATTTTATCTGTCATTGATAGATGATGTCAATAAAAATATCGATTCTTTTTCAGATTATTTCCCCTTATAGGTTATTGCAAAATATTCAGTGTAGTTCCCTGTGCTATACAGTAGTTCCTTGTTGATGATCTATTTTATACATAGCAGTGTGTATGTGTTAATCCCAAACTGTTAATTTATCCCTTCTCCTACCTTTCCCCTTTCGTAATAATAAATTATAAGATTTTATACTTCTCAGAAATGGGGGAGCTGAAAGAGAGGTATCCTTTTCAATGGAAAAGCATTCAAAACAAGATTGAAGCTTCAGCCAAGAGTATTCGATGTACATCCATGGAAGTAAATCACTTCATTTCTCTAATGTTGACCTGACAAATAAGACAGACGTCTTCACTGAACTTGCTTATAGTAAAGTGATGGAAATATCAAATGTAAGTCTTAGAAAAATCTTATTTTACCCGAGCATTATACACTGCTCTATGTTAACTACAGTTTGGCTCACACATCTGTTCAATGAAGTTACAAAGTTCTCAATTTCTGTTACTGATCATTCAGAGGGGACCCCAACAGGAGTCCCCGTGCCCAGTGTCATTGGAGCCAACAGATCAAGACTGAGTTTGGTTCAGAAGCAAAGGAAACATTATTTTGAAAACAGAATGGAGAGGTGAGAGTGTGCACTTTCCCATGGGCTGTGGGCTGGGATGCTGAGTAGGGATCCCGGCAGCGTCAGTGGGAGTTAGGGGATGGAGCTCTCGAGGGCTGGGTTGGCTGCAGCTCAGGCTCTATGCCGTGCAGTCTGCATGGGACTCCGCTAGCTGAGGTGTCGACCCAGCCATTCTGCACTAGGAAGTCGGGTCTGAAGTGCCGGGTGTGGGACCTCTGCATGCGGAACCCTAGGAGCACGTGAAATTAGACAAAGCACAAAGGAAAAACAGGTTAGAATTTATTTTATTGCCCAGATTCTCTTTTTATCTCCCAGGAATTTTTAATGAACGTTGCCAGAGACGAACACCTCCTCTGCTTTTTGTTCCGTTCCTCATTCTTCGGGTGTTGAGGGTGCAGACCCCTATTTTGTAACTGCTTCATGCTGTGGTGGCAGCCCTGATACCTGGGGGGAGGGGCAAAATGTCTCCCCACCAGCCTCCAGGTGAGGTTGATTGTCCCAAAGCCTCCTGCCTCACTTCTCGTCCACCTGAGCACCAGCATTGGAAGTGTTATAGATTCTAATGACCTTTAAGTGTCCAGGAAAGAGATGCGCAGAGATGCTGTGGTGGCAGGTTTCACCCCACCCCACATTTGTTCTGTGACATTAGGCTGACGTTTTTTGCCAGCCTAGATGCTCTGACCAGTAGTCTGTGCTTTCTTTAATTAGGTCCCTGAATTAATGTACAAACAGCACCATGTGTCAGAGCCCTGCCCGTGCAACACCCAGACAGTCCAGGGTCAGTGGTGATCCGGGACCATGACGTCCACTGAGTCAACGGCCTTTAGAAGTAGCCAGCAGTCCAGTCGGTCATATTGGCCACCATCACCGCGGTGTCTGTAGGGTTTTCTATGGTGAAAGCGTGATATACGTTTCCCCCGCCAAGCTTATTAGCTCCCCACTGGGTGCAGTAAGTCCTGCAAGCAGTAGTCTGCTCTTTCGGGGCACAGTCTTGTTGTTTTCTGAGAGAAACTCCAGGTCAAGTGATGGTCACACGAGTCATCCTGTGGGCCTGTTGCCTCCATTTGTCTCTCCGGAGGTTGGAGTTGGAGGGCCTCCTCACTCGAGGTCAGTGTGTCCACAGTGCGACCCCTGCAACTTCAGGACATGATGGGTGGTTAGGATCACAACGTGGGGTCCTATTCCCTTAGGAGGGAGCTGGCCTTGTGGGCTGCTGATTTCCAGCTTTTTAGATACCCCAGTATCCTGGCCTGATGAGTCGGTGGGCAAAGCCCTTGGTGACCATAGTTTATCATACCTGAAGGGCATTCTTGTGTTGCTCCATTTCAAGTGGTCCCAGTTTTTGCACTAAGGCTCCAAGGGCGATTAACCTTTGACCGGGTATGTAAAGGTCAAAGGGTTTAGCTAAATTAGCGAGTTCCTGGGCAAGGATCTGAATTGACTGCTCTTTCCATTCTTGAAAGGCGGCTTCTGGATATTATTCAAAAGGATCATCATGTTTTCGTGTCAGTGTTTCATGTAGAGGCCCAGCTATTAGACTGTAGTTAGGGATCCAGATGCAGAAAACCTTGGCCTCCCCAGGAACCCCTAAGCTGTCTTCTAGTTTTAGAAGAGGTAAGGCTGCAAATGGCTTCTTCCCTATCCTGGGATGCGTTTCTCTGAATATCTGTGAGAATGAAGCCCAGGCATGTCACCTGAGCCTGTGATACTTGAGCCTTCTTCTTGGACACCTTCTATCCTTTTTTGGCTAGGTAGTTCAGAGGCGTCTTTAGTAGGCCTAGCAATCAGAATGTAATCTGCATATTGAAGGAGGGTTCCCTTTTACAGAGGTAGAACGTTTAGGTTTTTAGAGGACATTTCCCCAATGATGGTGTGGGGATTTTTGAACCATTGGGGCAGGACGGCCCAGCATTATTGCTCGTGTTGCATGTTGTGTCCTGCCACACACAAGCCAAAAATTCTTGTGACTCTGAGATGAATGGAATACAGAAGAAGACATCATTGAAGTGTAATACAGAATGCCATGGCCTGGTGGATGGTAGAATCAGCAGCAGGGTGTAGGAAATAGGAGCTACTGGATGTATATCCTCGGTGGCTTCACTTACTGTCCTGATGTCATTACCAGGTCTCCAGCAGCCCATGGGGTTCTCGTGGTTAGGCCAATCCCAGGATATGGAGCTCACCTGAGCTGGATCCCGCACCCCCACAGCCCACGGGGCTCTCGTGTTCAACTCCCTCCCAGGGTATGGAGATCTCCTGTGCAGCTACCCAGCAGCCCATGGGGCTCTCATATTCAGGTCCCTCCCAGGATACGGAGCTCCCCTGGGCAGGTACCCCAGCAGGGCTGGACACACAGGAACTGTGCACATAGCCCACCTTACAGAGAACCTCCAGCTCACCTGTCACTCACAGCTGACACAGAACACCTCAGAGCAGGACTTGAACTAACAAACAGCAGCTCTGACAGGTCTGTGACCCTGGCTATCACTCTGTGCAGCCTCTCTCTGCCTGGTCTTCCAGACACTTCCACTGCAGCCAGGGCACCAGGCCTCTGTCTCCACCCACCATCACTCCTCTCCCTGACTCCTGGGTTCCTCTCATTAGGATAGGGTCTTCTTGAAGTTGTTTTCCACTCATGGACCAGATAAAATGATAAGAAAACAAGCCGCAGCTGCAGTCCCTTGTCTATCCTGACTCTCAAGGCCCACACCTGTTCCTTGGGACTGATCCGTTTAGCAAGGTTCATTTTCTGCAACTGTGAGCCCCTGAGGGGTGAGGATTGGCTGATTTGGGCAGCCTGACACTGCCTGCCAGCCCCCCCCACAGGTGTGCCTGGGTTGAGGTCAATATAAACACCTCTCCAGTCAGCAAGAGCCCCTGTAGCTGTGACTGACGCCATATTCTCTGCCCCGTCAGCAGTTTCGGGGCTGGGGTGGTGGGAGGGAGGGATGGGCCGTGGCTTTGTGGGTGGCCCAGTGTGAGTGGGGCTCTGCTGGACTTTCTGCAGGAGTAGCCAGGCTGCCACCTGCTAAAGAAGAGGATGTGTCACCCATACCTGCCACTGGAATTTCTCCCCAGGCAGAGGTGAGGAAGTAAAAAAGCAGTGGGGGCTGTGGCAGGAGGGGTATCTCAGGCAGGGAAATGAAAAGCTTCCAGAAGAGCATCTGGGGCCAGGACGATCCTGACTGGCCTGCAGGCACCAAGTCGGCCTGCGTGCTCTCGCTAGTGTGGCTCCACAGCCCTTCCTCTAGGCTTGCAAGTGCTTGTACATAATCAGGTGTTTTACCTGGAAAGGGTGGGAAGAGTTCAGCTGCAGCAGGACTGGGGCTGAGCTCACATTTACTCACAGACGCCTCGACACAGTCCCCCAGCTTTGCAATGAGGATGCTCCTTGTGGGGGAGAGCGCTGCTGACGGCATGGGAGATGATTTCCCACCTCTGACCAACTTAAGAATTTTTTACCACTGGAGCAAGTGCCCTGATACGATTTTCCTCTGTATAACTGGTGAGTTTTTTTTTTTTTCTTTCTTTTTTTCTTTTTGGTTCAAGTTAGATTTTATTTATTCCTCTTTTTTTTAATTTGGAGATATAAACATGGAAATAATGCATTAATATAAAGACGTCTATATGAAGGGAAAAACTTTTTTTCTCTTTTATTTTATTAAATGTTATTTATTTATTTTTAATTTTTTTAAATTTATTTCTTTTATACAGCAGGTTCTTATTGGATATATATTTTATACATATAAGTGTGCACATGTGAATCCCAGGCTCCCAATCCATCCCACCACCACCCTCACATGGCGTTCCCTCCTTGGTGTCCATATGTTTGTTCTCTACATCTGTCTCTATCTCTGCCCTGCAAACTGGTTCATCTGTACCATTTTTCTAGGTTCCACATATATGCATTAATATACAATATTTGTTTTTCTCTTTCTGACTTACTTCACTCTGTATGACAGTCTCTAGATCCATCGAGGTCTCTACAAATGACCCAATTTCATTCCTATGTAAGGCTGAGTAATATTCCGTTGTATATATGTACCACGTCTTTATCCATTCGTCTGTCTGTGGGCACTTAGGTTGCTTTCATTACCTGTCTATTGTAAATAGTGCTGCAGTGAACATTGTGGTGAATGTGTCTTTTTGATTTATGGTTTTCTCTGGGTATATGCCCAGTAGTGGGATTGCTGGATTATATGGTAATTCTATTTTTAGTTTTTTAAGGAACCTCCATACTGTTCTCCATAGAGACTCTATCGATTTACATTCCCAACAATAGTGGAAGAAGGTTCCTTTTCTCCACACCCTCTCCAGCATTTGTTGTTTGTAGATTTTCTGGTGATGCCCATTCTAACAGGTGTGACGTGATACCTCATTGTAGTTTCGATTTCCATTTCTCTAATAATTAGTGATGTTGAGCAGATTTTCATGTGCGTACTGGCCATCGCTATGTCTTCTTGGAAGAAATGTCTATGTAGATCTTCCATTTTTGTATTGGGTTGTTTGTTTTATTAATATTTAGCTGCATGAGCTGTTTATATATATTGGAGATTAATCATTTGTCCATTGATTCGTTTGCAAATATTTTCTGCCATTCTGAGGGTTGTCTTTTCGTCTTGTTTGTAGTTTCCTTCGCTTTGCAAAAGCTTTTACATTTCATTAGGTCCCATCTGTTTAGATTTCTTTTTTATTTCATTACTATAGGAGGTGGATCAAAAAAGATCTTGCTCTGATTTACGTCAGAGTATCCTTCGTAAGTTTTCCTCTCAGAGTTTTATACTGTCTGGTCTTACATTAAGGTCTCTAATCCATTTTGAATATATTTTTATGTATGGTGTTGGGGAGTGTTCTAATTTCATTCTTTTACATGTAGCTCTCCATATTTCCCAGCACCAATGATTGAAGAGACTGTCTTATCTCCATTGTATAGTCTTGCCTCCTTTGTCATAGATTAGTTGACCATAAGTGTGTAGGTTTATCCTTGGGCTTTTTTTTTTCCTTTTACACGTTTATTGAAGTATAATTGCTTTACAATGGAGTGTTCGTTTCTGCCGTATAACAAAGTGAATCAGCTATACATATACAAATATCACCAGATCCCCTCCCTCTTGCATCTCCCTCCCACACTCCATATCCCACCCCTTTATGTGGTCACAAAGCACCGAGCTGATCTCCCTGTTCTATGTGGCTGATTCTCAGTAGTTATCGGTGTTACATTTGGTAATGTATTTATGTCCATGCCACTCTCTCACTTCGTCCCAGCTTACGCATCCCCCTTCCGGTGTCCACAAGTCCTTTCTCTATGTCTGTGTCCTTAATCCTGTCCTGCCACTAGGTTCTTCAAAATCTTTTTTTTTTCTTCATTAGATTCCATATATCTCTGTTAACATACAGTATTTGTTTTTCCCTTTCTGACTTACTTCACTGTGTAGGACAGATTCTAAGTCCATCCACCTCAGTACAAATAACTCAGTTTTGCTTCTTTTTATGGTTGAGTAATATTTGATTGTATATATGTGCCAGATCTTCTTTATCCATTCATCTGTCGATGGACACTTAGGTTGCTTCCATGTCCTGGCTAATGCAAATAGAGCTGCAATGAACATTTTTGTACATAACTCTTTTTGAATTATGGTTTTCTCAAGGCAAGTGCCCAGTAGTTGGATTGTTGTGTCCTATGTTACTTCTATTGTTATTTATTTAAAGGAAACTCCGTACTGTTCTCCCTAGTGCTCATATCATTTTACATTCCCACCCACAGTGCAAGTGTGTTCCCTTTTCTCCAATAAAGGCCTCTCCAGCATTTATTGTTTTGTAGATTTTTTTGATGATTGCCACTCTGACTGCTGTGAGGTGATACCTCAGGGTAGTTTTGATTTGCATTACTCTAATGATTAGTGATGTTCAGCATCCTTTCATGTGTTTCTTGGTAATCTGTATATCTTCTTTGGAGAAATGTCTATTTAGGTCTTCTGCCCGTTTTTGGATTGGGTTGTTTGTTTTTGTGATATTGAGCTACATGAGGTGCTTGTAAAGTTTGGAGATTAATCCTTTGTCAATTGCTTCATTTGAAAATATTTTCTCCCATTCTGAGGGTTGTTTTTGCATCTTGTTTATGTTTTCCTGTACTGTGTAAAACCTTTTAAGTTTCATTAGGTTCCATTTGTGGATTTCTGTTTTTATTTCCATTTCTCTAGGAGGTGGGTCCAAAAGGATCTTGCTGTGATTTATGTCATAGAGTGTTCTGCCTATGGTTTCCTCTAAGTGTTTTATAGTGTCTGGTCTTATATTTAGATCTCTAATCAATTTAGAGTTTATTTTTGTGTATGGTGTTATGGAGTGTTCTAATTTCATTCTTTTATGTGTAGGGGTCCAGTTTTCCCAGCACCAATTACTGAAGAGACTGTCTTTTCTCCATTGTATATCCTTAGCTCCTTTGTCATAGATGAGATAGCCATAGGTATGTAGGTTTATCTCTGGGCTTTCTGTCCTGTTCCATTGATCTGTGTTTATGCCAATCTACATACACTTGATTCCATTATGCAGACATATAAATACATAGGTTTCAAGGTTATTACCAGTCAGATATATTCCTCTTCAGTGAATAGGGTGTTTTGTGTCCAGTTCATTGAGAAAGGAGTAGGTCTTGTCTATTACATATTTGGTATATGGAATGGGATCTGTGCTAATTTCAAACTCTGCTTTCACACATCACCCCACGTCACCTTTCCCCTTAAGGAGGCATAAGTGTGTTTTCTCAATGTGTAACTCTGTTCTCTTTTGAAATTCAGTTCATGTGTAGCCATGTTTACATTTCCTCTATAGGTGATATATTACAATAAGTTTCTTTTTCTTTGTGGCTCATTTCACTTAGCATCATCGTACCTAAAGCCACTCATTATGCTGCTATTGGCCTTATGACATTGATTTTATGTGTGAGTGACTTTCCTTTGTATATAAGTACCACAACATCTATATCCATTTTTTTTCCTTTCCTGGGATATATAAAGTGTACCAAAGTCGAGGTTCTTGTAAACAGAGCAGCCCTAAACTTTGGGCTGGCTGTGTGTTGTGGATTTTTAGTTTTCCCAAAATACACGCCCATGATTGGAAGTGTGCTATACTCTGTAGCTCTGTTTTAGAAAACAACATACAGTTCTCCAGAGAGGCTGTTGGAAATTTACATCCTGTCCATCGGCATAACCTGGCTCCCTTTTCTCCATGGCCTGTCCTGTATTTGTGGATTTTACACTATTTGTGGATGGCCCTTTTGACTGGAGGTAAGGGACACTTCTCTGTAGTGTGGATTTGCAATGCCTGATGGCTTGCTTAGTCAAAAAGGGCAATTGCATTCTTTCCCGAATATATTCAAGAAAATGCGCATAATCCCTTTTCAGCCAAGGGCAACATTGTTGAAATTCTGTCGCTTTTCATGTGCTTTAAAGATGACTCCATTCTACCTCTTTAAATCTGTTTCCTTCAATTCTGCCTTGCATTCAAATCCTCTTCACTGCCTTTCCTCAATATATTTCTGGATGATAGTTGTCCTTTATAATTCTGCAAGTTTGTGAATTGCTGTGCCCCTGATTTCCATTTTTCAGCTCGCCTCTTTGTGAGCTGGCTGCAATACCGCAGGATGGCTTTAGGCCCTAGTCCTGTTCCGGGGCTTCAGGCTGAGCCTTTGGTTAATTATTCTTCCTGATGGGAAACTAGAGTGACATGTACCCATCCAAACACCTACATCTAATCTCTCATTTATTTCCCCTCTTCCTGTTCATCCTCTGCACAGTTTGCAAACTGTGCATAACGGGAGCGAAAAGGCACTGACACTCCAAGTGGGGAGATTTTGAGTAATGCAGATGGAATGGCGAAGCCGAGCACGACAAAAGGAAAAATGAGGTACCTTTTAGAAAACTTTCCCAATTACACAGTGTACCATCCACTGGGTTTCCCATGCATGTTTTAACTGGAGGAAGATTCCCTTAAACCTGGAGAGTTGGGACCACTAGAATGGGTAGCACACAGTATTGCTCTAAGTGGTGTTCTTTTGTTCACACAACCTCAGCAATCTTGTCAGCCCCAAGAGTCCAGTCTTATGTCTCATCCAGCTGTGGGTGTAAAGGTGGTCAATCTAGCTTGCATCACAGGCCCTGAACGTAATTTTTAAGACTTTCTCTCTGTTTTTGCATTTTGCTTTTGAAATTTATTTTTATAAGTGGGTTTAACTGAATTTCAGTGCTGTGTTCATGCCGTTATACACACACATGATTCCTTTATGGAGACATGAGAATACATATGTTTTAAAATACTTAGAGTCAGACATATTCCTCTGCAATGAATAGGGGGTGTTGAGTCCAGTTTATTGTGCCGGGAGTAGGTGTTGTCTATTACATACATGGTATATATAACGGTATCTGTGCTAATTTAAAACTGTGGTTTTATGCATCACCCCACCTCGGCTTTCCCATTAAGCAGGCAGAAGATGTTTTCTAAATGTGTGACTCTGTTGTGTTTGTCATTCAGTTCATGTGTAGTCATGTGTACATTCCCGCTATGAGTGATAACTTATGATAAGATTAGTTACTCTGTAATCTTTCCTAACTCAGTTCATGTGTAGCCATGTTTACAGGACCTTCATAAGTGATATCTTATGATAAGTTTCTTTTTCTCTGTGACTTATTTCACTTAGAATCATCGTACCTGAATCCACTCTTTTTGCTGCTACTGGCCTTATGACATTGATTTCATGGCTGAGGGATATTCCATCGTACGTAAGTACCACAATATCTTGAACCATTTTTGTCTTTCCTGGGATACTTAAGGTGTACCCACGTTGAGGTTCTTGTAAGCAGTGCAGCGCTAAATTTTAGGGTGGCTCTGTCTTATTGATTTTCAGTTTTCCCAAGGTATATTCCCTAGACTGGAAGTGCCCTTGGCTGTGTAGCTCTGTTGTTTACTTGTTTTAGGGAACACAATGCACTCCTCCAGAGAGGCATTTGGCAATTTACATCCCGCCCATCAGCATAACAAGGCTCCCTGGTCTCCAGGGTCTGTCTTGCCTTTCTGGTTTTTACACATTTTGTGGATGTCCCTTTTGACCGGTGGGAAGGGATACTTCATTGTAGTGCAGATTTGCATTGCTGCTTGCTTGCTTGGCCAAAAATGGCGTATGCATTTTCTCCTGAATATACTCAGGAGAAAACTCATACACCCTTTTTGGCCAAGTGCATCATTGTCGAAGTTGTGCCCCTCTTCCTGTGCTTGAAAGGTGATTCCAACGTACCTCTTGAAATCTGTTTCCTGCAATTCTTCCTCATTTTAAAGTCCGCCTCTCTGCCTTCCCTCAAAAGATTTTTGGACGATAGTTGTCCTCTATTACTCTGCCAGTTTGTAAATTGCTGTGCCCCTGAGCTCCATTTTTCAACTCGTTTTTGTGAGCTGACAGCAAATCCAAAATTATGGTTCAAAACCTATACTGGTTCCCGGCGGGTGGCTGAGACATTGGTTAATTCTACTTCCTGCCGGGCAATTAAAGTGACATGTACCTGTCGAAATGCCTAACAGCTACTCTCTCATTGGTTCTCCCTCTTCCCTTTCATCCTCTGCCAATTTGGCAACCTGTGCGAACCAGGAGGTTTTACGGGCTATCGCTCCAAGTTGGGAGATTGATAGTAAAGCCGTTGGAAGTTCAAACTGGAGCACAAGGAGAGGGACTATAAGTTGAGTTTTAGAAACCTTTTGTATTCACAGTGTGTCCATTCTCTAGGTTTCCCATAAATGTTAAGGCTGTAGTAATATTCCCTTACACAAGGAGAGTTGGGACACATGGAATGGGTGCCACATAATATTGCTTTAAAGGGTCTGCATTTGCTCACCCAGTCTCACCAAACCTCTCAGTCTCAAGTGTCCAGCTTTATGCCACATACAGCTCTCGTTGTAGGTAGGGTCATTCCAGGTTTCATCAGAGCCCCTGAAGGAATTGTAAAGATTTTCCCTGTTTTTTTTTGTTTTGTATTTGAAATTTATTTTTGTACTGGGTTTCAGCTGATTCTCACTGCCATGTTTATGCCAGTTTAGACACACTAGATTTCCTTACGGTGACATATCAATACATAGGTTTTAAGATTCTTACTAGTCAGATATATACCTCTGCGCAGAATATTGGGTTTTGCGTCCCTTTCACTGATGAAGGTGTAGGTCCTGTCTATTCCGTATTTTGAATTTGGAATGGTACTTGTACTAATATCAAACTCTGGTTCTATGCATCCCCCCACCTCTCCTTCCTCCTTAAGAAGGCATAAGTGTGTTTTCTAAATGTGAGAAGCTGTTCCCTTTCCTAACTCAGTTCATGTGTAGCCATGTTACAGAAAATTCATAAGTGCTATCTTATGATAAGTTTGTTTTTCAGTGTGACTTATTTCACTTAGAATCATCGTACCTGAATCCATTCATTTTCCTGTTACTGGCATTATGACATTGATTTCATGGCTGAGGGATAATCCATCGTACATAAGTACCACAATTTTTTGAATCATTTTTATCTATCCTGGGATATTTAGAGAGTACTCAATTTGAGATTCTTGTAAGCAGTGCAGCCCTAAATTTTGGGGTGGCTCTATCTTATTGATTTTCAGTTTTCCCAAGGTATATTCCATAGACTGGAAGTCCCCTTGGCTCTGTAGCTCTGTTGTTTACTTGTTTTAGGGAACACAATGCACTCCTCCAGAGAGGCAGTTGGCAATTTACATCCCGCCCATCAGCATAACAAGGCTCCATGTTCTCCAGGGCCTCTCTAGGATTTCTGGTTTTTACACATTTTGTGGATGTCCCTTTTGACTGGTGGGAATTGATACTATTTTGCTGGGCAGATTTGTATTGCCCACTTGCTTGCTTGGCCAAAAAGGGCGTATGCGTTTTCTCCTGAATATATTCAGGAGAAAACGCATACGCCCTTTTTGGCCAAGTGCATCATTGTCGAAGTTGTGCCCCTCTTCCTGTGCTTTACAGGTGATTCCAACGAACCACTTGAAATCTGTTTCCTGCTATTCTGCCTCGCTTAGAAGGTCGCCTCGTTGCCTTCCCTTAACAGATTTTTTGGACGATAGTTGTCCTTTATTACTGTGCCAGTTTGTGAATTGCTGTGCCCTTGAGCTCCATTTTCTAACTCGTTTTTTGTGAGCTGACCACAAGTCCAAAATTTTGGTTCAGGACCTATACTTGTTAATGGCGGGTGGCTGAGACTTTGGTTAATTCTTCTTCCTGCCGGGAATTTAGAGTGACATGTGCCCGTCCAAATGCCTAACAGCTACTCTCTCATTGGTTCCCCCTTTTCCCTTTCATCCTCTTCCAAATTGGCAACCTGAGCAAACCAGGAGGTTAAAGGGGCTGTCTCTCCAAGTTGGGAGATTGATAGTTAAGCAGTTGGAAAGTCAAACAGGAGCACGAGGAGAGGGAAAGTTAGTTGGGTTTTAGAAACCTTTCGTATTCACTGTGTGTCCATTCTCTTGGTTTCCTGTACATGTTATAGCTGTAGTAATATTCCCTACAACATGGAGAGTTGGGAACCATGGAATGGGTGCCATGAATTATTGTTTAAAGGGTCTGCATTTGCTCACCCAATCTCACCAATCCTCTCAGTCCCATGTGTCCAGCCTTATGACACCTCCAGCTGTCATTGTACATAGGGTCATTCCAGGTTTCATCAGAGACCCTGAAGAAATTGTAAAGAATTTCCCTGTTTTTTTGTTTTGTTTTTGAAATTCCTTTTTATAGTGGGTTTGACCTGATTCTCACTGCCATGTTTATGCCAGTCTAAAACACTTGTTTCCCTTATGGAGACATATCAATACATAGGTTTTAAGATTCTTACTAGTCAGATATATTCATCTGCGGGAAATATGGGGTTTTGAGTCCCTTTCACTGAGGAAGGTGTAGGTCTTGTCTATTCCATAGTTGGTTTATGGAACGGTACCTGTGCTTATATGAAACTCTGGTTTTATGCATCACCCCACCTCTCCTTCCCCCTTAAGCAGGCATAAGATTGTTTTCTAAATGTGAGACTCTGTTCTCTTTCCTAACTCAGTTCATGTGTAGCCATGTTTACAGGATCTTCATAAGTGATATCTTATGATACGTTTCTTTTTCTGTGTGACTTATTTCACTTAGAATCATCGTACCTGAATCCACTCATTTTGCTGCTTCTGGTCTTATGACATTGACTTCAAGGCTGAGGGATATTCCATCGTACGTAAGTACCACAATTTTTTGAACCATTTTTTATATTTCCAGGGATACGTAAGGTGTACCCAAGTTGAGGTTCTTGTAAGCAGTGCAGCCCTAAATTTTGGGGTGGCTCTGTCTTATTGATTTTCAGTTTTCCCAAGGTATATTCCCTAGACTCGAAGTGCCCTTGGCTCTGTAGTTCTGTTGTTTACTTCTTTTAGGGAACACTGTGCACTCCTCCAGAGAGGCATTTGGCAATTTACATCCCGCCCATCAGCATAACAAGGCTCCTTGTTCTCCAGGGCCTTTCTTGCCTTTCTGATTTTTACCAATTTTGTGGATGCCCCTAATGACCGGTGGGAAGTGATACTTCTTTGTAGTGCAGATTTGCATTGCCCGCTTGCTTGCTTGGCCAAAAAGGGCGTATGCGTTTTCTCCTGAATATATTCAGGAGAAAACGCATACGCCCTTTTTGGACAAGTGCATCATTGTCGAAGTTGTGCCCCTCTTCCTGTGCTTTAATGGCGATTCCAATGTACCTCTTGAAATCTGTTTCCTGCTATTCTACCTCGCTTTCAAGTCCGCCTCATTGCCTCCCCTCAACAGACTTTTGGACGATAGTTGCCCTTTATTACTCTGCCAGTTTGTGAATTGCTGTGCCCCTGAGCTCCATTTTTTAACTAGTTATTTGTGAGCTGAACGCAAGTCCAATATTTTGGTTCAGGACATATATTGGTTTTCGGTGGGTGGCTGAGACTTTGGTTAATTCTTCTTCCTCCCGGGAAATAAGAGTGACATGTGTCCGTCCAAATGCCTGACAGCTACTCTCTCACTGGTTCTCCCTATTCCCTTTCATCCTCTGCCAAATTGGCCATCTGTGCGAACCAGGAGGTTAAAGGTTCTGTCTCTCCAAGTTGGGAGATTGAAAGTAAAGCAGTTAGAAAGTCAAACTGGAGCACCTGGAGAGGGATTATTCGTTGAGATTTAGAAACCTTTTGTATTCACAGTGTGTCCATTCTCTAGGTTTCCCATACATGTTATAGCTGTAGTAATATTCCCTACAATCTGGAGAGTTGGGACCCATGGAATGGGTGCCATGCATTATTGCTTTAAAGGGTCTGCATTTGCTCACGAATCTCACCAATCCTCTCAGTCCCATGTGTCCAGCTTTATGCCACCTCCAGCTGTCGTTCTAGATAGGGTCATTCCAAGTTTCATCAGAGACCCTGAAGGAATTGTAAAGAATTTCACATTTTTTTGTTTTGTTTTTGAAACTCCTTTTTATAGTGGGTTTGAGCTGATTCTCGGTGCCATCTTTGTGCCAGTCTAGACGCACTTGATTCCCTTATGGAGACATATCAATACATAGGTTTTAAGATTCTTACTAGTCAGATATATTCCTCTGCGGGAAATATGGGGTTCTGAGTCCCTTTCACTGAGGAAGGTGTAGGTCTTGTCTATTCCATACTTGGTTTTTGGAACGCTACCTGTGAATATATCAAATTCTGGTTTTATGCATCACCCCACCTCTCCATCCCTCTTAAGCAGGCATAAGAATTTTTTCTAAATGTGAGACTCTCTTCTCTTTCCTAACTCAGTTCATGTGTAGCCATGTTTACAGGATCTTCATAAGTGATATCTTATGATACGTTTCTTTTTCTGTGTGACTTATTTCACTTAGAATCATCGTACCTGTATCCACTCATTTTGCTGCTACTGGTCTTATGACATTGATTTCATGGCTGAGGGATATTCCATCATACGTAAGTACCACAATTTCTTGAACCATTTTTTTATTTCCTGGGATATTTAAGGTGTACCCAAGTTGAGGATCTTGTAAGCAGTGCAGCCGTAAATTTTGGGGTGGTTCTGTCTTATTGATTTTCAGTTTTCCCAAGGTATATTCCCCAGACTGGAAGTGTCCTTGGCTCTGTAGCTGTGTTGTTTACTTGTTTTAGGGAACACAATGCACTCCTCCAGAGAGGCAGTTGGCAATTTACATCCCGCCCATCTGCATAACAAGCCTCCCTGTTCTCCAGGGCCTCTCTTGAATTTCTGGTTTTTACCCTTTTTGTGGATGTCCCTTTGTACTGGTGGGAAGTGATACTTGTTTGTAGTGCAGACTTACATTGTCCGCTTGCTTGCTTGGCCAAAATGGGTGTATGCCTTTTCTCCTGAATATACTCAGGTGAAAACCCATACGCCCTTTTTGGCCAAGTGCATCATTGTCGAAGTCGTGCCCCTCTTCCTGTGTTTTAAAGGCGATTCCACCGTACCTCTTGAAATCTGTTTCCTGCTCTTCTGCCTCCCGTTCAAGTCCGCCTCGTTGCCTTCCCTCAACAGATTTTTGGATGATAGTTGTCCTTTATTACTCTGCCAGTTTGTGAATTGCTGTTCCCCTGAGCTCCATTTTTTAACTCGCTTTTCATGAGCTGAACGCAAGTCCCATATTTTGGTTTAGGACCTATACTGGTTCCTGGTGGGTGGCTGAATCTTTGGTTAATTCTTCTTCCTCCCGGGAAATAAGAGTGACATGTTTCCGTCCAAATGCCTAACAGCTACTCTCTCTTTGGTTCTCCCTCTTCCCTTTCATCCTTTGCCAAATTGGCAACCTGTGCGAACCAGGAGGTTAAAGGTGCTGTCTCTCCAATTTGGAAGATTGATAGTAAAGCAGTTAGAAAGTGAAACTGGAGCACTAGGAGAGGGACTATTCATTGAGTTTTAGAAACCTTTCGTATTCACAGTGTGTCCATTCTCTAAGTTTCCCGTACATGTTATAGCTATAGTTATATTCCCTTCAACCTGGAGAGTTGGGACCCATGGAATGGGTGCCTTGCTTTATTGCTTTAAAGGGTCTGCATTTGCTCACCCAATCTCAGCCATCCTGTCAGTCCCATGTGTCCAGCCTTATGCCACATCCAGCTGTCGTTGTAGATAGGGTCATTCTAGGTTTCATCAGAGACCCTGAAGGAATTGTAAAGAATTTCCCTTTTTTTCTGTTTTCCAAATTCCTTTTTATAGTGGGTTTGAGCTGATTCTCGGTGCCATCTTTATGCCAGTCTAGACGCACATGATTCCCTAAAAGAGACCTATCAATACATAGATTTTAAGATTCTTACTAGTCAGATATATTCCTCTGCGGGAAATATGGGGTTCTGAGTCCCTTTCACTGAGGAAGGTGTAGGTCTTGTCTATTCCATACTTGGTTTTTGGAACGCTACCTGTGAATATATGAAACTCTGGTTTTATGCATCACCCCACCTCTCCATCCCTCTTAAGCAGGCATAAGAGTTTTTTCTAAATGTGAGACTCTCTTCTCTTTCCTAACTCAGTTCATGTGTAGCCATGTTTACAGGATCTTCATAAGTGATATCTTATGATACGTTTCTTTTTCTGTGTGACTTATTTCACTTAGAATCATCGTACCTGTATCCACTCATTTTGCTGCTACTGGTCTTATGACATTGATTTCATGGCTGAGGGATATTCCATCATACGTAAGTACCACAATTTCTTGAACCATTTTTTTATTTCCTGGGATATTTAAGGTGTACCCAAGTTGAGGATCTTGTAAGCAGTGCAGCCGTAAATTTTGGGGTGGTTCTGTCTTATTGATTTTCAGTTTTCCCAAGGTATATTCCCTTGACTGTAACTGTCCTTGGCTCTGTAGCTCTGTTGCTTACTTGTTTTAGGGAACACAATGCTCTCCTCCAGAGAGGCAGTTGGCAATTTACATCCCGCCCATCAGCATAACAAGACTCCCTCTTCTCCAGGGCCTGTCTTGCCTTTCTGGTTTTTACCAATTTTGTGGATGCCCCTAATGACCGGTGGGAAGTGATACTTCTTTGTAGTGAAGATTTACATTGCTCACTTGCTTGCTTGGCCAAAAAGGGCGTATGCATTTTCTGCTGAATATATGCAGGAGAAAATGCAAACGCCCTTTTTAGCCAAGTGCATCATTGTCGAAGTTGTGCCCCTCTTCCTGTGCTTTAAAGGCGATTCCAACGTACCTCTTGAAATCTGTTTCCTGCTATTCTGCCTCCCTTTCAAGTTTGCCTCGTTGCCTTACCTCAACAGAATTTTGGACGATAGTTGCCCTTTATTACTCTGCCAGTTTGTGAATTGCTGTGCCCCTGAGCTCCATATTTCACTCGTTTTTTCTGAGGTGAACGCAAGTCAAATATTTTGGTTCAGAACATATACTGGTTCCCGGTGTGTGGCTGAGACTTTGGTCAATTCTTCTTCCTCCCTGGAAATAAGAGTGACATATGCCCGTCTAAATGCCTAACAGCTACTCTCTCTTTGGTTCTCCCTCTTCCGTTTCATCCTCTGCCAAATTGGCAACCTGTGATAACCAGGAGGTTAAAGGGGCTGTCTCTCCAAGTTGGGAGATTGATAGTAAAGCAGTTGGAAAGTCAAACCGGAGCACCAGGAGAGGGACTATTAGTTGAGTTTTATAGACCTTTCGTATTCACAGTGTGTCCATTCTCTAGGTTTCCCGTACATGTAATAGCTGTAGTAATATTCCCTTCAACCTGGAGAGTTGGGACCCATGGAATGGTTGCCCCTCATTATTGCTTTAAAGGGTCTGCATTTGCTCACCCAATCTCACCAATCCTCTCAGTCCTAAGTGTCCAGCCTTATGCCACATCCAGCTGTCATTGTAGATATGGTCATTCCAGGTTTCATCAGAGACCCTGAAGGAATTGAAAGAAATTTCCCTGTTTTTTTGTTTTGTTTTTGAAATTCCTTTTTATAGTGGGTTTGAGCTGTTTCTCACTGTCATGTTTATGCCAGTCTAGACACACTTGATTCCCTTATGGAGACATATCAATACATAGGTTTTAAGATTCATACTTTTAAGATATATTACTCTGTTGTGAATATGGGGTGTTGAGTCCCTTTCACTGAGGAAGGTGTAGGTTTTGTCTATTTCGTATTTGGTTTTTGGAACGGTACCTGTACTAACATCAAACTCTGATTTTATGCATCACCCCACCTCTCCTTCCCCCTTAAGCAAGCATAAGCGTTTTTTTTTTAAATGTGAGTCTCTCTTTTCTTTCCTAACTCAGTTCATGTGTAGCCATGTTTACAGGATCTTCATAAGTGATATCTAATGATAAGTTTCTTTTTCTGTGTGACTTATTTCACTTAGAATTATCGTACCTGAATCCACTCATTTTGCTGCTACTGGCCTTATGACATTGATTTCAAGGCTGAGGGATATTCCATCATACGTAAGTACCACAATTTCTTGAACCATTTTTGTCTTTCCTGGGATATTTAATGTGTACCCAAGTTGAGGTTTTTGTAAGCAGTGCAGCCGTCAATTTTGGTGTGGATCTGTCTTATTTATTTTCAGTTTTTCCAAGGTATATTCCCTAGACTGGAAGTGCCTTTGGCTCTGTAGCTCTGTTGTTTACTTGTTTTAGGGAACACAATGCACTCCTCCACAGAGGCAGCTGGCAATTTACATCCCGCCCATCAGCATAACAAGGCTCCCTGTTCTCCAGGGCCTGTCTTGCCTTTCTGGTTTTTACCCATTTTGTGGATGTCCCTTTTGACCGGTGGGAAGTGACACTTCTTTGTAGTGCAGATTTGCATTGCACGCTTGCTTGCTTGTCCAAAAAGGGCATATGCGTTTTCTCCTGCGTATATGCACGTGAAAACCCATATGCCCTTTATGGCCATTTCCATAATTTTCCAAGTTGTAATGCTTTTCCTGTGTTTAAAGGCGAATCCAATGTACCTCTTGAAATCTATTTCATGCCATTCTGCCTCATTTTCCCTTCCGCCTCGTGGCTTTCCTCAACAGATTTTTCAAAGAGAGTAGTCCTTTTTAACTCTGCAGGTTAGTGCATTGCTGTGGCCCTGAGCTCCATTTTTTAACTCGCGTTTTTGTGATCTGACCGCAAATCAACAGTTTTGCTTCTGGACTTATACTGGTTCTGGGGGGCAGGCTGAGACTTTGGTTAATTCCTATTTGTGACGGAAAATTAGAGAGACATGTGGCCGTCCAAATGCCTACAGCTACTCTCTCATTGGTTCTCTCTCCTCCCTTATATCCTCTGCACAATTTGCCAACTGTGCGTACCTGGAGGATATAGGGGCTGACTTTCCAAGTTGGGAGATTGATAGTAAAGCAGTTGGAATGTCAAACTGGAGCACAAGGAGAGAAAAAAGTAGTAGAGTTTTAGAAACCTTTCACCATCAGTTGGTTTCCATATTCTAGGTTCCCATACACGTTATAACTGTAGTGATATTCCCTTCTACCTGGAGAGATGGGAACCATGGAATGGGTGGCAGGCATTATTGCTTTAAAGGGTCTGCATTTTTTCACCCAATCTCACGAAGCCTCTCAGTCCCAAGTGACCAGCCTTATGCCACATCCAGCTGTCATTGTAGATACGGTCATTCCAGGTTTCATCAGAACCCCTGAAGGTATTGTGTAAGAATTTTACTGTTTTTATGTTTTGTTTTGAAATTCATTTTTATAGTGGGTTTGAGCTGATTCTCACTGCCATGTTTATGTCATTCTAGACACACTTGGTTCCCTTACGGAGACATATCAATACATAGGTTTTAAAATTCTAACTAGTCAGATATATTTCTCTGAGGGGAATAGGGATGTTGAGTTCCGTTCACTGAGGAAGGAGTAGGGCTTGTCTCTTCTGTTTTTGGATTATGGAACCGTACCTGTGCTAATATCAATCTTATGTTTTGTGCATCTTCCCACCTCTCTTTCCCCTTAAGCAAGCGTTAGATTGTTTTCTAAATCTGAGACTCTGTTCTCTTCCCTAAATCAGTTCATATGTAGCCATGTTTACATTCCCTTCATAAGTGATATCTTATGTCAGAATGCACCATGGCCGTTCTCATAATAATGCTCCATGTCCCCTGTCATCACAATGCACCATGCCCTGGTTATCAAAATGCTCCATGTCCCTTGTCATCACAATTATCCACGTCCTTGTCATCACAATGCTACATGACACTTCTCATCAAAATGTTACATGCTCTTGTCATCACAATTCTCCATCCACTTGACATTGCAATGCTCCATGCACTTGTCATCACAATGCTCCATGCACATGTCATCACAAAGCTCCATGCCCTTGTCATCACAATGCTCCATGACCCCTGTCATCACAATGCTCCCTGACACCTGTCATCACAATGCTTCATGCACCTTGTCATTACAGTGCACCATGATACTCGATATCACAATTACCCAAGGCCTTCTCATCAAAATGCTCCATGACCACTGTCATCACAACACTCCATGACACCTGAAAACACAATGATTCGGGACTCTTGTAATCACAATGTTCCATTCCCTAGTCATCACACTGCTCCATGACACCTGTCATCACAATACTCCATGAACAATTTCAGCCCAATGTTCCATGACCCTTGTCAAAACAATGATCCATGTCCTTGTCATCCGTATGCTCCATGACCACTGTTTTCACAATGCTCTGTGACGCTTGTCATCACAGTGCTCCATGACACCTGTCATCACAATGCTCCATGCCTTTGTCAGCAAAATGCTACAAGACCTTGTCATTACAATGCTCTATTTGCTTCTCATCACAATCCTCCATGAAACTTGGGATCACATTGCTTCATGCCCAAGTCATCACAATGCTCCATGCTCCTTGAAATCAAAATGATCCATGACCCCTGTCATCACAATGCTCCAAATATTTGTGATCACCATGTTCCATAACACTTGTCATCACAACGCTCCATGAGGCCTGTCATCACAATACTCCATGCCCTTTTCATCACAATGTTCCATGACCTTTGTCATCACAATTCTCAATACACTTGTCATCACAATGCTCCCTGACACTTGTCATCAGAATGTTCCTTGAACCATGTCAGGAAAAGGCTCCATGCCTCTTTCATAACAATGCTCAATGCCGTTTTCATCACAATGCTCCATGCCATTGTCATCAAAATACTCCACAAGATTGTCATCAGAATGCTCCATAACCCTTGTCATCACAATTCTCCATGCGATTATCAGCACAATGCTCCTTGACCCTTGTCATCACAATGCTCCAAGCCATTGTCATCACAATGCTCCATTACCTTTGTCATCAGAATCCTCCATGACATTTGGCATCACAATGCTCCATGCCATTGTCATCAGAGCGAGCCACTACATATGTCATCAGAATGCTCCCTGACACCTCTCTTCACAATACTGCATGACCTGGTCATCACAATGCTCCATGCCCTTGTCATCACAATGCGCCATTCCAACTGTCATCGCAATAATCCATGAAACATATTAGACCAATGTTCCATGCTCTTGTCATCACAATGCTCCATTCTCTTGTTATCACAATTCTTCATGACCCCTGTCATCACAATGCTCCATGACACTTGTCAGTATGTTTCTTGAACCCTGTCATGACAAGGCTCCATGCCTTTTTCATCACAATGTTCCATGCCCTTTCCATCACAGTGCTCCAAGACGCATGTAATCACAATGCTCCATGCCCTTGTCATCACAAAACTCAAGGACGCATGCCATCAGAATGCTCCTTGGTCTTCTCCTCACAATGTGCCACGCCCTTGTCATCACAATGTTACAAGACCCCTGTAATCACAATGCTCCATGCCCCTTTTCATCAGTATGCTCCATGAGACTTGTCATCACAATGCTCCATGCCTTTGTCAGCAAAATGATACATGACATTGTCATCACAATGCTTCACGACCTTGTCATGAAAATTTTCAATGGCCCTTGTCATCATAATGCTCCAAGCCCTAGTCATCACAATGCTCCATTATATTTGTCATCACAATCCTCCATTACATTTGGCATCACAATGCTCCATGCCATTGTCATCGCAATGGACCATGACATATGTCATCACAATGCTCCCTGACACCTGTCTTCACAATACTCCATGACCTTCTCATCACAATGATCCATGCCCTTGTCCTCACAATGCACCATGCCCAATGTCATCACAATAATCCATGAAACTTGTCAGACCAATGCTCCATGCCCCTTCAACACAATGCTCCATGCCCTTGTCATCACAATGCTCCATGAACCCTGTCATCACAATGCTCAGTGACTCCAGTCATCACAATGATTCATAACGTTTGTCATCACAATTGTCCATGCCCGCATCATCACAAGGCTCTGTGACTTTTGTAACCACAATGTTCCATCAACTTTTCATCACAATTCTCTGTGACCCTTGTCATCACAATGCTCCATGTCTTTGTCAGAACAATGGTCTATGACCATTGTCATCACAATGTGCCACGCACATTTCATCAGAGACGACCACAAACTTTTCATTGCAATGCTCCATAAACCTTGTGATCACAATGGTCCATGGACTTCTCATCAAAATGCTCTCTCACCAGAGATATCACAATGTTCCATCACTAGTCATCACAATACTCCCTCACACGTGGAATCACAATGTTCCATGACCCTGTCATCACAGTGCTACATCCACTTATCTGCACAAAGTTCCATGACCCCTGACATCACAATGTTCCATAACCCCTGTCAGCAAAATGCTCCATGACCCTTTTCATCCCAAAGATCCAAGACCCCTGACATCACAAAGTTCTATAAACACTGCCATCACAATATTCCATTACAATTC
The DNA here is from genome assembly GCF_964341445.2 of Mesoplodon mirus. Lineage (NCBI taxonomy): Eukaryota > Metazoa > Chordata > Mammalia > Artiodactyla > Ziphiidae > Mesoplodon > Mesoplodon mirus. Next base: position 436,070 of record NW_028295746.1, on the reverse strand, counting down.
TTATCAAATTGTTGCATGACCCGTACATCAAAATGCTCCCTGCCCTTCTCATCACAATGCACCATGCCCTTGTCATCAAAATGCTCCATGACTTGTCATCACAAAGCTCCATGTCCCATGGCATCACAATGCTCCATGTCACTGTCATCACAATGCTCCCTGAACCCTCTCATCACATTTCTCCATGTCCTTGTCATCACAAAGCTCCATGACACTTGTCATCACAATGCTCGATGCCCTTCTCATGACAGTGCTCCATGCCTTTTTCATTACAATCCTGCATGACCCATGTATCACAGTGTTCCGTGCCCTTGTCATCACAATGATCCATGCCCACTCTCATCACAATAATCCATGAAACATTTCAGACCAATGTTCCATACCCTTCTCATCAAAATGCTCCATTACCCCTGTCATAACAATGCACCATGACTCTTTGCATCACAATGTTCCACTACCTAGTCATCACAAGGTTCCATGACACTTGTCATCACAATGCTCAAGACCCCTGAAATCAAAATGCTGCATGCCCTTGTCATCACAAAGCTCCATGACGCATGTCATCAGAAAGTTCCATGGCCTTCTCATCACAATGCTCCATTCCCATGTCATCACAATGCTCCAAGACCCTTGTAATCACAGTGCTCCATGACCGTTTTCATCTCAATGCTCCATGAACTGTGTCATCACAATACACCATGCCCATCATCATAATGCTTCAGGCTATTGTCATCACAATGAAATCAATATTCTCCATGACCTCTGTCATCATAATGCTCCAAACCCTTGTGATCACAATGTTCAATAACACTTACCATCTCAACACCCCATGACACTCATCATCACAATTATCCATGGTCTTCTCATCACAATGGTCCATGATCTTTGTCATCACAATGCTCAATACAATTGTCATCACAATGCTCCCTGACACTTGTCATCAGTATGCTCCTTGAATCCTGTCATGATAAGGTTCCATGCCTTTTTCATCACAGTGATCCATGCCCTATTCATCACAATGCTCCAAGATCCCTGTAATCACAATGCTCCATGCCCTTGTCAATAAAAAGCTCCATGACGCATGTCATCAGCATGCTTCATGGCCTTCTCATCACAATGCTCCATGCCCTTCTAATCACAATGCTCCAAGACCCCTGTAATCACAATGCTGCATGCCCCTTTTCATCAGAATGTTCCATGAGACTTGTCATCACAATGCTTAATGCGCTTGTCAGCACAATGCTCAATGACACATGTCATCACAATGCACCATGTGCTTGTCATCACAGTGCTCCACAATTTGTCATGACAATGCTCCTTAAAATTTGTCATCACAATGCTCCCTGCCCTTCTCATCACATTGCACAACGCCCTTGCCATCAAAATGCTCCATGACCATTGTCATCACAAAGATCCATGACACTTAGCATCACAATGCTCCATTTCATTGTCATCACAATGCTCCACGAACGCTCTCATCACATTGCTCCATGCCCTTGTCTTCACAAAGCTCCATGACACATGTCATCAGAATGCTCCATGGCCTTCTCATCACAATGCTGCATGCCCTTGCCATCACAAGGCTCAATTACCCCTGTGATAACAATGCTCCATGACCCCTGCCATCACGATGTTCCATGGTCCTGTCATCACAAAGCTCCATGACCCTTCTCATCACAATGCTCCAATAACCCTGTAATCACAATCCTCTATGCCTCTTTTCATCTCAATGATCCATGAACCCTGTCATCAAAATGCACCATGCCCATCATCATAATGCATCATGCTATTGTCATCACAATGAAATTAAAATGCTCCATGACCTCTGTCATAACAATGTTCCAAACACTTGTGATCACAATATACAATATCACTTTTCATCACAATGTCCCATGACTCTCGTCATCACAATTATCAATGGTCTTCTCATCACAATGCTCGATGACCTTTGTTATCACAATGCTCAATACACTTGTCATCAAAATGCCCCCTGACACTTGTTGTCTGTATCCTCCTTGAATCCTGTCATGACAAGGCTCCATGCCATTTTCATCACAATGATCCATGTCCTTTTCATCACAATGCTCCAAGACCCATGTAATCTCAATGCTCCATGCACTTGTCATCACAAAGCTCAATGACGCATGCCATCAGAATGCTCCTTGGTCTTCTCCTCACAATGCTTCATGCCCTTGTCATCACATTGTTCGAAGACCCCTGTAATCACAATGCTCCATGGTTGTCCTCAAAAATCTCCATGACGCATGTCATCAGAATGCTCCATGGCCTTCTCATCACAATGTTCCATGCCCTTGTCATCACAATGCTCCAAGACCCCTGTAATCACAATGCTCCATGCCCCTTTTCATCAGAATGCTCTATGAGACTTGTCATCACAAGTCTCCATGGTCTTCTCATCACAATGCTCCAGGACCTTGTCATCACCATGCTCCATTCCCTTCTCATCACAATGCTCCATGACCCCTGTCATCACAATAATCCATGAAAATTTTCAGCCCAATGCACCACGACCTAATCATCACAATGCTCCATGGCCAATATCATCACAATGCTCCATGACCACTGTCATCACAACACTCCATGTCACCTGAGAACACAATGTTTCGGGACTCTTGTCATCACAATGCTCCATTCCCTAGTCATCACAATGCTCCATGACGCCTGTCCTCACAATGCTCCGTGACTCCAGTCATCACAATGTTTCATAACGTTTGTCATCACAATGGTCCATGCCCGCGTCATCACAAGGCTCTGTGACCTTTGTAACCAAAATGCTCCATGAACATTTAATCACAATTCTCTGTGACCCTTGTCATCACAATGCTCCATGTCTTTGTCAGAACAATTCTCCATGACCATTGTCTTCAAAATGTGCCACGCGCATTTCATCACAATGGTCCACAAACTTGTCACCGCAATGCTCCATAAACCTTGTAATCACAATGGTCCATGCACTGCCCATCAAAATGCTCACTCACCAGTGATATCACAGTGTTCTATCACTAGTCATCACAATTCTCCCTCACCCCTGTAATCACAATGTTCCATGACCCTGTCATCACACTGCTACATCCCCTTATCATCACAATGTTCCATGACCCCTGTCAGCAAAATGCTCCATGACACTTTTCATTCCAAAGCTCCAAGACCCCTGACATCACAATGTTCTATAACCCCTGCAATCAAAATGTTCCATTACACTATTCATCAAATTGCTGCATGACCCGGTCATCAAAATGCTCCCTGCCATTCTCATCACAATGCACCATGCCCTTGTCATCAAAATGCTCCATGACTTGTCATCACAAAGCTCCATGACCCTTGGCATCACAATGCTCCATGTCATTGTCATCACAATGCTCCATGAACACTCTCATCACATTGCTCAATGCCCTTGTCATCACAAAGCTCCATGACACTTGTCATCACAATGCTCGATGCCCTTCTCATCTCAATGGTGCATACACTTGTCATTACAATCCTGCATGACCCATGTAACATAGTGTTCCGTACCCTTGTCATCACAATGCTCCATGCACACTCTCATCACAATAATCCATGAAACATTTCAGACCAATGTTCCATGCCCTTCTCATCACCATGCTCCATTATCCCTGTCATAACAATGCACCATGACACCTGCCATCACAATGTTCCACAGCCAAGTCATCACAATGTTCTATGACACTTGTCATCACAATGCTGAAGACCCCTGTAATCACAATGCTCCATGCCTTTGTCATCACAAAGCTCCATGACGCATGTCATCAGAATGTTCCATGGACTTCTCATCACAATGCTCCATGCCCTTGTCAACACAATGCTCCAAGACCCCTGTAAACACAATGCTCCATGTCCCTTTTCATCTCAATGCTCCATGAAACCTGTCATCACAATGCACCATGCCCATCATCATAATGCTTCAGGCTATTGTCATCAAAATGAAATCAATATTCTCCATGACCTCTGTCATCATAATGCTCCAAAACCTTGTGATCACAATGTTCCATAACACTTATCATCACAACACCCCATGACGCTCATCATCACAATTATCCATGGTCTTCTCATCACAATGCTCCATGACCTTTGTCATCACAATGCTCAATATACTTATCATCACAATGCTCCCTGACACTTGTCGTCAGTATGCTCCTTGAACCCTGTCATGAAAAGGATCCATGCTTTTTCATCCCAATGAGCCATGCCCTTTTCATCACAATGCTCCAAGATCCCTGTAATCAAAATGCTCCATGCCCTTGTCATCACAAAACTCCATGACGCATATCATCAGAATGCTCCATGACCTTCTCATCACAATGCTCCATGCCCTAGTCATCACAGTGCTCCAAGACCCCTGTAATCACAATGCTCCATGCCCCTTTTCATCAGAATTCTCCATGAGACTTGTCATCACTAGTCTCCATGGTCTTCTCATCATGATGCTCCAGGACCTTGTCATCACCATGCTCCATTCCCTTGTCATCACAATGCTCCATGACCTCTGTCATCACAATAATCCATGAATATTTTCAGCCCAATGCTCCACGATCTACTCATCACAATACTCCATGGCCAATATCATCACAATGCTCCATGACCACTGACATCACAATGCTCCAAACTCTTGTGATCACTGTGTTCCATAACACTTGTCATCACAACGCTCCATGATGCCTGTCATCACAATACTCCATGCCCTTTTCATCACAATGCTCCATGACTTTTGTCATCACAATTCTCAATACACTTGTCATCACAATGCTCCCTGACACTTGTGATCAGTATGCTCCTTGAAACCTGTCACGAAAAGGCTCCATGCCGTTTTCATCGCAATGCCCCATGCCGTTTTCATCACAATGCTCCATGCCACTGTCATCAAAATACTCCACAAGTTTGTCACCAGAATGCTCCATGACCCTTGTCATCACAATGCTCCATGAACTTTTCATCACAATGCTCTTTGATCCTTGTCATCACAATTCTCTATGCCTTTCTCAGCACAATGCTCCATGACCCTTGTCATCACAATGCTCCATGCGCTTGTCAGCACAATGCTCCACGACACATGTCATCAGAATGCACCATGCGCTTATCATCACAGTGCTCCACAATCTTGTCATCACAATGCCCCATAAAATTTGTCATCAAAATGCTCCATGCACTTCTCATCCAAATGCTCTCTCACCACTGATATCACAATGCTACATCACTATTTGTCACAATACTCCCTCACCCCTGTCATCACAATGATCCATGACTCCTGTTATCACAATGCTACGTGCACTTATCATCACAGTGTCCGATGACCCATGACATCACAAATTTCCATAACACCTGTCATCAAAATGCTGCATGACCCTTTTCATCCTAAAGCTCCATGACCCTTGGCATTAAAATGTTCTATAACCCATGTCATCAAAATGTTCCATTACACTTTTCATCAAATTACTGCATGAACCTGTCACCAAAATGCTCCCTGCCCTTCTCATCACAATGCACCACACCCTTGTCATCAAAATGCTCCATGACCTTTGTCATCACAAAGCTCCATGACCCTTGGCATCACAATGCTCCATGTCATTGTCATCACAATGCTCCATGAACGCTCTCATCACATTGCTCCATGCCCTTGTCATCACACATCTCCATGACACTTGTCATCACAATGCTCGATGTCCTTCTCATCACAATGATCCATGCCCTTGTCATTACAATCCCCCATGACCCATGTATCACCATGTATGGTGCCCTTGTCATCACAATGCTCCATGCCCACTCTAATCACAATAATCCATGAAACATTTCAGACCAATGCTCAATGCCCTTCTCATCACAATGCTCCATTACTTCTGTCATAACTATGCTCCATGACCCCTGCCATCACAATGTTCCACGGGCTTGCCATCACAAGGCTCCAGGACCCTTGTCATCACAATGCTCCAAGATACCTCTAATCACAATTCTACATGCCCTTGTCATCACAGAGCTCCATGACGCATGTCATCAGAAAGTTTCTTGGCCTTCTCCTCACAGTGCTCAATGCCCATGTCATCACAATGCTCCAAGACCCCTGTAATCACAATGCTCCATGCACCTTTTAATCAGAATGCTCCATGAGACATGTCATCAAAAGTCTCCATGGTCTTCTCATCACAATGCTCCAGGACCTTGTCATCACCATGCTCCATTCCCTTGTCATCACAATCCTCCATGACCCCTGTCATCACAATACTCCATGAATATTTTCAGCCCAATGCTCCATGACATTCTCATCACAATGCTCCATGACCAATATCATCACAATGCTCCATGACCCCTGTCATCACTACAATCCATGACACCTGACAACACAATGATCCGGGACACTTGTCATCACAATTCTCCATGCACTTGTCAGCACAATGCTCCCTGACCCTTGTCATCACAATGCTCCAATCCATTGTCATCACAATGCTCCATTACCTTTGTCATCAGAATCCTCCATGACACTTGGCATCAGAATGTTCCATGCCATTGTAATCACAATGGGCCATTATATATGTCATCACAATGCTCCCTGACACCTCTCTTCACAATAATCTATGACCTGGTCATCACAATGCTCCATGCCCTTGTCATCACAATGCGCCATTACCACTGTCATCACAATAATCTCTGAAACTTATTAGAGCAATGCTCCATGCGCTTTTCATCACAATGCCCCATGACCCCTGTCATCACAATGCTCCGTGACTCCAGTCATCACAATGTTTCATAACGTTTGTCATCAGAATGGTCCATGCCCGCGTCAACACAAGGCTCTGTGACATTTGAAACCACAATGCTCCATGAATATTTCATCACAAGGCTCTGTGAACCTTGTCATCACAATGCTCCATGTCTTTGTCAGTACAATGGTCCATGACCCTTGTCATCACAATGTGCCATGTACTTTTCATCACAATGATCCACAACCTTGTCATCGCTATGCTCCATAAACCTTGTAATCACAATGCTCCATGCACTTCTCATCCAAGTGCTCTCTCACATGAGATATCACAATGTTCCATCACTAGTCATCACAATCCTCCGTCACCCCAGTTATCACAATGTTCCATGACCCCTGTCATCACAATGCTACATCCCCTTATCAGCAAAATGTTCCATGACCCCTGACATCACAATGTTCTATAACCCCTGTCACCAAAATGTTCCATTAAAATTTTCATCAAATTGCTGCATGACCATGTCATCAAAATGCTCCCTGCCCTTCTCAACACATTGCACCACACCCTTGTCATCAAAATGCTCCATGAACTTTGTCATCACAAAGCTTCATGACCCTTGGCATCACAATGCTCCATGACATTGCCATCACAATGCTCCATGAACCCTCTCATCACATTGCCCAATGCCCTTGTCAGCAAAAAGCTCCATGACACTTGTCATCACAATGCTTGATGACCTTCTTATCACAATGCTCCATGCCTTTGTCATTACAATCCCCCATGACCCATGTATCACAGTGTACCGTGCCCTTCTCATCACAATGCTCCATGCCCACTCTCATCACAATAATCCATGAAACATTTCAGACCAATGTTCAATGCCCTTCTCATCACAATGCTCCATTACCTCTGTCATAACAATGCTCCATGACCCCTGCCATCACAATGCTCCACGGCCTTGTCATCACAAGGCTCCATGACCCTTGTCATCACAATGCTCCAAAACCACTGTAATCACAATGCTCCATGCCCTTGTCATCACAAAGCTCCATGACGCATGTCATCAGAAGGTTCCATGGCATTCTCCTCACAATGGTCAATGCCCTTGTCATCACAATGCTCCAAGACCCCTGTAGTCACAATGCTCCATGCCTCTTTTCATCAGAATGCTCCATGAGACTTGTCATCACAAGTCTCCATGGTCATCTCATCACAGTGCTCCAGTACATTGTCATCACCATGCTCCATTCCCTTGTCATCAAAATGCTCCATGACACCTGGCATCACAATACTCCATGAATATTTTCAGCCAAATGCTCCATGACCTTCTAATCACAATGCTCCATGGCAAATATCATCAAAATGCTCCATGACCACTGTCATCACATCACACCATGACACCTGACAACACAATGATCCGGGTCCCTTGTCATCACAGTGCTCCAAGACCCCTGTAATCACAATGCTCCATGACCCCTGTGATCACAATACTCCATGAACATTTTCCGCCCAATGATCCATGACCCTTGTCATCACAATGATCCATGCCCTTGTCATCCCAATGCTCCATGACCCCTGTATTCACAATTCTCCATGACGCTTGTCCTCACAATGCTCCATGACACAGGTCATCATCATGCCTTTGTCAGCAAAATGCTACATGACCTGGTCATTACAATGCTCTATGTGCTTGTCATCACAATACTCCATTACCATTGTCATCACAATCCTCCACGAACCTTGGGATCACATTGCTTCATGCCCTTGTCATCAAAATGCTCCATGCTCCTTGAAATCAAAATGATCCATGACCATTGTCATCACAATGCTCCAAACCCTTGTGATCACAATGTTCCATAACACTTGTCATCACAACTCACCATGATGCCTGTCATCACAATACTCCATGCCCTTTTCATTACAATGCTCCATGACCAATGTCATCACAATTCTCAATACACTTGTCATCACAATGCTCCCTGACACTTGTCCTCAGAAAGCTCCTTGAACCCTGGCACGAAAAGGCTCCATGCCTTTTTCATCACAAAGCCCCTTGCCATTTTCATCACAATGCTCCATGCCATTGTCATCAAAATACTCCACAAGCTTGTCATCAGAATGCTCAATGCCATTGTCATCACAATTCTCCATGCACTTGTCAGTACAATGCTCCCTGACCCTTGTCATCACAATGCTCCAAGCCATTGTCATCACAATGCTCCATTACCTTTGTCATCAGAATCCTCCATGACACTTGGCATCACAATGCTCCATGCCATGGTCATCACATTGGGCCATTACATATGTCATCACAATGCTCCCTGACACCTCTCTTCACAATATTGCATGACCTGGTCATCGCAATGCTCCATGCCCTTGTCATCACAATGCGCCATTCCAACTGTCATCACAATAATCCATGAAACTTATTAGACCAATCCTCCATTCCATTGTCATCACAAAGCTCCATGCCCTTGTTATCACAATGTTCCAAGACCCCTGTAATCAGAATCCTCCATGCGCCTTTTCATCAGTATGCTCCATGAGACTTGTCATCACAAGGCGCCATGGTTTTCTCATCACAATGCTCCAGGAACTTGTCATCACAATGCTTCACGACATTGTCATGAAAATTCACAATGGCCCTTGTTATCATAGTGCTCCAAGCCCTAGTCATCACAATGCTCCATTATATTTGTCATCACACTCCTCCATTACATTTGGCATCACAATGATCCCTTCCATTGTCATCGCAAAGGACCATGACATATGTCATCACAATGCTCCCTGACACCTGTCTTCACAATACTCCTTGATCTTCTCATCACAATGCTCCATGCCCTTGTCATCACAGTGCACCATGTCCACTGTCATCATAATAATCTATGAAACTTGTCAGAACAATGCTCCATGCCCCTTGTCATCAAAATGCTCCATGACCCCTGCCATCACAACGATCCCTGACTCCAGTCATCACAATGCTTCATAAAGTTTGTCATCACAACGGTCCATGCCCGCATCATCACAAGGCTCTGTGACATTTGTAACCACAATGCTCCATGAACTTTTCATCACAATGCTCTGTGACACTTGTCATCACAATGCTCAATGCCTTTATCAGATCAATGCTCCATGACCCTTGTCATCACAATGTTCCGTGCGATTTTCATCACAATGATCCACAACTTTGTCATCACTATGCTCCATAAACCTTGTAATCACAGTGCTCCATGCACTTCTCATCCAAATGCTCTCTCACATGAGATATCACAATGTTCCATCACTAGTCATCACAATCCTACCTCACTCCTGTTATCACAATGTTCCATGACCCCTGTCATCACAATGCTACATCCCCTTATCAGCACAATGTTCCATGACCCCTGACATCACAATGTTCCATAACCCCTGTCATCAAAATGCTCCATGACCCATTTCATCCCAAAGCTCCATGATCCCTGGCATCACAATATTCTATAAACCCTGTCAACAAATTGTTCCATTACACTTTTCATCAAATTGCTGCATGACCCTGTCATCAAAATGCTCCCTGCCCTTCTCATCACAATGCACCACACCCTTGTCATCAAAATGCTTCATGACATTTGTCATCACAAAGCTCCATGACCCTAGGCATCACAAGGCTCCATGCCATTGTCATCACAATGCTCCATGAACTCTCTCATCACATTGCTCCATGCCCTTGTCATCACACATCTCCATGACACTTGTCATCACAATGCTCGATGCCCTTCTCATCACAAGGCTCCATGCCCTTGTCATTACAATCCCACATGACCCATGTATCACAGTGTACCGTGCCCTTGTCATCACAATGCTCCATGCCCAGTCTCATCACAATAATCCATGAAACATTTCAGACCAATGCTCAATGCCCTTCTCATCACAATGCTCCATTACCGCTGTCATAAAAATGCTCCATGACCCCTGCCATCAGAATGTTCCACGGCCTTGTCATCACAAGGCTCCATGACCCTTGTCATCACAATGCTCCAAGACCCCTGTAATCACAATGCTGCATGCCCTTGTCATAACAAAGCTCCATGACGCATGTCATCAGAATGTTCCATGGTCTTCTCCTCACAGTGCTCCATGCCATTGTCATCACAATGCTCCAAGACCCCTGTAATCACAATGCTCCTTGCCCCTTTTCATCAGAATGCTCCATGAGACTTGTCATCACAAGTCTCCATGGTCATCTCATCACAATGCTCCAGGATATTTTCATCAGCATGCTCCATTCCCTTGTCATCACAATGCTCCATGAACACTGTCATCACAATACACCATGAACATATTTAGCCCTATGCTCCATGACCTTCTCATCACAATGCTCCATGACCAATATCATCACAATGCTCCATGAACCCTGTCATCACTACACTCCATGACACCTGACAACACAGTGATCCGGGACACCTGTCATCACAATTCTTCAAGACCCCTGTAATCACAATGCTCCATGACCCCTGTCATCACAATACTCCATGAACATTTTCAGCCCAATCCTCCATGACCCTTGTTATCACAATGATCCATGCCCTTGTCATCCCAATGCTCCATGACCCCTGTATTCACAATGCTCCGTGACGCTTGTCATCACAGTGCTCCATGACCCCTGTTATCACAATGCTCCATGTCTTTGTCAGCAAAATGCTACATGACCTTGTCATTACAATGCTCTATGCGCTTGTCATCACAATACTCCATTTCCATTGTCATCACAATCCTCCATGAACCTTGGAATCACTTTTCTTCATGCCATTTTCATCACAATGCTCCATGCTCCTTGAAATCAAAATGATCCATGACCGCTGTCATCACAATGCTTCAAACCCTTGTGATCACAATGTTCCATAACACTTGTCATCACAACGCTCCATGAGGCCTGTCATCACAATACTCCATGCCCTTTTCATCACAATGCTCCATGACCTTTGTCATCACAATTCTCAATACACTTGTCATCACAATGCTCCCTGACACTTGTCGTCAGAATGCTCCTTGAAACCTGTCACGAAAAGTCTCCATGCGTTTTTCATCACAAAGCCCCATGCCATTTTCATCACAATGCTCCATGCCATTGTCATCAATATACTCCACAAGCTTCTCATCAGAATGCTCCATGACCCTTGTCATCACAATTCTCCATGCACTTGTCTTCACAATGCTCCATGCCCTTGTTATCACAATGTTCCAAGACCCAAGTAATCAGAATGCTCCATGCCCCTTTTGATCAGTATGCTCCATGAGACCTGTCATCACAAGGCTCCATGATTTTCTCATCACAATGCCCCAAGACCTTGTCATCACAATGCTTCATGACATTTTCATGAAAACCCTCAATGGCCCTTGTCATCATAATGCTCCAAGCCCTAGTCATCACAATGCTCCATTATATTTGTCATCACAATCCTCCATTATATTTGGCATCACAATGCTCCAAGCCATTGTCATCGCAATGGACCATGACATATGTCATCACAATGCTCCCTGACACCTGTCTTCACAATATTCCATGCCCTTGTCATCACACTACTCCATGCACTTGTCATCAAAATGCACCATGTCCACTGTCATCACAATAATCTATGAAACTTGTCAGACCGATGCTCCATGCACCTGTCATCACAATGCTCCATGCCCTTGTCATCACAATGCTCCATGACCCCTGTCATCACAATGCTCCGTGACTCCAGTCATCACAATGCTTCATAACGTTTGTCATCACAACGGTCCATGCCCGCGTCATCACATGACTCTGTGACCTTTGTAACCACAATGCTCCATGAACTTTTCATCACAATGCTGCGTGACCCTTGTCATCACAATGCTCCATGTCTTTGTCAGAACAGTGCTCCATGACCCTTGTCATCACAATGTGCCATGCACTTTTCATCACAAAGACCCACAACTTTGACATCGCTACGCTCCATAAACCTTGTAATCACAATGTTCCATGCAATTCTCATTCAAATGCTCTCTCACAATGGATATCACAATGTTCCATCACTTGTCATCACAATCCTCCCTCACCCCTGTTATCACAAGTTTCCATGACCCCTGTCATCACAATGCTACATCCCCTTATCAGCACAATGTTCCATGATCCCTGACATCACAATGTTCAATAACACCTGTCATCAAAATACTCCATGACCCTTTTCATCCCAAAGCTCCATGACCCATGGCATCACAATGTTTTATAACCCCTGTCATCAAAATGTTCCATTACACTTTTCATCAAATTACTGCATGAACCTGTCATCAAAATGCTCCCTGCCCTGCTCATCACAATGCACCACACACTTGTCATCAAAATGCTCCATGACATTTGTCATCACAAAGCTCCATGACCCTTGGCATCACAATGCTCCATGTCATTGTCATCATAATGCTCCATGAACCCTCTCATCATATTGCTCAATGCCCTGGTCATCACAAAGCTCCATGACAATTGTCATCACAATGCTCGATGCCCTTCTCATCACAATGCTCCATGCCCTTGTCATTACAATCCCCCATGACCCATGTATCACAGTGTACGTGCCCTTGTCATCACAATGCTCCATGCCCACTCTCATCACAATAATTCAAGAAACATTTCAGACCAATGCTCAATGACCTTCTCATCACAATGCTCCATTACATCTGTCATAACAATGCTCCATGACCCCTGCCATCACATTGTTCCACGGACTTGTCATCACAAGGCTCCATGACCCTTGTCATCACAATGCTCCAAGACCCCTGTAATCACAATGCTCCATGCCCTTGTCATCACAAAGCTCCATGACGCATGTTATCAGAATGTTGCATGGCCTTCTCCTCACAGTGCTCCATGCCCTTGTCATCACAATGCTCCAAGACCCCTGTAATCACAATGCTCCATGCACCTTTTCATCAGAATGCTCCATGAGACTTGTCAACACAAGTCTCCATGGTCATCTCATCACAATGCTCCAGGACCTTGTCATCACCACGCTCCATTCCCTTGTCATCACAATGCTCCATGACACCTGTCATCACAATACTCCATGAACATTTTCAGCCCAATGCTCCATGACCTTCTAATCACAATGCTCCATGACCAATATCATCAAAATTCTCCATGAAAACTGTCATCAAAACACTCCATGACACCTGACAACACAATGATCCGGGACTCTTTTCATCACAATGCTCCATGACCCCTGTAATCACAATGCTCCATGAACCCTGTCATCACAATACTCCATGAACATTTTCATCCCAATGATCCATGACCCTTGTCATCACAGTGATCCATGCCCTTGTCATCCCAATGCTCCATGACCCCAATATTCAAAATGCTCTGTGACGCTTGTCATCAAAGTGCACCATGACACATGTCATCACAATGCTCCATGCCTTTGTCAGCAAAATGCTACATGACACTGTCCTTACAATGCTCTATGCGCTTGTCATCACAATACTCCATTACCATTGTCATCACAATACTCCATGAACCTTGGGATCCCATTGCTTCATGCCCTTGTCATCACAATGCTCCATGCTCCATGAAATCAAAATGATCCATGACCCCTGTCATCACAATGCTCCAAACCCTTGTGATCACAATGTTCCGTAACACTTGTCATCACAACGCTCCATAATGCCTGTCATCACAATACTCCATGCCCTTTTCATCACAATGCTCCATGACCTTTGTCATCACAATTCTCAATACACTTGTCATCACAATGCTCCCTGACACTTGTCATCAGAATGCTCCTTGAAACCTATCACGGAAAGGCTCCATGCCACTTTCATCACAGTGCCCCATGCGGTTTTCATCACAATGCTCCATGTCATTGTCATCAAAATAGTCCACAAGCTTATCATCAGAATGCCCCATGACGCTTGTCATCACCATTCTCCATGCACTTGTCAGCACAATGCTCCCTGACCCTTGTCATCACAATGCTCCAAGCCATTGTCATCACAATGCTCCATTACCTTAGTCATCAGAATCCTCCAAGACACTTGGCATCACAATGATCCCTGCCATTGTCATCGCAATGGACCATGACATATGTCATCACAATGCTCCCTGACACCTGTCTTCACAATACTCCTTGACCTTCTCATCACAATGCTCCATGCCCTTGTCATCACAATGCACCATGTCCACTGTCATCATAATAATCTATGAAACTTGTCAGACCATAGCTCCATGCCCCTGTCATCACAATGCTCCATGCCCCTTGTCATCAAAATGCTCCATGACCCCTGCCATCACAACGATCCCTGACTCCAGTCATCACAATGCTTCATAACGTTTGTCATCACAACGGTCCATGCCCGCATCATCACAAGGCTCTGTGACATTTGTAACCACAATTCTCCATGAACATTTCATCACAATGCTCTGTGACACTTGTCATCACAATGCTCCATGCCTTTATCAGATCAATGCTCCATGACCCTTGTGTTCACAATGTTCCATGTGATTTTCATCACAATGATCCACAACTTTGTCATCACTATGCTCCATAAACCTTGTAATCACAATGCTCCATGCACTTCTCATCCAAATGCTCCCTCACATGAGATATCACAATGTTCCTTCACTAGTCATCACAATCCTACCTCACTCCTGTTATCACAATGTTCCATGACCCCTGTCATCACAATGCTACATCCCCTTATCAGCACAATGTTCCATGACCCCTGACATCACAATGTTCCATAACCCCTGTCATCAAAATGCTCCATGACCCATTTCATCCCAAAGCTCCATGATCCCTGGCATCACAATGTTCTATAAACCCTGTCAACAAAATGTTCCATTACACTTTTCATCAAATTGCTGCATGACCCTGGCATCAAAATGTTCCCTGGCCTGCTCATCACAATGCACCACAACCTTGTCATCAAAATGCTTCATGACATTTGTCATCACAAAGCTCCATGACCCTAGGCATCACAAGGCTCCATGCCATTTTCATCACAATGCTCCATGAACTCTCTCATCACATTGCTCCATGCCCTTGTCATCACACATCTCCATGACACTTTTCATAACAATGCTCGATGCCCATCTCATCACAATGCTCCATGCCCTTGTCATTACACTCCCACATGACCCATGTATCACAGTGTACCGTGCCCTTGTCATCACAATGCTCCATGCCCAGTCTCATCACAATAATCCATGAAACTTTTCAGACCAATGTTCAATGCCCTTCTCATCACAATGCTCCATTACCTCTGTCATAAAAATGCTCCTTGACCCCTGCCATCAAAATGTTCCACGGCCTTGTCATCACAAGGCTCCATGACCCTTGTCATCACAATGCTCCAAGACCCCTGTAATCACAATGCTGCATGCCCTTGTCATAACAAAGCTCCATGACGCATGTCATCAGAATGTTCCATGGTCTTCTCCTCACAGTGCTCCATGCCCTTGTCATCACAATGCTCCAAGACCCCTGTAATCACAGTGCTCCTTGCCCCTTTTCATCAGAATGCTCCATGAGACTTGTCATCACAAGTCTCCATGGTCATCTCATCACAATGCTCCAGGACCTTTTCATCAGCATGCTCCATTCCCTTGTCATCACAAGGCTCCATGAACACTGTCATCACAATACTCCATGAACATTTTTAGCCCTATGCATCATGACCTTCTCATCACAATGCTCCATGACCAATATCATCACAATGCTCCATGAATCCTGTCATCACTACACTCCATGACACCTGACAACACAATGATCCGGGACACTTGTCATCACAATTCTCCAAGACCCCTGTAATCACAATGCTCCATGGCCCCTGTCATCACAATACTCCATGAACATTTTCAGCCCAATTCTCCATGACTCTTGTCATCACAATGATCCATGCCCTTGTCATCCCTATGCTCCATGACCCCTGTATTCACAATGCTCCATGACGCTTGTCATCACAGGGCTCCATGACACATGTCATCACAATGCTCCATGCCTTTGTCAGCAAAATGCTACATGACCTTGTCATTACAATGCTCTATGCGCTTGTCATCACAATACTCCATTACCATTGTCATCACAATCCTCCATGAACCTTGGGATCACTTTTCTTCATGCCCTTGTCATCATAATGCTCCATGCTCCTTGAAATCAAAATGATCTATGACCGCTGTCATCACAATGCTTCAAACCCTTGTGATCACAATGTTCCATAACACTTGTCATCACAACGCTCCATGATGCCTGTCATCACAATACTCCATGCCCTTGTCATCACAATGCTCCATGACCCCTGTCATCACAGTGTTCCACGGCCTAGTCATCACAATGCTCCATGACTTTGTCAGCAAAATGCTACATGACCTTGTCATTACAATGCTCTATGTGCTTGTCATCACAATACTCCTTTTCCATTGTCATCACTAACCTCCATGAAACTTGGGATCACACTGCTTCATGCCCTTGTCATCAAAATGATCCATGCTCCATGAAATCAAAATGATCCATGACCTCTGTCATCACAATGCTCCAAAACCTAGTGATCCCAATGTTCCATAACACTTGTCATCACAATGCTCCATGATGCTTGTCATCACAAAATTCCATGCCCTTTTCATCACAATGCTCCATGACCTTTGTCATCACAATTCTCATTACACTTGTCATCACAATGCTCCCTGACACTTGTCGTCAGAATGCTCCTTGAACCCTGTCACGAAAAGTCTCCATGACTTTTTCATTACAATGCCCCTTTCCATTTTCATCACAATGCTCCGTGACTGTTGTCATCACAATGCTCCATGCCTTTGTCTAAAGAATATTCCATGACCCTTGTCATCACAATGTGCCATTCGCTTTTCATCACAACGGTCCAGAAACTTGTCATTGCAAAGCTCCATAAACCTTGTAATCACAATGCTCCATACATTTCTCATCAAAATGCTCTCTCACCAGAGATATCACAGTGTTCCATCACTAGTCGTCACAGTACTCCCTCACCCCTGTAATCACAATGTCCCATGACCCCTGTCATCACAATGCTACATCCCTTTATCATCACAATGTTCCATGACCCCTGACATCACAATATTCTATAAACCCTGTCATCAAAATGTTCCAATACACTTTTCATCATATTGCTGCATGACCCTGTCATCAAAATACTCCCTGCCCTTCTCATCACAGTGCATCATGCACTTATCATCAAAATGCTCCATGACCTTTCTCATCACAAAGCGCCATGACCCTTGGCATCACAATGCTCCATGTCATTGTCATCAAAATGCTTCATGAACCCTCTCATCACATTGCTCCATGCCCTTGTCATCACAACGCTCCATGACACTTGTCATCACAATGATCGATGCCCTTCTAATCACAATGCGCCATGACCTTGTCATTACAATCCTCCATGACCCATGTATCACAGTGTTCCATGCCCTTATCATCACAATGCTCTATGCCCACTCTCATCACAATAATCCATTAAATATTTCAGACCAATGCTCCATGCCCTTCTCATCACAATGCTCCTTTACCTCTGTCATAACAATGCTCCATGACACCTGCCATCACAATGTTCCACGGCCTTGTCATCACAAGGCTCCATGACACTTGTCATCACAATGCTCCACGAACCCTCTAATCAAAATACTCCATGCCCTTGTCATCAAAAAGCTACATGACGCATGTCATCAGAATGTTCCATGGCCCTGTCACCGCAATGCTCCATGCCCTTGCCATCACAATGCTCCAAGACCCTTGTAATCAAAATGCTCCATGCGTCTTTTCATCTCAATGCTCCATGAACACTGTCATCAAAATGGACCATGCCCATCATCATAATGCTTCAGGCTACTTTCATCACAATGAAATCAATATGCTCCATGACCTCTGTCATCACAATACTCCAATCCCTTGTGATCACAATGTTCCATAACACTTATCATCACTACACCCTATGACGCTCATCATCACAATTATCCATGGTCTTCTCATCACAATGCTCCATGACTTTTGTCATCACAATGCTCAGTACACTTGTCATCACAATGCTCCCTGACACTTGTCATCAGTCTGCTCCATTAACCCTGTCATGACACGTCTCCATGCCTTTTACATCAAAATGATCCATGCCCTTTTAATCACAATGCTCCAAGACCTCTGTAATCACAATGCTCCATGCCCTTGTCATCACAATGCTCCAAGACCCCTGTAATCACAATGCTCCATGTCCCTTTTCATCAGAGTGCTCTATGAGACTTGTCATCACAAGTCTCCATTGTATTCTCATAAAAGTGCTCCAGGAACTTGTCATCAAAATGCTCCATGATCCCTGTCATCACAATACTCCATGAACATTTTCAGCCCAATGCTCTATAACCTTCTCATCAAAATGCTCCATGACCCCTGTCATCACAATACTCCATGAACATTTTCAGCCCAATGCTCCATGACCCTTGTCATCACAATGATCCATGCCCTTGTCATCCCAATGCTCCATGACCCCTGTATTCACAGTGCTCTGTGACGCTTGTCATCACAGTGCTCCATGACACCTGTCATCACAATGCTCCATGCCCTTGTTATCACATTGTTCCATGATCCCTGTCATCACTATGCTCAGTGACTTCATTCATCACAATGCTTCATGACCTTTGTCATCTCAATGGTCCATGCCCTCGTCATCAACAGTCTCTGTGACCATTTTAACCACAATGCTCCATGAACTTTTCATCACAATGCTCTTTGACCCTTGTCATCACAATCCTCTCTGCCTTTCTCAGCACAATGCTCCATGACACGTCATCACAATGCTCCATGCGCTTGTCAGCACAGTGCTCCATGACACATGTCATCAAAATGCACCATGCGCTTGTCATCACAGTGCTCCACAATCTTGTCATCACAATGCTCCAGAAAACTTGTCATCACAATGCTCCATGCACTTCTCATCAAAATGCTCTCTCACCACTGATATCACAATGTTACATCACCTTTCGTCACAATACTCCCTCACCCCTGTCATCACAATGTTCCATGACTCGTGTCATCACAATGCTACATGCAGATATCATCACAATGTTCGATGACCCCTGACATCACAATGTTCCTTAACCCCTGTCATCAAAATGTTCCCAAAACCTTTTCATCAAAATGCTCCATGACCCCTGGCATCACAATGTTCAATAACACCTGTCATCAAAATGTTCCATGACACTTTTCATCAAATTGCTCCATGACCCTGTCATCACAATGCTCCCTGCCCTTCTCATCACAATGCACAACGCCCTTGTCATCAAAATCCTCCATGACCTTTGTCATCAAAAAGATCCATGACACTTGGCATCACAATGCTCCATGTCATTTTCACCACAATTCTCCATGAACGCATTCATCACACTGCTCAATGCCCTTGTCATCACAAAGCTCCAAGACACATGTCATCAGAATGCTCCATGGCCTTCTCATCACAATCCTCCATGCCATTGCCATCACAGTGTTCCATTACCCCTGTCATAACAATGCTCCATGAACACTGCCATCACGATGTTCCATGGCCTTGTCCTCACAAGGCTCCATGACCCTTCTCATAACAATGCTCCAAGACCCCTGTAATCACAATGTTCCATGACACCTGACATCACAATATTCCACAACAGCTGTCATCTAAATGCTTCATGACACTTTTCATCCCAAAGCTCCATGACCCCTGACATCACAATGTTCTATAACAACTGTCATCAAAATATTCCATTACAATTTTCATCAAATTGCTGCATGAACCTGTCATCAAAATGCTCCCTGCCCTTGTCATTAAAATGCTCCATGACGTTTGTCATCACAAATCAACTTGACCCTTGACATCACAATGCTCCAAGTCATTGTTATCACAATGCTCCATGAACCCTCTCATCATATTTCTCCAAGCTCTTGTCATCACAAAGCTCCATGACACATGTCATCACAATGCTCGATGCCCTTCTCATCACTATGCTCCATGCCCTTGTCATTACAATCCTCTATGACCATTGTATCACAGTGTTCTGTGCTCTTGTCATCACAATGCTCCATGCCCACTCTCATCACAGTAATCCATGAAACATTTCACACCAATGCTTCCTGTCCTTCTCATCACAATGCTCCATTACACCTGTCATAACAATGTTCCATGACCCCTGCCATCACAAAGTTCCACGGCCTTGTCATTCACAAGGCTCCATGACACTTGTCATCACAATGTCCCAAGACCCCTGTAATCACAATGCTCCATGCTCTTGTCATCACAAAGCTCCATGACTCATGTCATTAGAATGTTCCATGGACTTCTCATCACAATGCTCCAAGACACTTTTTATCACAATGCTCCATGCCCCTTTTCATCTCAAAGCTCCATGAATCCTATCATCACAATGCACCATGCCCATTATCATAATGCTTCAGGCTATTTTCCTCACAATGAAATCAAAATGCTCCATGACCTCTGTCATCACAATGCTCCAAACCGTTGGGATCACAATGTTCCATAGCACTTCTCATCACAACACCCCATGATGCTCATAATCACAATTATCCATGGTCTTCTCATCACTATGCTCCATAACCTTTGTCATCACAATGCTCAATACACTTGTCATCACAATGCTCCCTGACACTTGTCATCAGTATGCTCCTTGAACACTGTCATGACAAGGCTCCATGCATTTTTCATCACAATGATCCATGCCCTTTTCATCACAATGCTCCAAGACACCTGTAATCACAATGATCCATGCACTTGTCATCACAGTGCTCCATGACACATTCATCAGAATGCTCCATGGCCTTCTCTTCACAATGATCCATGCCCTTGTCATCACAATGCTCCAAGACCCCTGTAATCACAATGCTCCATTCCGCTTGTCATTATAGCGCTCCATGATGCTCGTCATCACAATTATCCATGGTCTTCTCATCACAGTGCTCCACGGTCTTGCCATCACAATGCTCCATGCCCTGGTCATCACAATGCTCTATGTTCCCTTTCATCACAATTCTCCACGTTCTTGGCATCACTATGTTCCATGACACTTCCCATCACAGTGTTAAATGCTTTGTCATCACAATACTGCACAAGCTTGTCATCAGAATACTCCATGACCCTTGTCATCACAATGATCCATGACCCCTGTCATCACAATGCTCCATGAGACGTATCATCACAATGCTCCATGCCCCTTGTCATTACAGTGCTCCATGATGCTCGTCACCAGAATTATCCATGGTCTTCTCATCACAGTGCTCCATGGTCTTGCCATAACAATGCTCCATGCCCTGGTCATCACAATGCTCCATGTCCCTTGTCATCACAATTCTCCAGGTCCTTGTCATCACAATGCTCCATGACAGTTCTCATCCCCATGTTACATGATCTTGTCATCACAATTCTCCATGCACTTGTCATCGCAATGTCCCATGACCCCTGTCATAGCAAGCTCCATGCCTTTGTCATCACAATGCTTCACGACCTTTTCATCAAAATTCTCAAAGGCCGTTGTCATCACAATGCTCCATGTCCTTGTCATCACAATGCTCCATGGCCCTTGTCATCACAATGCTCCATTAACTTTGTCATCACAATCCTCCATAACACTCGGCATCACAATGCTCCATGCCATTGTCATCACAATGGAACATGAAATATGCCATCACAATGCTCCCTGACACCTGTCTTCACAATACTCCATGACCTTGTCATCACAATGCTCCATGCCCTTTTCATCACAATGTGCCATGCCCACTGTCAACACAATTATCCATGAAACTTGTCAGACCAATGCTCCATGCTCCTGTCATCACAATGCTACATGACCCCAGTCATCACAATGCTCCGTGTGTCCCGTCATCACAAGAATCCATGACGTGTGTCACCACAAAAGTCAATGCCCTCATCATCACAAGGCTCTGTGAAATTTGTCACCACAGTACTCCATGAACTTTTCATCAAAATGCTCAATGTTATTATCATCACAATGCTCCATGAACGCTCTCATCACATTGCTCCATGACCTTGTCATCACAGAGCTCCATGACACATGTCATCAGAAGGCTCCATGGCCTTCTCATCACAATGTTCCATGCCCTTGCCATCACAATTCTCCATTAACCCTGTCATAACAGTTCTCCATGACCCCTGCCATCACGATGTTCCATGGCCTTTTCATCACAAGGCTCCATGACCCTTCTAATCACAATGCTCCAAGACCTCTGTAATCACAATGCTCCATGCCCCTTTTCATCTCAATGACCCATGAACCCTGTCATCGCAATGCACCATGCCCATCATCAAAATGCTTCATGCTATTGTCATCACAATGAAATCCAAATGCTCCCTGATCTCTGTCATCACAATGCTCCAAATCCTTGTGATCAAAATGTTCCATAACACTTATCATCACAACGCCCCATGACGCTCATCATCACAATTATCCATGGTCTTCTCATCACAATGCTCCATGACCTTTTTCATCACAATGCTCAATACACTTGTCATCACAATGCTCCCTGACACTTGTCCTCAGTATGCTCCTTGAACCCTGTCATGACAAGTCTCCATGCCTTTTTCATCACAATGGTCCATGCCCTTGTCATCACAAAGCTCCATGATGCATGTCATCAGAAGTTTCCATGGCCATCTCATCCCATTGCTCCTTGCCCTTGTCATCACATTGCCCCAAGACCCCTGTAATCACAATGCTCCATGTCCCTTTTCATCAGAATATTCCATGAGACTTGTCATCACAAGTCTCCATGGTCTTCTCATCACAATGCTCCAGTACCTTGTCATCACAAGCCTCCATGGCCCCTGTCATCACAATACTCCATGAACGTTTTCAGCCCAATGCTCCTTGACCTTCTCATCACAATGCTCCATGACCCCTGTCATCACAATGCTCCATGACTCCTGTCATCACAACGATCCATGAACACTGACAACACAATGATCCGGGACTGTTGTCATCAAAATGCTCCATGACCTTGTCATCCCAATGCTCCATGACCCCTGTAATCACAATGCTCCGTGACGCTTGTCATCACAGTGCTCCATGAACCTTGTCATCACAATGCTCCATGCCTTTGTCAGCAATATGCTACATAATCTTGTCATCACAATGCTCCATGCGCTTGTCATCACAATCCTTCATGACACTTTCGATCATATTGCTTCATGCCCTTGGCATCTCCCTCTTGCCTTTCTGGTTTTTACAGATTTTCGGATGTCCCTTTTGACCCGTGGGAAGTGACAATTCTTTGTAGTGTGGATTTGCATTGCGTGCTTGCTTGATTGTCCAAAAAGGTCGTATGCGTTTTCTCCTGAATATATTCAGGAGAAAACGCATACGCCCTTTTTGGCCAAGTGCATCATTGTCGAAGTTGTGATGCTTTTCCTGTGCTTTAAAGGCGATTTCAATTTACCTCTTGAAATATGTTTTGTGCAATTCTGCCTCATTTTCAAGTCAGCTTCGTTGCCTTCCCTCAACAGATTTTTGGAAGAGAGTAGTCCTTTATAACTGTAGGTTTGTGAATTGCTGTGCCCGTGAGCTCCAATTTTCAAATCCCATTTTTGGGAGCTGACTGCAAATCCACAATTTTGCTTCAGGACCTATACTTGTTCCAGGGGTGGCTATACTGTTCCCTGCAGGTGGCTGAGGCTTTGGTTAATTCTTCTTCCTGACGGGAATTTAGAGTGACATGTGCCCGTCCAAAAGCCTACATCTACTCTCTGATTGGTTCTCCCTCTTCCCTTTCATCCTCTGCACAATTAGCAAACTGTGCGAACCAGGAGGTTATAGGGGCTGGCTCTCCTAAGTTGGGAGATTGATAGTAAAGCAGTTGGAATGCCAAACTGGAGCACAAGGATAGGAAAAATTAGGAGACTTTTAGAAACCTTTCACCATCACAGGGTGTCCATTCTCTAGGTTTCCCATACATGTTATAACTGTAGTGATATTCCCTACTACCAGGAGATTTGGTATCCATGGAATCGTGGCATTCATTAGTACTTTAAAGGGTCTGCATTTTCTATCCCAATCTCACCAGTCCTCTCAGTCCCAAGTGTCCAGCCTTATGTCTCATCCAGCTGTCTTTGCAGATAGGGTCATTCCCGGTTTCATCAGAACCCCTGAAGGAATTGTGTAAGAATTTCGCTGTTTTTTTGTTTGTTTTTGAAATTCATTTTTATAATGGGGTTGAGCTGATTTTCACTGACGTGTTTATGCCAGTCTAGACACACTTGATTCCCTTATGAAGACAAATCAATACATAAGTTTTAAGATTCTCACTAGTCAGATATATTCCTCTGCGGGGAATAGGGGGTTTGAGTCCCGTTCACTGAGGAAGGGGTAGGTCTCGTCTGTTCTCTATTTGGTTTATGGAATGGTACCTGTGCTAATATCAAACTCTGGTTTTATGCATCACCCCACCTCTCCTTTCCCATTAAACAGGCATAAGAGTGTTTTCTAAATGTGAGACTCTGTTCTCTTTCTTAATTCAGTTCATGTGTTGTGATCTTGACATTCCCTCTGTAAGTGATATCTTATGAATAGATTCTTTTTCTGTGTGACTAATTTCACTTAGAATCATCATACCTAAATCCACTCTTTATGCTGCTACTGGCCTTATGACATTGATTTCACATCTGACTGATATTCCGTTGTACAAAATTACCACAAGTAATTTATGCATTTGTCTTTTTCCTGGGATATTTTAGTTGTACCGCAGTTGAGGTTCTTGTATGCAGAGCAGCCCTATACTTTGGAGTGCCTGTGTGTTGTCGATATTTAGTCTTCCCAAGTTATATGTCCATGAGTTGAAGTCCCCTTTGCTTGGGGGCTTTGTATTTAAATGTTTTAGGAAACAGCATACACTTCTTCAGAGTAGCTCTTGGATATTTATACCCCACCCATCAGCGTGACTAGGCTCCCTGTTCTCCATGGCCTCTCCAGCATTTCTGGTTTGTACACATTTTTGGATGGCCTTTCTGAGCAGTGGAAATTGAGAATTCTTTGTTGTGCGGATTTGCATTTCCCGCTTGCTTGGTTGGCCAAAAACTCTGTATGTGTTTTTTTCCTGAAGATATTCACGAAAAAAAGGCATACACCCTTTTGCCCAACTGCATCATTTTAGAAATTCTGCTGCTTTTCATATGCTTTAAATGTGAGTACAATCTACCTTTTGAAATCTGTTTCCTGCAATTCTGCCTCTCATTCAGATCCTCTTCGTTGCCTTACCTGAATATATTTTTGGACGTTGTTTATCATTTATATCTTTGCAGGTCTTTGAATTGTCTGCTCCTGAGCTCCATTTTACAACTCGCTTTTATTGTGAGCTCGCCGCCAAACCATTGGATTGCTTCTGGCCCTATTCTGGTTCTGAGGAGGCAGGCTGAGCCTTTGGTTAATTCTTGTTCCTAGTGGGAAATTAGAGTGACATGTGCCTGTCAAAACTCCTACAGCTTATCTCTCATTGGTTCCCCCCTTCCCATTTATCCTCTGCACAAATTGCAAACTGTGTGAAACAGGAGGTTAAAGGTGCTGATTCTCCAAGAGGGGATATTGTTAATAATGTGGCTGGAATGGCGAACCCCAGCACCAGGAGATCAAAAATGAGGTGCATTTTAGACACCTTTCCTGAGCACACGGTGTACATTCATCTCGGTTTCGCAGGCATGTTTTCGGGGTCAGAAGATTCCCTTGAACCTGCCGATTTGGGACCCATGGAATGGGTACCAGGGAGTATTACTTTAAAAGGTCTGCATTTCCTCACCCAGCCTCTCTAACATCTCTTAGCGTGCATAGCTTCCAGCCTTATATATCATCCTGCTGTGGGTCTACATGTGTTCAATCCATGTTACATCGTAGCCCTTCAACAAAAGTTGTAAGAATTTTTGTCTGTCTCACTGTTTTTATGAATATTTTTAAATTTATTTTTATATTGGTTACAGCTGACTTTCAAAGCTCTGTTTTTTGCTGCTGTACATCCACTTGATTCATGTACTGTGAGACAACAATAAATTCTTTCTCAGATGCTTACGAGTCATATGTATTATTGTCCAGTGACTTGAGTGGGCTGAGTGCAGTTCTTTGAGGTACCGTGTAGGCCTTGTCAGTTATTCAATTAGGTACTTGGAATAGTATCTTTGCTAATTTCAACCTCCTGGATAATACCTCACCATTCCCCACCTTTCCCATTGATCAGCCTTATGTCTATTTTCTACATATTTGACTATGTTTCTGTTTTGTAGTTTATTTCATGTGTAGCCATGTTTGATTCCACCTTTAAGTGACATCTTATGATATGTGTCTTTTTCTTTCTGACATATGTCACTTAGAATGATCGTATGTAACTCCTCCAGAGTTGTTCCAACTGGCCTTATTTCATTGATTTTGGGATGAGTAATATTCCACTCTACATAAGTACCCCATCTCTTTTATCCATTTTATCCATCCAGGGACATTTAGGTTATATCCAAGTGGAGGCCCTTTTTATCAGAGAGGTGGTAATCGTTGGGGTGCCTGTTTTCTCTCCATTTTTGTTTTTCCCAAGGTATACGCCCATGACTGCAAGTGCACTATGCTCTGTAGCTCATCTTTTAGATGTTTTAGCAAACACAATACACTTCTCCAGATTGGCCATTGGCAAATTACATTTCAACTATCAGCCTCATAGGGCTCCCTTTTCTCCTCGCCCTGTCCTGCATTTCTGGTGTTTACACTTTATGTGGATGGCCCTTCTGACTGATGTGAAGTGATACATTTTGTAGTATTGATTTCCAGTGCCCACATGTTTTGTTGGATAAAAAGTGTGTATGGCCTTTACTTGAATATATTCAGAAAAAAATGCATACGCCCTTCTGGGCCAAGTGCATCATTGGCGATGTTCAGCCCCTTTTTTTGTGCTTTAATGGGGAGTCCTTTCTACCTCTTCAAATCTGTTTCCTGCCACACCCCCTTGCTTACAAGTCCTTTTCTGTGACTTACCTCAAGACATTTTTCAACAATAGATATTTTCAACTCTGCAGTTTCATGAATTTTAGTGCCCCTGAGTTCCATTTTTCAACTTGTGTTTTTGGAAACTGGACACAAAACAGCGGGATTTCCTCTAGCCCTATTCTGTTTCCGTGGGCAATTCTAGCCTTTGATGAATTTGTCTTCCAGATTGGAAATTAGAGTGGCATGTGCCTGTCCGAACAACTAAGACTTGTCTCTAAATTTTACTCATCCTTCCGCTTCATCCTCTGGACAAATTCCAAACTGTGTGCAATAGGATGTTGATGGTGCTGATATCCCCAAGTGAGGAGATTGTTAGGAAATATGCTGGAGGGGTGAACCCGAGCACCAGGCGATGAGGAGATGAGGTGCCTTTTCCAAACTCTTTCCGATCAAACGGTGTACCATCCTCTAGGTGTGACAGGCATGTTTTAGCTGTAGGAAGGGTCCTGTGCATGGAAGGAGAACACCAGGGATTTTTCCAAATCAGTGCCTCCCCGTACCCCAAACTGGGGAATTTTTAAGCTACAGCTACACGTATGTCCATTAAAGGCCTTGGGAAATAGGCAGAGCCCAAACTTTAGATGATTGAAATCTTCAGGGTCAGAAGCGTTCACCATGGGCCTTCCTTAGGTTACATTTTATCTGTCATTGATAGATGATGTCAATAAAAATATCTATTCTTTTTCAGATTATTTCCCCTTATAGGTTATTGCAAAATATTCAGTGTAGTTCCCTGTGCTATACAGTAGTTCCTTGTTGATGATCTATTTTATACATAGCAGTGTGTATGTGTTAATCCCAAACTGTTAATTTATCCCTTCTCCTACCTTTCCCCTTTGGTAATAATAATTTATAAAATTTTATACTTCTCAGAAATGGGGGAGCTGAAAGAGAGGTGTCCTTTTCAGTGGAAAAGCATTCAAAACAAGATTGAAGCTTCAGCCAAGAGTATTCGATGTACATCCATGGAAATAAATAACTTCATTTCTCTAATGTTGACCTGACAAATAAGACAGACATCTTCACTGAACTTGCTTTTAGTAAAGTGATGGAAATATCAAATGTAAGTCTTAGAAACATCTTATTTTACCCGAGCATTATACACTGCTGTATGTTAACTACAGTTTGGCTCACACATCTGTTCATTGAAGTTACAATGTTCTCAATTTCTGTTACTGATCCTCCAGAGTGGACCCCAACAGGATTCACCGTGCCCAGTGTCCTTGGAGCCAAGAGATCAAGACTGAGTTTGCTTCAGAAGCAAAGGAAACATTATTTTGAAAACAGAATGGAGAGGTGAGAGCGTGCAGTCCCCCACGGGCTGTGGGCTGGGCTGCTGTGTAGGGATCCCGGCAGAGTCAGTGGGAGGGAGTGGATGGAGTTCTCGAGGGCTGGGTTGGCTGCAGCTCAGGCTCTATGCCGTGGAGTCTGCATGGGACCCCTCTAGCTGAGGTGTCGACCCAGCCATTCTGCACTAGGAAATCGGGTCTGAAGTGCCGGGTGTGGGACCTGTGCATGCGGAACCCTAGGAGCACGTGAAATTAGACAAAGCACAAAGGAAAAACAGGTTAGACTTTATTTTATTGCCCAGATTCTCTTTTTATCTCCCAGGAATTTTTAATGAACGTTGCCGGAGACGAACCCCTCCTCTGCTTTTTGTTCCGTTCCTCATTCTTGGGGTGTTGAGGGTGCAGACCCCTCTTTTGTAACTGCTTCATGCTGTGGTGGGAGCCCTGATACCTGGGGGGAGGGGCAAAACGTCTCCCCACCAGCCTCCAGGTGAGGTTGATTGTCCCAAGGCCTCCTGCCTCACTTCTCGTCCGCCTGAGCACCAGCATTGGAAGTGTTATAGATTCTAATGACCTTTAAGGGTCCAGGAAAGAGATGCGCAGAGATGCTGAGGTGGCAGGTTTCACCCCACCCCACATTTGTTCGGCGACCTTAGGCTGACGGTTTTTGCCAGCCTAGATGCTCTGACCAGTAGTATGTGCTTTCTTTAATTAGGTCCCTGAATTAATGTACAAACAGCACCATGTGTCGGAACACTGCCCGCGCAACTCCCAGACAGTCCAGTGTCAGTGGTGATCCAGGACCATGACGTCCACTGAGTCAACGGCCTTTAGAAGTAGCCAGCAGTCCAGCCGGTCATATTGGCCACCATCACCGAGTTGTCTGTAGGGTTTTCTATGGTGAAAGTGTGATATACTTTTCCCCCGCCAAGCTTATTAGCTCCCCTCTGGGTGCAGTAAGTCCTGCAAGCAGTAGTCTGCTCTTTCGGGGCACAGTCTTCTTGTTTTCTGAGAGAAACTCCAGGTCAAGTGATGGTCACATGAGTCATCTTGGGGGCCCGTTGCCCCCGTTTGTCTCTCTGGAGGTTGGAGTTGGAGGGCCTCCTCACTCGAGGTCAGTGTGTCCACAGAGCGACCCCTGCAACATCAGGGCATGATTTGTGGTTAGGATCACGACGTGGGGTCATTTTCCCTTAGGAGGGAGCTGGCCTTGTGGGCTGCTGATTTCTAGCTTTTTAGATACCCCAGTATCCTGACCTGATGAGTCGGTGGGCAAAGCCCTTGGGGACCATAGTTTATCATACCTGAAGGGCATTCTTGTGTTGCTCCATTTCAAGTGGTCCCAGGTTTTGCACTAAGGCTCCAAGGGCAATTAACCATTGACCGGGTATGTAAAGGTCAAAGGGTTTAGCTAAATTAGGGAGTTCCTGGGCAAGGGTCTGAATTGACTGATCTTTCTATTCTTGAAAGGCTGCTTCTGGATTCTATACAAAAGGATCATCATCTTTTCGTGTCAGTGTTTCATGTAGAGGCCCAGCTATTAGACTGTAGTTAGGGATCCAGATGCAGAAAACCTTGGACTCCCCAGGAACCCCTAAGCTGTCTTCTAGTTTTAGAAGAGGTAAGGCTGCAAATGGCTTCTTCCCTATCCTGGGATGTGTTTCTCCGAATATCTGTGAGAATGAAGCCCAGGCATGTCACCTAAGCCTGGGATATTTGAGCCTTTTTCTTGGACACCTTCTATCCTTCCTTGGCTAGGTAGATTAGAGGCGTCTTTAGTAGGCCTGGCGATCAGAATGTCATCTGCATATTGAAGGAGGGTTCCCTTTTACAGAGGTAGAACATTTATGTCTTTAGAGGTCATTTCCCCAATGATGGTGTGGGGATTTTTTTACCGTTGGGGCAGGACGGCCCAGCATTATTGCTTTTGTTGCATGTTGTGTCCTGCCTCTCACAAGCCAAAAATTCTTGTGACTCTGAGATGAATGGAATACAGAAGAAGGCATCATTGAAGTGTAATACAGAATGCCATGGCCTGGTGGATGGTAGAATTTCCAGCAGGGTGTAGGAAATAGGAGCTACTGGATGTATATCCTCGGTGGCTTCACTGACTGTCCTGATATCCTTTACCAGGTCTCCAGCAGCCCATGGGGCTCTCGTGGTCAGGCCAATCCCAGGATATGGAGCTCACCTGGGCTGCACCACCCATCCCCACAGCCCACGGGGCTCTCGTGTTCAAGTCCCTCCCAGGGTATGGAGCTCACCTGTGCAGCTACCCAGCAGCCCATGGGGCTCTCATAGTCAGGCCCTTCCCAGGATACAGAGCTCCCATGGGCAGGTACCCAAGCAGGGCTGGACACACAGGAACAATGCACATAGCCCACCTTGCAGAGAACCCCAAGCTCACCTGTCGCTCACAGCTGACACAGAATACCTCAGAGCAGGACTTGAACTAACAAACAGTAGCTCTGACAAGTCTGTGACCCTGGCTATCACTCTGTGCCGCCTCTCTCTGCCTGGTATTCCAGACACTTCCACTGCAGCCAGGGCACCAGGCCTCTGTCTCCACCCACCATCACTCCTCTCCCTGACTCCTGGGTTCCTCTCATTAGGATAGGGTCTTCTTGAAGTTGTTTTCCACTCATGGACCAGATAAAATGATAAGAAAACAAGCCGCAGCTGCAGCCCCTTGTCTAGCCTGACTCTCAAGGGCCCACACCTGTTCCTTGGGCCTGGCCCGTTTATCAAGGTTCATTTTCTGCTACTGTGAGCCCCTGAGGTGTGAGGATTGGCTGATTTGGGCAGCCTGACACTGCCTACCAGCCCTCCCGAGGTGTGCCTTGGTTGAGGTCAATATAAACACCTCTCCAGGCAGCTAGAGCCCCTTTAGCTGTACCTGATGACATATTCTCTGCCCCGTCAGCAGTGTCGGGGCTGGGGTGGTGGTAGGGAGTGAGGGGCCGTGGCTTTGTGGGTGGCCTAGTGTGAGTGGAGTTCTGCTGGACTTTCCGCAGTAGTTGCTAGGCTGCCACCTGCTAAAGAAGAGGATGTGTCATCCATACCTGCCGCTTGAATTTCTCCCCAGGCAGAGGTGAGGAAGTAAAAAAGCAGTGGGGGCCATGGCAGGAGGGGTATCTCAGGCAGGGAAATGGAAAGCTTCCA
Source organism: Mesoplodon mirus (assembly GCF_964341445.2). Lineage (NCBI taxonomy): Eukaryota > Metazoa > Chordata > Mammalia > Artiodactyla > Ziphiidae > Mesoplodon > Mesoplodon mirus. The sequence goes on along the minus strand of NW_028295746.1, from coordinate 403,863 downwards.
GAAGAGCATCTGGGGCCAGGACCATCCTGACTGGCCTGCAGGCACCAAGTCGGCCTGTGTGCTGTCGCTGGTGTGGCTCCACAGCCCTTCCTCTAGGCTTGCAAGTGCTTGTACATATTCAGGTGATTTACCTGGAAAGGGTGGGAAGAGTTCAGCTGCAGCAGGACTGGGGCTCAGCTCACATTTACTCACAGACGCCTCAACACAGTCCCCCCAGCTTTGCAATGAGGATGCTCCTTGTCTGGGGGAGTGCTGCTGACACCATGGGAGACGATTTCCCACCTCTGACCAACTTAAGAATTTTTTACCACTGGAGCAAGTGCCCTGATACGATTTTCCTCTGTATAACTGGTGGGTTCTGTTTTTTTTTTTTCTTTTTTTTCTTTTTGATTCAAGGTAGATTTTATTTATTCCTCTTTTTTTTTTTTAATTTGGAGATATAAACATGGAAATAATGCATTAATATAAAGACGTCTATGTGAAGGGAAATACTTTTTTTCTGTTTTCTTTTATTAAATGCTATTTATTTTTATTTTTTTAAAATTTATTTCTTTTATACAGCAGGTACTTATTGGATATCTATTTTATACATATAAGTGTGCACATGTGAATCCCAGTCTCCCAATTCATCCCACCACCACCCTCACATGGCGTTTCCCCCTTGGTGTCCATATGTTTGTTCTCTACATCTGTGTCTCTATCTCTGCCCTGCAAACCGGTTCATCTGTACCATTTTTCTAGGTTCCACATATATGCATTAATATACAATATTTGTTTTTCTCTTTCTGACTTACTTCACTCCGTATGACAGTCTCTAGATCCATTAAGGTCTCTACAAATGACCCAATTTCATTCCTATGTATGGCTGAGTAATATTCCATTGTATATATGTACCACATCTTTATCCATTCGTCTGTCTGTGGGCACTTAGGTTGCTTTCATTACCTGGCTATTGTAAATAGTGCTGCAATGAACATTGTGGTGAATGTGTCTTTTTGATTTATGGTTTTCTCTGGGTATATGCCCAGTAGTGGGATTGCTGGATTATATGGTAATTCTATGTTTAGTTTTTTAAGGAACCTCCATACTGTTCCCCATAGAGACTGTATCAATTTACATTCCCAACAATAGTGGAAGAAGGTTCCTTTTCTCCATACTCTCTCCAGCATTTGTTGTTTGTAGATTCTCTGTTGATGCCCATTCTAACAGGTGTGACATGACACCTCATTGTAGTTTCGATTTCCATTTCTCTAATAATTAGTGATGTTCAGCAGACTTTCATGTGTGTACTGGCCATCTCTATGTCTTCTTGGAAGAAATGTCTATTTATATCTTCTTCCATTTTTGTATTGGGTTGTTTGTTTTATTAATATTGAGCTGCATGAGCTGTTTATATATATTGGAGATTAATCATTTGTCCATTGATTCGTTTGCAAATATATTCTGCCATTCCGAGGGTTGTCTTTTCATCTTGTTTGTAGTTTCCTTTGCTTTGCAAAAGCTTTTACGTTCCCTTAGGTCCCATCTGTTCAGTTTTCTTTTTTATTTCATTACTATAAGAGGTGGATCAAAAAAGATCTTGCTGTGATTTACGTCAGAGTATCCTTCGTAAGTTTTCCTCTCAGAGTTTTATACTATCCGGTCTTACATTAAGGTCTCTAATCCATTTTGAATATATTTTTATGTATGGTGTTGGGGAGTGTTCTAATTTCATTATTTTACATGTAGCTGTCCATATTTCCCAGCACCAATGATTGAAGAGACTGTCTTATCTCCATTGTATAGTCTTGCCTCCTTTGTCATAGATTAGGTGACCATAGATGTATAGGTTTATCCCTGTGCTTTCTTTTTTTTTTCCTTTTACACGTTTATTGGAGTGTAATTGCTTTACAATGGAGTGTTCGTTTCTGCTGTATAAAAAAGTGAATCAGCTATACATATACAAATATCACCAGATCCCCTCCCTCTTGCATCTCCCTCTCACACCCCATATCACACCCCTTTATGTGGTCACAAAGCACCAAGCTGATCTCCCTGTTCTTTGTGGCTGCTTCCCAGTAGATATTGGTGTTACATTTGGTAATGTATTTATGTCCATGACACTCTCTCACTTCGTCCCAGCTTACCCATCCCCCTTCCGGTGTCCTCAAGTCCTTTCTCTATGCCTGTGTCCTTAATCCTGTCCTGCCACTAGGTTCTTCAAAATCTTTTTTTTTCTTCATTAGATTCCGTATATCTCTGTTAACATACAGTATTTGTTTTTCCCTTTCTGACTTACTTCACTGTGTAGGACAGATTCTAAGTCCATCCACCTAAGTACAACTAACTCAGTTTTGCTTCTTTTTATGGCTGAGTAATACTCCATTGTATATATGTGCCAGATTTTCTTTAAACATTCATCTATCGATGGACACTTAGGTTGCTACCATGTCCTGACTATTGTAAATAGAGCTGCAATGAACATTTTTCTACATAACTCTTTTTGAATTATGGTTTTCACAAGGCTAATGCCCAGTAGTTGGATTGTTGTGTCATACGGTACTTCTATTGTTAGTTATTTAAAGGAACCTCTGTACTGTTCTCCCTAGTGCCCATATCAATTTACATTCCCACCCACAGTGCAAGTGTGTTCCCTTTTCTCCACTAAAGGCCTCTCCAGCATTTATTGTTTTGTAGATTTTTTTGATGATTGCCACTCTGACTGCTGTGAGGTGATACCTCACGGTAGTTTTGATTTGCATTTCTCTAATGATTAGTAATGTTCAACATCGTTTCATGTGTTTCTTGGTAATCTGTATATCTTCTTTGAAGAAATGTCTATTTAGGTCTTCTGCCCGTTTTTGGATTGGGTTGTTTGTTTTTGTGATATTGAGCTACATGAGGTGCTTGTAAAGTTTGGAGATTAATCCTTTGTCAATTGCTTCATTTGAAAATATTTTCTCCCATTCTGAGGGTTGTTTTTGCATCTTGTTTATGTTTTCCTGTACTGTGTAAAAGCTTTTAAGTTTCATTAGGTCCCATTTGTTGATTTCTGTTTTTATTTCCATTTCTCTAGGAGGTGGGTCCAAAAGGATCTTGCTGTGATTTATGTCATAGAGTGTTCTGCCTATGGTTTCCTCTAAGTTTTTTATAGTGTCTGGTCTTATATTTAGATCTCTAATCAATTTAGAGTTTATTTTTGTGTATAGTGTTATGGAGTGTTCTAATTTCATTCTTTTATGTGTAGGGGTCCAGGTTATCCAGCACCAATTACTGAAGAGCCTGTCTTTCCTCCATTGTATATCCTTAGCTCCTTTGTCATAGATGAGATAGCCATAGGTATGTAGGTTTATCTCTGGGCTTTCTGTCCTGTTCCATTGATCTGTGTTTATGCCAATCTACATACACTTGATTCCATTATGCAGACATATAGATACATAGGTTTCAAGGTTATTACCAGTCAGATATATTCCTCTTCAGTGAATAGGGTGTTTTGTGTCCAGTTCATTGAGAAAGGAGTAGGTCTTGTCTATTACATATTTGGTATATGGAATGCGATCTGTGCTAATTTCAAACTCTGCTTTTACACATCACCCCACGTCACCTTTCCCCTTAAGGAGGCATAAGTGTGTTTTCTAAATGTGTAACTCTGTTCTCTTTTGAAATTCAGTTCATGTGTAGCCATGTTTACATTCCCTCTATAAGTGATATATTACAATAATTTTTTTTTCTTTGTGGCTCATTTCACTTAGCATCATCATACCTAAAGCCACTCATTATGCTGCTATTGGCCTTATGACATTGATTTTATGTCTGAGTGACATTCCATTGTATATAAGTACCACAACATCTATATCCATTTTCTTCCCTTTCCTGGGATATTTACAGTGTACCGAAGTCGAGGTTCTTGTAAACAGAGCAGCCCTAAAGTTTGGGCTGGCTGTGTGTTGTGGATTTTTAGTTTTCACAAAATACACGTCCATGAGTGGAAGTGTGCTCTGCTCTGTAGCTCTGTTTTAGAAAACAACATACAGTTCTCCAGAGAGGCTGTTGGCAATTTACATCCTGTCCATCGGCATAACCAGACTCCCTTTTCTCCATGGCCTGTCCTGCATTTGTGGTTTTTACACTATTTGTGGATGGCCCTTTTGACTGGAGGTAAGGGACACTTCTATGTAGTGTGGATTTGCAATGCCTGATGGCTTGCTTGCCCAAAAAGGGTGTATGCATTTTTTCCCGAATATATTCAAGAAAATACACATACTCCCTTTTCGGCCAAGGGCAAAATTGTCGAAGTTCTGTCAGTTTTCATGTGCTTTAAAGACAACTCCAATCTACCTCTTGAAATCTGTTTCCCTCATTTCTGCCTTGCATTCAAATCCTCTTCACTGCCTTACCTCAATATATTTCTGGATGATAGTTGTCCTTTATAACTCTGCAAGTTTGTGAATTGCTGTGCCCCTGATTTCTATTTTTCAACTGGCCTCTTTGTGAGCTGGCTGCAATACCGCAGGATGGCTGTAGGCCCTAGTGTGGTTCTGGGGTGTCAGGCTGAGCCTTTGGTTAATTCTTCTTGCTGATGGGAACCTAGAGTGACATGTGCCCATCCAAACACCTACTGCTAAACTCTCATTTGATTCCGCTCTTCCTGTTCATCCTCTGCACAATTTGCAAACTGTGCATAACAGGAGGGTAAAGGCGCTGACACTCCAAGTGGGGGGATTTTTAGTAATGCAGATGGGATGGCGAAGCCGAGCATGACAAAAGGAAAAATGAGGTACCTTTTAGAAAACTTTCCCAATTACACAGTGTACCATCCACTGGGTTTCCCATGCATGCTTTAACTGTAGGAAGATTCCCTTAAACTTGGAGAGTTGGGACCACTAGAATGGGTAGCACACAGTATTGCTCTAAGTGGTGTTCTTTTGCTCACATAACCTCAACAATCTTGTCAGCCCCAAGTGTCCAGTCATATGTCTCATCCAGCTGTGGGTGTAAAGGTGGACAATCCAGGTTGCATCACAGGCCCTGAACGTAATTCTTAAGGCTTTCCCTCTGTTTCGCTGTTTTTGCATTTTGGTTTTGAAATTTATTTTTATAAGGGTATTTAGCTGAATTTCGGTGCTGTGTTCATGCCGTTAAACACACACAAGACTCCTTTATGGAGATATGATAATACATATGTTTTAAAATTCTTGGAGTCAGATATATTCCTCTGCAATGAATAGGGGGTGTTGAGTCGAGTTCATGGTGCGGGGAGTAGGTGATGTCTATTACATAATTGGTTTATGTAACGGTATCTGTGCTAATTTAAAACTGTGGTTTTATGCATGAACTCACCTCGCCTTTCCCGATAAGAAGGCAGAATATTGTTTTCTAAGTGTGTGACTCTGTTGTGTTTGTAATTTAGTTCATTCGTAGCCAAGTGTACATTCCCAAAATAGTGATATCTTATGATAAGATTTGGTACTCTGTTCTCTTTCCTAACTCAGTTCATATGTAGCCATGTTTACAGGATCTTCATAAGTGATATCTTATGATAAGTTTCTTTTTCTGTGTGACTTATTTCACTTAGAATCATCGTACCTGAATCCACTCATTTTGCTGCTACTGGCCTTATGACATTGATTTCATGGCTGAGGGGTATTCCATCGTATGTAAGTAACACAATTTTTTGAACCATTTTAATCTTTCCTGGGATATTTATGTTGTACGCAAGTTGAGGTTCTTGTAAGCAGTGCAGCCCTAAACTTTGGGGTGGCTCTGTCTTATTGATTTTCAGTTTTCCCAAGGTATATTCCCTAGACTGGAAGTGCCCTTGGCCCTGTAGCTCGGTTGTTTACTTGTTTATGGAACACAATGCACTCGTCCAGTGAGGCAGTTGGCAATTTATATCCCGCCCATCAGCATAACAAGGCTCCCTGTTCTCCAGGGCCTGTCTTGCCTTTCTGCTTTTTATAAATTTTGTGGATGTGCATTTTGACTGGTGAGAAGTGATACTTCTTTGGAGTGCAGATTTGCATTGCCCGCTTGCTTGTTTGGCCAAAAATGACGTATGGGTTTTCTCTTGAATATATTCATGAAAAAATGCATACGCCTTTTTGGCCAAGTGCATCATTGTCGAAGTAGTGCCCCTCTTCCTGTGCTTTAAAGGCGATTCCAACGTACCTATGGTAATCTGTTTCCTGCTATGCTGCCTCGCTTTCAAGTCCGCCTCTTTGCCTTCCCTCAACAAATTATTGGACGATAGTTGTCCTTTATTACTCTGCCAGTTTGTGAAGTGCTGTGCCCCTGAGCTCCATTTTTTAACTCGTTTTTTGTGAGCTGAACGCAAGTCCAAAATTTTGGTTCAGGAACTCTACTGGTTCCCGGTGGGTGGTGGAGACTTTGGTTAATTCTTCTTCCAACCGGGATATAAGAGTGACATGTGCCCGCCCAAATGCCTAACAGCTACACTCTCATTGGTTCTCCCTCTTCCCTTTTATCCTCTGAGAAATTGGCAACCTGTGTGAACCAGGAGGTTAAAGGGGCTGTCTCTCCAAAATGGGTGATTGATAGAAAAGCAGTTGGAAATTCAAACTGGAGCACCAGGAGAGAGAGTATTAGGTGAGTTTTAGAAACCTTTCGTATTCACACTGTGTCCATTCTCTAGGTTTCTCGTACATATTATAACTGTAGTAATATTCGCTTCAACCTGGAGAGTTGGGACGCATGGTATGGGTTCCATGCATTATTGCTTTAAAGGGTCTGCATTTGCTCACCCAATCTCACCAATCCTCTCAGTCCCATGTGTCCAGCCTTCTGCCACATCCAGCTGTCGTTGTAGATAAGGTCATTCCTGGTTTCATCAGATACCCTGAAGGAATTGTAAAGAATTTCCCTTTTTTTTCTTGTTTTTCAAATTACTTTTTATAGTGGGTTTGAGCTGATTCTCGCTGCCATGTTTATGCCCGTCTAGACACACTTGATTCCCTACGGAGATATGTCAATACATAGATGTTAAGATTCTTACTAGTCAGATATATTCCTCTGTGGGAAATATGGTGTTTTGAGTCCCTTTCTCTGAGTAAGGAGTAGGTCTTGTCTATTCCATAGTTGGTTTTTGGAACGGTACCTGTGCTTATATCAAACTCTGGTTTTATGCATCACCTCAACTCTCCTACCCCCTTAAGCGGGCATAAGCGTGTTTTCTAAATGTGAGACTCTGTTCTCTTTCCTATCTCAGTTCATGTGTAGCCTTGTTACAAGATCTTCATAAGTGATATCTTATGATAAATTTCTTTTTCTGTGTGACTTATTTCACTTAGAATCATCGTACCTGAATCCACTCATTTTGCTGCTACAGGTCTTATGACATTGATTTCATGGCTGAGGGATATTCCATTGTACGTAAGTACCACAATTTTTTGAACCATTTTTATATTTCCTGGGATATTTAGGGTGTAGACAAGTTGAGTTTCTTGTAAGCAGTGCAGCCCTAAATTTTGGGGTGGCTCTGTCTTATTGATTTTCAGTTTTCCCAAGGTATATTCCCTAGACTGGAAGTGCCCTTGGCTCTGTAGCTCTGTTGTTTACTTGTTTTAGGGAACACAGTTCACTCCTCCAGTGAGGCAGTTGGCAATTTACATGCCGCCCATCAGCATAACAAGGCTCCCTGTTCTCCAGGGCCTGTCTTGCCTTTCCGGTTTTTACCCATTTTGTGGATGTCCCTTTTGACCGGTGGGAAGTGATACTTTTTTGTAGTGCAGATTTGCATTGCCCGCTTGCTTGCTTGGCCAAAAAGGGCGTATGCGTTTTCTCCTGAATACATTCAGGAGAAAACGCATACGCCCTTTTTGGCCAAGTGCATCATTGTCGAAGTTGTGCCCCTCTTCCTGTGCTTTAAAGGCGATTCCAACATACCTCTTGAAATCTGTTTCCTGCTATTCTGCCTCACTTTCAAGTACACCTCGTTGCCTTCCCTCAACAGATTTTTGGATAATAGTTGTCCTTTATTACTCTGTCAGTTTGTGAATTGCTCTGCCATATAGTTCCATTTTTTACCTCGTTTTTTGTGAGCTGAACTCAAGTCCCATATTTTGGTTTAGGACCTATACTGCTTCCCGGTGGGTGGCTGAGACTTTGGTTAATTCTTCTTCCTCCCGGGAAATAAGAGTGACATGTGCCCGTCCAAATGCCTAACAGCTACTGTCTCTTTGGTTCTCCCTCTTCGCTTTCATCCTTTGCCAAATTGGCAACCTCTGCGAACCAGGAGGTTAAAGGTGCTGTCTCTCCAAGTTGGGAGATTGAGAGTAAAGCAGTTAGAAAGTGAAACTGGAACACCAGGAGAGGGACTATTCGTTGAGATTTAGAAATCTTTCGTATTCACAGTGTGTCCATTATCTAGGGTTCCCGTACATGTTATAGCTGTAGTAATATTCCCTACAACCTGGAGTGTTGGGACCCATGGAATGGGTGCCATGCATTATTGCTTTAAAGGGTCTGCATTTGCTCACGAATCTCACCAATCCTCTCAGTCCCATGTGTCCAGCCTTATGCCACCTCCAGCTGTCGTTCTAGATAGGGTCATTCCAAGTTTCATCAGAGACCCTGAGGGATTGTAAAGAATTTTGCTGTTTTATTGTTTTGTTTTTGAAATTCCTTTTTATAGTGGGTTTGAGCTGATTCTCGCTGATATCTTTATGCCAGTCTACACACACTTGATTCCCTTATGGAGACATATCAATACATAGGTTTTAAGATTTTTATTAGTCAGATATATTCCTCTGCGGGAAATATGGGGTTTTGAGTCCCTTTCACTGAGGAAGGTGTAGGTCTTGTCTATTCCATACTTGGTTTTTGGAACGGTACCTGTGCTTATATCAACCTCTGGTTTTATGCATCACCCCACCTCTCCTTCCCCCTTAAGCAGGCATAAGAGTGTTTTCTAAATGTGAGACTCTCTTCTCTTTCCTAACGCAGTTCATGTGTAGCCATGTTTACAGGATCTTCATAAGTGATATCTTATGATAAGTTTCTTTTTCTGTGTGACTTATTTCACTTAGAATCATCGTACCTGAATCCACTCATTTTGCTGCTACTGGTCTTATGACATTGATTACATGGCTGAGGGATATTCCATCCTACGTAAGTACCACAATTTTTTGAACCATTTTTATCTTTCCTGGGATAGTTAAGGTGTACCCAAGTTGAGGTTCTTGTAAGCAGTGCAGGCCTAAAATTGGGGGTGGCTCTGTCTTATTGATTTTCAGTTTTCCCAAGGTATATTCCCTATACTGGAAGTGCCCTTGGCTCTGTAGCTCTGTTGTTTACTTGTTTTAGGGAACACAATGCACTCCTCCAGAGAGGCAGTTGGCAATTTACATCCCAGCCATCAGCATAACAAGGCTCCCTGTTCTCCAGGGCCTGTCTTGAATTTCTGGTTTTTACCCTTTTTGTGGATGTCCCTTTGGACCGGTGGGAAGTGATACTTCTTTGTAGTGCAGACTTACATTGTCCGCTTGCTTGCTTGGCCAAAAAGGGCGTATGTGTTTTCTCCTGAATATACTCAGGAGAAAACCTATACACCCATTTTGGACAAGTGCATCATTGTCGAAGTTGTGCCCCTCTTGCTGTGCTTTAAAGGCGATTCCAACGTGCCTCTTGAAATCAGTTTCCTGCAATTCTGCCTCACTTTCAAGTCCGCCTCATTGCCTTCCCTCAACAGATTTTTGGATGATAGTTGTCCTTTATTACTCTGCCAGTTTGTGAATTGCTCTGCCCTATAGCTCCATTTTTTAACTCGTTTTTTGTGAGCTGAACGCAAGTCCCATATTTTGGTTTAGGACCTATACTGCTTCCCGGTGGGTGGCTGAAACTTTGGTTAATTCTTCTTCCTCCGGGGAAATAAGAGTGACATGTGCCCGTCCACATGCCTAACAGCTACTCTCTCTTTGGTTCTCCCTCTTCCCTTTCATCCTTTGCCAAATTGGCAACCTGTGCGAACCAGGAGGTTAAAGGTGCTGTCTCTCCAAGTTGGGAGATTGATAGTAAAGCAGTTAGAAAGTGAAACTGGAGCACCATGAGAGGGACTATTCGTTGAGATTTAGAAACCTTTCGTATTCACAGTGTGTGCATTCTCTAGATTTCCCATACATGTTATAGCTGTAGTAATATTCCCTACAACCTGGAGAGTTGGGACCCATGGAATGAGTGCCATGCATTATTGCTTTAAAGGGTCTGCATTTGCTCACGAATCTCACCAATCCTCTCAGTCCCATGTGTCCAGCCTTATGCCACCTCCAGCTGTCGTTCTAGATAGGGTCATTCCAAGTTTCATCAGAGACCCTGAGGAATTGTAAAGAATTTTGCTGTTTTATTGTTTTGTTTTGGAAATTCCTTTTTATAGTGGGTTTGAGCTGATTTTCACTGCCATCTTTATGCCAGCCTACACACACTTGATTCCCTTAAGGAGACATATCAATACATAGGTTTTAAGATTTTTACTAGTCAGATATATTCCTCTGTGGGAAATATGGGGTTTTGAGTCCCTTTCACTGAGGAAGGTGTAGGTCTTGTCTATTCCATACTTGGTTTTTGGAACGGTACCTGTGCTTATATCAACCTCTGGTTTTATGCATAACCCCACCTCTCCTTCCCCCTTAAGCAGGCATAAGAGTGTTTTTTAATGTGAGACTCTCTTCTCTTTCATAACTCAGTTCATGTGTAGCCATGTTTACAGGATCTTCATAAGTCATATCTTATGATAAGATTCTTTTTCTGTGTGACTTATTTCACTTAGAATCATCGTACCTGAATCCACTCATTTTGCTGCTACTGGTCATATGATATTGATTTCATGGCTGAGGGATATTCCCTCGTACGTAAGTACCACAACTTTTTCAACCATTTTTATATTTCCTGGGATATTAAGGTGTACCCAAGTTGAGGTTCTTGTAAGCAGTGCAGGCCTAAATATGGGGGTGGCTCTGTCTTATTGATTTTCAGTTTTCCCAAGGTATATTCCCTAGTCTGGAAGTGCCCTTGGCTCTGTAGCTCTGTTGTTTAATTTTTTTAGGGAACACAATGCACTCCTCCAGAGAGGCAGTTGGCAATTTACATCCCGCCCATCAGCATAACAAGGCTCCCTGTTCTCCAGGGCCTGTCTTGAATTTCTGGTTTTTACCCTTTTTGTGGATGTCCTTTTTGACCGGTGGGAAGTGATACTTCTTTGTAGTGCAGACTTACATTTTCCGCTTGCTTGCTTGGCCAAAATGGGCGTATGCGTTTTCTCCTGAATATACTCAGGAGAAAACGCACACGCCCTTTTTGGACAAGTGCATCATTGTCGAAGTTGTGCCCCTCTTCGTGTGCTTTAAAGGCGATTCCAACGTACCTCTTGAAATCTGTTTCCTGCTATTCTGCCTCGCATTCAAGTCCGCCTCGTTGCCTTCCCTCAACAGATTTTTGGATGATAGTTGTCCTTTATTACTCTGCCAGTTTGTGAATTGCTCTGCCCTATAGCTCCATTTTTTAACTCATTTTTTGTGAGCTGAACGCAAGTCCCATATTTTGGTTTAGGACCTATAATGGTTCCCGGTGGGTTGCTGAGACTTTGGTTAATTCTTCTTCCTCTGGGGAAATAAGAGTGACATGTGCCCGTCCAAACGCCTAACAGCTACTCTCTCTTTGGTTCTCCCTCTTCCCTTTCATCCTTTCCCAAATTGGCAACCTGTGCGAACCAGGAGGTTAAAGGTGCTGTCTCTCCAGTTGGGAGATTGAGAGTAAAGCAGTTGGAAAGTCAAACCGGAGCACCAGGAGAGGGACTATTCATTGAGTTTTATAGACCTTTCGTATTCACAGTGTGTCCATTCTCTAGGTTTCCCGTACATGTTATAGCTGTAGTAATATTCCCTTCAACCTGGAGAGTTGGGGCCCATGGAATGGGTGCCATGCATTATTGTTTTAAAGGGTCTGCATTTGCTCACACAATCACACCGTTCCCCTCAGTCCGAAGTGTCCAGATTTATGCCACATCCAGCTGTCATTGTAGACAGGGTCATTCCACCTTTCATCAGAGACCCTGAAGGATTTGTAAAGAATTTCCCTGTTTTTTAGTTTTGTTTTAGAACTTCCTTTTTATAGTGGGTCTGAGCTGATTCTCGCTGCGATGCTTATGCCAGTCTAGACACAATTGATTCCCTTACATAGACATATCAATACATAGGTTTTAAGATTCTTACTATTCAGATATATTCCGCTGCATGAAATATGGGGTTTTGAGTCCCTTTCACTGAGGAAGGTATAGGTAGGTCTTGTCTATTCCCTAGTTGGTTTTTGGAACGGTACCTGTGCTTATATCAAACTCTGGTTTTATGCATTACCCCACCTCTCCTTCCCCCTTAAGCAGTCATAAGAGTGTTTTCTAAATGTGATACTCTGTTCTCTTTCCTAACTCAGTTCATGTTTAGCCATGTTTACAGGATCTTCATAAGTGATATCTTATGATAAGCTTCTTTTTCTGTGTGACTTATTTTATTTAGAATCACCGTACATGAATCCTCTCATATTGATGCTACTGGTCTTATGACATTGATTTCATGGCTGAGGGATATTCCATCGTACGTAAGTACCACAATTTTTGGAACCATTTTTATATTTCCTGGGATATTTAAGGTGTACCCAAGTTGAGGTTCTTGTAAGCAGTGCAGCCCTAAATTTGGGGGTGGCTCTGTCTTATTGATTTTCAGTTTTCCCAATGTATATTCTGTAGACTGGAAGTGTCCTTGGCTCTGTAGCTCTGTTGTTTACTTGTTTTAGGGAACACAGTGCACTCCTCCAGTGAGGCAGTTGGCAATTTACATTCCGCCCATCAGCATAACAAGGCTCACTGTTCTCCAGGGCCTGTCTTGCCTCTCTGGTATTTACACATTTTTTGGATATCCCTTTTGACCAGTGGGAAGTGACAATTCTTTGTTGTGCAGATTTGCATTTCCCGCTTGCTTGCTTGGCCAGAAAGGGCGTATGCGTTTTCTCCTGCATATATTCAGGAGAAAATGCATACGCCCTTTTTGGTCAAGTGCATCATTGTCGAAGTTGTGCCCCTCTTCCTGTGCTTTACAGACGATTCCAACGTACCTCTTGAAATCTGTTTCCTCTATTCTGCCTCACTTTCAAGTCCCCTTGGTTGCCTTCCCTCAACAGATTTCTGGACGATAGTTGGCTTTTATTACTATGCCTAATTGTGAATTGCTCTGCCGCTGAGCTCCATTTTTCAACTCGTTTTTTGTGAGCTGAATGCAAGTCCAAAGTTTTGTTTCAGGAGCTATACTGGTTCCCAGTGTGTGGTTGAGACTTTTGTTAATTCTTCTTCCTGCCGGGAAATTAGAGTGACATATGCCCGTCCAAGTGCCTAACAGCTACTCTCCCATTGGTTCTCGCTCTTCCCTTTCATCCTCTCCCAAATTGTCAAACTGTGAGAACCAGGAGGTTAAAGCGGCTGTCTCTCCAAGTTGGGAGATTGATAGTAAAGCAGTTGGAAAGTCAAACCGGAGCACCAGGAGAGGGACTATTCGTTGAGTTTTAGAAACCTTTCGTATTCACAGTGTGTCCATTCTCTAGGTTTCCTGTACATGTTATAGCTGTAGTAATAATCCCTTCAACCTGGAGACTTGGAACCCATGGAATGGGTGCCATGAATTATTGCTTTAAAGTGTCTGCATTTGTTCACCCAATCTCACCAATCCTCTCAGTCCCAAGTGTCCAGCCTTATGCCACATCGAACTGTCATTGTAGACAGGGACATTCCAGGTTTCATCAGAGACCCTGAAGGAATTGAAAAGAATTTCCCTGTTTTTTTTGTTTTGTTCTTGAAATTCCTTTTTATAGTGAGTTTGAGCTGATTCTCGCTGCCATGTTTATGCCAGTCTAGACACACTTGATTCCCTTATGGAGACATATCAATACATAGATTTTAAGATTCTTACTAGTCAGATATATTCCTCTGCGGGAAATATGGGGTTTTGAGACCCTTGCACTGAGTATGGTGTAAGTAGGTCTTGTCTATTCCATAGTTGGTTTTTGGAACGGTACCTGTGCTTATATCAAACTCTGGTTTTATGCATCACCCCACCTCTCCTTCCCCCTTAAGCAGGCATAAGAGTGTTTTCTAATTGTGAGACTCTCTTCTCTTTCCTAACTCAGTTCATGTGTAGCCATGTTTACAGGATCTTCATAAGTGATATCTTATGATAAGATTCTTTTTCTGTGTGACTTATTTCACTTAGAATCATCGTACCTGAATCCACTCATATTGATGCTACTGGTCTTATGACATTGATTTCATGGCTGAGGGATATTCCATCGTACGTAAGTTCCACAATTTTTTGAACCATTTTTATCTTTCCTGGGATATTTAAGGTGTACCCAAGTTGAGGTTCTTGTAAGCAGTGCAGCCCTAAATTTTTGGGTGGCTCTGTCTTATTGATTTTCAGTATTCCCAAGGTATATTCCCTAGACTGGAAGTGCCCTTGGCTCTGTAGCTCTGTTGTTTACTTGTTTTAGGGGACACAGTGCACTCCTCCAGAGAGGCAGTTGGCAATTTACATCCCGCCCATCAGCATAACAAGGCTCCCTGTTCTCCAGGGACTGTCTTGCCTTTCTGGTATTTACACATTTTGTGGATGTCCCTTTTGACCGGTGGGGAGTGATACTTCTTTATAATGCAGATTTGCATTGCCCCCATTCTTGCTTGGCCAAAATGTGCGTATGCGTTTTGTCCTTAATATATTCAGGAGAAAACGCATACACCGTTTTTGGCCAAGTGCAGCATTGTCGAAGTTGTGCCCCTTTTCATGTGCTTTACAGATGATTCCAACGTACCTCTTGAAATCTGTTTCCTGCTATTCTGCCTCGCCTTCAATTCCCCCTCATTGCCTTCCCTCAACAGATTTTTGGACGATAGTTGTCCTTTAATACTCTGCCAGTTTGTGAATTGCTGTGCCCCTTAGCTTCATTTTTCAACTCGTTTTTTGTGAGCTGAACGCAAGTCCACAATTTTGTTTCAGGATGTAATCTGGATCCCGGGCGGTGTCTGAGACTTTGCTTAATTCTTCTTCTTGCCGGGAAATTAGAGTGACATATGCCCGTCCAAATGCCTAACAGCTACTCTCTCATTGGTTCTCCCTCTTCCCTTTTATCCTCTGCCAAATTGGCAACCTGTGCGAACAAGGAGGATAAAGGGGCTGTCTCTCCAAGTTGGGAGCTTGATAGTAAAGCAGTTGGAAAGTCAAACCAGAGCACCAGGAGAGGGACTATTAGTTGAGTTTTAGATACCTTTCGTATTTACTGTGTGTCCATTCTCTAGGTTTCCCGTACATGTTATAGCTGTAGTAATACTGACTTCAATCTGGAGAGTTGGGACAAATTGAATGGGTGCCACACATTATTGCTTTAAAGGGTGTGCATTTGCTGAACCAATCTCACCAATCCTCTCAGTCCCAAGTGTCCAGCCTTATGCCATATCCAGCTGTCATTGTAGATAGGGTCATTCCAGGTTTCATTAGAGCCCCTAAAGGAATTGTAATGAATTTCCATGTTTTTTGTTTTTTTTTTTGAAATTCCTTTTTATAGTGGGTTTGAGCTGATTCTCACTGCAATGATTATGCCAGTCTAGACACACTTGATTCCATTACGGAAACATATCGATACATAGGTTTTAATATTCTTACTAGTCAGATATATTCCTCTGTGGGATATATCGTGTTTTGAGTTCCTTTCACTGAGGAAGGTGTAGGTCTTGTATATTCCATAGTTGGTTTTTGAAATGGTATGTGTGGTTATATCAAACGCTGGTTTTCTGCACCACCCCACCTCATATTCCCCCTTAAGCAGGCATAAGAGTGTTTTCTAAATGTGAGTCTCTGTTCGCTTTCCTAACTCTGTTCATGTGTAGCCATGTTTAGAGGACCTTCATAAGTGATATCTTATGATAAGTTTCTTTATCTGTGTGACTTATTTCCGTTAGAATCATCGAACCTGAATCCACTCATTTTGCTGCTACTGGTCTTATGACATTGATTTCATGGCTGAGGGATATTCCATCATACGTAACTACCAAAATATTTTAAACCATATTTATATTTCCTGGGATATTTAAGCTGTACCCAAGTTGAGGTTCTTGTAATCAGTGCAGCCCTAAATTTTGGGGTGGCTCTGTCTTATTGAATTTCTGCTTTCCCAAGGTATATTCCCCAGACTGAAAGTACCCTTGGCTCTGTAGCTCTGTTGTTTACTTGTTTTAGGGAACACAATGCACTCCTCCAGAGAGGCAGTTGGCAATTTACATCCCGCCCATCAGCATAACAAGCCTCCCTGTTCTCCAGGGCCTGTCTTGCCTTTTTGGTTTTTACCCATTTTGTGCATGTACCTTTTGAAAAGTGGGAAGTGATACTTTGTAGTGCAGATTTGCATTGCCAGTATGCTTGCTTGGCCAAAAAGGGCGTATGCGTTTTCTCCTGAATATATTCAGGAGAAAACGCTTACGCCCTTTTTGGCCAAGTGCTTCATTGTCGATGTTGTGCCCCTCTTCCTGTGCCTTAAATGCGATTCCAACGTACCTCTTGAAATCTGTTTCCTGCTATTCTGCCTTGCTTTCAAGTCTGCCTCGTTGCCTTCCCTCAACAGATTTTTGGACGATAGTTGTCCTTTATTACTCTGCCTGTTTGTGAATTGTTGTGCACTGAGCTACATTATTTAACTCGTTTTTTCTGTGAGCTGAACGCAGGTCCAATATTTTGGTTCAGGACCTATACTGGTTCCTGGTGGGTGGCTGAGGCTTTGGTTATTTCTTCTTCTTCCCGCGAAGTAAGAGTGACATGTGCCCGTACCAATGTCTAACAGCTACTCTCTCACTGGTCTCCCTCTTCCCTTTCATCCTCTTCCAAATTGGCAACCTGTGCGAACCAGGAGGTTAAAGGTGCTGTCTCTCCATGTTGGGAGATTAATAGTAAAGCAGTTGGAAAGACAAACTGGAGCACAAGTAGAGGGACTATTCGTTGAGTTTTAGAAACCTTTCGTATTCACACTGTGTCCATTCTCTAGGGTTCCCGTACATATTATAGCTGTAGTAATATGCCCTTAAACCTGGCCTGTTGGGACCGATGGAATGGGTGCCACACATTATTGCTTTAAAGGGTCTACATTTGCTCACCCAATCTCACCAATCCTCTCAGTCCCAAGTGTCCAGCCTTATGACACATCCAGCTGTCGTTTTAGATATAGTCATTCCAGGTTTCATCAGTGACCCTGAAGGTATTGTGTAAGAATTGTTCTGTTTTTATGTTTTGTTTTGAATTTCATTTTTATATTGGGTTTGAGCTGATTCTCCCTGCCATGTTTATGTCATACTAGACACAGTTACCTTACAGAGACATATCAATACATAGGTTTTAAGATTCTTACTAGTCAGATATATTTCTTTGCGGGGAATAGGGATGTTGAGTTCTGTTCACTGAGGAAGGAGTAGGGCTTGTCTCTTTTGTTTTTGGATTATGGAACCGTACCTTTGCTAATATCAATCTTTTGTTTTGTGCATCTCCCCACCTGTCTTTCCCCTTAAGCAAGCATTAGAGTGTTTTCTAAATCTGAGACTCTGTTCTCTTCCCTAAATCATTTCATATGTAGCCATGTTTACATTCCCTTCATAAGTGATATCTTATGTCAGAATGCACCATGGCCCTTGTCATAATAATGCTTCATGACCCCTGTCATCACAATGATCCATGCCCTGGTTATCAAAATGCTCCATGTCCCTTGTCATCAAAATTCTCCACGTACTTGTCATCACAATGCTACCTGACATTTCTCATCAAAATGTTACATGCTCTTGTCATCACAATTCTCCATTCTCTTGACATTGCAATGCTCCATGCCCTTGTCATCACAATGCTCCATGCCTTTGTCATCACATTGCTCCATGACCCCTGTCATCACATTGCTCCCTGACAACTGTCATCACAATGCTTCATGCCCCTTGTCATTACAGTGCTCCATGATGCTCGACATCACAATTACCCAAGGTCTTCTCATCACAATGCTCCACGGTTTTGCCATCACCATGCTCCATGCCTTGTCATCTCAAATCTCAATATCCCTTGACCTCACAATTCTCCACGTCCTTGTCATTACAATGCTCCATGGCACTTCACTTCACACTGTTATATGCTCTTGTCATCACAATACTCCATGCACTTGTCATCGCAATGCTCCATGACCCCTGTCATAGGAAGCTCCATGCGCTTTTCATCAAATTTGTTTCACGACCAGGGCATTAAAATTCTCAATGGCCCTTGATATCACAATGCTCCATGCCCTTGTCATCACAGTGCTCCTTTACTTTGTCACAACAATCCTCCATAACAATTGGCATCACAATGCTCCATGATATTGTCATCAAACTGGAACATGACATATTTCATCACAATGCTCCCTGACACCTTTCTTCACAATAATCCATGTCCTTGTCATCACAGTGCTCCATGCCCTTGTCATCACAATGTGCCATGCCCATTCTTATCACAATAATCCAAGAAACTTGTCAGACCAATGCTTCATGACACTTTTCATCACAATGCTCCATGAACGCTGTCATCAAAATGCACCATGCCCATCATCATAATGCTTCATGCTATTGTCATCACAATGAAATCAAAAAGCTCCATGACATCTGTCACCACAATGCTGCAAACCCTTCTGATCACAATGTCCCATAACTCTTGTCATCACAATGTCCCATGAAGCTGGTCACCACAGTTATCCATGGGCTTCTCATCACAATGCACCATGACTTTTGTCAACACAATGTTCAATACCCTTGTCAACACAATGCTCTCTGACTATTGACCTCAGTATGCACCGTGCACTATTTCACGGCAAGGCTCCATGCCTATTTCATCATAATGATCCATGCCCTTTTAATCAAAATGTTCCAAGACACCTGTGATCACAATGCTCCTTGCACTTGTCATCACAAAGCTCCATGACGAATGTCATCAGAATGCTCCATGGCCTTCTCATCATAATGTTCCATGCCCTTGTCATCACAATGTTCCAAGACCCCTGTAATCAAAATGATCCCTGCGCCTTTTCATCAGAATGCTCCATGAGAATTGTCATCACAATGTTCCATGGTCTTAACATCACAGTGCTCCAGGACCTTGTCATCACAGTGCTCCATTCCCTTGTCATCACAATGCTCCATGACCCCTGTCATCACAATAATCCATGAATATTTTCAGCCCAAGGCTCTACGAAATTCTCATCACAATGCTCCATAGCCCATATCACCACAATGCTCCATGACCACTGTCATCAAAACACTCCATGACACCTGACAACACAATGATCCGGGACACTTGTCATCACAATGCTACATTCCCTTGTCATCACAATGCTCCATGACCCCTGTCATCACAACACTCCATGAACATTTTCAGCCCAGTGCTCCATGACCCTTGTCATCACAATGATCCATGCCCTTTTCATCCCAATGCTCCATGACCCCTGTATTCACAATGCTCCATGACGCTTGTCATCACAGTGCTCCATGACACCTGTCATCACAATGCTCCATGCCTTTGTCAGCAAAATGCTACATGACCTTGTCATTACAATGCTCTATGCGTTTGTCATCGCAATACTCCATATCCATTGTCATCACAATCCTCCATGAAATTTGCGATCACATTACTTCATGCCCTTGTCATCACAATGCTCCATGCTCCTTGAAATCAAAATGATCCATGACCTTTGTCATAACAATGATCCAAACCCTTGTGATCACAATGTTCCATAACACTTGTCATCAAAACGCTCCATGATGCCTGTCATCACAATACTCCATGCCGTTTTCATCACAATGCTCCATGACATTTGTCATCACAATTCTCAATACACTTGTCATCACAATGCTCCCTGACACTTGTCGTCAGAATGCTCCTTGAACCCTGTCACGAAAAGGCTCCATGCCTTTTTCATCGCAATGTCCCATGCCGTTTTCATCAGAATGCTCCATGCCATTGTCAACAAAATACTCCACAAGCTTGTCATCAGAATGCTCCATGACCCTTGTCATCACATTTCTCCATGCACTTGTCAGCACAATGCTCCCTGACACTTGTCATAACAATGTTGCAAGCCATTGTCATCACAATGATCCATGACATTTGGCATCACAATGCTCCATGCCATTGTCATCGCAATGGGCCATTACATATGTCATCCCAATGCTCCCGGACACCTGTCTTCACAATACTGCATGACCTGGTCATCACAATGCTCCATGCCCTTGTCATCACAATGCGCCATTCCAACTGTCATCGTAATAATCCAAGAAACTTATTAGACCAATGTTCCATGCCCCTCTCATCACAATGCTCCATGCCCTTGTTATCACAATGCTCCATGACGCTGGTCATCACCATGCTCCGTGACTCCAGTCATCTCAATGCTTCATAACGTTTGTCATCATAATGGTCCATGCCCGCGTCATCACAAGGCTCTCTGACATTTTTAACCACAATGCTCCATGAACTTTTCATCACAATGCTCTTTGACACTTGTCATCACAGTGCTCCATGGGCTTGTCATAGAGTGCTCCACAATTTTGTCATCACAATGCTCCATAAAATTTGTCATCACAATGCTCCTTGCACATCTCATCAAAATGCCCTCTCTCCACTGATATCACAGTGCTACATCACTATTTGTCACAATACTCCCTCACACCAGTCATCACAATGTTCCATGATTCCTCTCATCACAATGCTACATGCACTTATCAACACAGTGTTCGATGACCCCTGACATCACAGTGTTCCATAACAACTGTCATCAAAATGTTCCATGACACTTTTCATCAAATTGCTCCATGACCCTGTCATCACAGTGCTCCCTGCCCTTCTCATAACAATGCACAACGCCCTTGCTATCAAAATGCTCCATGACCATTTTCAGCAAAAATATCCATGACACTTGGCATCACAATACTCCATGTAATTGTCATCAGAATTGTCCATGAATGCTCTCATCACATTGCTCCATGCCCTTGTCTTCACAAAGCTCCATG
This sequence comes from Mesoplodon mirus, assembly GCF_964341445.2. Taxonomy (NCBI): domain Eukaryota; kingdom Metazoa; phylum Chordata; class Mammalia; order Artiodactyla; family Ziphiidae; genus Mesoplodon; species Mesoplodon mirus. The sequence goes on along the minus strand of NW_028295746.1, from coordinate 382,781 downwards.
ACGCATGTCATCACAATGCTCCATGGCCTTCTCATCACAATGCTCCACGACTTGCCATCACAAGGCTCCATTACAACTTTCATAGAAATGCTCCATGACCCCTGCCATCACGATGTTCCATGGCCTTGTCATCACAAAGCTCCATGAACCTTCTCATCACAATGCTCCAAGAACCCTGTAATCACAAAGCTCTATGCCCCTTTTCGTCTCAATGATCCATGAACCCTATCATCACAATGCACCATGCCCATCATCATAATGCTTCATGCAATTGTCATCACAATGAAATCAGTATGCTCCATGACCTCTGTCATAACAATGCTCCAAACCCTTGTGATCACAATATTCCATATCACTTGTCATCACAATGCCCCATGACGCTCGTCATCACAATTATCCATGGTCTTCTCATCACAATGCTCCATGACCTTTGTCATCACAATGCTCAATACACTTGTCATCAAAATGCCCCCTGACACTTGTTGTCTGTATGCTCCTTGAATCCTGTCATGACAAGGCTCCATGCTTTTTTCCTCACAATGATCCATGCACTTTTCATCACAATGCTCCAAGACCCATGTAATCACAGTGCTCCATGCCCTTGTCATCACAAAGCACAATGACGCATGCCGTCAGAATGCTCCTTGGTCTTCTCATCACAATGCTCCATAACCTTGTCATCACAATGTTCCAAGACCCCTGTAATCACAATACTCCATGCCCCTTTTCATCAGTATGCTCCAAGAGACTTGTCATAACAAGGCTCCATGGTTTTGTCATCACAATGCTCCAGGAATTATTCATCACAATGCTTCACGACCTTGTCATGAAAATATTCAATGGCCCTTATCATCATAATGCTCCAAGCCGTAACCATCACAATGATCCATTATAGTTGTCATCACAATCCTCCATTACATTTGGCATCACAATGCTCCATGCCATTATCATCGCAATGGACCCTGACATATGTCATCACAATGCTCCCTGACACCTGTCTTCACAGTACTCCATGACCTTCTCATCACAATGTTCCATGCCCCTGTCATCACAATGCACCATGCCCACAGTCATCACAATAATCTATGAAACTTGTCAGACCAATGCTCCATTCCCCTGTCAACACAATGCTCCATGCCCTTGTCATCACATTGTTCAATGACCCCTGTCATCACAATGCTCCTTGACTCCAGTCATCTCAATCCTTCATAATGTTTGTCATCAAAATGGTCCATGCCCACGTCATCACAAGGCTCTGTGACCTTTGTAACCACAATGCTCCATGAACTTTTCATCACAATGCTCCGTGACCCTTGTCATGACAATGCTCCATGCGTTTTTCAGAACAATGCTCCATGACCATTGTCATCACAATGTGCAATGCGCTCTTCATCACAATGATCCACAACTTTGTCATCGCTATGCTCCATAAACATTGTAATCACAATGCTCCATGCACTTCTCATCCAAATGCTCTCTCACATGAGATATCACAATGTTCCATCACTAGTCATCACAATCCACCCTCACCCATGTTATCACAATGTTCCATGACCTCTGTCATCACAATGCTACATCCCATTATCAGCACAATGTTCCATGACCCCTGACATCACAATGATCCATAAACCCTGTCATCAAAATGCTCCATGACCCTTTTCATTCCAAAGCTCCAAGACCCCTGGCATCACAATGTTCTATAACCCCTGCCATCAAAATTTTCCATTACACTTTTCTTCAAATTGCTGCATGACCTTGTCATCAAAATGCTCCCTGCCCTTCTCATCACAATGCACCACACCCTTGTCATCAAAATGCTCCATGACCCTTGGCATCACAATGCTCCATGTCATTGGCATCACAATGCTCCATGAACCCTCTCATCACATGTCTCCATGCCATTTCATCACAAAGCTCCATGACACTTTTCATCACAATGCTCCATGCCCGTCTCATCACAATGCTCCATGCCCTTGTCATTACAGTCCTCCATGACCCATGTATAACAGTGTTCCGTGCCCTTCTCATCACAATGCTCCATGCCCACTCTCATCACAATAATCCATGAAACTTTTCAGACCAATGCTCAATGCCCTTCTCATCACAATGCTCCATTACCTCTGTCATAACAATGCTCCATGACCCGTGCCATCACAATGTTCCATGGCCTTGTCATCACAAGGCTCCATGACCCTTGTCATCACAATGCTCCAAGACCCCTGTAATCACAATTCTCCATGCCCTTGTCTTCACAAAGCTCCATGACACATGCCATCAGAATATTCCATGGCCTTCTCATCACAATGCTCCATGCCCTTGTCATGACGATGCTGCAAGAAACCTGTAATCAAAATGCACCATGCCCATCATCATAATGCTTCAGGCTCTTGTCATCACAATGAAATCAAATTTCTCCATGACCACTCTCATCATAATGCTCCAAACCCTTGTGATCACAATGTTCCTTAACACTTATCATCACAACACCCTATGACGCTCATCATCACAATTATCCATGGTCTTCTCATCACAATGCTCCATGATATTTGTCATCACAATTCTCAATACACTTGTCATCACAATGCTCCCTGACACTTGTCGTCAGTATGCTACTTGAACCCTGTAATGACATGGCTCCATGCCTTTTCATCACAATGAACCATGCCCTTTTCATCACAATGCTCCAAGACCACTGTAATCACAATGCTCCATGCCCTTGTCATCACAAAGCTCCATGACGCATGTCATCGGAATGCTCCATGGCCTCCTCCTCACAATTCTCCATTCACTTGTCATCACAATGCTCCATGTCCCGTGTAATCACAATGCTCCATGCCCCTTTTCATCACAATGCTCCATGAGATTTGTCATCACAAGTCTCCATGGTCTTCCCATCACAATGCTCCAGGACCTTGTCATCACCATGCTCCATTCCCTTGTCATCACAATGCTCTATGACCCATCTCATCACAATACTCCATGAACATTTTCAGCCCAGTGCTCCATGAACTTCTCATCACAATGCTCAATGACAAATATCATCAAAATACTCCATGACCACAGTCATCACAACACTCCATGACACATGACAACAAAATGACCCCGGACTCTTGTCATCACAATGCTGCATTCCCTAATTATCAAAATGCTCCATGACCCCTGTCATCACAGTACTCCATGAACATTTTCAGCCCAATGATCCATGACCCATGTCATCACAATCATCCATGCCCTTGTCATCCCAATTCTCCTTGACTCTTTTAATCACAATGCTCCAAGAACCCTTAATCAAAATGCTCCATGCCCCTGTCATCACAAAGCTCCATGACGCATGTCATCAGAATGTTCCATGGCCTTCTCATCAATATGTTCCATGCCCTTGTCATCACAATGCTCCCAGACCCCTGTAATCACAATGCTCCATGCCTCTTTTCATCTCAATGCTCCATGAACCCTGTCATCACAATGCATCATGCCCATCATAATAATGCTTCCGGCTATTTTCAGCACAATAAAATCAAAATTCTCCATGACCTCTGTCATCACAATTCGCCATGACCCCTGTCATCACAATACTCCATGAACATTTTCAGCCCAATGCTCCATGACACTTGTCTGCACAATGATCCATGCCCTTGTCATCCCAATTCCCCATGACACATGTATTCACAATGCTCCGTGACGCTTCTCATCACAGTGCTCCATGACACCTGTCATCACAATGCTCCAGGCCTTTGTCAGCAAAATGCTACGTGACATTTTCATTACAATGCTCTATGCGCTTGTCATCACAATACTCCATTACCATTGTCATCACAATCCTCCATGAACTTAAGATCACATTGCTTCATGACCTTGTCATCACAATGCTCCATGCTCCTTGAAATCAAAATGATCCATGGCCTCTGTCATTGCAATGCTCCAAATCCTTTTGATCACAATGTTCCAAAACACTTGTCATCACAACGCTCCATGATGCCTGTCATCACAATACTCCATGCCCTTTTCATCACAATGTTCCATGAATATTGTCATCACAATTCTCAATAAACTTGTCATCACAATGCTCCCTGACACTTGTTGTCAGAATGCTCCTTGAAACCTGTCACGAAAAGGCTCCATGCCTTTTGCATCAAAAAGCCCCATTCCATTTCCTTCACAATGTTCCATGCCATTGTCTTCAAAATACTCCTCAAGCTTGTCATCCGAATGCTCCCTGACCCTTGTCATCACAATGCTCCAAGCCATTGTCATCACAATGCTCCATTACCTTTGTCATCAGAATCCTCCATGAGACTTGGCATCACAATGCTCCATGCCATTGTCATTACAATGGGCCATTACATATGTCATCACAATGCTCCCTGATACCTCTCTTCACAATACTGAATGACCTGGTCATCACAATGCTCCATGCCCTGGTCATCACAATGCGCCATTCCTACTGTCATCACAATAATCCATGAAACATATTAGACCAATGTTCCATGCCCTTGTCATCACAATGCTCCATGCCCTTGTTATCACAAAGTTCCAACACCCCTGTAATCAGAATGCTCCATGCCCCTTTTAATCAGTATGCTCCATGAGACTTGTCATCACAAGGCTCCATGGTTTTCTCATCACAATGCTCAAGAACCTTGTCATCACAATGCTTCACGGCATTGTCATGAAAATTCTCAATGGCCCTTGTCATCATAATGCTCCAAGCCCTAGTCATTACAATGCTCCATTATATTTGTCATCACATCCTCCATTACATTTGGCATCACAATGCTCCATGCCATTGTCATCGCAATGGACCATGGCATATTTCATCACAATGCTCCCTGACACCTGTCTTCACAATACTCCATTCCCTTGTCTTCACAATGCTCCATGACCTTGTCATCACAATGCACGATGTCTACTGTCATCACAATAATCTATGAAACTTGTCAGACCAATGCTCCATGCCCCTGTCATCACAATGCTCCATGCCCTTGTCATCACATTGCTCCATGACCCCTTTCATCACAATGTTCCGTGACTCCAGTCATCACAATGCTTCATAACGTTTGCCATCACAACGGTCCATGCCCGTATCATCACAAGGCTCTGTGACTTTTGTAACCACAGTGCTCCATGAACTTTTCATCACAATGCTCCGTGATCCTTGTCATCACAATGCTCCATGCCTGTGTCAGTACAATGCTCCAGGACCCTTGTCATCACAATGTGCCATGCGCTTTTCATCACAATGTTCCACAACCTTGTCATCGCTATGCTCCATGAACCTTGTAATCACAATGCTCCATGCACTTCTCATCCATATACTCTCTCTCATGAGATGTCTCAATGTTCCATCACTAGTCATCACAATCCTCCCTCACCCCTGTTATCACAATATTCCATGACCCCTATCATCACAATGCTATATCCCCTTATCAGCACAATGTTCCATGACCCCTGACATCACAATGTTCCATAACCCCTGTCATCAAAGTGCTCCATGACACTTTTCATCCCAAAGCTCCATGAACCATGGCATCACAATGTTCTATAACCCCTGTCATCAAAATATTCCATTACACTTTTCATCAAATTGCTGCATGACCCTGTCATCAAAATGCTCCCTGCAATTCTCATCACAATGCACCACACACTTGTCATCAAAATGCTCCATGACCTATGTCATCACAAACTCCATGACCGTTGGCATCACAATGCTCCATGTCATTTTCATCACGATGCTCCATGAACCCTCTCATCACATTGCTCCATGCCCTTGTCATCACAAAGTTTTATGACACTTGTCATCACAATGCTCGATGCCCTTCTCATCACAATGCTCCATGCCCTTGATATTACAATCGTCCATGACCCAAGTATCACAGTGTTCCGTGCCCTTCTCATCACAATGCTCCATATCCAATCTCATCACAATAATCATTGAAATATTTCAGACCAATGCTCAATGCCCTTCTCATCACAATGCTCCATTATTTCTGTCATAACAATGCTCCATGACCCATGCCGTCACAAGGTTCCACGGCCTTGTCATCACAAGGCTCCATGACCCTTTTAATCACAATGCTCCAAGACCCCTGTAATCACAAAGCTCCATGCCCTTGTCATCACAAAGCTCCATGGCACATGTCATCAGAATGTTCCATGGCCTTCTCCTCACAATGCTCCATGCACTTGTAATCACAATGCTCCAAATCCCCTGAAGTCACAGTGATCCATGCACCTTTTCATCAGAATGCTGCATGAGACTTGTCATCACAATTCTCTATGGTCATATCATCACAATGCCCCAGGACATTGTCATCACCATGCTCCATGCACTTGTCATCAAAATGCTCCAAGACCCCTGTAATCACAATGCTCCATGCCCCTTTTCATCAGAATGCTCCATGAGACTTGTCATCACAAGTCTCCATGGTCTTCTCATCACAACGCTCCAGGACCTTGTTATCACCATGCTCCATTCCCTTGTCATCACAATGCTCCATGACCCCTGTCATCACAATACTCTATGAATATATTTAGCCAAATGCTCCATGACGTTCTCATCACAATGCTCCATGACCAATATCACCACAATGCTCCATGAACACTGTCATCACAACACTCCATGACACCTGACAACACAGTGATCCGGGACTCTTGTAATCACAATGCTCCAAGTCCCCTGTAATCAGAGTGATCCATGACCCCTGTCATCACAATAATCCATGAACATTTTCAGCCCAATGCTCCATGACCCTTGTCATCACAATGATCCATGCCCTTGTCATGCCAATGCTCCATGACCACTGTATTCACAATGCTCCGTGATGCTTTTCATCACAGTGCTCCATGACACATGTCATCACAATGCTCCATGCCTTTGTCAGCAAAATGATACATGACATTGTCATCACAATGCTTCACGACCTTGTCATGAAAATTTTCAATGGCCCTTGTCATCATAATGCTCCAAGCCCTAGTCATCACAATGCTCCATTAGATTTGTCATCACAATCCTCCATTACATTTGGCATCACAATGCTCCATGCCATTGTCATCGCAATGGACCATGACTTATGTCATCACAATGCTCCCTGACACCTGTCTTCACAATACTCTATGACCTTCTCATCACAATGATCCATGCCCTTGTCCTCACAATGCACCATGCCCACTGTCATTACAATAATCTATGAAAATTGTCAGACCAAGGCTCCATGCCCCTGTCATAACAATGCTCCATGCCCTTGTCCTCACAATGCTCCATGACCCCTTTCATCACAATGCTCCATGAACCCAGTCATCACAATGCTTCATAACTTTTGTCATCACAGTGGTCCCTGCCCGCGTCATCACAAGGCTCTGTGAGCTTTGTAACCACAATGCTCCATGAACTTTTCATCACAATTCTATGTGACCCTTGTCATCACAATGCTCCATGTCTTTGTCAGATCAATGCTCCATGACCATTGTCATCATGATGTGCCCCGGGCAATTCATCACAACGGTCCACAGCCTTGTCATTGCAATGCTCCATAAACATTGTAATCACAATGTTCCATGCAATTCTCATTAAAATGCTCTCTCACCAGTGATATCACAGTGTTCCATCACTAGTCATCACAGTACACCCTCACCCCTGTAATCACAATGTTCCATGACCCTGTCATCACACTGCAACATCCGTTTATCATCACAAAGTTCCCTGACCCCTGACATCACAATGTTCCATAACCCCTGTCATCAAAATGCTCCATGACCCTTTTCATCCCAAAGCTCCAAGACCCCTGACATCACAATGTTCTATAACCCCTGCCATAAAAATGTTCCATTACACTTTTCATCAATTTGCTGCATGACACGGTCATCAAAATACTCCCTTCCCTTCTCATCTCAATGCACCATGCACTTGTCATCAAAATGCTCCATGACTTGTCATCACAAAGCTCCATGACCCTTGGCATCACAATGCTCCATGTCATTGTCATCACAATGCTCCATGAACACTCTCATTACATTGCTCAATGCCCTTCTCATCACAATGCTCCATGCCCTTGTCATTACAATCCCGCATGACCCATGTATCATAGTGTTCCGTACCCTTGTCATCACAATGCTCCATGCCCACTCTCATCACAATAATCCATGAAACATTTGAGACCAATTTTCCATGCCATTCTCATCACAATGCTCCATTACCTCTGTCATAACAATGCACCATGACTCCTGCCATCACAATATTCCACGGCCTACTAATCACAAGGCTCCATGACACTTGTCATCACAATGCTGAAGGCCCCTGTAATCACAATGCTCCATGCCCTTGTCATCACAGAGCTCCATGACGCATGTCATCAGAATTTTCCATGGCCTTCTCATCACAATGCTCCATGACCTTGTCATCACAATGCTCCAAGACCCCTGTAAACACAATGTTCCATGCCCCTTTTCATCTCAATGCTCCATGAACCCTGTCATCACAATGCACCATGCCCATCATCATAATGCTTCAGGCTATTGTCATCACAATGAAATCAATATTCTTCATGACCTCTGTAATCATAATGCACCAAACACTTTTGATCACAATGTTGCATAACACTTATATCACAACACCCCATGACGCTCATCATGACAATTATCCATGGCCTTCTCATCACAATGCTCCATGATCTTTTTCATCACAATGCTCAATACACTTGTCATCAAAATGCTCCCTGACACTTGTCGTCAGTATGCTCCTTGAACCCTGTCATGACTAGGCTCCATGCCTTTTTCATCAAAATAATCCATGCCCTTTTCATCACAATGCTCCAAGATCCCTGTAATCACAATGCTCCATGCCCTTGTCATCACAAAGCTCCATGACGCATGTCATCAGAATGCTTCATGGCCTTCTCATCACAATGCTCCATGTCATTGTCATCACAGTGCTCCATGAACACTCTCATCACATTGCTCCATGCACTTATCTTCACAAAGCTCCATGACACATGTCATCAGAATGCTCCGTGGCCTTCTCATCACAATGCGCCATGCCCTTGCCATCACAATGCTCCATTACCACTCCCATAACAATGCTCCATGACCCCTGTCATCACGATATTCCATGGCCTTGTCATCACAAGGCTCGATCACCCTTCTCATCACAATGCTCCAAGAACCCTGTAATCACAATGCTCTATGCCCCTTTTCATTTCAATGATCCATGCCCCCTGTCATCACAATGCACCATGCCCATCATCATAATGCTTCATGCTATTGTCATCAAATGAAATCAAAATGCTCCATGACCTCTGTCATAACAATGCTCAAAACCCTTGTGATCACAATATTCCATAACACTTGTCATCACAATGACCCATGACGCTCGTCATCACAGTAATCCATGGTCTTCTCATCAGAATGTCCCATGACCTTTGTCATCACAATGCTCAAAACACTTGTCTTCAAAATTCTCCCTGACACTTGTTTTATGTAAGCTCTTTGAAACCTGTCATGACAAGGCTCCATGCCTTTTTCATCACAATGATCCATGCCCTTTTCATCACAATGCTTCAAGACCACTGTAATCACAATGCTCCATGCCTTTGTCAACACAAAGCTCAATGACACATGTCATCAGAATGCTCCTTGGCCTTCTGCTCACAATGCTCCATGCACTTGTCATCACAATGCTCCATGCCCTTGTCATCACAAAGCTCAATGACACATGTCATCAGAATGCTCCTTGGCCTTCTGCTCACAATGCTCCATGCCCTTGTCATCACAATGTGGCAAGACCCCTGTAATCACAATGCTCCATGGCCTTTTTCATCAGTATGCTCCATGAGACTTGTCATCACAAAGCCTCATGTTTCTCTCATCACAATGCTCCAGGATCTTGTCATCACAATGCTTCACGACCTTGTCATGAAAATTCCCAATGGCCCTTGTCATCATAATGCTCTAAGCTCTAGTCATCACAATGCTCCATTATATATTCGTCATCACAATCCTCCATTACATTTGGCATCACATAACTCCCTGCCATTGTCATCGAAATGGACCCTGACATATGTCATCACAATGCTCCCTGACACCTGTCTTCACAATACTCCATGAGCTTCTTTTCACAATGCTCCATGCCACTGTCATCACCATGCACTATGTCCACTGTCATCACAATTATCTATGAAATTTGTCAAACCAATGCTCCATGCCCCGGTCATAACAATGCTCCATGTCCCTGTCATCACAATGCTCCATGCCCTTCGCATCACAATGCTCTATGATTTTTCATCACAAAGCTCCTTGACACATGACCCATGTATCACAGTTTTCCGTGCCCTTGTCATCACAATGCACCATGCCACTCTCATCACAATACTCCATGAAATATTTCAGACCTATGTTCCATGCCCTTCTCATCAAAATGCTCCATTACCCCTGTCATAACAATGCTCCATGACCCCTGCCATCAAAATGTTACACGGCCTTGTCATCACAAGGCTCCATGAAACTTGTCATCACAATGCCGCATGACGCTAGTCATCACAATTATCCATGGACTTCTCATCACAATGTTCCATGATCTTTGTCATCACAATGCTCAAAACACTTGTCATCACAATGCTCCATGACAGTTGTCGTCAGTATGTGCCTTGAACCATGTCATTACAAGGCTCCATGCCTTTTTCATCACAAAAATCCATGCCATTTCATCACAATGCTCCAAGATCCCTGTAATCACAATGCTTCCTACCCTTTTCATCACAAAGCTCCATGACGCATGTCATCAGAATGCTCCATGGACTTCTCATCACCATGATTCATGCCCTTGTCATCACAATGCTCCAAGACCCCTGTAATCACAATGCTCCATGCCCCTTTTCAACAGAATGCTCCATGAGACTTCTCACCAAAAGTCTCCATGGTCTTCTCATCACAATGCTCCAGGAATTTGTCATCACCATGGTCCATTCCCTTGTCATCGCAATGCACCATGACAAATATCATCACAATTCTCCATGACCGCTGTCATCACAACACTCCATGACACCTGACAACACAATGATCCGAGACTCTTGTCACCACAATGCTCCATTCACTAGTCATCACAATGCTCCATGACACTTGTCAACACAATGATCCATGCCCTTGTCATCCCAATGCTCCATAACCCCTGTATACACAATGCTCTGTGATGCTTGTCATCACAGTGCTCCATGACACCTGTCATCACAATGCTCCATGCCTTTGTCAACAAAATGCTACATGACCTTGTCATTACAATGCTCTATGTGCTTGTCATCACAATACTCCATTTCCATTGTCATCACAATCCTCCATGAAACTTGGGATCACATTGCTTCATGCCCTTTTCATCACAATGCTCCATGCTCCTTGAAATCAAAATGATCCATGACCTCTGTCATCACAGTGCTCCAAACTCTTGTGATCACAATGTTCCATAACATTTGTCATCACAACGCTCCATGATGCCTGTCATCACAATACTCCATGCCCTTTTCATCACAATGCTCCATGACCTTTGTCATCACAATGCTCAATACATTTGTCATCACAATGCTCCCTGACACTTGTCTTCAGAATGCTCCTTGAACCGTGTCACGAAGAGGCTCCATGCCTTTTCATCACAATGCCCCATGCCGTTTACATCACAATGCTCCATTCCATTGTCATCAGAATACTCCAAAAGCTTGTCATCAGAATGCTCCATGACCCTTGTCATCACAAATCTCCATGCACTTGTCAGCACAATGCTCCCTGACCCTTGTCATCACAATGCTCCAAGCCATTGTCATCACAATGCTCCATTACCTTTGTCATGAGAATCCTCCATGACACTTGGCATCACTATGCTCCATGCCATTGTCATCACAATGGGCCATTACATATGTCATCACAATGCTCCCTGACACCTGTCTTCACAATACTGCATGACCTGGTCATCACAATGCTCCATGCCCTTGTCATCACAATGCGCCATTCCAACTCTCATCGCAATAATTCATGAAACTTATTAGACCAGTGTTCCATGCCCTTGTGATCACAATGCTCCATGCCCTTGTTGTCACAATGCTCCATGACTCCTGTCATCTTTATGCTCCGTGACTCCAGTCATCACAATGCTTCATGACCTTTGTCATCACATTGGTCCATGCCCTCGTCATCAACAGTCTCTGTGACCATTTTAACCACAATGCTTCATGAACTTTTCATCTCAATGCTCTTTGACCCTTGTCATCAAAATGCTCTATTCCTTTCTCAGCACAATGCACCATGACCCTTTTCATCACAATGCTCCAGGCGCTTGTCAGCACAATGCTCCATGACACATGTCATCACAATGCACCATGCGCTTGTCATCACAGTGCTCCACCATCTTGTCATCACAGTGCTCCATAAAGCTTGTCATCACAATGCTCCATGCACTTCTCATCAAAATGCTCTCTCACCACTGATATCACAATGCTACATCACTATTTGTTACAATACTCCCTCACCCCTGTCATCACAATGTTCCATGACTCCTGTCATCACAATGCTACATGCACTTATCATCACAATGTTCGATGACCCATGACATCACAATGTTCCATAACACCTGTCATCAGAATGCTCCATGACCCTTTTCATCAAAATGCTCCATGACCCCTGACATCACAATGTTCCATAACACCTGTCATCAAAATGTTCCATGACACTTTTCATTAAATTGCTCCATGACCCTGTCATCACCATGATCCCTGCCCTTCTCATCAAAATGCACAGCGCCCTTGCCATCAAAATGCTCCATGACCTTTGTCGTCACAAATATCCATGACCTTTGGCATCACAATGTTCCATGTCATTGTCATCACACTGCTCCATGAATGCTCTCATCACATTGCTCCATGCACATGTCTTCATAAAGCTCCATGACACATGTCATCAGAATGATCCATGGCCTTCTCATTACAATTCTCCATGCCCTTACAATCACAATGCTCCATTAAACCTGTCATAACAATGCTCGATGACCCCTGTTATCACGATGTTCCATGGCCTTGTCATCACAAGGCTCCATGACCCTTCTCATCACAATGTTCCAAGACCCCTGTAATCACAATGAACTATGCCCCTTTTCATCTCAATGATCCATGAACCCTGTCATCACAATGCGCAATGCCCATCATCATGCTTCATGCTATTGTCATCACAATGAAATCAAAATGCTCCATGACCTCTGTCATAAAAATGTTCCAAACCCTTGTGATCACAATATTCCATAACACTTGTCATCACAATGCCACATGACGCTCGTCATCACAGTTATCCATGGTTTCTCATCACAATGCTCCATGACTTTTGTCATCACAATCCTCAATACACTTGTCATCAAAATGCTCCCTGACACTTGTTGTCTGTATGCTCCTTGAACCCTGTCATGACAAGCCTCCATGCATTTTTCATCACAATGATCCATGCCCTTTTCATCACAATGCTCCAAGACCCCTGTAATCACAATGCTCCATGCCCTTGTCATCACAAATCTCAATGACACATGTCATCAGAATGCTCCTTGGCCTTCTGCTCACAATGATCCATGCCCTTGTCATCAAAATGTGCCAAGACCCCTGTAATCACAATGCTCCGTGCCCCTTTTCATTAGTATGCTCCATGAGACTTGTCATCACAAGGCTCCATGGTTTTCTCATCACAATGCTCCAGGACATTTTCATCACAATGCTTCACGACGTTGTCATGAAAATTCTCAATGGCCCTTGTCATCATAATGCTCCAAGCACTAATCATCACAATGCTCCATTATATTTGTCATCACAATCCTCCATTACATTTGGCATCACAATACTACCTGCTATTGTCATCGCAATGGACCATGACCTATGTCATCACAATGCTCCCTCGCACCTGTCTTCAAAATACTCCATGACCTTCTCTTCACAATGATCCATGCCCTTGTCATCACAATGTACTATGTCCACTGTCATCACAATAATCTATGAAAATTGTCAGACCAATGCTCCATGCCCCTGTCATCACAATGCTCCATGTCCTTGTCAATACAATGCTCCATTACTTGCCATCACAAAGCTTCATAACCCCTGACCCATGTATCACAGTGTTCTGTGCCGTTGTCATCACAATGCTCCATGCCCACTCTCATCACAATAATCCATGAAATATTTCAGACCAATGTTCCATGCCCTTCTCATCAAAATGCTCCATTACACCTGTCATAAGTGCTTCAAGAACCCTACTATCACAATGATCCACGGCTTTGTCATCACAAGGCTCCATGACACTTGTCATCACAATGCCCATGACGCTCGTCATCACAATTATCCATGGTCTTCTCATCACAATGTTCCATGATCTTTGTCATCACAATGCTCAATACATTTGTCATCACTATGACCCCTGACACTTGTCGTCAGTATGCTCCTTGAACCTTGTCATGACAAGGCTGCATGCCATTTTCATCACAATGATCAATGCCCTTTTCATAACAATGCTCCAAGACAACTGTAATCACAATGCTCCATGCCCTTTGTCATCACAAAGCTCCATGACGCATGTCATCAGAATGCTCTACGGCCTTCTCATCACCATGATCCATGCCCTTGTCATCACAATGCTCCAATAACCCTATAATCACAATGGTCCATGCCCCTTTTCAACAGAATGCTCCATGAGACTTCTCAAGAAAAGTCTCCATGGTCTTCTCATCACAATGCTCCAGGACTTTGTCATCACCATGCTCCATTCCCTTGTCATCGCAATGCTCCATGACCAATATCATCACAGTTCTCCATGACCACTGTCATCACAACACTCCATGACACCTGACAACACAATGATCTGGGACTCTTGTCATCACAATGCTCAATTCCCTACTCATCACAATGCTCAATGACACTTGTCATCACAATGATCATTGCCCTTGTCATCCCAATGCGCCATAACCCATGTATTCACAATGCTACATGATGCTTGTCATGACAGTACTCCATGACACCTGTCATCACAATGCTCCATGCCTTTCCAGCAAAATGCTACATGACCTTGTCATTACAATGCTCTATGTGATTGTCATCAAAATATTCCATTACCATTGTCATCACAATCCTCCAAGAACCTTGGGATCACATTGCTTCATTCTCTTGTCATCACAATGTTCCATGCTCCTTGAAATCAAAATGATCCATGACCTCTGTCATCACAATGCTCCAAACCCTTGTGATCACAATGTTCCATAACACTTGTCATCACAACGCTCCATGATGCCTGTCATCACAATACTCCATGCCCTTTTCATCACAATGCTCCATGACCTTTGCCATCACAATTCGCAATACACTTGTCATCACAATGCTCCCTGAAACTTGTCGTCAGAATGCTCCTTGAACCCTGTCACGAAAAGTCTCCGTGCCTTTTTCATCACAATGTCCCATGCCATTTAAATCACAATGCTCCATGCCATTGTCATCAAAATACTCCACAAGTTTGTCATCAGAATGCTCCATGACCCTTGTAATCACAAATGTCCATGCACTTGTCTGCACAATGCTCCCTGACCCTTGTCATCACAATGCTCCAAGCCATTGTCATCACAAAACTCCATTACCTTTGTCATCAGTATCCTCCATGACACTTGGCATCACAATGCTCCATGGCATTGTCATCACAATGGGCCATGACATATGTCATCACAATGCTCGATGACACCTGTCTTCACAACACTGCATGACCTGGTCATCACAATGCTCCATGCCCCTTTCATCACAATGCGCCATTCCCACTGTCATCGCAATAATTCATGAAACTTATTTGACCAATGTTCCATGCCCTTGTCATCACAATGCTCCATGCCCTTGTTATCACAATGCTCCATGACCACTGTCATCTCAATGCTCCGTGACGCCACTCATAACATTGCTTCATGACCTTTGTCATGAAAATGGTCCATGTCCTCATCATCAACTGTCTCTGTGACCTTTTTAACCACAAATCTCCATGAATTTTCATCACAATGCTCTTTGACCCTTGTCATCAAAATGCTCTATGCCTTTCTCAGCACAATGCTCCATGACCCTTGTCATCACAATGCTCCATGCGCTTGTCAGCACAATGCTCCATGACACAGATCATCACAATGCACCGTGCGCTTGTCATCACAGTGCTCCACAATTTGTCATCACAATGCTCCATGCACATCTCATCAAAATGCTCTCTCACCACTGATATCACAGTGCGACATCACTATTTGTCACAATACTCCCTCACCCATGTCATCAAAATGTTCCATGACTCCTGTCATCACAATGCTACATGCACTTATTATCATAATGTTCGATGACACCTGACATCACAATGTTCCATAACACCTGTCATCAAAATGTTCCATGACACATTTCATCCAATTGCTCCATGACCATGTCATAACAATGCTCCCTGCCCTTCTCATCACAATGCACAATGCCCTTGCCATCAAAATGCTCCATGACCTTTGTCATCACAAAGATCCATGCCCCTTGGCATCACAATGCTCCATGTCATTGGCATCACAATGCTCCATGTACGCTCTCATCACATTGCTCCATGCCCTTGTCATCAAAAAGTTCCATGACACTTGTCATCCGAATGCTCCATGGCCTTCTCATCACAATGTTCCATGCCCTTGCCATCACTATGCTCCATTACCACTGTCATAACAATGCTCCATGACCCCTGCCTTCACGATGTTCCATGGCCTTTTCTTCACAAGGCTCCATGACCCTTCTCATCACAATGCTCCAAAAACCCTGTAATCACAATGCTCTATGCCCTTTTTCATCTCAATGATCCATGAACCCTTTTATCACTATGCACCATGCCCATCATCATAATGCTTCATGCTATTGTCATCACAATGAAATCAAGATGCTCCATGACCTCTGTCATAACAATGCTCCAAAACCTTGATATCACAATATTCCATAAGACTTGTCATCAGAAATTCACATTGCGCTCGTCATCACAATTATCCATGGTCTTCTCATCACAATGCTCCATGACCTTTGTCATCACAATGCTCAATACAATTGTCATCAAAATGCTCCCTGACACTTGTTGTCTGTATGCTCCTTGAACCGTGTCATGACAAGGCTCCATGCCTGTTTCATCACAATGATCCATGCCCTTTTCATCAAAATGCTCCAAGACTCATGTAATCACAAAGCTCCATGCCCTTGTCATCAAAATGCTCCCTGACACTTGTTGTCTGTATGCTCCTTGAACCGTGTCATGACAAGGCTCCATGCCTGTTTCATCACAATGATCCATGCCCTTTTCATCAAAATGCTCCAAGACCCATGTAATCACAATGCTCCATGCCCTTGTCATCACAAATCTCAATGACGCATGCCATCAGAATGCTCCTTGGTCTTCTGCTCACAATGTTCCATGCCCTTGTTATCACAATGTTCCAAGACCCCTGTAATCACAATGCTCCATGCCCCTTTCCATCAGTCTGCTCCATGAGACTTGTCATCACAAGGCTCCATGGTTTTGTCATCACAATGCTCCAGGACCTTGTCATCACAATGCTTCACGATATTGTCATGAAAATTCTCAATGGCCCTTTTATTCATAATGCTCCAAGCCCTAGTCATCACAATGCTCCTTTATATTTGTCATCACAATCCTCCATTTCATTTGGCATCACAGTGCTCCATGCCGTTGTCATCGCAATGGACCATGACATATATCATCACAATGCTCCCTGACACCTCTCTTCACAATACTCCATGACCTTCTCATCACAATGCTCCATGCCCTTGTCATCACAATGCACCATGCCCACTGTCATCACAATAATCTATGAAAATTGTCAGACTAATGCTCCATGCCCCTGTCATCACAATGTTCCATGCCCTTGTCATCACAATGCTCCAAGACCCCTGTAAACACAATGCTCAATGCCCCTTTTCATCTCAGTGCTCCATGAACACTGTCATCACAATGCACCATGACCATCATCATAATGCTTCAGGCTATTGTCATCACAATGAAATCAATATTCTCCATGACCTCTGTCATCATAATGCTCCAAACCCTTGTGATCACAATGTTCCATAACTCTTATCATCACAACACCCCATGACGCTCATCATCACAATTATCCATGGCCTTCTCATCACAATGCTCCATGATCTTTGTCATCACAATGCTCAAAACACTTGTCATCACAATGCTCCCTGACACTTGTCGTCAGTATGCTCCTTGAACCCTGTCATGACAAGGCTCCATGCCTTTTTCATCAAAATAATCCATGCCCTTTTCATCACAATGCTCCAAGATCCCTGTAATCACAATGCTCCATGCCCTTGTCATCAAAAAGCTCCATGACGCATGTCATCAGAATGCTTCATGTCCTTCTCATCACAATGCTCCATGTCATTGTCATCACAATGCTCCATGAACGCTCTCATCACATTGCTCCATGCACTTATCTTCACAAAGCTCCATGACACATGTCATCAGAATGCTCCATGGCCTTCTCATCACAATATTC
The DNA here is from genome assembly GCF_964341445.2 of Mesoplodon mirus. NCBI lineage: Eukaryota > Metazoa > Chordata > Mammalia > Artiodactyla > Ziphiidae > Mesoplodon > Mesoplodon mirus. The sequence continues at coordinate 364,225 of NW_028295746.1, read as the reverse complement.
CATGCCCTTACCATCACAATGCTCCATTACCACTGTCATAACAGTGCACCATGACACCTGCCATCACGATATTCCATGGCCTTGTCTTCACAAGGCTCCATGACTCTTCTCATCACAATGCTCCAAGAACCCTGTAATCACAGTGCTCTATGCCCTTTTTCATCTCAATGATCCATGAACCCTGTCATCTCTATGCACCATGCCCATTATCATAATGCTTCATGCTTTTGTCATCACAATGAAATCAAGATGCTCCATGACCTCTGTCATAACAATGCTCCAAAACCTTGAGATCACAATATTCCATAAGACTTGTCATCACAATTTCACATGACGCTCGTCATCACAATTATCCATGGTCTTCTCATCACAATGCTTCATGACCTTTGTCATCAAAATGTTCAATACACTTGTCATCAAAATGCTCCCTGACACTTGTTGTCTGTATGCTCCTTGAACCCTGTCATGACAAGGCTCCATGCCTTTTTCATCACAATGATCCATGCCCTTTTCATCACAATGCTCCAAGACACATGTAATCACAATGCTCCATGCCCTTGTCATCACAAAGCTCAATGACGCATGCCATCAGAATGCTCCTTGGTCTTCTGCTCAAAATGTTCCATGCCCTTGTCATCACAATGTTCCAAGACCCCTGTAATCACAATGCTCCATGCCCCTTTTCAACAGTATGCTCCATGAGACTAGTCATCACAAGGCTCCATGGTTTTGTCAACACAATGCTCCAGGAACTTGTCATCACAATGCTTCACGACATTGTCATGAAAATTCTCAATGGCCCTTGTCTTCATAATGCTCCAAGCCCTAGTCATCACAATGCTCCATTATATTTGTCATCACAATCCTCCATTATATTTGGCATCACAATGCTCCATGCAATTGTCATCGCAATCAACCATGACATATATCATCACAATGCTCCCTGACACCTGTCTTCACAATACTCCATGACCTTGTCATCACAATGCTCCATGTCCTTGTCATCACAATGCACCATGCCCACTGTCATCACAATAATCTATGAAACTTGTCAGACCAATGCTCCATGCCCCTGTCATCACAATGCTCCATGCCCTTGTCCTCACAATGCTCCATGCCCCCTGTCATCACAATGCTCCATGACCCCAGTCATCACAATGCTTCATAACGTTTGTCATCACAGTGGTCCATGCCCGCGTCATCACAAGGCTCTGTGACCTTTGTAACCACAAAGCTTCATGAACTTTTCATCACACATCTCTGTGACCCTTGTCATCACAATGCTCCATGTCATTGTCAGAACAATGCTGCATGACCATTGTCATCACAATGTGCCACGCGCATTTCATCACAACGGTCCACAACCTTGTCATTGCAATGCTCCATAAATCTTTTACTCACAATGATCCATGCACTTCTCATCAAAATGCTCTCTCACCAGAGATATCACAGTGTTCCATCGCTAGTCATCACAAAACTCCCTCACCCCTGTAATCACAATGTATCATGACACTGTCATCATACTGCTTCATCCCCTTATCATCACAATGTTGCATGACCCCTGCCATCACAATGTTCCATAACCCCTGTCATCAAAATGCTCCATGACCCTTTTCATCCCAAAGCTCCAAGACCACTGACATCACAATATTCTATAACCCCTGCCATCAAAATGTTCCATTATACTTTTCATCAAATAGCTGCCTGACCCGGTCATCAGAATTCTCCCTGCCCTTCTCATCACAATGAGGCATGCCCTTGTCATCAAACTGCTCCATGACGCATGTCATCAGAATGCTTCATGGCCTTCTCATCACAATGCTCCATGATCTTTGTCATCACAATGCTCAATACACTTGTCATCACAATGCTCCCTGACACTTGTCGTCAGTACGCTCCTTGAACCCTGTCATGACAAGGCTCCATGCCTTTTTCATCACAATAATCCATGCCCTTTTCATCACAATGCTTCAAGGCCCCAGTAATCACAATGCTCCATTCCCTTGTCATCACAAAGCTCAATGACACATGTCATCAGAATGCTCCTTGGCCCTCTGTTCATAATGCTCCTTGCCCTTGTCATCACAATGTGGCAAGACCCCTGTAATCACAATGCTCCATGCCCCTTTTCATCAGTATGCTCCATGAGACTTGTCATCACAAACCTCCATCGTTTTCTCATCAAAATGCTTCACGACCTTGTCATGAAAATTCTCAATGGCCCTTGTCATCATAATGCTCCAAGCCCTAGTCATCACAATACTCCATTATATTTGTCATCACAATCCTCCATTACATTTGGCATCACAATAAACCCTGCCATTGTCATCGCAATGGACCATGACATATGTCATCACAATGCTCCCTGACACCTGTCTTCACAATACACGATGACCTTCTCTTCACAATGCTCCATGCCATTGTCATCACAATGCACTATGTCCAATGTCATCACAATAAACTAAGAAAATTGTCAGACCAATGCTCCATGCCCCTGTCATAACAATGCTCCATGTCCCTGTAATCACAATGCTCCATGCCCTTGTCATCACAATGCTCCATGTCTTGTCATCAAAATGTTCCATGATCTTTGTCATCACAATGCTCAGTACACTTGTCATCACAATGATCCCTGACACTTGTCGTCAGTATGCTCCTTGAAACATGTCATGACAAGGCTGCATGCCTTTTTCATCAGAATGTTCCATGCCTTTTTCATAACAATGCTCCAAGACCATTGCAATCACAATGATCCATGCCCTTCTCATCACAAAAGTCCATGACGCATGTCCTCAGAATGCTCCATGGCCTTCTCATCACCATGATCCATGCCCTTGTCATCACAATGCTCCAAGACCCCTGTAATCACAATGCTCCATGCCCTTTTTCAACAGAAGGCTCCATGAGACTTCTCATCCGAAGTCTCCATGGTCTTCTCATCACAATGCTCCAGGACTTTGTCATCACCATGCTCCATTCCCTTGTCATCACAATGCTCCATGACAAATATCATCACAATTCTCCATGACCACTGTCATCACAACACTCCATGACACCTGACAACACAATGATCCGGGACTCTTGTCATCACAATGCTCCATTCCCTAGTCATCCCAATGCTCCATGACACTTGTCATCAAAATGATCCATGCCCTTGTCATCCCAATGCTCCATAACCTCTGTATTCACAATGCTCCGTGACGCATGTCATCACAGTGCTCCATGACACCTGTCATCACAATGCTCCATGCCTTTGTCAGCAAAATGCTACATGACCTTGTCATTACAATGCTCTATGTGCTTGTCATCAAAATACACCATTACCATTGTCATCACAATCCTCCATGAACCTTGGGATCACATTGCTTCATACCCTTGTCATCACAATGCTCCATGCTCCTTGAAATCAAAATGATCCATGACCTCTGTCATCACAATGCTCCAAACCCTTGTGATCACAATGTTCCATAACACTTGTCATGACAACGCTCCATGATGCTTGTCATCACAATACTCCATGCCCTTTTCATCACAATGCTCCATGACCTTTGTCATCACTATTCTCAATACACTTGTCATCACAATGCTCCCTGACAATTGTCATCAGAATGCTCCTTGAACCCTGTCATGAAAAGGCTCCATGTCTTTTCATCACAATACCCCATGCCGTTTACATCACAATGCTCCATGCCATTGTCATCAAAATACTCCACAAGATTGTCATCAGAATGTTTCATGACATTTGTCATCACAATTCTCCATGCACTTGTCAGCACAATGCTCTCTGACCCTTGACATCACAATGCTCCAAGCCATTGTCGTCACAATGCTCCATTACCTTTGTCATCAGAATCCTCCATGACACTTGGCATCACAATGCTCCATGCCATTTTCATCACAATGGGCCATTACATATGTCATCACAATGCTCCCTGTCGCCTTTCTTCACAATACTGCATGACGTGGACATCACAATACTCCATGCCCTTGTTATCACAATGCTCCATGACCCCTGTCATCACAATGCTCCGTAACTCCAGTCATCACAATGCTCCATGACCTTTGTCATCACAGTGGTCCATGCCCTCATCATCAACAGTCTCTGTGACCTTTTTAACCACAATGCTCCTTGAACATTTGATAACAATGCTCTTTGACCCGTGTCATCATAATTCTCTATGCCATTCTCAGCACAATTCTCCATGACCCTTGTCATCACAATGCTCCATGCGCTTGTCAGCACAATGCTCCATGACACATGTCATCACAATGCACCATGCGCTTGTCATCACAGTGCTCCACCATCTTGTCATCACAATGCTCCATAAAATTTGTCATCACAATGCTCCATGCACTTCTCATCAAAATGCTCTCTCACCACTGATATCACAATGATACATCATTATTTGTCACAGTACTCCCTCATCCCTGTCATCACAATGTTCCATGACTCCTGTCACCACAGTGCTACATGCAATTATCATCACAATGTTCGATGACCCCTGACATCACAATGTTACATAACACCTGTCATCAAAATGCTCCATGACCCTTTTCATCAAAATGCTCCAAGACCCCTGACATCACAATGTTCCATAACTCCTGTCATCAAAATATTCCATGAAACATTTCATCCAATTGCTCCATGACCCTGTCATCACAATGCTCCCTGGCCTTCTCATCACAATGCACAACGCCCTTGCCATCAAAATGCTCCATGACCTTTGTCATCACAAAGATCCATGACCCTTGGCATCACAATGCTCCATGTCACTGTCATCACAAGGCTCCATGAACGCTCTCATCACATGGCTCCATGCCCTTGTCATCACAAAGCTCCATGACACATGTCATCAGAATGCTCCATGGCCTTCTCATCACAATGTTCCATGCCCTTGCCATCACAATGCTCCATTACCTCTATCATAACATTGCTCCATGACCCCTGCCATCACGATATTCCATGGCCTTGTCATCACAACGCTCCATCACCCTTCTCTTCACAATGCTCCAAGAACCCTGTAATCACAATGCTCTATGCCCCTTTTCATTTCAATGATCCATGAACCCTGTCATCACAATGCACCATGCACATCATCATAATGCTTCATGCTATTTTCATCACAGTGAAATCAAAGTGCTCCATGACCTCTGTCATAGCAATGCTACAAACCCTTGTGAATACAATATTCCATAACACTTGTCATCAAAATACCCCATGACGCTCGTCATCACGATTATCCATGGTCTTCTCATCACAATGCTCCATGACTTTTGTCATCACAATGCTCAATACACTTGTCATCAAAATGCTCCCTGACACTTGTTGTCTGTATGCTCCTTGAACACTGTCATGACAAGGCTCCATGCCTTTTTCATCACAATGATCCATGCCCTTTTCATCACAATGCTCCAAGACCCATGTAATCACAATGCTCCACGTCCTTGTCATCACAAATCTCAATGACACATGCCATGAGGATGCTCCTTGGTCTTCTCCTCAATATGCTCCATGCTCTTGTCATCATAATGTTCCAAGATCCCTGTAATCACAATGCTCCATGCCCCTTTCCATCAGTCTGCTCCATGAGACTTGTCATCACAAGGCTCCATGGTTTTGTCATCACAATGCTCCAGGACATTGTCATCACAATGCTTCACGACTTTGTCATGAAAATTTTCAATGGCCATTGTCATCATAATGCTCCAAGCCCTAGTCATCACAATGCTCCATTATATTTGTCATCACAATCCTCCATTACATTTGGCATCACAATGCTCCATGCCATTGTCATCGCAATGCACCCTGACATATGTCATCACAATGCTCCCTGACACCTGTCTTCACAGTACTCCATGACTTCTCATCACAATGCTCCATGCCCTTGTCATCACAATGCACCATGCCCACTGTCATCACAATAATCTATGAAAATTGTCAAACCAATGCTCCATGCCACTGTCATCACAATGCTCCATGCCCTTGTCATCACAATGCTCCATGACCCCACTCATCACAATGATTCATAACGTTTGTCATCACAATGGTCCATGCCCGCGTCATCACAAGGCTCTGTGACCTTTGTAACCACAATGCTCCATTAACTTTTCATCACAATTTTCTGTGACCCTTGTCATCACAATGCTCCATGTCTTTGTGACAACAATGCACCATGACCATTGTCATCACAATGTGCCACACACATTTCATCACAACGGTCCACAACCTTGTCATTGCAATGCTCCATAAATCTTTTAAACACAGTGCTCCATGCACTTCTCATCAAAATGCTCTCTCACTAGAGATATCACAGTGTTCCATCAATAGTCATCACAATACTCCCTCACCCCTGTAATCACAATGTTCCATGACACTGTCATCACAGTGCTACATCCACTTATCATCACAATGTTCCATGACCGCTGACATCACAATATTCCATAACCCGTGTCACCAAAATGCTCCATGACCCTTTTCATCCCAAAGCTCCAAGACCCCTGACATCACAGTGTTCTATAAACACAGCCATCAAAATGTTCCATTACACTTTTCATCAAATTGCTGCATGACACGGTCATCAAAACGCTCCCTGCCCTTCACATCACAATGCACCATGCCCTTGTCATCAAAATGCTCCATGACTTGTCATCACAAAGCTCCATGACACTTGACATCACAGTGCTCCATGTCATTGTCATCATAATGCTCCATGAACCCTCTCATTATATTGCTCAATGCCCTTGTCATCACAAAGCTCCATGACACTTGTCATCACAATGCTCGATGCCCTTCTCATCACAATGCTCCATGCCCTTGTCATTACAATCCTGCATGACCCATGTATCGTAGTGTTCCGTACCCTTGTCATCACAATGCTCCATGCCCACCCTCATCACAATAATCCATGAAACATTTCTGACAAATGTTCCATGTCCTTCTCATCACAATGCTCCATTACCTCTGTCATAACAATGCACCATGACCCGTGCCATCACAATGATCCACGGCCTAGTTATCACAAGGCTCCATGACACTTGTCTTCACATTGCTGAAGGCCCCTGTAATCACAATGCTCCATGCCCTTGTCATCACAAAGCTCCATGATGCATGTCATCAGAATGTTCCATGGCCTTCTCATCACAATGCTCCATGCCCTTGTCATCACAATGCTCCAAGACCCCTGTAAACACAATGCTCAATGCCCCTTTTCATCTCAATGCTCCATGAACACTGTCATCACAATGCACCATGACCATCATCATAATGCTTCAGGCTATTTTCATCACAATGAAATCAATATTCTCCATGACCTCTGTCATCATAATGCTCCAAACCCTTGTGATCACAATGTTCCATAACACTTATCATCACAACACCCCATGACGCTCATCATCACAATTATCCATGGCCTTCTCATCACAATGTTCCATGATCTTTGTCATCACAATGCTCAAAACACTTGTCATCACAATGCTCGCTGACACTTGTCATCAGTATGCTCCTTGAACCCTGTCATGAAAAGGCTCCATGCCTTTTTCATCACAATAATCCATGCCCTTTTCATCACAATGCTCCAAGATCCCTGTAATCACAATGCTCCATGTCCTTGTCATCAAAAAGCTCCATGACGAATGTCATCAGAATGCTTCATGTCATTGTCATCACAATGCTCCATGAACGCTCTCATCACATTGCTCCATGCACTTATCTTCACAAAGTTCCATGACACATGTCATCAGAATGTTCCATGGCCTTCTCCTCACAATGCTCCATGCCCTTGTCATCACAATGCTCCATGACACCTGTCATCACAATACTCCATGAATATTTTCAGCCCAGTGTTCCATGACCTTCTCATCACAATGCTCCATGACCAATATCATCACAATGATCCATGACCACTGTCATCACAACACTCCATGACACCTGACAATACAATGATCCGGGACTCTTGTCATCACAATGCTCCAAGACCCCTGTAATCACAATTCTCCATGACTCCTGTCATCACAATACTCCATGAACATTTTCAGCCCAATGTTCCATGACACTTGTCATCACAATGATCCATGCCCTTGTCATCACACTGCTCCATGCACTTGTAATCACAATGTGCCTAGACCCCTGTAATCACAATGCTCCATGCCCCTTTACATCATTATGCTCCATGAGATTTGTCATCACAAGGCTCCATGATTTTCTCAACACAATGCTCCAGGACCTTGTCATCACAATGCTTCACGACCTTGTCATGAAAATTCTCAATGGCCCTTGTCATCATAATGCTCCAATCCGTAGTCATCACAATGCACCATTATATTTGTCATCACAATCCTCCATTATATTTGGCATCACAATACTCCCTGCCGTTGTCATCTCAGTGGATCTTGACATATGTCATCACAATGCTCCCTGACACCTGTCTTCACAATACTCCATGACCTTCTCTTCACAATGCTCCATGCCATAGTCATCACAATGCACTATGTCCACTGTCATCACAATAATCTATGAAACTTGTCAGCCCAATGCTCCATGCCCGTGTCATAACAATGCTCCATGTCCCTGTCATCACAATGCTCCAAGAACATTTTCAGCCCAGTGCTCCAAGACCTTTATCATCACAATGATCCATGCCCTTGTCATCCCAATGCCCCATGACCCCTGTATTCATAATGCTCCGTGATGCTTGTCATCACAGTGCCCCATGACACATGTCATCACAATGCTCCATGCCTTTGTCAGCAAAATGCTAAATGACCTTGTCATTGCAATGCTCTATGCGCTTGTCATCACAATACTCCATTTCCATTGTCATAACAATCCTACATGAACCTTGGGATCACATTGCTTCATGCCCCTGTCATCAAAATATTCAATGCTCCTTGAAAGCAAAATGATCCATGACCTCTGTCATCACAATGATCCAAACCCTTGTGATCACAATGTTCCATAACACTTGTCATAACAATGCTCCATGATGCCTGTCATCACAATACTCCATGCCCTTTTCATCACAATGCACCATGACCCTTGTCATCACAATTCTCCATGCACTTTTCAGCACAATGCTCCCTGACCCTTGTCATCACAATGCTCCAAGCCATTGTCATCACAATGCTCCATTACCTTTGTCATCAGAATCCTCCATGACACTTGGCATCACAATGCTCCATGCCATTGTCATCACAACGGGCCATTACATATATCATCACAATGCTCCCTGACACCTGTCTTCACAATACTGCATGACCTGGTCATCACAATGCTCCATGCCCTTGTCATCACAATGTGCCATTCCATCTGTCATCGCAATAATCCATGAAACTTATTAGACCAATGTTCCATGCCCTTGTCATCACAGTGCTCTATGCCCTTGTTATCACAATCCTCCATGACCCCTGTCATCACAATGCTCCGTGACTCCAGTCATCACAATGCTTCATGACTTTTGTCATCACAATGGTCCATGCCCTCGTCATCAAGAGTCTCTGTGACCTTTTTAACCACAATGCTCCATGAACTTTTCATCACAATGCTCTTTGTCCCTTGTCATCACAATGCTCTATGCCTTTCTCAGCACAATGCTCCATGACTCTTGTCATCACAATGCTCCATGCGCTTGTCAGCACAATGCTCCATGACACATGCCATCACAATGCTCCATGACCCCTGTCATCACAATGCTCCGTGACTCCAGTCATCACAATGCTTCATAACGTTTGTCATCACAATGTTCCATGTGCGCGTCATCACAAGGCTCTGTGACCTTTGTAACCACAGTGCTCCTTGAACTTTTCATCACAATTCTCTGTGACCCTTGTCATCACAGTGCTGCCTGTCTTTGTCAGAACAATGCTCCATGACCATTGTCTTCACAATGTGCCACGCACATTTCATCAGAACGGTCCACAACCTTGTCATTGCAATGCTCTATAAACCTTGAAATCACAATGCTCCATGCACTTCTCATCAAAATGCTCTCTCACCAGAGATATCACATTGTTACATCACTAGTCATCACAATACTCCCTCACCCCTGTAATCACAATGTTCCATGACACAGTCATCACAATGCTACATCCCCTTATCATCACAATGTTCCATGACACATGTCATCAAATTGCCCCATGACCCTTTTCTTCCCAACGCTCCAAATCCGCTGACATCACAATGTCCTATAACCCCTGCCATCAAAATATTCCATTACACTTTTCATCAAATTGCTGCATGACCCGGTCATCAAAATGCTCCCTGCCCTTGTCATCACAATGCACCTTGCCCTTGTCGTCAAAATGCACCATTACTTGTCATGACAAAGCCCCATGACACTTGGCATCACAATGCTCCATGTCATTGTCATCACAATGCTCCATGAACCCTCTCATAACATTGCTCAATGCTCTTGTCATCAAAAAGCTCCATGACACTTGTCATCACAATGCTCGATGCCCTTCTCATCACAATGCTCCAGGCCCTTGTCATTACAATCCTGCATGACCCATGTATCATAGTGTTCTGTACCCTTGTCATCAGAAGTCTCCATGCCCACACTCATCACAATAATCCATGAAACTTTTCAGACCAATGTCCCATGCCCTTCTCATCACAATGCTCCTTTACCTCTGTCATAACAATCCACCATGACCCCTGCCATCACAATGTTCCACGGCCTAGTCATCACAAGGTTCCATGACACTTGTTATCACAATGCTGAAAACCCATGTAATCACCATGCTCCATGCCCTTGTCATCACAAACCTCCATGACTCATGTGGTCAGAATATTCCATGGACTTCTCATCACAATGCTCCATGCCCTTGTCATCACAATGCCCCAAAACCCATGTAAACACAATGCTCCATGCCCCTTTTCATCTCAATGCTCCATGAACCCTTTCATCACAATACACCATGCCCATCATCATAATGCTTCAGGCTATTGTCATCACAATCAAATCAATATTCTCCATGACCTCTGTCATCATAATGCTCCAAAACCTTGTGATCACAATGTTCCATAACACTTATCATCACAACACACCATGACACTCATCATCACAATTATCCATGGTCTTCTCATCACAATGTTCCATGATCTTAGTCATCACAATGCTCCATACACTTGTCATCACAATGCTAACTGACACTTGTCGTCAGTATGTCCCTTGAACCCTGTCATGAAAAGGCACCATGCAATTTTCATCACAATAATCCATGTCCTTTTCATCACAATGCTCCAAGATCCATGTAATCAAAATGCTCCATGCCCTTGTCATAAAAAAGCTCCATGACGCATGATATCACAATGCTTCATGGCCTTCTCATCACAATGCTCCATGCCCTTGTCATCAAAATGCTCCAAGACAACTGTAATCATAATGCTCCATGCCCCTTTTCATCAGAATGCTCCATGTGAGTTGTCATCACAAGTCTACATGGTCTTCTCATCACAATTCTCCAGTACCTTGTCATCACCATGCTCCATTCCCTTGTCATCACAATGCTCCATGACCCCTGTCATCACAATAATCCATGAGCATTTTCAGCTCAATGCTCCACGACCTACTCATCACAATGCTCCGTGGCCAATATCATCACAATGCTCCATGACCACTGTCATCACAACACTCCATGACACCTGACTACACAATGATCCAGGACTCTTGTCATCACATTGCTCCATTCCTTGGTCATCACAATGCTACATGACCCCTGTCATCACAACATTCCATGAACATTTTCAGCTCAGTGCTCCATGACACTTGTCATCACAATGATCCATGTCCTTGTCATCCCAATGCTCCATGACCCGTGTATTTACAATGCTCCATGACGCTTGTCATCACAGTGCTGCATGACACATGTCATCACAATGCTCCATGCCTTTGTCAGCAAAATGCTACATGACCTTGTCATTGCAATGCTCTATGCGCTTGTCATCACAATACTCCATTTCCATTGTCATCATAATCCTCCATGAACCTTGGGATCACATTGCTTCATGCCCTTGTCATTACAGTGCTCCATGCTCCTTGAAATCAAAATGATCCATGACCTCTGTCATCACAATGCTCCAAACCCTTTTGATCACAAAGTTCCATAACACGTGTCATCACAAGGCTCCATGATGCCTGTCATCACAATACTCCATGCCCTTTTCATCACAATGCTCCATGACCTTTGTCATCACAATTCTCAATACACTTGTCATCACAGTGCTCCCTGACACTTGTCATCAGAATGCTCCTTGAACCCTGTCACGAAAAGGCTCCATGCCTTTTTCATCACAATGCCCCATGCCGTTTTCATCACAATGCTCCATGCCATTGTCATCAAAATACTCCACAAGTTGTCATCAGAATGCTCCATGACCCTTGTCATCACAATTCTCCATGCACTTGTCAGCACAATGCTCCCTGACCCTTGTCATCACAATGCTCCAAGACATGGTCATCACAATGCTCCATTACCTTTGTCATCAGAATCCTCCATGACACTTGGCATCACAATGTTCCATGCCATTGTCATCACAATGGGCCATTACATATGTCATCACAATGCTCCCTGACACCTGTCTTCACAATACTGCATGACCTGGTCAACACAATGCTCCATGCCCTTGTCATCACAATGCGCCATACCAACTGTCATCACAGTAATCTATGAAACATATTAGACCAATTTTCCATGCCTTTGTCATCACAGTGCTCCATGTCCTTGTTATCACAGTGTTTCATGACCCCTCTCATCACAATGCTCCGTGACTCCAGTCATCCCAATGCTTCATGACCTTTGTCATCACAATGGTCCATGCCCTCGTCATCAATAGACTCTGTGACCGTTTTAACCACAATGCTCCATGAAATTTTCATCACAATGCTCTTTCACCCTTGTCATCACAATGATCTATGCCTTTCTCTGCACAATGCTCCATGACCCTTGTCATTACTATGCTACATGCGCTTGTCAGCAAAATGCTCCGTGACACATGTCATCGCAATGCACCATGCTCCTGTCATCACAGTGCTCCACAATCTTGTCATCACAATGCTCCAAAAAAATTGTCCTCACAATGCTCCATGCACTTATCATCAAAATGCTCTCTCACAACTGATATCACAATGCTACATCAGTATTTGTCACAATACTCCCTCACCCCTGTCATCAGAATGTTCCTTGACTCCTGTCATCACAATGCTACCAGCTCTTATCATCACAATGTTCTATGAACCATGACATCACAATGTTCCATAATACCAGTCATCAAAATGTTCCATGACACTTTTCATCCAATTGCTCCATGACCCTGTCATCACAATGCTCCCTGCCCTTCTCATCACAATGCACAACGCCCTTACCATCAAAATGTTCCATGACCTTTGTCATCACAAAGATCCATGACGCTTGGCATCACAATGCTCCATGTCATTGTCATCACAATGCTCCATGAACGCTCTCATCACATTGCTCCATGCCCATGTCTTCACATAGCTCCATGACACAAGTCATCAGAATGCTCCATGGCCCTCATCACAATGCTGAATGCCCTTGCCATCACAATGCTCCATTACCACTGTCATAATAATGCTCCATGACCCCGGCCACCACGATGTTCCATGGCCTTGTCATCACAAAGCTCCATGACCCTTCTCATCACAATGCTCCAAGAACACTGTAATCACAATGCTCTATGCCCCGTTTCATCTCAATGATCCATGAACCCTGTCATCAAAATGCACCATGCCCATCATCATAATGCTTCGTGCTATTGTCATCACAAAGAAATCAAAATGCTCCATGACCTCTGTCATAACAATGCTCCAAACCCTTGTGATCACAATATTCCATAACACTTGTCATCACAATGCCACATGACGCTCGTCATCACAATTATTCATGGTCTTCTCATCACAATGCTCCATGATCTTTCTCATCACAGTGCTCAAAACACCTGTCTTCACAATACTGCATCACCTTATCATCACAATCCTCCATGTCCTTTTCATCACAATGCACCATGCACACTCTCATCACAATAATCTATGAAACTTCTCAGACCAATGCTCCATGCCCGTGTCATCACATTGCTCCATGACCCCTGTCATCACAATGCTCCGTGACTCCAGTCATCACAATGCTTCATAACGTTTGTCATCACAATGGTCCATGCCCGTGTCATCACAAGGCTCTGTGACCTTTGTAACCACAATGCTCCATGAAATTTTAATCACAATTCTGTGACAATTGTCATCACAGTGTGCCATGTCTTTGTCAGAACAATGCTCCATGACCATTTTCATCACAATGTGCCACGCGCATTTCATCACAACTGTCCACAAATTTGTCATTGCAATGCCCCATAAACGTTGTAATCACAATGTTCCATGCACTTCTCATCAAAATGCTCTCTCACCAGAGATATCACAATGTTCCATCACTAGTCATCACAATACTCCCTCATCCCTCTAATCACAATGTTCCATGAGACTGTCATCACAATGCTACATCCCCTTATCATCACAAAGTTCCATGACCCCTGCCATCACAATGTTCCATAACCCCTGTCATCAAAATGCTCCATGACCCTTTCCATCCCAAAGCTCCAAGTCCCCTGACATCACAATGTTCTATAACCCTTGCCATCAAAATGTTCCATTACAATTTTTATCAAATTGCTACATGACCCGGTCATCAAAATGCTCCCTGCCCTTCTCATTACAATGCACCATGCCCTTGTCATGAAAATGCTCCATGACTTGTCATCACAAATCTCCATGACCCTTGGCATCACAATGCTCCATGTCATTGTCATCACAATGCTCCATGAACACTCTCATAACATTGCTCAATGCACTTGTCATCAAAAAGCACCATGACACTTGTCATCACAATGCTCGATGCCCTTCTCATCACAATGCTCCATGCCCTTGTCATTACAGTCCTGCATGACCCATGTATCACAGTGTTCCGTGCCCTTGTCATCACAATGCTCCATGCCCACTCTCATCACAATAATCCATGAAACATTTCAGACCAATGTTCCATACCCTTCTCATCACAATGCTCCATTACTCCTGTCATAACAATGCACCATGACCCCTGCCATCACAATGTTCCACGGCCTAGTCATCACAAGGTTCCATGACACTTCTCATCACAATGCTCAAGACCCCTGAAATCACAATGCTCCATGCCCTTGTCATCAGAAAGTTCCATGACGCATGTCATCAGAATGATCCATGGCCTTCTCATCACAATGTTCCATGCCCTTGTCAGCACAATGCTCCAAGACCCTTGTAATCACAATGTTCCATGCCACTTTTCATCTCAATGCCCCATGAACCCTGTCATCACAATGCACCATGCCCATCATCATAATGCTTCAGGCTATTGTCATCACAATGAAATCAATATTCTGCATGTCCTCTGTCATCATAATGCTCCAAACCCTTGTGATCACAATTTTGCATAACACTTATCATCACAACACCCCATGACGCTCATCATCACAATTATCCATGGCCTTCTCATCACAATGCTCCATGATCTTTGTCATCACAATGCTCAATACAATTGTCATCACAATGCTCCCTGACACTTGTCGTCAGTATGCTCTTTGAACCCTGTCATGACAAGGCTCCATGCCTTTTTCATCACAATGATCCATGCCCTAGTCATCACAATGCTCCAAGACCGCTGTAATCACAGTGCTCCATGCCACTTTTCATCAGAATGCTCCATGAGACTTGTCATCACAAGCCTCCATGGTCTTCTCATCAGAATGCTCCAGGACCTTGTCATCACCATGCTCCATTTCCTTGTCATCACAATGCTCCTGGACCCATATCATCACAATACTCCATGCACATTTTCAGCCCAGTGCTCCACGGCCTACTCATTACAATGCTCCATGGCCAATATCATCACAATGCTCCATGACCACTGTCATCACAACACTCCATGACACCTCACAACACAATGATCCGGGACTATTGTTATCACAATGATCCATGCCCTTATCATCCCAATGCTCCATGACCCCTGTATTCACAATGCTCCGTGACCCTTGTCATCACAGTGCTCCATGACACCTGTCTTCACAATACTCCATGAACTTCTCATCACAATGCTCCATGCCCTTGTCATCACAATGCACCATGTCCACTGTCATCACAATAATCTATGAAACTTTTCAGACCAATGATCCATTCCCCTGTCATCGCAATGCTCCATGCCCTTGTCATCACACTGCTCCATTACCCCTGTCATTACAATGCTCCGTGAATCCAGTCATCACAATTCTTCATAACGTTTGTCAACACAACGGTCCATGCTTGCATCCTCAAAAGGCTCTGTGTCTTTTGTAACCTCAATGCTCCATGAAATTTTCATCACAATGCTCCATGACCCTTGTCATCACAATGCTCCATGCCTTTGTCAGAACAATGCTCCATGACCCTTGTCATCACAATGTGCCACGCTCTTTTCATCACAATGATCCACAACCTTGTCATCACTATGCTCCATAAACCTTGTAATCACAATGCTCCATAAACTACTCATCCAAATGCTCTCTCACCTGAGATATCACAATGTTCTGTCACTAGTTATAACAATCCTCCCTCACCCCTGTAATCACAATGTTCCATGACCACTGTCATCAGAATGCTACATCCCCTTATCAGCACAATGTTCCTTAACCCCTGACATCACAATCTTCCATAAGCCTGTCATCAAAATGCTCCATGACCCATTTCATCCCAAAGCTCCATGACAACTGGCATCAAAATGTTCTATAACCCCTTTCATCAAAATGTTCCATTACAATTTTCATCAAATTGCTGCATGACCCTCTCATCAAAATGCTCCCTGCCCTTCTCATCACAATGCACCACACCCTTGTCACCACAATGTTCTATGACCTTTGTCATCACAAAGCTCCATGACCCTTGGCATCACAATGCTCCATGTCATTGTCATCACAGTGCTCCATAAACCCTCTCATCACATTGCTCCATGCCCTTGTCATTACAAAGCTCCATGACACTTGTCATCACAATGCTCGATGCCATTCTCATCACAATGCTCCTTGCCCTTGTCATTACAATCCGCCATGACCCATGTATCACAGTGTTCCGTGCCCTTGTCCTCACAATGCTCCATGCCCACTCTCATCAGAATAATCCATGAAACATTTCAGACCAATGCTCAATGCCCTTCTCATCACAATGATCCATTACCTCTGTCATAACAATGCTCCATGACCACTGCCATCACAATGTTCCATTACAATTTTCATCAAATTGCTGCATGACCCGGTCATTAAAATGCTTCCTGCCCTTCTCATCACAATGCACCATGCCCTTGTCATCAAAATGGTCCATGACTTGTCATCACAAAGCTACATGACACCTGTCATCACAATGCTCCATGCATTTGTCAGCAAAATTCTACATGAACTTGTCATTAGAAAGCTCTGTGTGCTTGTCATTCAATGCTCCAAGAACCCTGTAATCACAATGCTCCATGCCCTTTTTCATCTCAGTGCTCCATGGACCCTGTCATCACAATGCACCATTTCCATCATCATAATGCTTCAGGCTATTCTCATCACAATGAAATCAAAATTCTCCATGACCTCTGTCATCATAATGCTCCAAAACCTTCTGATAACAATGTTCCATAACACTTATCATCACAACACCGCATGACGATCATCATCACAATTATCCATGGACTTCTCATCACAATGCTCCATGATCTTTCTCATCACAATGCTCAATACACTTGTCATCACAATGCTCCCTGACACTTGTCGTCAGTATGCTCCTTGAACCCTGTCATGACAAGGCTCCAAGCCTTTTTCATCACAGTGATCCATGCCCTTTTCATCACAATGCACCATGACCCCTGTAATCACAATGCTCTATGCCCTTGTCATCACAAAGCTCCATGACGCAAGTCATCAGAATGCTCCATGGCCTTCTCCTCACAACGCTCGATGTCATTGTCATCACAATGCTCCATGAACCCTCTCATCACATTGCTCCTTGCCCTTGACATTACAATCCTCCATGACCCATGTATGACAGTGTTCCGTGCCCTTGTCATCACAATGCTCCATGCCCAATCTCATCACAATAATCCATGAAATATTTCAGACCAGTGCTCAATTCCCTTCTCATAACAATGCTCCATTACCTCTGTCATAACAATGCTCCATGAACATTGCCATCACAATGTTCCAGCGCCTTGTCATCACAAGGCTCCATTACCCATGTCATCGCAATGATCCAAGACACGTGTAATCAAAATGCTCCATGAACTTGTCATAACAAAGCTCCGTGATGCATGTCATCAGTAGGTTCCATGGCCTTCTCTTCACATTGTTCCATGCCCTTGTCATCACAATGCTCCATGACCCTTGTAATCACAGTGCTCCTTGCCCCTTTTCATCTCAATGATCCATGATACCTGTCATCAAAATGCACCATGCCAATCATCCTAATGTTTCATGCTATTGTCATCACAATGAAATCAAAATACTCCATGACCTCTGTCATAACAATGTTCCAAACCCTTGTGATCACAATATTCCATAACAGTTGTCATCACAATGCCCCATGACGCTCGTCATCACAATTATCCATGGTTTTCTCATCACAGTGTTCCATGTCCTTTGTCATCACAATTCTCAATACACTTGTCATCAAAATACTCCCTGACACTTGTTGTCTGTATGCTCCTTGAACCCAGTCATGATAAGGCTCCTTGCCTATTTCTTCACAATTATCCATGCCCTTTTCTTCACAATCCTCCCTCACCCCTGTTATCACAATATTCCATGGCCCCTGTCATCACAATGCTACATCCCCTTATCAGCACAATGTTCCATGACCCCTGACATCACAATGTTCCATAACACCTGTCATCAATATGCTCCATGACCCATTTGTTCCCAAAGCTCCATGACCCCTGGCATCACAATGCTCTATAACCCCTGTCATCAAAAGGTTACATTACACTTTTCAGCAAATTACTGCATGACCCTGTCATCAAAATGCTCCCTGCCCTTCTCATCACAATGCACCACACCCTTGTCATCAAAATGCTCCATGACCTTTGCCATCACAAAGCTCCATGACCCACGGCATCACAATGCTCCATGTCATTGTCATCATAATGCTCCATGAACCCTCTCATCACATTGCTCCATGCCCTTGTCATGACAAAGCTCCATGACATTTGTCATCACAATGCTCGATGCCCTTCTCATCACAATGCTCCATGCCCTTGTCATTACAATCCCCCTTGACCAATGTATCACAGTATACCCTGCCCTTGTCATCACAATAAACCATGAAATATTTCAGACCAATGCTCAATGCCCTTCTCATCACAATGCTCCATTACCTCTGTCATAACAATGCTCCATGACCCCTGCGATCACAATGTTCCACGGCCTTGTCATCACAAGGCTCCATGACCCTTGTCATCACAGTGCTCCAAGACCCCTGTAATCACAATGCTCCATGCCCTTGTCATCACAAAGCTCCATGACGCATGCCATCAGAATGTTCCATGGACTTCTCCTCACAGTGCTCCATGCCATTGTCATCACAATGCTCCAAGACCCCTGTAATCACAACACTCCATGCACCTTTTCATCAGAATGCTCCATGAGACTTGTCATCACAAGTCTCCATGGTCATCTCATCACAATGCTCCAGGACCATGTCATCACCACGCTGCATTCCCTTGTCATCACAATGCTCCATGAACATTTTCAGCCCAGTGCTCCATGACCTTCTCTTCACAATGCTCCATGACCAATAGCATCACAATGATCCATGACCACTGTCATCACAACACTCCATGACATATGACAACACAATGATCCGTGACTCTTGTCATCACAAAGCTCCAAGACCCCTGTAATCACAATGCTCCATGACCCCTGTCATCACAATACTCCATGAACATTTTCAGCCCAATGTTCCATGACCCTTCTCATCACAATGATCCATGCCCTTGTCATCACAAAGCTCGATGACACATGTCTTCAGAATTTTAGATGGCCTTCTCATCACAATGTTCCATGCTCTTGTCATCACAATGCTCCATGCCCTTGTCATCACAATGTGCCTAGACCCCTGTAATCACAATGCTCCATGCCCCTTTTCATCAGTATGCTCCATGAGATTTGTCATCACAAGGCTCCATGATTTTCTCAACACAGTGCTCCAGGACCTTGTCATCACAATGCTTCACGACCTTGTCATGAAAATTCTCAATGGCCCTTGTCATCATAATGCTCCAATCCCTAGTCATAACAATGCTCCCTTATATTTGTCATCACAATCCTCCATTACATTTGGCATCACAATACTCCCTGCCATTATCATCGCAATGGATCATGACATAAGTCATCACAATGCTCCCTGACACCTGTCTTCACAATACTCCATGACCTTCTCTTCACAATGCTCCATGCCATTGTCATCACAATGCACTATTCCCACTGTCATCACAATAATCTATGAAACTTTTCAGCCCAATGCTCCATGCCACTGTCATAACAATGCTCCATGTACCTGTCATCACAATGCTGCATGCCCTTGTCATCACAATGCTCCATGACTTGTCATTACAAAGCTCCATGACCCATGACCCTTGTATCACAGTGTTCCGTGCCCTTGTCATCACAATACACCATGCCACTCACATCACAATAATCCATGAAATATTTCAGACCAATGTTCCATGCACTTCTCATCAGAATGCTCCATTACCCCTGTCATAACAATGCTCCATGACCCCTGCCATCATAATGTTCCACGGCTTGTCATCACAAAGCTCCATTACAGTTGTCATCACAATGCCCCATGACGCTCGTCATCACAGTTATGCATGGTCTTCTCATCACAATGTTCCATGATCTTTGTCATCACAATGCTCAAAACACTTGTCATCACAATGATCCCTGACACTTGTCGTCAGTATGCTCCTTGAACCCTGTCATGACAAGGCTGCATGTCTTTTTCATCACAATGTTTCATGCCCTTTTCATAACAATGCTCCAAGACCCCTGTAATCACAATGATCCATGCCCTTGTCATCACAAAGCTCCATGACGCATGTCATCAGAATGCTCCATGGCCTTCTCATCACCATGATCCATGCCCTTGTCATAACAATGCTCCAAGACCCCTGTAATCACAATGCTCCATGCCCCTTTTCAACAGAATGCTCCATGAGACTTCTCATCAAAAGTCTCCATGGTCTTCTCATCACAATGCTCTAGGACTTGTCATCACCATGCTCCATTCCCTTGTCATCGCAATGCTCCATGACCAATATCATCACAATACTCCATGACCACTGTCATCACCACACTCCATGACACCTGACAACACAATGATCCGGGACTCTTGTCATCACAATGCTCCAAGACCCCTGTAATCACAATGCTCCATGCCCTTGTCATCACAAAGCTCAATGACACATGTCATCAGAATGTTCCATGGCCTTTTCATCAAATGCTCCATGCCCTTGTCTTCAAAATGCACCACACACTTGTCAGCACAATGCTCACTGACCCTTGTCATCACAGTGCTCCAAGCCATTGTCATCACAATGCTCCATTACCTTTGTCATCAGAATCCTCCATGAAACTTGGCATCACAATGCTCCATGCCATTGTCATCACAATGGGCAATTACATATATCATCACAGTGCTCCCTGACAACTCTCTTCACAATAGAGCAAGACCTGGTCATCACAATTCTTCACGCCCTAGTCATCACAATGCTCCATGACCCCTGCCATCACAATGTTCCATGGCCTTGTCCTCACAAGGCTCCATGACCCTTGTCATCACAATGCTCCAAGATCCCTGTAATCACCATGCTCCATGCACTTGTCATCACAAAGCTCCATGACACAGGTCATCAGTATGTTCCATGGACTTCTCATCAAAAAGCTCCATGTCCTTGTCATCACAATTCACCATGTCCAATGTCATCACAATAGTCTATGAAACTTGTCAGACCAGTGCTCCATGCCCCTGTCATCACAATGCTCAATGCCCTTGTCATCAAAATGCTCCATGACCCCTGTCATCACAATGCTCCGTGACTCCAGTCATCACAATGCTTCATAAGTTTGTCATCTGAACGGTCCATTCTCGCATCATCACAAGGCTCTGTGACCTTTGTAACCACAATGCTCCATGAACTTTTCATCTCAATGCTCCGTGACCCTTGTCATCACAATGCTCCATGCCATTGTCATCACAATGGGCAATTACATATATCATCACAGTGCTCCCTGACAACTCTCTTCACAATAGAGCAAGACCTGGTCATCACAATTCTTCACGCCCTTGTCATCACAATGCTCCATGACCCCTGCCATCACAATGTTCCACGGCCTTGTCCTCACAAGGCTCCATGACCCTTGTCATCACAATGCTCCAAGGCCCCTGTAATCACCATGCTCCATGCACTTGTCATCACAAAGCTCCATGACACACGTCATCAGTATGTTCCATGGACTACTCATCAAAAAGCTCCATGTCCTTGTCATCACAATTCACCATGTCCAATGTCATCACAATAGTCTATGAAACTTGTCAGACCAATGCTCCATGCCCCTGTCATCACAATGCTCAATGCCCTTGTCATCAAAATGCTCCATGACCCCTGTCATCACAATGCTCCGTGACTCCAGTCATCACAATGCTTCATAAGTTTGTCATCTGAACGGTCCATTCTCGCATCATCACAAGGCTCTGTGACCTTTGTAAACACAATGCTCCATGAACTTTTCATCTCAATGCTCCGTGACCCTTGTCATCACAATGCTCCATGCCTTTGTCAGAACAATGCTCCATGACCCTTGTCATCACAGTGTACCATGCGCTTTTCATCACAATGATCCACAACATTGTCATCGCTATGCTAAATAAACCATGTAATCACAATGCTCCATGCACTTCTCATCCAAATCTTCTCTCACATGAGATATCACAATGTTCCATCACTAGTCATCAGAATCCTCCCTCACCCCTGTTATCACAATGTTCCATGACCCCTCTCAACACAATGCTACATCCCCTTATCATCACAATGTTCCATGACCCATGACATCACAATGTTCCATAACCACTATCATCAAAATGCTCCATGACACTTTTCATCCCAAAGCTCCATGACCCTTGGCATCACAGTGTTCTATAACCCCTGTCATCAAAATGTTCCATTACATTTTTCATCAAATTTCTGCATGACCCAGTCATCAAAATGCTCCCTGCCTTTCTCATCACATTGCACCACACACTTGGCATCAAAATGCTCCATGACCTTTGTCTTCACAAATCTCCATGACCCTTGGCATCACAATGCTCCATGTCATTGTCATCACAATGCTCCATGTATCCTCTCATCATATTGCTCCATGCCCTTGTCTTCACAAAGCTCCATGACACTTGTCATCGCAATGCTCGATGCCCTTCTCATCACAATGCTCCATGCCCTTGACATTACAGTCCTGCATGACCCATGTATCACGATGTTCCGTTGCCTTTTCATCAGAATGTTCCATGCCCACTCTCATCACAATAATCCATGAAATATTTCAGACCAATGGTCAATGCCATTTTCATCACAATGCTCCATTACCTCTGTCATAACATTGATCCATGACCCTTGCCATCACAATAATCCACGGCCTTGTCATCACAAGGCTCCATGACACTTGTCATCACAATGCTCCAAGACCACTGTAATCACAATGCTCCATGCCCTTGTCAGCACAAAGCTCCTTGACACATGACATCAAAATGTTCCATGGCCTTCTCTTCACAATACTCCATGCCCTTGTCATGACAATGCTCCAAGACACCTGTAATCACAATGCTCCATGCTACTTTTCATCTCAATGCACCTTGAAGCCTGTCATCAAAATGCACCATGCCCATCATCATAATGCTTCAGGCTATTGTCATCACAATGAAATCAAAATTATCCATGACCACTGTCATCTTAATGCTCCAAACACTTGTGATCACAATGTTTTATAACACTATTCATCACAACACCCTCTGACGCTCATCATCACAATTATCCATGGTCTTCTCATCACAATGCTCCATGACCCATGTCATCACAATACTCCATGAACACTTTCAGCCCAATGATCCATGACCCTTGTCATCACAATGCTCCATGCCTTTGTCAGCAAAATGCTACATGACCTTGTCATTACAATGCTCTATGCGCTTGTCATCACAATACTCCATTACCATTGTCATCACAATCCTCCATGAACCTTGGGATCACATTGCTTCATGCCCTTGTCATCACAATGCTCCATGATCCTTGAAATCAAGATGATCCATGACATCTGTCATCACAATGCTCCAAACCCTTGTGATCACAATGTTCCATAACACTTGTCATCACAACGCTCCATGATGCCTGCCATCACAACACTCCATGCCATTTTAATCACAATGCTCCATGACCTTTGTCATCACAATTCTCAATAATCTTGTCATCACAATGCTCCCTGACACTTGTCGTCAGAATGCTCCTTGAACACTGTCACAAAAAGATTCCATGCCTTTTTCATCACAAAGCCCCATGCCATTTTCATCAAAATGCTCCATGCCATTGTAATCAAAATACTCCACAAGCTTGTCATCAGAATGCTTCATGACCCTTGTCATCACAATTCTCCATGCACTTGTCAGCACAATGCTCCCTGACCCTTGTCATCACAATGCTCCAAGCCATTGTCATCACATTGCTCCATTACCTTTGTCATCAGAATCCTCCATGACACTTGGCCTCACAATGCTCCATGCCATTGTAATCACAATGGGCCATTACATATGTCATCACAGTGCTCCCTGACACCTCTCTTCACAATACAGCAAGACCTGGTCATCACATTGCTCCATGCCCTTGTCATCACAATGCGCCATTCCAACTGTCATCGCAATACTCCATGAAACTTATTAGACCAATGCTCCATGCCCTTGTCATCACAATGCTCCATGCCCTTGTTATCACAATGCTCCATGACCCCTGTCATCACAATGCTCTGTGACTCATGTCATCACAATTCTCCATGACCTTTGTCATCACAATGGTCCATGCCCTCATCATCAACACTCTCTGTGACCTTTTTAAGCACAATGCTCCATGAACATTTCATCACAATTCTCTTTGACCCTTGTCATCACAATGCTCTATGCCTTTCTCAGGACAATGCTCCATGCCCTTGTCATCACATTGCTCCATGACCCCTGTCATCACAATGCTCCGTGACTCCAGTCATCACAATCCTTCAAAACATTTGTCATCACAATGGTCGATGCTCGTGTCATCAAAATGCTCTGTTACCTTTGTAACCACAATGTTCTATGAACTTTTCATCACAATGCTCCGAGACCCTTTTCATCAAAATGCTCCATGCCTTTGTCAGAAAAATGCTCCTTGACCCTTGTCATCATAATGCTCCAAAACCCCTGTAATCACAATGCTCCATGCCCTTGTCAACACAAAGCTACATGACACATGTCATCAGAATGTTCAATGGCCTTCTCATCAAAATGCTCCATGTCCTTGTCATCAAAATGCTCCCAGACCCCTGTAATCTCAAGGCTAAATGCCCCTTTTCAAATCAATGGTCCATTAACCCTGTCATCACAATTCATCATGCCCATCATCATAATGCTTCCAGCTATTGCCAGCACAATGAAATCAAAATTCTCCATGACCTCTGTCATCACAATGCTCCATGACCCCTGTCATCACAATACTCCATGAACATTTTCAGCCCACTGCTCCATGACACTTGTCATCACAATGATCCATGCCCTTGTCATCCAAATGCTACATGACCCCTGTATTCACAATGCTCTCTGACGCTTTTCATAACAGTGCTCCATGACACCTGTCATCACAATGCTTCATGCCTTTGTCAGCAAAATGCTACATGACCTTGTCATTGCAATGCTCTATGTGCTTGTCATCACAATACTCCATTACCATTGTCATCACAATCCTCCTTGAAACTTTTGATCACATTGCTTCATGCCTTTGTCATCACAGTGCTCCATGCTCCTTGAAATCAAAATGATC
Source organism: Mesoplodon mirus (assembly GCF_964341445.2). Taxonomy (NCBI): domain Eukaryota; kingdom Metazoa; phylum Chordata; class Mammalia; order Artiodactyla; family Ziphiidae; genus Mesoplodon; species Mesoplodon mirus. The sequence goes on along the minus strand of NW_028295746.1, from coordinate 338,071 downwards.
CATCACCTCTGTCATCACAATGCTCCAAAACCTTGTGATCACAGTGTTCCATAATACTTGTCATCACAACGCTCCATGATGCCTGTCATCACATTACTCCATGCCCTTTTCATCAAAATGCTCCATGACCTTTGTCATCACAATTCTCAATACACTTGTCATCACAATGCTCCCTGACACTTGTCGTCAGACTGCTCCTTGAACCATGTCATGAAAAGACTCCATGCCTTTTTCATCACTAAGCCCCATGCCATTTTCATAACAATTGTCCATGCCATTTTCATCAAAATACTCCACAAGCTTGTCATCAGAATGCTCCATGACCCTTGTTATCACAATTCTCCATGCACTTGTCAGCACAATGCTCCCTGACCCTTGTCATCACAATGCTCCAAGCCATTGTCATCACAATGCTCTATTACATTTATCATCAGAATCCTCCATGACACTTGGCATCACAATGCTCCATGCCATTGTCATCACAATGGGTCATTACATATGTCTTCACAGTGCTCCCTGAGACCTCTCTTCACAATACTGCAAGACCTGGTCATCACAATGCTCCATGCCCTTGTCATCACAATGCGCCATTCCAACTGTCAACAAAATACTCCATGGAACTTATTAGAACAATGCTCCATGCCCTTGTCATCACAATTCTCCATGCCCTTGTTATCACAATGTTCCATGACCCCTGTCATCACAATTCTCCGTGACTCCAGTCATCACAATGCTCCATGACCTTTGTCATCACAATGGTCCATGCCGTCATTATCAACAGTCTCTGTGACCAATTTAACCACAATGCTCCATGAACATTGCATCATAATGCTCTTTGACACTTGTCATCACAATGCTCTATGCCTTTCTTATCACAATGCTCCATGCCCTTCTCATCACAATGCTCCATGACACCTGTCATCAAAATGCTCCGTGACTCCAGTCATCACAATTCTTCATAACATTTGTCATCACAATGGTCAATGCCCGCGTCATCACAAGGCTCTGTTACCTTTGTAACCACAATGCTCCATGAACTTTTCATTGCAATGCTCCGTGACACTTGTCATAACAATGCTCCATGCCTTTGTCCGAAAAATGTGCCATGACCCTTGTCATCACAATGGGCCACGCGCATTTCATCCCAACGGTCCAGAAATTTGTCAATGCAATGCTCCATAAAACTTTTAATCACAAAGCTCCATGCCCTTCTTATCACAATGCTCCATTACACCTGTCATAACAATGCCTCATGATCCCTGCCATCAAAATGTTCCACGGCCTTGTCATCACAAATCTCCAAGATCCCTGTAATCAAAATGCTCCATGCCCTTGTCATCACAAAGCTCCATGACACATGTCATCAGAATATTCCATGGACTTCTCATCAAAATGTTCCATGCCCTTGTCATCACAATGCTCCCAGACCCCTGTAATCACAGTACTCCATGCCCCTTTTCCTATCAATGGTCCATGAACCCTGACATCACAGTGCATCATGCCAATCATCATAATGCTTCTGGCTATTGTCAGGACAATGAAATCAAAATTCTCTATGACCTCTGTCATCACAATGTTCCATGACCCAAAGCATCACAATACTCCATGAACATTTTCATCACAATGCTCCATGACCCTTGTCATCACAATGATCCATGCCCTTCTCATCCCAATGCTCCATGACCCCTGTATTCACAATGCTCCGTGACGCTTGTCATCAGAGTTCTCCATGACACCTGTCATCACAATGCTCCATGACCCAAAGCATCACAATACTCCATGAACATTTTCATCACAATGCTCCATGACCCTTGTCATCACAATGATCCATGCCCTTCTCATCCCAATGCTCCATGACCCCTGTATTCACAATGCTCCGTGACGCTTGTCATCAGAGTTCTCCATGACACCTGTCATCACAATGCTCCATGACACAAAGAATCACAATACTCCATGAACATTTTCATCACAATGCTCCATGACCCTTGTCATCACAATGATCCATGCCCTTCTCATCCCAATGCTCCATGACCCCTGTATTCACAATGCTCCGTGACGCTTGTCATCAGAATTCTCCATGACACCTGTCATCACAATACTCCATTTCCATTGTCATCACAATCTTCCATGAAACTTTTGATCAGATTGCTTCATGCCTTTTTCATCACAATGCTCCATGCTCCTTGAAATCAAAATGATCCATGACCTCTCTCATCACAATGCTCCAAAACCTTGTGATCACAATGTTCCATAACACTTGTCATCACAACGCTCCATGATGCCTGTCATCACAATATTCCATGCCCTTTTCATCACAATGCACCATGACTTTTGTCAGCACAATTCTCAATACACTTGTCATCACAATGCTCCCTGACACTTGTCGTCACAATGCTCCTTGAACCCTGTCACCAAAGGCTCCATGACATTTTCATCACAAGACCCCATGCCGTTTTCATCAAACTGATCGATGTCATTGTCATCAAAATACTCCACAAGCTTGTCATCAGAATGTTCCATGACCCTTGTCATCATAATTCTCGATGCACTTGTCAGCAAAATGCTCCCTGACCCTTGTCATCACAATGCTCCAAGCTATTGTCATCACAATGCTCCATTACCTTTGTCATCACAATCCTCCATGACACTTGGCATCACAATGCTCCATGCCATTGTCATCACAATGGGCCATTACATATGTCATCACAATGCGCCCTGACACCTCTCTTCACAATACTGCATGACCTGGTCATCAATATGCTCCACGCCCTTGTCATCACAAATCGCCATTCCAACTCTCATCGAATAATCCATGAAACTTATTAGACCAATGCTCCATGCCCTTGTCATCACAATGCTCCATGCCCTTCTTATCACAATGCTCCATGACCCCTGTCATCAAAATGTTCCGTGACTACAGTCATCAAAATGCTTCATGACCTTTGTCATCACAATGGTCCATGCCCTCATCATCAACAGTCTCTGTGACATTTTTAACCACAATGCTCCATGAACTTTTCATCACAATGCTCTTTGGCCCTTGTCATCGCAATGCTCTATGCCTTTCTCAGCACAATGCTCCATGACCATTGTCATCACAATGCTCCATGCGCTTGTCAGCACAATGCTCCATGACACATGTCATCACAATGCTCCATGCGCTTGTTATCACAGTGCTCCAAAATCTTGTCATCACAATGCTCCATAAACCTTGTCATCACAATGCTCCATGCGCTTCTCATCACAATGCTCTCTCACAACTGATATCACAATGTTACATCACTATTCGTCACAATACTCCCTCACCCCTGTCATCACAATGTTCCATGACTCCTGTCATCACAGTGCTACATGCATTATCATCACAATGTTCGATGACCACTGTCATCACAATGTTACATAACCCCTGTCATCAAAATACTCCATGACCATTTTCATCAAAATGCTCCATAACCCGTGACATCACAATGTTCCATAACCCCTGTCATCAAAATATTCCATGACCTTTTTCATCAAATTGCTCCATGACCCTGTCATCACAATGCTTCCTGCCCTTCTCATCACAATGCAAAACGCCCTTGTCATCAAAATGCACCATGACCTTTCTCATCACAAAGATCTATGACCCTTGGCATAACAATGCTCCAAGTCATTGTCATCAAAATGCATCATGAACGCTCTCATCACATTGCTTCATGCCCATGTCATCACATAGCTCCATGACACATGTCATCAGAATGTTCCATGGCCTTCTCATCACAGTGTTCCTTTCCCATGCCATCACAATGCTCCATTACCCCTGTCATAACAATGCTCCATGACCCCTGCAATCACAATGTTCCACGGCCTTGTCATCACAAGGCTCCATGACACTTGTCTCCAAAATGATCCAAGACCCCTGTAATCACAATGATCCATGCCCCTTTTCAAAACAATGCTCCATGAACCCTGTCATCACAATGCCTCATGCCAATCATCATAATGCTTCATGCTATTGTCAGCACAATTAAATCAAAATTCTTCATGACCCCTGTCATAACAATGATCCAAACACTTGTGATCACATTATTCCATAACACTTGTCATCACAATGCCCCATGACGCTCGTCACCACAATTATCCATGGTCTTCTCATCACAATGCTCCATGACCTTTCTCATCACAATGCTCATTACACTTGTCATCACAATGCTCCCGGACACTTGTCGTCAGTATGCTCCTTGAACCCTGTCATGACAAAGCTCCATGCCTTTTTCATCACAATGATCCATGCCCTTTTCATCACAATGCTCCTAGAACCCTGTAATCACAATGTTCCATGCCATTGTCATCACAAAGCTCAATGACGCATACCTTCAGAATGCTCCTTCGCCTTCTCCTCACAATGTTCCATATCCATGTCATCACAATGTTCCAAGACCCCTGTAATCACAATGGTCCAAGCCCCTTTTTATCAGTATGCTCCAAGAGATTTGTCATCACAGTGCACCATGGTTTTCTCATCACAATGCTCCAGGAACTTATCATCACAATGCTTCACGACATTGTCCTGAAAATTCTCAATGGCCCTTGTCATCATAATGCTCCAAGCCCTAGTCCTCACAATGCTCCATTATATTTGTCATCACAATCCTCCATTACATTTGGCATCACAATTCTCCCTGCCTTTGTCATCGCAATGGACCATGACATATGTCATCACAATGCTCCCTGACACCTATCTTCACAATACTCCATGACCTTCTCATCACAATGAACCATGCCCTTGTCATCACAATGCACCATGTCCCCTGTCATCACAATAATCTATGAAACTTGTCAGAACAATGACCCATGCCCCTGTCATCAAAATGCTCCGTGCCCTTGTCATCACAATGCTCCATGCCATTGTCATCACAGTACTCCATGACCCCTGTCATCACAATGCTCCATGACTCCAGTCAACACAATGCTTCATAAGATTTGTCATCACAAGTGTCCATGCCCGCGTCATCACAAGGCTCTGTGACTTTTGTAACCACAGTGCTCCATGAACATTTCATCACGATGCTCCGTGATCCTTGTCATCACAATGCTCCATGCCTTTGTCAGAAAAATGCTCCATGACCCTTGTCATCACTATGTGCCATGCGCTTTTCATCACAACGGTCCACATATTTGTCATAGCAATGCTCCATAAACCCTGTAATCACAATGCTCTATGCCACTTTTCATCTCAATGAACCATGAACCCTGTCATCACAATGCACAATGCCCATCATCATAATGCTTCATGCTATTGCCATCACAATGAATTCAAAATGCTCCATGATCTCTGTCATAACAATGCTCCAAACCCTTGGGATCATAATATTCCATAAAACTTGTCATCAGAGTGCGCCATGACACTCGTCATCACAATTATCCATGGTCTTCTCATCACAATGCTCCATGACATTTGTCATCACAATGCTCAATACACTTGTCATCAAAATGCTCCCAGACACTTGTTGTCTGTATGCTCCTTGAACCCTGTCATGACATGGCTCCATCCCTTTTTCATCACAATGATCCATGCCCTTTTCCTCACAATGCTCCAAGACCCCTTTAAACACAATGCTCCATGCCCTTGTCATCACAAAGCTCAATGAAACATGTCGTCAGAATGCTCCTTGGCCTTCTCCTCACAATGTTCCATGCCCATGTCATCACAATGTTCCAAGACCCCTGTAATCACAATGGTCCATGCCCCTATTCATCAGTATGCTCCATGAGATTTGTCATCACATGTCTCTATGGATTTCACATCACAATGCTCCAGGACCTTGTCATCACAATGCTTCACGACCTTGTTCTGAAAATTCTCAATGGCCCTTGTCATCATAATGCTCCACGCCCTAGTCATCACAATGCTCCATTTTATTTGTCATCAAAATCCTCCATTACATTTGGCATCACAATGCTCCCTGCCATTGTCATTGCAATGGACCATGACATATGTCATCACAATGCTCCATGACACCTGTCTTCACAATAATCCACGACCTTCCCATCACAATGATCCGTGCCCTTGTCATCACAATGCACCATGTCCACTGTCATCACAATAATCTATGAAATTTGTCAGACCAATAGTCCATGCCCCTGTCACCACAATGCTCCATGCCCTTGTCATCACAATGCTCCATGACCCCTGTCATCACATTGCTCCGTGACTCCAGTCATCACAATGCTTCATAACATTTGTCAACACAGTGGTCCATGCCCACGTCAGCAAAAGGCTCTGTGACCTTTATAACCACAATGCTCCATGAACTTTTCATCACAATGCTCCGTGACCTTTGTCATCAACATGCTCCATGCCTTTGTCAGAAAAATGCTCCTTGACCCTTGTCATCAGAATGTTCTACGCGCTTTTCATCACAACGGTCCACAAATTTGTCATGGTAATGCTCCATAAACCTTGTAATCACAATGCTCCATGCCCTTCTCAGCACAATGCTCCATTACACCTGTCATAACAATTCTCCATGACCCCTGCCATCACAATATTCCACGGCCTTTTCATGACAAGGCTCCATGACACTTGTCATCACAATGCTCCAAGACCCCTGTAATCACAATGCTCCATGCCCTTGTCATCACAAAGCTCCATGACACATGCCATCAGAATGTTCCATGTCCTTCTCATCAAAATGCTCCATGCCCTTGTCATCACAGTGCTCCATGACCCCTGTAATCACAATGCTCCATGCCCCTTTTCATCTCAATGCTCCATGAACCCTGTCATCACAATGCACCATGCCCATCATCATAATGCTTCCGGCTATTGTCAGCACAATGAAATCAAAATTCTCCATGACCTCTGTCATCACAATACCACATGAATATGTTCAGCCCAATGCTCCATGACCCTTGTCATCAAAATGATCCATGCCCTTGTCATCGCAATGCTCCATGACCCCTGTCTTCACAAAGCTCCGTGACGCTTGTCATCACAGTGCTCCATGACACATGTCATCAAAATGCTCCATGACTTTGTCAGCAAAATGCTATATGACCTTGTCATTACAATGCTCTATGCACTTGTCATCACAATACTCCTTTACCATTGTCATCACAATCCTCCATGAACCTTGGGATCACATTGCTTCATGCCCTTGTAATCACAATGCTCCATGCTCCTTGAAATCAAAATAATCCATGACCTCTGTCATCACAATGCTCCAAACACTTGTGATCACAATGTTCCATAACTGTTGTCATCACAACGCTCCATGATGACTCTCATCACAATACTCCATGCACTTTTCATCACAATTCTCCATGACCTTTGTCATCACAATTCTCAATACACTTGTCATCACAATGCTCCCTAACACATGTCGTCAGAATGCTCCTTGAAACATGTCACGAAAAGGCTCCATGCCTTTTTCAACACAATGCCCCATGCCGTTTTCATCACAGTGCTCCACGCCACTGTCATCAAAATTCTCCACAAGCTTGTCATGAAAATACTCCATGACCCTTGTCATCACAATTCTCCATGCACTTGTCAGCACAATGCTCTCTGACATTTGTCATCTCAATGCTCCAAGCCATTGTCATCACAATGCACCATTATCTTTGTCATCAAAATCCTCCCTGACACTTGGCATCACAATGCTCCATGACCCATGTCATCACAATGCTCCATGAACTTTTCATCACAATGCTCTTTGATCCTTGTCATCACAATTCTCTATGCCTTTCTCAGCACAATGCTCCATGACCCTTGTCATCACAATGCTCCATGCGCTTGTCAGCACGATGCTCCATGGCACATGTCATCAAAATGCACCATGCATTTGTCATCACAGTGCTTCCCAATCTTGTCATCACAATGCTCCATAAACTTTGTCATCACAATGCTCCATGCACTTCTCATTAAAATGCTCTCTCACCACAGATATCACAATGTTACATCACTATTCGTCACAATACTCCCTCACCCCTGTTATCACAGTGTTCCATGACTCCTGTCATCAAAATGCCACATGCACTTATCATCACAATGTTCAATGACCCCTGATATCACAATGCTCCATAACCCCTGTCATCAAAATGCTCCATGACCATTTTCATCAAAATGCTCCATGACCCCTGACATCACAATGTTCCATAACCCCTGTCATCAAAATGTTCCATGACACTTTTCATCAAATTGCTCCATGACCCTGTCATCACAATGCTCCCTGCCCTTCTCATCACAATGCACAACGCACTTGTCATCAAAATGCTCCATGACTTTTGTCATCAGAAAGATCCATGACACTTGGCATCACAGTGCTCCATGTCATTGTCATCACAGTGCTCCATGAACGCTCTCATCATATTGCTCCATGCCCTTGTCATCACAAAGCTCCATAACACATGTCATCAGAATGATCCATGGCCTTCTCATCACAATGCTCTATGCGCTTGCCATCACAATGCTTCCTTACACCTGTCATAAAAATCCTCCATGACACCTGCCATCACGATGTTCCGTGGCCTTGTCATCACAAGGCTCCATGACCCTTCTCATCACAATGCTCCAATACCCCTGCAATCACAATGCTCCATTCCCCTTTTCATCTCAAAGATCCATGAACCCTGTCATCACAATGCACCATGCCCATCATCATAATGCTTCATGCTATTGTCATCACATTGAAATCAAAATTCTCCATGACCTCTGTCATAACAATGCTCCAAAACCTTGTGATCACAATATTCCATAACACTTGTCATCACAGTGCCCCATGACACTCATCATCACAATTATCCATGGTCTTCTCATCACAATCCTCCATGACCTTTGTCATCACAATGCTCAATACACATGTCATCAAAATGCTCCCTGACACTTGTTGTCTGTATGCTCCTTGAACCCTGTCATGACAAGGATCCATGCATTTTTCATCACAATGATCCATGCCCTTTTCCTCACAATGCTCCAAGACCCCTTTAAACACAATGCTCCATGCCCTTGTCATCACAAAGCTCAATGAAACATGTCTTCAGAATGCTCCTTGGCCTTCTCCTCACAATGCTCCATGGCCATGTCATCACAATGATCCAAGACCCCTGTAATCACAATGGTCCATGCCCCTTTTCATCAGTATGCTCCATGAGATTTGTCCTCACAAGTCTCTATGGATTTCTCATCACAATGCTCCAGGACCTTGTCATCACAATGCTTCACGACATTGTCATGAAAATTCTCAATGGCCCTTGTCATCATAATGCTCCAAGCCCTAGTCATCACAATGCTCCATTATATTTGTCATCAAAATCCTCCATTACATTTGGCATCACGATGCTTCCTGCCATTGTCATTGCAATGGACCATGACATATGTCATCACAATGCTCCCTGACACCTGTCTTCACAATACTCCATGACCTTCTCATCACAAAGATCCATGCCCTTGTCATCACAATGCACCATGTCCAATGTCATCACAATAATCTATGAAACTTGTCAGACCAATGCTCCATGCCCCTGTCACCACAATGCTCCATGCCCTTGTCATCACAATGCTCCATGACCACTGTCATCACAATGCTCCGTGACTCCAGTCATCAAAATGCTTCATAACATTTGTCATCACAATGGTCCATTCCCGCGTCATCACAAGGCTCTGTGACCTTTATAACCACAATGCTCCATGAACTTTTCATCACAATGCTCCGTGACCCTTGTCATCAAAATGCTCCATGCGTTTGTCAGAAAAATGCTCCATGACCCTTGTCATCACAATGTGCTATGCGCTTTTCATCACAATGGTCCACAAATTTGTCATGGTAATGCTCCATAAACCTTGTAATCACATTGCTCCATGCCCTTCTCATCACAATGCTCCATTACCCCTGTCATAACAATGCTCCATGACCCCTGCCATCACAATATTCCACGGCCTGGTCATCACAAGGCTCCATGACACTTGTCATCACAATGCTCCAAGACCCCTGTAATCACAATGCTGCATGCCCTTGTCATCACAAAGCTCCATGACACATGCCATCATAATGTTCCATGTCCTTCTCATCAAAATGCTCCCTGCCCTTGTCATCACAGTGCTCCAAGACCCCTGTAATCACAATGCTCCACGCCCCTTTACATCTCCATGCTCCATGAACCCTGACATCACAATGCACCATGCCCATCATCATAATGCTTCTGGCTATTGTCAGCACAATGAAATCAAAATTCTCCATGACCTCTGTCATCACAATACTCCATGAATATTTTCAGCCCAATGCTCCATGACCCTTGTCATCACAATGATCCATGCCCTTGTCATCACAATGCTCCATGACCCCTGTATTCACAAAGCTCCGTGACGCTTGTCATCACAGTGCTCCATGACACATATCATCACAATGCTCCATGACTTTGTCAGCAAAATGCTACATGACTTTGTCATTACAATGCTCTATGCACTTGTCATCACAATACTCCATTACCATTGTCATCACAATCCTCCATTAACCTTGGGTTCACATTGCTTCATGCCATTGTAATTACAATGTTCCATGCTCCTTGAAATCAAAATGATCCGTGACTTCTGTCATCACAATGCTCCAAATCCTTGTGATCAAAATGTTCCATAATACTTGTCACCACAACGCTCCATGATGCCTGTCATCACAATACTCCATGCACTTTTCATCACAATGCTCCATGACCTTTGTCATCACAATTCTCAATACACTTGTCATCACAATGCTCCCTGAAACTTGTCATCAGGATGCTCCTTGAACCCTGTCACGAAAAGGCTCCATGCCTTTTTCATCACAAGGCCCCATGCCGTTTTCATCACAATGCTCCACGCCACTGTCATCAAAATACTCCACAAGCTTGTCATGAGAATGCTCCATGACCCTTGGCATCACAATTCTCCATGCACTTGTCAGCACATTGCGCCCTGATATTTGTGATAACAATGCTCCAAGCCATTGCCATCACAATGCTCTATTACTTTATCATCAGAATCCTCCATGACATTTGGTATCACAATGCTCCATGCCATTGTCATCACAATGGGCCATTACATATGTCATCACAATGCTCCCTGACACCTGTCTTCACAATACTGCATGACCTGGTCATCACAATGCTCCATGCCCTTGTCATCACAATGCGCCATTCCAACTGTCATCACAATAATCCATGAAACTTATTAGACCAATGCTCAATGCCCTTGTCATCACAATGCTCTATGCCCTTGTTATCACAATGCTCCATGACCCCTGTCATAACAATGCTCCGTGACTCCAGTTATCACAATGCTTCATGACCTTTGTCACCACAATGGTCCATGCCCTCGTCATCAACAGTCTCTGTGTTCTTTTTAACCACAATGCTACATGAACTTTTCATCAAAATGCTCTTTGACCCTTGTCATCACAATGCTCTGTGCACTTCTCATCAAAATGCTCTGTCACCACTGATATCACAATGTTACATCACTATTCGTCACAATATTCCCTCACCCCTGTCATCAAAATGTGCCATGACTCCTGTCATCACAATGCTACATGCACTTATCATCACAATGTTCGATGACCCCTGGCATCACAATGTTCCATAACCCCTATCATCAAATTGTTCCATGACCCTTTTCATCAAATTGCTCCATGACCCTGTCATCACAATGCTCCATGTCATTGTCATCACAGTGCTCCATGAAGGTTCTCATTACATTGCTCCATGTCCTTGTCTTCACAAACCTCCATGACACATGTTATCAGAATGATGCATGGCCTTCTCATCACAATGCTCCATGCCCTTGCCATCACAATGCTCCATTACCCCTGTCATAACAATGCTCCATGAACCCTGATATCACGATGTTCCATGGCCTTGTTATCACAAGGCTCCATGACCCTTCTCATCACAATGCTCCAAGACCCCTGTAATCACAATGCTCCATGCCCGTTTTCATCTCAATGATCCATGAACCCTGTCATCACAATGCACCATGCCCATCATCATAATGCTTCATGCTATTGTCATCACAATGAAATCAAAATGCTCCATGACCTCTGTCTTAACAATGCTCCAAACCCTTGTGATCACAATATTCCATAATACCTGTCATCACAATGCCCCATGAAGCTCGTCATCCCAATTATCCATGGTCTTCTCATCACAATGCTCCATGACCTTTGTCATCACAATGATCAATACACTTGTCACCAGTATGCTCCCTGACACTTGTTGTCTGTATGCTCCTTGAATCCTTTCATGACAAGGCTCCATGTCTTTTTCATCACAATGATCCATGCACTTTTCATCAAAATGCTCCATGACCCCTGACATCACAGTGTTCCATAACCCCTGTCATCAAAATGTTTCATGACACTTTTCAACAAATTGCTCCATGACCCTGTCATCACAATGCTCCCTGCACTTCTCATCACAATGCACAACACACTTGTCATCAAAATGCTCCATGACCTTTGACATCACAAAGATCCATGACACTTGGCATCACAGTGCTCCATGTCATTTTCATCACAATGCTCCATGAACACTCTCATCACATTGCTCCATGCCCTTGTCATCACAAAGCTCCTTGACACATGTCATCAGAATGCTCCATGGCCTTCTCATCACAATGATCTATGCGCTTGCCATCACAATGCTCCATTACCCCTGTCATAACAATGCTCCATGACAGCTGCCATCACGATGTTCCGTGGCCTTGTCATCACAAGGCTCCATGACCCTTCTCATCACAATGCTCCAATACCCCTGTAATCACAATGCTCTATGCCCCTTTTCATCTCAATGATCCATGAATCCTGTCGTCACAATGCACCATGCCCATCATCATAATGCTTCATGCTATTCTAATCACAATGAAATCAAAATGCTCCATGACATCTGACATAACAATGCTCCAAAACCTTGTGATCACAATATTCCATAACACTTGTCATCACAGTGCCCCATGACACTCATCATCACAATTATCCATGGTCTTCTCATCACAATCCTCCATGACCTTTGTCATCACAATGCTCAATACACATGTCATCAAAATGCTCCCTGACACTTGTTGTCTGTATGCTCCTTGAACCCTGTCATGACAAGGATCCATGCATTTTTCATCACAATGATCCATGCCCTTTTCCTCACAATGCTCCAAGACCCCTTTAAACACAATGCTCCATGCCCTTGTCATCACAAAGCTCAATGAAACATGTCTTCAGAATGCTCCTTGGCCTTCTCCTCACAATGCTCCATGGCCATGTCATCACAATGTTCCAAGACCCCTGTAATCACAATGGTCCATGCCCCTTTTCATCAGTATGCTCCATGAGATTTGTCCTCACAAGTCTCTATGGATTTCTCATCACAATGCTCCAGGACCTTGTCATCACAATGCTTCACGACATTGTCATGAAAATTCTCAATGGCCCTTGTCATCATAATGCTCCAAGCCCTAGTCATCACAATGCTCCATTATATTTGTCATCAAAATCCTCCATTACATTTGGCATCACGATGCTTCCTGCCATTGTCATTGCAATGGACCATGACATATGTCATCACAATGCTCCCTGACACCTGTCTTCACAATACTCCATGACCTTCTCATCACAAAGATCCATGCCCTTGTCATCACAATGCACCATGTCCAATGTCATCACAATAATCTATGAAACTTGTCAGACCAATGCTCCATGCCCCTGTCACCACAATGCTCCATGCCCTTGTCATCACAATGCTCCATGACCACTGTCATCACAATGCTCCGTGACTCCAGTCATCAAAATGCTTCATAACATTTGTCATCACAATGGTCCATTCCCGCGTCATCACAAGGCTCTGTGACCTTTATAACCACAATGCTCCATGAACTTTTCATCACAATGCTCCGTGACCCTTGTCATCAAAATGCTCCATGCGTTTGTCAGAAAAATGCTCCATGACCCTTGTCATCACAATGTGCTACGCGCTTTTCATCACAACGGTCCACAAATTTGTCATGGTAATGCTCCATAAAACTTGTAATCACAATGCTCCATGCCCTTCTCATCACAATGCTCCATTACCCCTGTCATAACAATGCTCCATGACCCCTGCCATCACAATATTCCACGGCCTGGTCATCACAAGGCTCCATGACACTTGTCATCACAATGCTCCAAGACCCCTGTAATCACAATGCTGCATGCCCTTGTCATCACAAAGCTCCATGACACATGCCATCATAATGTTCCATGTCCTTCTCATCAAAATGCTCCCTGCCCTTGTCATCACAGTGCTCCAAGACCCCTGTAATCACAATGCTCCCTGCCCCTTTCCATCTCAATGCTCCATGAACCCTGTCATCACAATGCACCATGCCCATCATCATAATGCTTCCGGCTATTGTCAGCACAATGAAATCAAAATTCTCCATGACCTCTGTCATCACAATGCTCCATGACACCTGTCATCAAAATACTCCATGAACATTTTCAGCCCAATGCTCCATGACCCTTGTCATCACAATGATCCTTGCCCTTGTCACCGCATTGCTCCATGACGCCTGTATTCACAATGCTCCGTGACGCTTGTCATCACAGTGCTCCATGACACCTGTCATCAGAATGCTCCATGCCCTTGTCATCCCAATGCTCCATGACCCCTGTATTCACAATGCTCTGTGACGCTAGTCATCACAGTGCTTCATGACGCCTGTCATCACAAGGCTCCTTGCCTTTGTCATCACAGTACTCCATGACCCCTGTCATCACAATGCTCCATGACTCCAGTCACCACAATGCTTCATAACATTTGTAATCACAATTGTCCATGCCCACGTCATCACAAGGCTTTGTGACCTTTGTAACCACAATGCTCCATGAACATTTCTTCACAATGCACCGTGATCCTTGTCATCACAATGTTCCATGCCTTTGTCAGAAAAATGCACCATGACCCCTGTCATCACAATGGGCCACATGCTTTTCATCAAAACGGTCCACAAAGTTGTCATAGCAATGTTCCATAAACCTTGTAATCTCAATTCTCCATGCCCTACTCATCACAATGCTCCATTACCCCTGTCAGAACAATGCTCCATGACCCCTGCCATCACAATGTTCCACGGCCTTGGCATCACAAGGCTCAATAACAATTGTCTACACAATGCTCCAAGACACCTGTAATCACAATTCTCCATGCCCTTGTCATCACAAAGCTCCATGACACATGTCATCAGAATGTTCAATGGCCTTCTCATCATAATGCTCCCTGCCCTTGTCATCACAGTGCTCCAAGACCCCTGTAATCACAATGCTCCCTTCCCCGTTCCATCTCAATGCTCCATGAACCCTGTCATCACAATGCACCATGCCCATCATCATAATGCTTCCGGCTATTGTCAGCACAATGAAATCAAAATTCTCCATGAGCTCTGTCATCACAATGCTCCATGACCCCTGTCATCAAAACACTACATGAACATTTTCAGCCCAATGCTCCATGACCCTTGTCATCACAATGATCCATGCCCTTAGCATCCCAATGCTCCATGACCCGTTTATTCACAATGCTCCGTGACGCTTGTCATCACAGTGCTCCATGACAACTGTAATCACAATGCTCCATTTCCTTGTCATCCCAATGCTCCATGACCCCTGTATTCACAATGCTCCGTGACGCTTGTCACCACAGTGCTCCATGACACCTGTCATCACAATGTTCCATGCCTTTGTCAGCAAAATGCTACATGACTTTGTCATTACCATGCTCTATGCGCTCATCATCACAATACTCCATTACCATTGTCATCACAATCCTCCATGAATCTTGGGATCACATTGCTACATGCCCTTGTCATCACAATGCTCCATGCTCGTTGAAATCAAAATGATCCATGACCTCTGTCATCACAATGCTCCAAAACCTTGTGATCAAAATGTTCCATAACACTTGTCATCCCAATGCTCCATGATGTCTGTCATCACAATACCACATGCACTTTTCATCACAATGCTCCACGACCTTTGTCATCACAATTCTCAATACACTTGTCATTACAATGCTCCCTGACACTTGTCGTCAGAATGCTCCTTGAACCTTGTCACGAAAAGGCTCCATGCCTTTTTCAACACAATGCCCCATGCCGTTTTCATCACAATACTCCACGCCACTGTCAGCAAAAAACCCCACAAGCTTATCATGAGAATATTCCATGACACTTGTCATCAAATTCTCCATGCACTTGTCAGCACAATGCTCCCTGACACTTGTCATCTCAATGCTCCAAGCCACAGTCATCACAATGCACCATTACCTTTGTCATCAGAATCCTCCATGACACCTGGCATCACAATGCTCCATGTCATTGTCATCACAATGGGCCATTACATATTTCATCACAATGCTCCCTGACACCTCTCTTCACAATACTGCATGACCTGGTCATCACAATGCTCCATGCCCTTGTCACCACAAAGCACCATTCCAACAGTCATCGCAATAATCCATGAAACTTATTAGACCAATGTTCCATGCCCTTGTCATCACAATGCTCCATGACCTTTGTCATCACAATGCTCCATGAACTTTTCATCACAATGCTCTTTCATCCTGGTCATCACAATTCTCTATGCCTTTCTCAGCGCAATGCTCCATGACCCTTGTCATCACAATGCTCCATGCGCTTGTCAGCACGATGCTCCATGACACATGTCATCATAATTCACCATGCACTTGTCATTACAGTGCTCCACAAGCTTGTCATCAGAATGCTCCATAAACCTTGTGATCACAATGCTCCATGCACTTCTCATCAAAATGTTCTCTCACCACAGATATCACAATGTTACATCACTATTCGTCACAATACTCCCTCACCCCTGTTATCACAGTGTTCCATGACTCCTGTCATCACAATGCTACATGCAATTATCATCACAATGTTCGATGACCCCTGACATCACAATGCTCCATAACCCCTGTCAGCAAAATGCTTCATGACCCTTTTCATCATAATGCTCCATGACACAGGACATCACAATGTTCCATAACCCTTGTCATCAAAATGTTCCATGACCCTTTTCATCAAATTGCTCCATGACCCTGTCATCACAATGCTCCCTGCCCTTCTCATCACAGTCCACAACGCCCTTGTCATCAAAATGCTCCATGACCATTGTCATCACAAAGATCCATGACCCTTGGCATCACAATGCTCCATGCCCATGTCCTCACAAAGCTCCATGACACATGTCATCAGAATGCTCCATGGCCTTCTCATCACAATGCTCCATGCCCTTGCCATCACAATGCTCCATTACACCTGTCATAAAAATGCTCCATGACACCTGCCATCACGATGTTCCGTGGCCTTGTCATCACAAGGCTCCATGACCCTTCTCATCACAATGCTCCAAGACCCCTGTAATCACAATGCTCCATGCCCATTTTTCATCTCAATGATCCATGAACCCTGTCATCACAATGCACCATGCCCATCATCATAATGCTTCATGCTATTCTCATCACAATGAAATTAAAATGCTCCATGACCTCAGTCATAACAATGCTGCAATCCCTTGTGAATACAATATTCCATAACACTTGTCATCACAATGCCCCATGACGCTCGTCATCACGGTTATCCATGGTCTTCTCATCTCAATGCTCCATGACCATTGTCATCACAATGCTCAATACACTTGTCATCAAAATGCTCCCTGACAATTGTTGTCTGTATGCTCCTTGAACCCTGTCATGACAAGGCTCCATGCCTATTTCATCACAAAGATCCATGCCCTTTTCTTCACAATGCTCCAAGACCCATTTAAACACAATGCTCCATGCCCTTGTCATCACAAAGCTCAATGACAAATGTCTTCAGAATGCTCCTTGGCATTCTACTCACAATGCTCCATGCCCATGTCATCACAAAGTTCCAAGACCCCTGTAATCACAGTGGTCCATGCCCCTTTTCATCAGTATGCTCCCTGAGATTTGTCATCACAAGTCTCTGTGGATTTCTCATCACAATGCTCCAGGAACTTGTCATCACAATGCTTCTCGACCTTATTCTGAACATTCTCAATGGCCCTTGCCTTCATAACGCTCCAAGCCCTAGTCATCACATTGCTCCATTATATATGTCATCAAAATCCTCCATTACATTTGGCATCACGATGCTCCCTGCCATTGTCATTGCAATGGACCATGACATATGTCATCACAATGCTCCCTGACACCTGTGTTTACAATACTCCATGACCTTCTCATCACAATGATCCATGGCCTTGTCATCCCAATGCTCCATGACCCCTGTATTCACAATGCTCCATGACGCTTGTCATCACAGTGCTCAATGACACCTGTCATCACAGTGCTCCATGGCTTTGTCAGCAAAATGCTACATGACCTTGTCATTACAATGCTCTATGCGCTTGTCGTCACAATACTCCATTTCAATTGTCATCACAATCCTCCATGAACCTTGAGAGCACATTGCTTCATGCCCTTGGCATCACAATGCTCCATGCTCGTTGAAATCAAAATGATCCATGACCTCTGTCATCGCAATGCGCCAAACCCTTGTGATCCCAGTGTTCCATAACACTTGTCATCACAATGCTCCATGATGCCTGTCATCACAAAATTCCATGCCCTTTTCATCACAGTGCTCCATGACATTTGTCATCACAATGCTCAGTACACTTGTCATCACGATGCTCCCTGACACTTGTCATCAGAATGCTCTTTGAACCCTGTCACGAAAAGGCTCCATGCCTTTTTCATCACCATGCCCAATTCCGTTTTCATCACAATGCTCCGTGACCATTGTCATCAAAATGTGCCATTCGCTTTTCATCACAACGATCCAGAAAATTGTCATTGCAATGCTCCATAAACCTTGTAATCACAATGCTCCATACACTTCTCATCAAAATGCTCTCTCACCAGAGATATCACAGTGTTCCATCACTAGTTGTCACAATACTCCCTCACCCCTGTAATCACAATGTCCCATGACCCCTGTCATCACAATGCTACATCCCTTTATCATCACAAATTCCATGACCCCTGACATCACAATATTCTATAACCCCTGTCATCAAAATGTTCCAATACACTTTCCATCATATTGCTGCATGACCCTGTCATCTAAATACTCCCTGCACTTCTCATCATAATGCACCATGCAATTGTCTTCAAAATGCTCCATGACCTTTGTCATCACAAAGGGCCATGACCCTTGGCATCACAATGCTCCATGTCATTGTCATCACAATGCTCCATGAAGCCTCTCATCACATTGCTCCAGGCCCTTGTCATCACAAAGCTCCATGTCACTTGTCATCACAATGCTCGATGCCTTTCTCATCACAATGCCCCATGACCTTGTCATTACAATCCTCCATGACCCATGTATCACAGTGTTCCATGCCCTTATCATCACAATGCTCTATGCCCACTCTCATCACAATAATCCGTGAAACATTTCAGACCAATGCTCCATGCCCTTCTCATCACAATGCTCCTTTACCTCTTTCATAACAATGCTCCATGACACCTGCCATCACAATGTTCCACGGCCTTGTCATCACAAGGCTCCATGACACTTGTCATCACAATGCTCCACGACCCCTCTAATCAAAATGCTCCATGCACTTGTCATCAAAAAGCTACATGACGCATGTCATCAGAATGTTCCATGGCCCTGTCATCACAAGGCTCCATTCACTTGTCATCACAATGCTCCAATACCTTTTAATCAAAATGCTCCATGCGTCTTTTCATCTCAATGCACCATGAACCCTGTCATCACAATGGAGCCTGCCCATCATCATAATGCTTCAGGCTATTGTCATCACAATTAAATAAAAATGCTCCATGACCTCTGTCATCACATTGCTCCAATCCCTGGTGATCACAATATTCCATAGCCCTTATCATCACATCACTCCATGACGCTCATCATCACAATTATCCATGGTCTTCTCATCAAAATGCTCCATGAACTTTGTCATCACAATGCTCAATACACTTGTCATCACAATGCTCCCTGACACTTGTCATCAGTATGCTCCCTTAACCCTGTCATGACACGTCTCCATGCCTTTTTCATCACAATGATCCATGTCCTTTTAATCACAATCCTCCAAGACACATGTAATCACAATGCTCCATGCCCTTGTCATCACAAAGCTCAATGACGCATGTCATCAGAATGCTCCACGGCCTTCTCATCAAAATGCTCCATGCCCTTGTCATTACAGTGCTCCAAGACCCGTGTAATCACAATGCTCCATGCCCCTTTTCATCTCAATGCTCCATGAACCCTGTCATCACAATGTATCATACCCTTCATCATAATGCTTACGGCTATTGTCATCACAATGAAATAAAAATTCTCCATGACTTCTGTCATCACAATGTTCCATGACCCCTGTCATCAAAATACTCCATGAACATTTTCAGCCCAATGCTCCATGACCATTGTCATCACAATGATCCATGCCCTTGTCATCCCAATGCTCCAAGAACCCTGTATTACAATGCTCCATGACGCTTGTCATCAGAGTGCTCCATGACATCTGTCATCACAATGTTCCATGCCCTTGACATACCAATGCTCCATGACCCCTGTATTCGCAATGCTCCGTGACGCTTTTCATCACAGTGCTCCATTACACCTGTCATCACAATGTTCCATGCCTTTGTCAGCAAAATGCTACATGACTTTGTGATTACCATGCTCTATGCGCTTGTCATCACAATACTCCATTACCATTGTCATCACATTCCTCCATGAATCTTGGGATCACATTGCTACATGCCCTAGTCATCACAATGTCCCATGCTCCTTGAAATCAAAATGATCCATGACCTCTGTCATCACAATGCTCCAAAACCTTGTGATCACAATGTTCCATAACACTTGTCATCCCAACGCTCCATGATGACTGTCATCACAATACTCCATGCACTTTTCATCACAATGCTCCATGACCTTTGTCATCACAATTCTCAATACACTTGTCATCACAATGCTCCCTGACACTTGTCGTCAGAATGCTCCTTGAACGCTGTAACGAAAAGGTTCCATGCATTTTTCAACACAATGCCCCATGCCGTTTTCATCACAATGCTCCACGCCACTGTCAGCAAAAAACTCCTCAAGCTTATCATGAGAATGTTCCATGACCCTTGTCATCACAATTCTCCATGCACTTGTCAGCACAATGCTCCCTGACCATTGTCATCTCAATGCTCCAAGCCACTGTCATCACAATGCACCATTACCTTTGTCATCAGAATCCTCCATGACACCTGGAATGACAATGCTCCATGCCATTGTCATCACTATGGGCCATTACATATGTCATCACAGTGCTCCCTGACACCTCTCTTCACAATACTGCATGACCTGGTCATCACAATTCTCCATGCTCTTGTCACCACAATGCACCATTCCAACAGTCATCACAATAATCCATGAAAATTATTAGACCAATGCTCCATGCCCTTGTCATCACAATGCTCCATGACCCTTGTAATCACAATGCTCCATGAAATTTTCATCACAATGTTCTTTGATCCTTGTCATCACAATGCTCTATGCCTTTCTCAGCACAATGCTCCATGACCCTTGTCATCACAATGCTCCATGCGCTTGTCAGCACGATGCTCCATGACTCATGTCATCATAATGCACCATGTGCTTGTCATCACAGCGCTCCACAAGCTTGTCATCACAATGCTCCATAAACATTGCCATCACAATGCTCCATGCACTTCTCATCAAAATGATCTCTCACCACAGATATCACAATTTTACCTCACTATTCGTCACAATACTCACTCACCCCGGTTATCACAATGTTCCATGACCCCTGTCATCACAATGCTACATGCATTTATCATCACAATGTTCGATGACCCCTGACATCACAATGCTCCATAATCCCGGTCATCAAAATGCTCCATGACCCTTTTCATCATAATCCTCCATAACCCCTGACATCACAATGTTCCATAACACCTGTCATCAAAATGTCCCATGACACTTTTCATCAAATTTCTCCATGACCCTGTCATCACAATGCTCCCTGCCCTTCTCATCACAATGCACAATGCCCTTGTCATCAAAATGCTCCATGACCTTTGTCATCACAAAGATCCATGACCCTTGGCAGCACAATGCTCCATGTCATTCTCATCACAATGCTCCATGAACACTCTCATCACATTGTTCCATGCCCTTGTCATCACAAAGCTCCATGACACATGTCTTCAGAATGCTCCATGGCCTTCTCATCAAATGCTCCATGATTTGCCGTCAAAATGCTCCATGACCCCTGCCATCACGATGTTCCGTGGCCTTGTCATCACAAGGCTCCATGACCCTTCTCATCACAATGCTCCAAGACCCCTGTAATCACAATGCTCCATGCCCATTTTTCATCTCAATGATCAATGAAACCTGTCATCACAATGCACCATGCCCATCATCATAATGCTTCATGCTATTGTCATCACAATGAAATCAAAATGCTCCATGACCTCAGTCATAACAATGCTCCAAAAACTTGTGATCACAATATTCCATAACACTTGTCATCACAGTGCCCCATGACACTCGTCATCACAATTATCCATGTTCTTCTCATCACAATGCTCCATGACCTTTGTCATCACAATGCTCAATACACTTGTCATCAAAATGCTCCCTGACACTTGTTGTCTGTATGCTCCTTGAACCCTGTCATGACAAGGCTCCATGCATTTTTCAACACAATGATCCATGCCCTTTTAATCACAATGCTCCAAGACCCATGTAATCACAATGCTCCATGCCCTTGTCATCACAAAGCTCAATGACGCATGTCATCAGAATGCTCCATGGCCTTCTCATCACAATGCTCCATGCCCTTGTCATCACAATGCTCCAAGACCCCTGTAATCACAATTCTCCATGTCCCTTTTCATCAGAATGCTCCATGAGACTTGTCATCACAAGTCTCCATTGTCTTCTCATCAAAGTGCTCTAGGAACTTGTCATCAAAATGCTCCATGATCCCTGTCATCACAATACTCCATGAACATTTTCAGCCCAATGCTCCATGACCTTCTCATTAAAATGCTCCATGACCCCTGTCATCACAATACTCCATGAACATTTTCAGCCCAATGCTCCATGACCCTTGTCATCACAATGATCCATGCCCTTGTCATCCCAATGCTCCATGACCCCTGTATTCACAATGATCCGTGACGCTTGTCATCACAGTGCTCCATGACACCTGTCATCACAATGCTCCATGACTTTGTCAGCAAAATGCTACCTGACCATGTCATTGCGATGCTCTATTCGTTTGTCATCACAATACTCCATTACCATTGTCATCACAGTCCTCCATGAATCTTGGGATCACATTGCTTCATGCCCTTGTCATCAAAATGCTCCATGCTCCTTGAAATCAAAATGATCCATGACTTCTGTCATCACAATGCTCAAAACCCTTGTGATCACGGTGTTCCATAACACTTGTCATCACAACGCTGCATGATGCCTGTCATCACAATTCTCAATACACTTGTCATCACAATGCCCCATGCAATTTTCATCACAGTGCTCCATGCCATTGTCATCAAAATACTCCACAAGCTTGTCATCAGAATACTCCATGACCCTTTTCATCACAATTCTCCATTCACCTGTCAGCACAATGATCCATGACCATTGTCATCACAATGCTCCAAGCCATTGTCATCACAATGCTCCACTACCTTTGTCATCAGAATCCTCCATGACACTTGGCATCACAATGCTCCATGCCATTGTCATCACTATGGGCCATTACATATGTCATCACAATGCTCCCTGACACCTGTCTTCACAGTACTGCATGACCTGGTCATCACAATACTCCATGCCCTTGTCATCACAATGCGCCATTCCAACTGTCATCACAATAATCCATGAAAATTTTTAGACCAATGCTCCATTCCCTTGTCATCAGAAGGCTTCATGCCCTTGTTATCACAATGGTCCATGACCCCAGTCATCACAATGCTCCATGCCTCCATTCATCACAATGCTTCATGACCTTTGTCATCACAGTGGTCCATGCCCTAGTCATCAACAGTCTCTGTGACATATTTAACCACAATGCTCCATGAACTTTTCATCACAATGCTCTTTGACCCTTGTCATCACAATGCTCTATGCCTTTCTCAGCACAATGCTCCATGACCCTCGTCATCACCATGATCCATGCGCTTGTCAGGACAATGTTCCATGACCCATGTCATCACAATGCACCCTGCACTTTTCATCACTGTGCTCCACAATCTTGTCACTACAATGCTCCATAAAACTTTTCATCACAATGCTCCATGCACTTCTCATCAAAATGCTCTCTGAACACTGATATCACAATGTTACATCACTATTCATCACAATACTCTCTCACCCCTGTCATCACAATGTTCCATAACTTCTGTCTTTGCAATGCTACTTGCACTTATCATCACAAAGTTCGATGACCACTGACATCACAATGTTCCATAACACCTGTCATCAAAATGCTCCATAACACTTTTCCTCAAAATGCTCAATGACCCCCTGACATCACAATGTACCATAACACCTGTCATCAAAATATTCCATGACCCTTTTCATCAAATTGCTCTATAACCCTGTCATCACAATGCTCCCTGCCCTTCTCATCACAATGTACCACGCCCTTGTCATCAAAATGCGCCATGACATTTGTCATCACAAGGATCCATGACCCTTGGCATCTCAATGCTCCATGCCATTGTCATCACAATGCTCCATGAACCCTCTAATCACAATGCTCCATGCCCCTCTGCATCTCAATGCTCCATGAACCCTGTCATCAAAATGCACCATGCCCATCATCATAATGCTTCAGGCTATTGTCATCACAATGAAATCAAAATATTCGATGATCTATCTCATCACAATGCTCCAAATCCTTCTGATCACAATCTTCCATAACACTTATTATCACAACGTCACTTGACGCTCATCATCACAATTATCCATGGTCTTCTCATCACAGTGCTCCATGACCTTTGTCATCACAGTGCTCTATACACTTGTCATCACAATGCTCCCTGACACTTGTCATCAGTATGCTCCTGGAACACTGTCATGACAAGGCTCCATACCATTTTCATAACAATGATCCATGCCAATTTCATCACAATGCTCCAAGACACCAGTAATCACATTGCTCCATGCCCTTGTCATCACAATGCCCCAAGACCCCAGTAATCACAATACTCCTTGCCCCTTTTCATCAGAATGCTCCATGAGACTTGTTATTACAAGGCTCCATGGTCTTCTCATCACAATTCTCCAGGAACTTTTCATCACAGTGCTCCATTCCCTTGTCATCACTATGCTCCATGACCCCTGTCCTCACAATACTTCCTGAACATTTTCAGTCCAATTCTCCAGGAACTTCTCATCACAATGCTTCATGATCCCTATCATCACAATGCTCCATGACCACTCTCATCACAACGCTCCATGACCCCTGACAACACAGTGATCCGGGACTCTTTTCATCACAATGCTCCATTCCCTAGTCAACACAATGCTCCATGAACATTTTCAGCCCAATGCTCCATGACACTTGTCATCACAATGATCCATGCCCTTGCCATCCCAATGCTCCATGATCCCTATAATCACAATGATCCGTGATGCTTCTCATCACAGTGCTCTATGACCCTTATCATCACAATGCTCCATGCCTGTGTCAGCAAAATGCTACATGACCTTGTCATCACAATGCTCCATTTGCTTCTCATCACAATACTCCCTTACCATTTTCATCAAAATCCTCCATGAACATTGGGATCACATTGATTCATTCCCTTGTCATCCCAATGCTCCATCCTCCTTGAAAACAAAATGATCCATGACTTCTATCATCACAATGCTCCAAACCCTTGTGATCACAATGTTCCATAACACTTGTCATCACAACGCTCCATGATGCCTGTCATCACAATACTCCATGCCCTTTTCGTCAAAATGCTCCATGATCTTTTTCATCACCATTTTCAATACACTTGTCATCACAATGTTCCCTGACACTTGTCATCAGAATGCTCCTTGAAACCTGTCATGAAATGGCTTCATGCCTATTTCATCACAATGCTCCGTGCCCTTTTCATCACAATGCTCCATGCCATTGTCGTCACAATACTCCACAAGCTTGTCATTAGAATGCTCCATGACACTTGTCATCACAATGCTCCATGGCCACTGTCATCACAATGCTCCATACCCCTTGTCATTACTGTGCTCCATGACGCTCGTCATCACAATTATCCATGGTCTTCTCATCACAATGCTCTACGCCCTTGTCATCAAAATGCTCCATGACCCTTGTCATCACAATTCTCCATGGCCACTGTCATCACAATGCTCCATACCCCTTGTCATTACTGTGCTCCATGACGCTCGTCATCACAATTATCCATGGTCTTCTCATCACAATGCTCTACGCTCTTGTCATCAAAATGCTCCATGACCCTTGTCATCACAATGCTCCATGGCCACTCTCATCACAATGCTCCATTCCCCTTGTCATTACAGTGCTCCATGACGCTCGTCATCACAATTATCCATGGTCTTCTCATCACAATGCTCCACGGTCTTTCCATCACAGTGCTCCATGCCCTGGTCATCACAATGCTCCATGTCCCTTGTCATCACAATTCTCCTCGTTCTTGGCATCACTATGCTCCATGACACTTCTCATCACCGTGTTACATGATTTGACATCACAAGTCTCTATGCACTTGTCATCGCAATGCTCCATGTCCCCTGTCATAGGAAGCTCCATGTGCTTCTCATCACAATGCTTCATGAAATTGTCATCAAAATTCTCAATGGCCCTTGTCATCACAATGCTCCATGCCCTTGTCATCACAATGCTCCATGTCCCTTGTCATCACAATTCTCCAAGCCCTTGTCATCAAAATGCTCCATTACATTTGTCATCACAATCCTCCATGACACTTGGCATCACAATGTTCCATTCCATTGTCATCGCAATGGACCATGACATATGTCATCACAATGCTCCCTGAGACCTGTCTTCAAAATACTCCATGACCTTCTCATCACAATGCTCCATGCCTTGGTCATCACATTGCACCATGCCCACTGTCATCACAATAATCCCTGAAACATGTCAGGCCAATGCTCCATGCCACTGTCATCACAATGCTCATTGCCTTTTCATCACAATGCTCTATGACCCCTGTCATCACAATGCTCCGTGACTCCAGTCATCACAATGCTTCATGACCTTTGTCATCACAATGGTCCATGCCCTCGTCATCACAAGGCTCTGTGACCTTTGTCACCAAAATGCTCCATGAAAATTTCATCACAATGCTCGGTGACCCTTGTCATCACATTGCTCCATGTCTTTGTCAGCACAGTGCTCCATGACCCATGTCATCACAATGCGCCATGTGCTTGTCATCACAATGCTCCACCATCTTGTCATCACAATGCTCCATAAAACTTGTCATCACAATGCTCCATGCACTTCTTATCAAAATGCTCTCTCACGAATGATATCAAAATTTTCCCTCACTAGTCATCACAATACACCCACTCCCCTGTCATCACAATGGTCCACAACACCGACATGAAAATGACCCATGACTCCTGACATCACAATATTCCATAACCGCTGTCATCAAAATGTTCCATGACACTTTTCATCAAATTGCTCCATGACCCTCTCATCACAATGCTCCCTGCCCTTCACAAGAGAATTCACCACACCCTTGTCATCAAAATGCTCCATGACCTTTGTCATCACAAAACTCCCTGACCCTTGGCATCACAATTCTCCATGCCATTGTCATCAAAATGCTCCAAAAACCTCTCATCACATCGTTCCAAGCCCTTGTCATCACAGGATCCATGATGCTTTTCATCACAATGCTTGATGCCATTCTTCTCACAATGCTCCATGCGCTTGTCATTACAATCCTCCATGAACCATGTATCACAGTGTTCCGTGCCGTTGTTATCTCAATGCTCCTTGCCCCCTCTCATCACAATAATCCATGAAACATCTCAGACCAATGTTCCATGCCCTTTTAATCACAATGATCCAAGACTCCTCTAATCATAATTCTCCATGCCCTTTTTCATCTCAATGCACCATGAACGCTGTCATCACAATGCACCAATGCACATCATGATAATGCTTCATGCTATTGTCATCACAATGAAATCTGAATGCTCTATGACCTCTGTCATCACAATGCTCCAAATCCTTGTGAACACAATATTCCATAACACTTATCATCACAGCTCCCCATAACGCTCGTCATCACAATTATCCATGGTCTTCTAATCACAATGCTCCATGACATTTGTCATCACAATGCTCAATACCCTTGTCATCACAATGGTCCCTGACACTTGTCATCAGTATGCTCCTTGAACCCCGTCATGACAAGGCTCCATGCCTTTTTCATCACAATGTTACATGCCCTTTTCCTCACAGTGCTCCAAGACCCCTGTAATCACAATGCTCCATGCCCTTGTCATCACAAAGCTCCATGATGCATGTCATCAGAACGCTCCATGACATTCTCATCCCAATGTTCAATGCCCTTTTCATCACAATGCCCCAAGACCCCTGTAATCACAGTGCTCCATGACCCTTTTCATCAGAATGCTCCATGAGACTTGTCATCACATGGCTCCATGGTCTTCTCATCACAGTGCTCCAGTACCATGTCATCACAATGCTCCTTGACCCCTGTCATCACAATACTCCATGAACATTTTCAGCCCAATGCTCCATGAGGTTCTCATCACAATGCTCCATGACCTCTGTCATAACAATGCTCCATGACCACTGTCATCACAATGCTCCATGAACCCTGACAACACAATGATCCGGGACTCTTGTCATCAAAATGCTCCATGCCCTTGTCATCCCAATGCTCCATGAACCCTTTAATCACAATGATCCATGACGCTTGTCATCACAGTGCTCCATGAACCTTGTCATCACAATGCCTTTGTCAGGAAAATGATACATAATCTTGTCATCACAATGCTCCATGTGCTTGTCATCACAATCCTCCATGACCCTTGGGATCATATTGCTTTATGCCCTTGTCATCTCTATCTTGCCTTTCTGGTTTTTACAGATTTTTGGATGCCCTTTTTGACTGGTGCGAAGCGACAATTCTTTGTAGTGTGGATTTGCATTGTGCGCTTGCTTGATTGGCCAAAAAGGGCCTCTGACTTTTCTCCTGAATATATTCAGGAGAAAATCATACGCTGTTTTTGGCCAAGTGCATCATTCTCGAAGTTGTGATGCCTTTCCTGTGCTTTAAAGGCGATTCCAATTTACCTCTTGAAATATGTTTTGTGCAATTCTGCCTCATTTTCAAGTCCGCTTTGTTGCCTTCCCTCAACAGATTTTTGGAAGAGAGTAGTCCTTTATAACTCTGCAGGTTTTTGATTTGCTTTGCCCCTGAGCTCCAATTTTCAAATCCCATTATTGGGAGCTGACCGCAAATCCACAATTTTGCTTCAGGACCTATACTGGTTCCAGGGGTGGCTATACTGGTTCCCTGTGGGTGGCTGAGGCTTTGGTCAATTCTTCTTCCTGACGGGAATTTAGAGTGACATGTGTCCGTCCAAATGCCTACATCTACTCTCTGATTGGTTCTCCCTCTTCCCTTTCATCCTCTGCACAATTAGCAAACTGTGCGAACCAGGAGGTTATAGGGGATGACTCTCCTAAGATGGGAGATTGATAGTAAAGTTGTTGGAATGTCAAACTGTAGCACAAGGAGAGGAAAAAGTAGGAGACTTTCAGAAACCTTTCGCCATCACAGGGTGTCCATTCTCTAGGTTTCCCATACATGTTATAACTGTAGTGATATTCCCTTCTACCTGGAAATTTGGGACCCATGGAATGGTGGCATGCATTACTACTTTAAAGGGTCTGCATTTTCTCTCCCAATCTCACCAGTCCTCTCAGTCCCAAGTGTCCAGCCTTATGTCTCATCCAGCTGTCTTTGCAGATAGGGTCATTCTAGGTTTCATCAGAACCCCTGAAGGAATTGTGTAAGAATTTCACTGTTTTTTTGTTTTGTTTTTGAAATTCATTTTTATAATGGGGTTGAGCTGATATTCCCTGACGTGTTTATGCTGGTCTAGACACACTTGATTCCCTTACAGAGGCATATCAGTACATAGGTTTTAAGATTCTTACTAATCAGATATATTCCTCTGTGGGGAATAGGGGTTTTGAGTCCCGTTCACTGAGGAAGGTGTAGGTCTTGTCTACTCTGTATTTGGTTTATGGAATTGTACCTGTGCTAATATCAAACTCTGGTTTTATGCATCACCCCACCTCTCCTTTCCCCTTAAGGAGGCATAAGAGTGTTTTCTAAATGTGAGACGCTGCTCTCTTTCCTAATTCAGTTCATGTGTTGTGATGTTGACATTCCCTCTGTAAGTGATATCTTATGATAAGATTCTTTTTCTGTGTGACTAATTTCCCTTAGAATCATCATACCTAAATCCTCTCATTATGCTGCTACTGGCCTTATGACATTGATTTCACGTCTGAGTGATATTCCATTGTACAAAATTACCACAAATTCTTTATGCATTTCTCTTTTTCCTGGGATACTTTAGGTGTACCGAAGTTGAGGTTCTTGTATGCAGAGCAGCCCTAAACTTTGGGGTGCCTGTGTCTTGTTGATATTTAGTCTTCCCAAGTTATATGTCCATGAGTTGAAGTCCCCTTTGCTCGGGGGCTTTGTATTTTAGATGTTTTAGGAAACAGCATACACTTCTTCAGAGTAGCTCTTGGATATTTATACCCCACCCATCAGCGTGACTAGTCTCCCTGTTTTCCATGGCCTCTCCTGCATTTTTGATTTGTACACATTTTTTGGATGGACTTTCTGAGCAGTGGAAATTGAGACTTCTTTATTGTGCGGATTTGCATTTCCCCCTTGCTTGGTTGGCCAAAAACTCTGTATGTGTTTTTTTCCTGAAGATATTCACGAAAAAATTGCATACACCCTTTTGCGAACTGCATCATTTTAGAAATTCTGCTGCTTTTCATATGCTTTAAATGTGAGTACAATCTACCTTTTGTAAAATGTTTCCTGCAATTCTGCCTCTCATTCAGAACCTCTTCGTTGCCTTACCTGAATATAATTTTGGACATTGGTTATCATTTATATCTTTGCAGATCTTTGAATTGTCTGCTCCTGAGCTCCATTTTGCAACTCGCATTTTTTGTGAGCTGACCCCCAAACCATTGGATTGATTCCGGCCCTATTCTGGTTCTGGGGAGGCAGGCTGAGCCTTTGGTTAATTCTTCTTCCTAATGGGAAATTAGAGTGACATGTGCCTGTCAAAACTCCTATAGTTAATCTCTCATTGGTTCCTCCTCTTCCCATTTATCCTCTGCAAAAATTGCAAACTGTGTGAAACAGGATGTTAAAGGTGCTGATTCTCCAAGTGGGGAGATTGTTAGTAATGTGGATGGAATGGCGAACCCCAGCACCAGGAGATCAAAAATGAGGTGCATTTTAGAGACCTCTCCTGAGCACACGGTGTACATTCATCTCGGTTTCCCAGGCATGTATTCACTGTCAGAAGATTCCCTTGAAAGTGCAGATTTCGGACCCATGGAATGGGTACCAGGCAGTATTACTTTAAAAGGTCTGCATTTCCTCACCCAGCCTCTCTAACATCTCTTAGCGTGCATAGCTTCCAGCCTTATATATCATCCTGCTGTGGGTCTACATGTGTTCAATCCATGTTACATCATAGCCCTTCAACAAAAGTTGTAAGAATTTTTGTCTGTCTCACTGTTTTTATAAATATTTTTAAATTTATTTTTATATTGGTTACAGCTGATTTTCAAAGCTCTGTTTTTTGCTGCTGTACATCCACTTGATTCATGTACTGTGAGACAACAATAAATTCTTTCTCAGATGCTTACGAGTCATATGTATTATTTTCCAGTGACTTGAGTGGACTGAGTGCCGTTCTTTGAGGTACCGTGTAGGCCTTGCCAGTTATTCAATTCGGTACTTGGAATGGTATCTTTGCTAATTTCAACCTCCTGGATAATACCTCACCATTCCCCACCTTTCCCATTTAGCAGCCTTATGTCTATTTTCTACATATTTGACTATGTTTCTGTTTTGTAGTTTATTTCATGTGTAGCCATTTTTGATTCCACCTTTAAGTGACATCTTATGATATGTGTCTTTTTCTTTCTGACATGTGTCACTTAGAATGATCTTATGTAACTCCTCCAGAGTTGTTCCAACTGGCCTTATTTCATTGATTTCTGGATGAGCAATATTCCACTCTACATAAGTACCCCATCTCTTTTATCCATTTTATCTTTCCAGGGACATTTAGGTTATATCCAAGTGGAGGCCCTTTTTAACAGAGAGGTGGTAAACGTTGGGGTGCCTGTTTTCTGTCATTTTTTTTTGTTTTTCCCAAGGTATACGCCCATGAGTGCAATTGCCCTATGCTCTGTAGCTCAGTTTTCAGATGTTTTAGCAAACCCAATACACTTCTCCAGAGTGGCCGTTGGCAAATTACATTTCCACTATCAGCCTCACAGGGCTCCCTTTTCTCCTCAACCTGTCCTGCATTTCTGGTGTTTACACTTTATGTGGATGGCCCTTCTGACTGATGTGAAGTGATACATTTTGTAGTATTGATTTCCAGTGCCCACCTGTTTGGTTGGATAAAAAGTGTGAATGGCCTTTACTTGAATATATTCAGAAAAAAATGCATACGCCCTTTTGAGCCAAGTGCATCATTGGCGATGTTCAGCCCCTTTTCTTGTGCTTTAATGGGGAGTCCTTTCTACCTCTTCAAATCTGTTTCCTGCCACTCCCCCTTGCTTACAAGTCCTTTTCTGTGACTTACCTCAAGACATTTTTCAACAATAGATATTTTCAACTCTGCAGTTTCATGAATTTTAGTTCCCCTGAGTTCCATTTTTCAACTTGTGTTTTTGGAAACTGGACACAAAACAGCGGGATTTCATCTAGCCCTATTCTCTTTCCGTGGGCAATTCTAGCCTATGATGAATTTGTCTTCAAGATTGGAAATTAGAGTGGCATGTGCCTGTCCAAACACCTAAGATTTGTCTCTAAATTTTTCTCATCCTTCCGCTTCATCCTCTGGACCAATTCCAAACTGTGTGCAACAGGATGTTGACGGTGCCGATATCCCCAAGTGAGGAGATTGTTAGGAAAGATGCTGGAGGGGTGAATCCGAGCACCAGGCGATGAGGAGATGAGGTGCCTTTTCCAAACTCTTTCCGATCAAACGGTGTACCATCCTCTAGGTGTGACAGGCAATTTTTAGCTGTAGGAAGGGTCCCGTGCATGGAAGGAGAACACCAGGGATTTTTCCAAATCAGTGCCTCCCCGAACCCCAAACTGGGGAATTTTTAAGCTACGGCTACACGTATGTCCATTAAGGGCCTTGGGAAATAGGCAGAGCCCAAACTTTAGATGATTGAATTCTTCAGGTTCAGAAGCGCTCACCATCGGCCTTGCTTAGGTTACATTTTATCTGTCATTGATAGATGATGTCAATAAAAATATCGATTCTTTTTCAGATTATTTCCCCTTATAGGTTATTGCAAAATATTCAGTGTAGTTCCCTGTGCTATACAGTAGTTCCTTGTTGATGATCTATTTTATACATAGCAGTGTGTATGTGTTAATCCCAAACTGTTAATTTATCCCTTCTCCTACCTTTCCCCTTTGGTAATAATAAATTATAAGATTTTATACTTCTCAGAAATGGGGGAACTGAAAGAGAGGTATCGTTTTCAATGGAAAAGCATTCAAAACAAGATTGAAGCTTCAGCCAAGAGTATTCGATGTACATCCATGGAAATAAAACACTTCATTTCTCTAATGTTGACCTGACAAATAAGACAGACGTCTTCACTGAACTTGCTTATAGTAAAGTGATGGAAATATCAAATGTAAGTCTTAGAAATATCTTATTTTACCCGAGCATTATACACTGCTCTATGTTAACTACAGTTTGGCTCACACATCTGTTCAATGAAGTTACAATGTTCTCAATTTCTGTTACTGATCATCCAGAGGGAACCCCAACAGGAGTCCCCGCGCCCAGTGTCATTGGAGCCAACAGATCAAGACTGAGTTTGGTTCAGAAGCAAAGGAAACATTATTTTGAAAACCGAATGGAGAGGTGAGACTGTGCACTCCCCCACGGGTTGTGGGCTGGGCTGCTCTGTAGGGATCCCGGCAGCGTCAGTGGGAGTTAGGGGATGGAGCTCTCGAGGGCTGGGTTAGCTGCAGCTCAGGCTCTATGCCGTGGAGTCTGCATGGGACTCCGCTAGCTGAGGTGTCGACCCAGCCATTCTGCACTAGAAAATCGGGTCTGAAGTGCCGGGTGTGGGACCTCTGCATGCGGAACCCTTGGAACACGTGAAATTAGACAAAGCACAAAGGAAAAACAGGTTAGACTTTATTTTATTGCCCAGATTCTCTTTTTATCTCCCAGGAATTTTTAATGAACGTTGCCAGAGACGAACCCCTCCTCTGCTTTTTGTTCCGTTCCTCATTCTTGGGGTGTTGAGGGTGCAGACCCCTCTTTTGTAACTGCTTCATGCTGTGGTGGGAGCCCTGATACCTGGGGGGAGGGGCAAAACGTCTGCCCACCAGCCTCCAGGTGAGGTTGATTGTCCCAAAGCGTCCTGCATCACTTCTCATCCGCCTGAGCACCAGCATTGGAAGTGTTATAGATTCTAATGACTTTTAAGGGTCCAGGAAAGAGATGCGCAGAGATGCTGTGGTGGTAGGTTTCACCCCACCCCACATTTGTTCGGTGACATTAGGCTGACGTTTTTTGCCAGCCTAGATGCTCTGACCAGTAGTCTGTGCTTTCTTTAATTAGGTCCCTGAATTAATGTACAAACAGCACCATGTGTCAGAGCCCTGACCGTGCAACTC
This sequence comes from Mesoplodon mirus, assembly GCF_964341445.2. Taxonomy (NCBI): domain Eukaryota; kingdom Metazoa; phylum Chordata; class Mammalia; order Artiodactyla; family Ziphiidae; genus Mesoplodon; species Mesoplodon mirus. The sequence goes on along the minus strand of NW_028295746.1, from coordinate 303,007 downwards.
CCAGACAGTCCAGGGTCAGTGGTGATCCAGGACCATGACGTCCACTGAGTCAACGGCCTTTAGAAGTAGCCAGCAGTCCTGCCGGTCTTATTGGCCACCATCACCGCGGTGTCTGTAGGGTTTTCTATGGTGAAAGCGTGATATACGTTTCCCCCGCCAAGCTTATTAGCTCCCCTCTTGGTGAAGTAAGTCCTGCAAGCAGTAGTCTGCTCTTTCGGGGCACAGTCTTCTTGTTTTCTGAGAGAAACTCCAGGTCAAGTGATGGTCACACGAGTCATCTTGGGGGCCCGTTGCCCCCATTTGTCTCTCTGGAGGTAGGAGTTGGAGGGCCTCCTCACTCGAGGTCAGTGTGTCCACAGAGCGACCCCTGCAACTTCAGGACATGATGGGTGGTTAGGATCACCACGTGGGGTCCTTTTCCCTTAGGAGGGAGCTGGCCTTGTGGGCTGCTGATTTCCAGCTTTTTAGATACCCCAGTATCCTGGCCTGATGAGTCGGTGGGCAAAGCCCTTGGTGACCATAGTTTATCATACCTGAAGGGCATTCTTGTGTTGCTCCATTTCAAGTGGTCCCAGTTTTTGCACTAAGGCTCCAAGGGCGATTAACCTTTGACCGGGTATGTAAAGGTCAAAGGGTTTAGTTAAATTAGCGAGTTCCTGGCCAAGGATCTGAATTGATTGCTCTTTCCATTCTTGAAAGGCTGCTTCTGGATTCTATTCAAAAAGATCATCATCTTTTCGTGTCAGTGTTTCATGTAGAGGCCCAGCTATTAGACTGTAGTTAGGGATCCAGATGCAGAAAACCTAGGCCTCCCCAGGAACCCCTAAGCTGTCTTCTAGTTTTAGAAGAGGTAAGGCTGCAAATGGCTTCTTCCCTATCCTGGGATGCGTTTCTCCAAATATCTGTGAGGTTGAAGCCCAGGCATGTCACCTGAGCCTGGGATATTTGAGCCTTTTTCTTGGACACCTTCTATCCTTTCTTGGCTAGGTAGTTCAGAGGCGTCTTTAGTAGGCCTGGCGATCAGAATGTCATCTGCACATTGAAGAAGGGTTCCCTTTTACAGAGGTAGAACGTTTAGGTCTTTAGAGGACATTTCCCCAATGATGGTGTGTGGATTTTTGAACCATTGGGCCAGGATGGCCCAGCATTATTGGTTTTGTTGCATGTTGTGTCCTGCCACTCACAAGCCAAAAATTCTTGTGACTCTGAGATGAATGGAATACAGAAGAAGGCATCATTGAAGTGTAATACAGAATGCCATGGCCTGGTGGATGGTAGAATTTCCAGCAGGGTGTAGGAAATAGGAGCTACTGGATGTATATCCTCGGTGGCTTAACTGACTGTCCTGATATCCTTTACCAGGTCTCCAGCAGCCAATGGGGCTCTCGTGGTCAGGCCAATCCCAGGATATGGAGCTCACCTGGGCTGCATCCCGCACCCCACAGCCCACGGGGCTCTCATGTTCAAGTCCCTCCCAGGGTATGGAGCTCACCTGTGCAGCTACCCAGCAGCCCATGCGGCTCTCATAGTCTGGCCCTTCCCAGGGTACGGAACTCCCCTGGGCAAGTACCCCAGCAGGGCTGGACACACAGGAACTGTGCACATAGCCCACCTTGCAGAGAACCCCCAGCTCACCTGTCGCTCACAGCTGACACAGAACACCTCCGAGCAGGACTTGAACTAACAAACAGCAGCTCTGACAGGTCTGTGACCCTGGCCATCACTCCGTGCAGCCTCTCTCTGCCTGGTCTTCCAGACACTTCCACTGCAGCCAGGGCACCAGGCCTCTGTCTCCACCCACCATCACTCCTCTCCCTGACTCCTGGGTTCCTCTCATTAGGATAGGGTCTTATTGAAGTTGTTTTCCACTCATGGACCAAATAAAATGATAAGAAAACAAGCCACAGCTGCAGCCCCTTGTCTATCCTGACTCTCAAGAGCCCACACATGTTCCTTGGGACTGACCCGTTAAGCAAGTTTCATATTCTGCAACTGTGAGCCCCTGAGGGGTGAGGATTGGCTGATTTGGGCAGCCTGACACTGCCTGCCAGCCACCCCCCCCACAGGTGTGCCTGGGTTGAGGTCAATATAAACACCTCTCCAGTCAGCAAGAGCCCCTGTAGCTGTGCCTGACGCCATATTCTCTGCCCCGTCAGCAGAGTCGGGGCTGCGGTGGTGGGAGGGAGTGAGGGGCCGTGGCTTTGTGGGTGGCCCAGTGTAAGTGGGGCTCTGCTGGACTCTCTGCAGGAGTTGCCAGGCTGCCACCTGCTAAAGAAGAGGATGTGTCACCCATACCTGCTACTGGAATTTCTCCCCAGGCAGAGGTGAGGAAGTAAAAAAGCAGTGGGGGCCGTGGCAGGAGGGGTATCTCAGGCAGGGAAATGGAAAGAGTCCAGAAGAGCATCTGGGGCCAGGACCATCCTGGCTGGCCTGCAGGCACCAAGTCGGCCTGCGTGCTCTCGCTAGTGTGGCTCCACAGCCCTTCCTGTAGGCTTGCAAGTGCTTGTACATATTCAGGTGTTTTACCTGGAAAGGGTGGGAAGAGTTCAGCTGCAGCAGGACTGGGGCTCAGCTCACATTTACTCACAGACGCCTTGACACAGTCCCCGAGCTTTGCAATGAGGATGCTCCTTGTGGGGGGGAGCGCTGCTGAGTGCATGGGAGACGATTTCCCACCTCTGACCAACTTAAGAATTTTTTACCACTGGAGCAAGTGCCCTGATATGATTTTCCTCTGTATAACTGGTGAGTTCTGTTTTTTTTTTTTCTTTTTTTCTTTTTGGTTCAAGTTAGATTTTATTTATTCATCTTTTTTTTTTAATTTGGAGATATAAACATGGAAATAATGCATTAATATAAAGACGTCTATGTGAAGGGAAAAACTTTTTTTCTGTTTTATTTTATTAAATGTTATTTATTTATTTTTAATTTTTTTAAATTTATTTCTTTTATACAGCAGGTTCTTATTGGATATGTATTTTATACATATAAGTGTGGACATGTGAATCCCAGTCTCCCAATTCATCCCACCACCACCCTCACATGGCGTTCCCTCCTTGGTGTCCATATGTTTGTTCTCTACATCTGTCTCTATCTCTGCCCTGCAAACTGGTTCATCTGTACCATTTTTCTAGGTTCCACATATATGCATTAATATACAATATTTGTTTTTCTCTTTCTGACTTACTTCACTCTGTATGACAGTCTCTAGATCCATCAAGGTCTCTACAAATGACCCAATTTCATTCCTATGTATGGCTGAGTAATATTCCGTTGTATATATGTACCACATCTTTATCCATTCGTCTGTCTGTGGGCACTTAGGTTGCTTTCATTACCTGTCTATTGTAAATAGTGCTGCAGTGAACATTGTGGTGAATGTGTCTTTTTGATTTATGGTTTTCTCTGGGTATATGCCCAGTAGTGGGATTGCTGGATTATATGGTAATTCTATTTTTAGTTTTTTAAGGAATCTCCATACTGTTCTCCATAGAGACTGTATCGATTTACATTCCCACCAATAGTGGAATAAGGTTCCTTTTCTCCACACCCTCTACAGCATTTGTTGTTTGTAGATTTTCTGATGATGCCCATTCTAACAGGTGTGACGTGATACCTCATTGTAGTTTCGATTTCCATTTTCTAATAATTAGTGATGTTGAGCAGATTTTCATGTGCGTACTGGCCATCTCTATGTCTTCTTGGAAGAAATGTCTATTTAGATCTTCCATTTTTGTATTGGGTTGTTTGGTTTATTAATATTGAGCTGCATGAGCTGTTTATATATATTGGAGATTAATCATTTGTCCATTGATTCGTTTGCAAATATTTTCTGCCATTCTGAGGGTTGTCTTTTCGTCTTGTTTGTAGTTTGCTTTGCAAAAGCTTTTACGTTTCATTAGTCCCATCTGTTTAGATTTCTTTTTTATTTCCTTACTATAGGAGGTGGATCAAAAAAGGTCTTGCTGTGATTTACGTCAGAGTATCCTTCGTAAGTTTTCCTCTCAGAGTTTTATACTGTCTGGTCTTACATTAATGTCTCTAATCCATTTTGAATATATTTTTATGTATGGTGTTGGGGAGTGTTCTAATTTCATTATTTTACATGTAGCTGTCCATATTTCCCAGCACCAATGATTGAAGAGACTGTCTTATCTCCATTGTATAGTCTTGCCTCCTTTCTCATAGATTAGTTGACCATAGGTGTGTAGGTTTATCCTTGGGCTTTCATTTTTCTTTTTTTCTTTTACACGTTTATTGGAGTATAATTGCTTTACAATGGAGTGTTCGTTTCTGCTGTATAACAAAGTGAATCAGCTATACATATACAAATATCACCAGATCCCCTCCCTCTTGCATCTCCCTCCCACACTCCATAACCCACCCCTTTATGTGGTCACAAAGCACCGAGCTGATCTCCCTGTTCTATGTGGATGATTCTCAGTAGCTATCAGTGTTACATTTGGTAATGTATTTATGTCCATGCCACTCTCTCACTTCGTCCCAGCTTACCCATCCCCCTTCCGGTGTCCTCAAGTCCTTTCTCTATATCTGTGTCCTTACTCCTGTCCTGCCACTAGGTTCTTCAAAATCTTTTTTTTTTCTTCATTAGATTCCATATATCTCTGTTAACATACAATATTTGTTTTTCCCTTTCTGACTTACTTCACTGTGTAGGACAGATTCTAAGTCCATCCACCTCAGTACAAATAACTCAGTTTTGCTTCTTTTCATGGTTGAGTAATATTTGATTGTATATATGTGCCAGATCTTCTTTATCCATTCATCTGTCGATGGACACTTAGGTTGTTTCCATGTCCTGGCTAATGCAAATAGAGCTGCAATGAACATTTTTGTACATAACTCTTTTTGAATTATGGTTTTCGCAAGGCAAATGCCCAGTAGTTGGATTGTTGTGTCATATGGTACTTCTATTGTTAGTTATTTAAGGGAACCTCCGTACTGTTCTCCCTAGTGCTCATATCAATTTACATTCTCACGCACAGTGCAAATGTGTTCCCTTTTCTCCAATAAAGGCCTCTCCAGCATTTATTGTTTTGTAGATTTTTTTGATGATTGCCACTCTGATTGCTGTGAGGTGATACCTCACGGTAGTTTTGATTTGCATTACTCTAATGATTAGTGATGTTCAGCATCCTTTCATGTGTTTCTTGGTAATCTGTATATCTTCTTTGGAGAAATGTCTATTTAGGTCTTCTGCCCGTTTTTGGATTGGGTTGTTTGTTTTTGTGATATTGAGCTACATGCGGTGCTTGTAAAGTTAGGAGATTAATCCTTTGTCAATTGCTTCATTTGAAAATATTTTCTCCCATTCTGAGGGTTGTTTTTGCATCTTGTTTATGTTTTCCTGTACTGTGTAAAAGCTTTTAAGTTTCATTAGGTCCCATTTGTTGATTTCTGTTTTTATTTCCATTTCTCTAGGAGGTGGGTCAAAAAGGATCTTGCTGTGATTTATGTCATAGAGTGTTCTGCCTATGGTTTCCTCTAAGTGTTTTATAGTGTGTGGTCTTATATTTAGATCTCTAATCAATTTAGAGTCTATTTTTGTGTATGGTGTTATGGAGTGTTCTAATTTCATTCTTTTATGTGTAGGGGTCCAGTTTTTCCAGCAGCAATTACTGAAGAGACTGTCTTTTCTCCATTGTATATCCTTAGCTCCTTTGTCATAGATGAGATAGCCATAGGTATGTAGGTTTATCTCTGGGCTTTCTTTCCTGTTCCATTGATCTGTGTTTATGCCAATCTACATACACTTGATTCCATTATGGAGACATATAAATACAGAGGTTTCAATGTTATTACCAGTCAGATATATTCCTCTTCAGTGAATAGGGTGTTTTGTGTCCAGTTCATTGAGAAAGGAGTAGGTCTTGTCTATTACATATTTGGTATATGAAATGGAATCTGTGCTAATTTCAAACTCTGCTTTTACACATCACCCCACGTCACCTTTCCCCTTAAGGAGGCATAAGTGTGTTTGCTAAATGTGTAACTCTGTTCTCTTTTGAAATTCAGTTCATGTGTAGCCATGTTTACATTTCCTCTATAAGTGATATATTACAATAAGTTTCTTTTTCTTTGTGGCTCATTTCACTTAGCCTCATCGTACCTAAAGCCACTCATTATGCTGCTATTGGCCTTATGACATTGATTTTATGTCTGAGTGACATTCCATTGTATATAAGTACCACAACATCTATATCCATTTTTTTTCCTTTCCTGGGATATATAAAGTGTACCGAAGTCGAGGTTCTTGTAAACAGAGCAGCCCTAAACTTTGGGCTGGCTGTGTGTTGTGGATTTTTAGTTTTCCCAAAATACACGCCCATGAGTGGAAGTGTGCTATGCTCTGTAGCTCTGTTTTAGAAAACAACATACAGTTCTCCAGAGAGGCTGTTGGCAATTTACATCCTGTCCATCGTCGTAACCAGGCTCCCTTTTCTCCATGGCCTGTCCTGCATTTGTGGTTTTTACACTATTTGTGGATGGCCCTTTTGACTGGAGGTAAGGGACACTTCTCTGTAGTGTGGATTTGCAATGCCTGATGGCTTGCTTGGCCAAAAAGGGCATATGCATATTTTCCCGAATATATTCAAGAAAATACACATAATCCCTTTTCAGCCAAGGGCAAAATTGTCGAAATTCTGTCGCTTTTCATGTGCTTTAAAGACGACTCCAATCTACCTCTTGAAATCTGTTTCCTTCAATTCTGCCTTGCATTCAAATCCTCTTCACTGCCTTTCCTCAATATATTTCTGGATGATAGTTGTCCTTTATAAATCTGCAAGTTTGTGAATTGCTGTGCCCCTGATTTCCATTTTTCAACTCGCCTATTTGTGAGCTGGCTGCAATACCGCAGGATGGCTTTAGGCCCTAGTCCGGTTCCGGGGCTTCAGGCTGAGCCTTTGGTTAATTCTTCTTCCTGATGGGAAACTAGAGTGACATGTGCCCATCCAAACACCTACAGCTAATCTCTCATTTATTTCCCCTCTTCCTGTTTATCCTCTGCACAATTTGCAAACTGTGCATAACGGGAGGGTAAAGGCGCTGACACTCCAAGTGGGGAGATTTTGAGTAATGCAGATGGAATGGCGAATCCGAGCACGACAAAAGGAAAAATGAGGTACCTTTTAGAAAACTTTCCCAATTACACAGTGTACCATCCACTGGGTTTCCCATGCATGTTTTAACTGGAGGAAGATTCCCTTAAAACTGGAGAGTTGGGACCACTAGAATGGGTAGCACACAGTATTGCTCTAAGTGGTGTTCTTTTGTTCACACAACCTCAGCAATCTTGTCAGCCCCAAGTGTCCAGTCATATGTCTCATCCAGCTGTGGGTGTAAAGGTGGTCAATCTAGCTTGCATCACAGGCCCTGAACGTAATTTTTAAGACTTTCTCTCTGTTTTTGCATTTTGCTTTTGAAAGTTATTTTTATAAGTGGGTTTAACTGAATTTCAGTGCTGTGTTCATGCCGTTATACACACACATGATTCCATTATGGAGACATGAGAATACATATGTTGTAAAATACTTAGAGTCAGACATATTCCTCTGCAATGAATAGGGGGTGTTGAGTCCAGTTCATTGTGCCGGGAGTAGGTGTTGTCTATTACATACATGGTTTATATAAAGGTATCTGTGCTAATTTAAAATTGTGGTTTTATGCATCACCCCACTTCGGCTTTCCCATTAAGCAGGCAGAAGATGTTTTCTAAATGTGTGCCTCTGTTGTGTTTGTAATTCAGTTCATGTGTAGTCATGTGTACATTCCCGCTATGAGTGATAATTTATGATAAGATTAGTTACTCTGTAATCTTTCCTAACTCAGTTCATGTGTAGCCATGTTTACAGGGAGTTCATAAGTGATATCTTATGATAAGTTTCTTTTTCTGTGTGACTAATTTCACTTAGAATCATCGTAACTGAATCCACTCTTTTTGCTGCTACTGGCCTTATGACATTGATTTCATGGCTGAGCGATATTCCATCGTACGTAAGTACCACAATATCTTGAACCATTTTTGTCTTTCCTGGGATACTTAAGGTGTACCCAAGTTGAGGTTCTTGTAAGCAGTGCAGCGCTAAATTTTAGGGTGGCTCTGTCTTATTGATTTTCAGTTTTCCCAAGGTATATTCCCTAGACTGGAAGTGCCCTTGGCTGTGTAGCTCTGTTGTTTACTTGTTTTAGGGAACACAATGCAACCCTCCAGAGAGGCAGTTGGCAACTTACATCCCGCCCATCAGCATAACAAGGCTGCCTGATCTCCAGGGCCTGTCTTGCCTTTCTGGTTTTTACACATTTTGTGGTTGTCCCTTTTGACCGGTGGGAAGGGATACTTCTTTGTAGTGCAGATTTGCATTGCTGCTTGCTTGCTTGGCCAAAATGGGCGTATGCATTTTCTCCTGAATATATTCAGGAGAAAAAGCATACGCCCTTTATGGCCAAGTGCATCATTGTCAAAATTGTGCCCCTCTTCTTGTGCTTGAAAGGTGATTCCAACGTACCTCTTGAAATCTGTTTCCTGCTATTCTGCCTCGTTTTAAAGTCCGCCTCTCGGCCTTCCCTCAAAAGATTTTTGGAAGATAGTTGTCCTCTATTACTCTGCCAGTTTGTAAATTGCTGTGCCCCTGAGCTCCATTTTTCAACTCGTTTTTTTGAGCTGACCGCAAATCCAAAATTATGGTTCAAAACCTATACTGTTTCCCGGCGGGTGGCTGAGACATTAGTTAATTCTACTTCCTGCCGGGCAATTAAAGTGACATGTACCTGTCCAAATGCCTAACATCTGCTCTCTCATTGGTTCTCCCTCTTCCCTTTAATCCCCTGCCAAATTGGCAACCTGTGCGAACCAGGAGGTTAAAGGTGCTGTCTCTCCAAGTTGGAAAATTGATAGTAAAGCAGTTGGAAAGTCATACTGGCGCACAAGGAGAGGGACTATTCTTTGAGTTTTAGAAACCTTTCGTATTCACAGTGTGTCCATTCTCTAGGTTTCCCGTACATGATATAGCTGTAGTAATATTCCCTTCAACCTGGAGACATGGGACCCATGGAATGGGTACCATGCATTATTGTTTAAAGGGTCTGCATTTGCTCTCCTAATCTCACCAATCCTCTCAGTCTCATGTGTCCAGCATTATGCCACATCGAGCTGTCATTTTAGATAGTGTCATTCCAGGTTTCATCAGAGACCCTGAAGGAATTGGAAAGAATTTCCCTGTTTTTTTGTTTTGTTTTTGAAATTCCTTTTTATAGTGGGTTTGAGCTGATTCTCGCTGCCATGCTTATGTAAGTCTAGATACACTTGATACCCTTACGGAGACATATCAATACATAGGTTTTAAGATTCTTACTCATCAGATATATTCCTCTGCGGGAAATATGGGGTTTTGAATCCCTTTCACTGAGGAAGGTGTAGGTCTTGTCTATTCCATAGTTGGTTTTTGGATCAGTACCTGTGCTTATATCAAACTCTGGTTTTATGCATCACCCCACCTCTCCTTCACCTTTAAGAAGGCATAAGTGTGTTTTCTAAATGTGAGACTCTGTTCTCTTTCCTAACTCAGTTCATGTGTAGCCATGTTTACAGGATCTTCATAAGTGATATCTTATGATACGTTTCTTTTTCTGTGTGACTTATTTCACTTAGAATCATCGTACCTGAATCCACTCATTTTGCTGCTACTGGTTTTACAACATGGATTTCATGCCTGAGAGATATTCCATCGTATGTAAGTACCACAATTTTTTGAACCATTTTTATATTTCCTGGGATATTTACGGTGTACCCAAGTTGTGGTTCTTGTAAGCAGTGCAGCCCTAAATTTTGGGGTGGCTCTGTCTTATTGATTTTTATTTTTCCAAGGGTATATTCCCAAGACTGGAAGTGCCCCTGGCTCTGTAGCTCTGTTGTTTACTTGTTTTAGGGAACACAATGCACTCCTCCAGAGAGGCAGTTGGCAATTTACATCCCGCCCATCAGCATAACAAGGCTCCCTGTTCTCCAGGGCCTGTCTTGCCTTTCTGGTTTACACCCATTTTGTGGATGTCCCTTTTGACCGGTGGGATGTGATACTTCTTTGTAGTGCAGATTTTCAATGCCCGCTTGCTTGCTTGGCAAAAAAGGGAGTATGCGTTTTCTCGAGAAAATATTAAGGATGAAACACATACACCCTTTTTGGCCAAGTGCATCATTGTTGAAGTTGTGCCCCTTTCCTGTGCTTTAAAGGCGATTCCAACATACCTCTTGAAATCTGTTTCCTGCTATTCTGCCTCGCTTTCAAGTCCGCCTAGTTGCCTTCCCTCAACAGATTTTTGGAAGATAGTTGCCCTTTATTACTCTGCCAATTTGTGATTTCCTTTGACCCTGAGCTCCATTTTTTAACTCGTTTTTTTGTGAGCTGAACGCAAGTCCAATATTTTGGTTCAGGACCTATACAGGTTTTCGGTGGGTGGCTGAGACTTCGGTTAATTCTTCTTCCTCCCAGGAAATAAGAGTGACAGGTGCCCGTCCAAATGCCTAACATCTACTCTCTCATTGGTTCTCCCTATTCCCTTTCATCCTTTGCCAAATTGGCAACCTGTGCGAACCAGGAGGTTAAAGGTGCTGCTCTCCAATTTGGGAGATTGATAGTAAAGCAGTTGAAAAGTCAAACTGGAGCACAAGGAGAGACACTATCCGTTGAGTTTTAGAAACTTTTCGTATTCACTGTATGTCCATTCTCTACGTTTCCCATACATGTTATAGCTGTAGTAAAATACTCTACAACCTGGAGAGTTGCGAACCATGGAATGGGTGCCATGCATTATTACTTTAAAGGGTCTGTGTTTGCTCATCCAATCTCACCAACCCTCTCAGTCCCATGTGTCTAGCCTTATGCCACATCCAGCTTTCGTTGTAAATAGGGTCATTCCAGGTTTCATCAGAGAAACTGAAGGAATTGTAAAGAATTTCCCTGTTTTTTTGTTTTGTTTTTGAAATTCATTTTTACAGTTGGTTTGAGCTGATTCTCGCTGCCATGTTTATGCCAGTCTAGACACACTTGATTCCCTTATGGAGACATATCAATACATAGGTTTTAAGATTCTTACTAGTCTGATATATTCCTCTGCGGGAAATATGGGGTTTTGAGTCCCTTTCACTGAGGAAGGTGTAGGTGTTGTTTATTCCATAGTTGGTTTTTGGAAGGGAACCTGTGCTTATATCAAACTCTGGTTTTGTGCATCACCCCACCTCTCCTTCCGCCTTAAGCAGGCATAAGAGTGTTTTCTAAATGTGAGACTCTGTTCTCTTTCCTAACTCAGTTCATGTGTTGCCATGTTTACAGGATCTTCATAAGTGATATCTTATGATAAGTTTTTTTTTTCTTCTGTGTGACTTAATTCACTTAGAATCATCGTACCTGAATCCACTCATTTTGCTGCTACTGGTCTTATGTCATTGATTTCATGGCTGAGGGATATTCCATCATACGTAAGTACCACAAATTTTTGAACAATTTTTACCTTTCCTGGGATACTTAAGGTGTACCCAAGTTGAGGTTCTTGTAAGCAGTGCAGCCCTAAATTTTGTGGTGGCTCTGTCTTATTCATTTTCAGTTTTCCCAAGGTATATTCCCTAGACTGGGTGTGTACTTGGCTCCGTAGCTCTGTTGTTTACTTGATTTAGGGAACACAGTGCACTCCTCCAGAGAGGCAGTTGGCAATTTACATCCCGGCCATCAGCATAACAAGGCTCCCTGTTCTCCGGGGCATGTCTTGCCTTTCTGGTTTTTACCCATTTTGTGGATGTCCCTTGTGACCGGTGGGAAGTGATAGTTCTTTGTAGTGCAGACTTGCACTGCCCACTTGCTTGCTTGGCCAAAAGTGCGTATGCGTTTTCCCCTGAATATATTCAGGAGAAAATGCATACGGCCTTTTTGGCCATGTGAATCATTGTCGAAGTTGTGCTCCTCTTCCTGTGCTTTAAAGGTGATTCGAACGTACCTCTTGATATCTGTTTCCTGCTATTCTGCCTCACTTTCAAGTCCGCCTAGTTGCTTTCCCTCAACAGATTGTTGGAAGATAGTTGCCATTTTTTACTCTGCCAGTTTGTGAATTGCTTTGCCCCTGAGCTCCATTTTCTAACTCGTTTTTTGTGAGCTGAACGCAAGTCCAGTATTTTGGTTCAGGACCTATACTGGTTTTCGGTGGGTGGCTGAGATTTCGGTTAATTCTTCTTCCTCCCGGGAAATAAGAGTGACATGTGCCTGTCCAAGTGCCTAACAGCTACTCTCTCATTGGTTCTCCCTATTCCCTTTCATCCTTTGCCAAATTGGCAACCTGTGCGAACCAGGAGGTTAAAGGTGCTGTCTCTCCAAGTTGGGAGGTTGACAGTAAAACAGTTGGAAGGTCAAACTGGAGCACAAGGAGAGGGATGATTCGTTGAGTTTTAGAGACCTTTCGTATTCACTGTGTGTCCATTCTCTAGGTTTCCCGTACATGTTATAGCTGTAGTAATATTCCCTTCAACCTGGAGACATCGGACCCATGGAATGGGTGCCATGCATTATTGCTTTAAAGGGTCTGCATTTGCTCACCCAATCTCACCAATCCTCTCAGTCCCAGGTATCAAGCCTTATGCCATATCCAGGTATCGTTGTAGATAGGGTCATTCCAGGTTTCATCAGAAACCCTGAAGGAATTGTAAAGATTTTTCCTTTTTTTTTGCTTTTGAAATTCCTTTTTATAGTGGGTTTGAGCTGATTCTTGCTGCCATGTTTATGCCAGTATAGACACACTTGATTCCCTTACGCAGACATATCAATACATAGGTTTTAAAATGCTTACTTTTCAGATATATTCCTCTGTGGAAAATATGGAATTTTGAGTCCCTTTCACTGAGGAAGGTGTAGGTCTTGTCTATTCAATAGTTGGTTTTTGGAAAGGTACCTGTGCTTATATCAAACTCTAGTTTTATGCATCACCCCACCTCTCCTTCCCCCTTAAGCAGGCATAAGAGTGTTTTCTAAATGTGAGACTCTTTTCTCTTTCCTAACTCAGTTCATGTGTTGCCATGTTTACAGGATCTTCATAAGTGATATCTTATGATACATTTCTTTTTCTGTGTGACTTCTTTCACTTAGAATCATCGTACCTGAATCCACTCATTTTGCTGCTACTGGTCTTATGACCTTGATTTCATGGCTGAGGGATATTCCATCATACGTAAGTACTACAAAATTTTTAACAATTTTTACATTTTTGGGATACTTAAGTTGTACCCAAGTTGAGGTTCTTGTAAGCAGTGCAGCCCTAAATTTTGGGGTGGCTCTCTCTTATTGATTTTCAGTTTTCCCAAGGTATATTCCCTAGACTGGAAGTGTCCTTGGCTCTGTAGCTCTGTTGTTTACTTGTTTTAGGGAACACAATGCACTCCTCCAGAGAGGCAGTTGGCAATTTACATCCCGCCCATCAGCCTAACAAGGCTCCCTGTTCTCCAGGGCCTGTCTTGAATTTCTGGTTTTTACCCTTTATGTGGATGTCCCTTAGGACCGGTGGGAAGTGATACTTCTTTGTAGTGGAGATTTGCATTGCACGCTTGCTTGCTTGACCAATATGGGCGTATGTGTTTTCTCCTGAATATACTCAGGAGAAAACGCATACGCCCTCTTTGGCCAAGTGCATCATTGTCGAAGTTGTGCCCTTCTTCCTGTGCTTTAAAGGTGATTCCAACATACCTCTTGAAATCTGTTTCCTGCTATTCTGCCTCACATTCAAATCCGCCTCGTTGCATTCCCTCAACAGATTTTTGGATGATAGTTGTCCTTTATTACTCTGCCAGTTTGTGAATTGCTCTGCCCTATAGCTCCATTTTTTAACTCGTTTTTGTGAGCTGAAAGCAAGTCCCATATTTTGGTTCAGAACCTATATTATTTCCAGGTGGGTGGCTGAGACTTTGGTTAATTCTTCTTCCTCCCGGGAAATAAAAGTGACATATGCCCATGCAGATGCCTAACAGCTACTCTCTCTTTGGTTCTCCCTTTTCCCTTTCATCCTTTGCCAATTTGGCAACCTGTGTGAACCTGGAGGTTAAAGGTGCTGTCTCTCCAAGTTGGGAGATTGATAGTAAAGCAGTTGGAAAGTCAAACTGGAGAACCAGGAGAGCGATTATTCGTTGAGTTTTAGAAAGCTTTCGTATTCACAGTGTGTCCATTCTCTAGGTTTCCCATACCTGTTATAGCTGTAGTAATATTCCCTTCAACCTGGAGAGTTGGGACCCATGGAATGGGTGACATGCATTATTGCTTTACAGGTTCTGCATTTGCTCACCGAATCTCACCAATCCTCTCAGTCCCATGTGTTCAGCCTTATGCCACCTCCAGCTGTCGTTGTAGATAGGGTCATTCCAAGGTTCATCAGAGAGCCTGAAGGAATTGTAAAGAATTTCCCTGTTTGTTTGTTTCGTTTTCGAAATTCCGTTTTATAGTGGGTTTGATGTGATTCTCGCTGCCATCTTTATGCCAGTCTAGACACACTTGATTCCCTTACGGAGACATATCAATACATAGGTTTTAAGATTCTTACTTGTCAGATATATTCCTCTGCGGGAAATATGAGGTTTTGAGTCCCTTTCACTGAGGAAGGTATAGGTAGGTCTTGTCTCTTCCATAGTTGGTTTTTGGAAAGGTACCTGTGCTTATATCAAACTCTGGTTTTATGCATCACCCCACCTCTCCTTCCCCCTTAAGCAGGCATAAGAGTGTTTTCTAAATGTGAGACTCTGTTCTCTTTCCTAACTCAGTTCATGTGTAGCCATATTTACAGGATCTTCATAAGTGATATCTTATGATACGTTTCTTTTTCTGTGTGACTTATTTCACTTAGAATCATCGTACCTGAATCCACTCATTTTCCTGCTACTGGTCTTATGACATTGATTTCATGGCTGAGGGATATTCCATCATACGTAAGTACTACAAATTTTTTAACAATTTTTACCTTTTTTGGGATACTTAAGGTGTACCCAAGTTGAGGTTCTTGTAAGCAGTGCAGCTCTAAATTTTGTGGTGGCTTTGTCTTATTCATTTTCAGTTTTCCCAAGGTATATTCCCTAGACTGGGAGTGTACTTGGCTCTGTAGCTCTGTTGTTTACTTGTTTTAGGGAACACAATGCACTCCTCCAGAGAGGCAGTTGGCAATTTACATCACGGCCATCAGCATAACAAGGTTCCCTGTTCTCCAGGGCCTGTCTTGCCTTTCTGGTTTTTACCCATTTTGTGGATGTCCCTTGTGACCGGTGGGAAGTGATACTTCTTTGTAGTGCAGACTTGCATTGCCCACATGCTTGCTTGGCCAAAAGGGCGTATGCGTTTTCCCCTGAATATATTCAGGGGAAAACGCATATGGCCTTTTTGGCCATGTGCATCATTGTCGAAGTTGTGCTCCTCTTCCTGTGCTTTAAAGGCGATTCCAATGTACCTCTTGAAATCTGTTTCCTGCTATTCTGCCTCGCTTTCAAGTCCGCCTAGTTGCCTTCCCTCAACAGATTTTTGGAAGATAGTTGCCCTTTATTACTCTGCCAGTTTGTGAATTGATTTGCCCCTGAGCTCCATTTTTTAACTCGTTTTTTGTGAGCTGAACGCAAGTCCAATATTTTGGTTCAGGACCTATACTGGTTTTCGGTGGGTGGCTGAGACTTTTGTTAATTCTTCGTCTGGCCGGAAAATTAGAGTGACATTTGGCGGTCCAAATGCTTAACAGCTACTCTCTCATTGGTTCTCCATCTTCCCTTTCATCCTCTGCCAAATTGGCAACCTGTGAGAACCAGGAGGTTAAAGGGCCTGTCTCTCTAAGTTGGGAGATTGATAGTAAAGCAGTTGGAAAGTCAAACCGTAGCACCAGGAGAGGGACTATTAGTTGAGATTTAGAAACCATTCGTATTCACAGTGTGTCCATTGTCTAAGTTTCCCGAACATGTTAGAGCTGTTGTAATATTCCCTTCAACCTGGAGAGTTGGGACCCATGGAATGGGTGCCACTCATTATTGCTTTAAAGGGTCTGCATTTGCTCACCCAATCTCAACATTCCTCTCAGTCCAAAGTGTCCAGCCTTATGCCACATCCAGCTGTCATTGTAGATAGGGTCATTCCAGGTTTCATCAGAGACCCTGAAGGAATTGTAAGGAATTTCCCTGTTTTTTTGTTTTGTTTTTGAAATTCCTTTTTATAGTGGGTTGAGCTGATTCTCACTGCCATGTTTATGCCAGTCTAGACACACTTGATTCCCTTATGGATACATATCAATACATAGGTTTTAAGATTCTTACTAGTAAGATATATTAGTCTGCGTTGAATATGGGGTGTTGAGTCCCTTTCACTGTGGAACGTGTAGGCCTTGTCTATTCTGTATTTGGTTTTTGGAACTGTACCTGTACTAATATCAAACTCTGGTTTTATGCATCACCCCACCTCTCCTTCCCCCTTAAGAAGGCATAAGTTTGTTTTCTAAATGTGAGACTCCCTTCTCTTTCCTATCTCAGTTCATGTGTAGCCATTTTTACAGGATCTTCATAATTGATATCTTATGATAATTTTCTTTTTCTGTTTGACTTATTTCACTTAGAATTATCGTACCGGAATCCACTCATTTTGCTGCTACTGGCCTTATGACATTGATTTCATGGCTGAGGGATATTCCGTCATACGTAAGTACCACAATTTCTTGAACCATTTTTGTCTTTCCTCGGATATTTAAGGCGTACCCAAGTTGAGGTTTTTGTAAGCAGTGCAGCCCTGAATTTTGGTGTGGATCTGTCTTATTAATTTTCAGTTTTACCAAGCTATATTACCTAGACTGGAAGTGCCATTGGCTCTGTAGGTCTGTTGTTCACTTGTTTTAGGGAACACAGTGCACTCCTCCAGATAGGCAGTTGGCAATTTACATCCCGCCCATCAGCATAACAAGGCTCCCTGTTCCCCAGGGCCTGTCTTGCCTGTCTGTTTTTTACACATTTTGCGGATGTCCCTTTTGGCTGGTGAGAAGTGACACTTCTTTTTAGTGCAGATTTGCATTGCCCGCTTGCTTGCTTTGCTGAAAAGGGCATATGCGTTTTCTCCTGAATATATTCACGTGAAACCCCATATGCCCTTTATGGCCATTTCCATTATTTTCGAAGTTGTGATGCTTTTCCTGTGTTTAAAGGCGATTCCAATGTACCTCTTGAAATCTGTTTCATGCCATTCTGCCTCATTTTCCCTTCCGCCTCGTGGCTTTCCCTCAACAGATTTTTGGAAGAGAGTAGTCCTTTATAACTCTGCAGGTTAGTGAATTGGTGTGGCCCTGAGCTCCATTTTATAACTTGCGTTTTTGTGAGCTGACCTCAAATCCACAGTTTTGCTTCTGGACCTTTACTGGTTCTGGGGGGGGGCAGGCTGAGTCTTTGGTTAATTCCTCTTCGTGACGGGTAATTAGAGTGAAATGTGGCCGTCCAAATGCCTACAGCTACTCTCTCATTGGTTCTCTCTCTTCCCTTATATCCTCTGCACAATTTGCCAACTGTGCGAACCAGGAGGTTATAGGGCCTGACTCTCCAAGTTGGGAGATTGATAGTAAAGCAGTTGGAATGTCAAACTGGAGCACAAGGAGAGAAAAAAAAAGTAGTAGAGTTTTAGAAACCTTTCACCATCAGATGGTTTCCATTCTCTAGGTTCCCATACATGTTATAACTGTAGTGATATTCCCTTCTACTTGGAGAGTTGGGAACCATGGAAAGCGTGGCAGGCATAATTGCTTTAAAGGGTCTGCATTTTTTCACCCAATCTCACCAATGCTCTCAGTCCCAAGTGACCAGCGTTATGTCACATCCAGCTGTCATTGTAGATAGGGTCATTCAAGGTTTCATCAGAACCCCTGAAGGTATTGTGTAAGAATTTTACTATTTGTATGTTTTGTTTTGAAATTCATTTTTATAGTGGGTTTGAGCTGATTCTCACTGCCATGTTTATGTCGTTCTAGACACACTCGGTTCCCTTACGGAGACATATCAATACATAGGTTTTAAAATTCTTACTAGTCAGATATATTTCTCTGCGGGGAATAAGGATGTTGAGTTCCGTTTACTGAGGAAGGAGTAGTGCTTGTCTCTTCTCTTTTTGGATTATGGAACGGTACCTGTGCTAATATCAAACTTTTGTTTTGTGCATCTCCCCACCTGTCTTTCCCCTTCAGCAAGCATTAGAGTGTTTTGTAAATCTGAGACTCTGTTCTCTTCCCTAATTCAGTTCATATGTAGCCATGTTTACATTCCCTTCATAAGTGATATCTTATGTCAGAATGCACCATGGTCTTGTCATAATAATGCTCCATGACCCCTGTCATCACAGTGCTCCATGCCCTGGTTATCACAAAGCTCCATGTCCCTGGTCATCACAATTCTCCACGTCCTTGTCATCACAATGCTACATGACACTTCTCATCAAAATATTACATGCTCTTGTCATCACAATTCTCCATGCATTTGAAATTGCAATGCTCCATGCACTTGTCACCACAATGCTCCATGCACTTATCATCACAATGCTCCATGCCCTTATCATCACATTTCTCCATGACACCTGTCATCGCAATGTTCCCTGACACCTGACATCACAATGCTTCATGCCCCTTCTCATTATAGTGCTCCATGATGCTCGACACCACAATTACCCAAGGTCTTCTCATCACAGTGCTCCACGGTTTTGCCATCACCATGCTCCATGCCTAGTCATCACAAAGCTAAATGTCCCTTGTCCTCACAATTCTCCACGTCCTTGTCATTACAATGCTCCTGGCACTTCACATCAAAATGTTATATGCACTTCTCATCACAATACTCCATGCACTTGTCATCGCAATGCTCCATGACCCCTGTCATAGGAAGCTCCATGCACTGTTCATCACAATGTTTCACGACCTTGACATTAAAATTATCAATGGCCCTTGATATCACAATGCTCCATGCCCTTGTCATCACAATGCTCCTTTACTTTGTCACAGCAAACCTCCATGACACTTGGCATCACAGTGCTCCATGATATTGTCATCAAACTGGAACATGACATATTTCATCACAGTGCTCCCTGACACCTTTCTTCACAATAATCCATGACCTTGTCATCACAGTGCTCCATGCCCTTGTCATTACAATGTGCCATGCCCAATCTTATCACAATAATCCATGAAACTTGTCAGACCAATGCTCCATGCCACTTTTCATCACAATGCTCCATGAACGTTGTCATCACAATGCACCATGCCCATCATCATAATGCTTCATGCTATTGTCATCACAATGAAATCAAAATGCTCCATGACCTCTGTCCTCACAATGCTGCAAACCCTTGTGATCACAATGTTACATAACACTTGTTATCACAATGCCCCATGACGCTGGTCAGCAAAATTATCCATGGTCTTCTCATCACAATGCACCATGACTTTTGTCATCACAATGCTCAATACACTTGTCATCACAATGCTCTCTGACTATTGCCATCAGTATGCACCTTGAACTCTTTCATGACAAGGCTCCATGCCTATTTCATCACAATGATCCATGTCCTTTTCATCACAAGGCTCCAAGACCCCTGTAATCACAATGCTCCATGCCCTTGTCATCACAAAGCTCCATGACAAATGTCATCAGCATGTTCCATGGCCTTCTCATCAAAATGCTCCATGCCCTTGTCATCACAATGCTCCCAGAACCATGTAATCACAATGCTCCATGCCCCTTTTCAAATCAATGCTCCATGAACCCTGTCATCACAATGCATCGTGCCCATCATTATAATGCTTCCGGCTAGGGTCAGCACAATGAAATCAAAATTCTCCATGACCTCTGTCATCACAATGCTCCATGACCCCTGTCATCACAATACTCCATGAACATTTTCAGCCCAATGCTCCATGACCCTTGTCATCACAATGATCCATGCCCTTGTCATCCCAATGTTCCATGACCCCTGTATTCACAATGCTCCGTGACGCTTGTCATCACAGTGCTCCATGACACCTGTCATCACAATGCTCCATGACTTTGTCAGCAAAATGCTACATGACCTTGTCATTACAATGCTCTATGCGCTTGTCATCACAATACTCCATTACCATTGTCATCACAATCCTCCATGAACCTTTGGATCACATTGCTTTATGCCATTGTCATCACAATGCTCCCTGCTTCTTGAAATCAAAATGATCCATGAACTCTCTCTTTGCAATGCTCCAAAAACTTGTGATCACAATGTTCCATAACACTTGTCATCACAACGCTCCATGATGCCTGTCTTCACAATACTCCATGTCCTTTTCATCACAATGCTCCATGACCTTTGTCATCACAATTCTCAATACACTTGTCATCACAATGCTCCCTGACACTTGTCTTCAGAATGCTCCTTGAACCCTCTCACGAAAAGGCTCCATGACGTTTTTATCACAATGCCCCATGCCGTTTTCATCACAATGCTCCATGCCATTGTCATCACAATGGGCCATTACATATGTCATCACAAAGTTCTCTGACACCTATATTCACAATAATGCATGACCTGGTCATCACAATGTTCCATGCCCTTGTCATCACAATGCGACATTCCAACAGTCATCACAATACTCCATGAAACATATTAGACAAATGATACATGCCCTTTTCATCACAATGTTCCATGCCCTTTTTATCACAATGCTCCATGACCCCTGTCATCTCAGTGCTCCGTGACTCCAGTCATCACAATGCTCCATGACATTTGTCATCACAGTGGTCCATGCCCTCATCATCAACAGTCTCTGTGAACATTTTAACCACAAAGCTCCATGAACATTTCGTCACAATGCTATTTGACCCATGTCATCACAATTCTCTATGCTTTTCTCAGCAAAATTCTCCATGTCCTTCTCATCACAATGCTCCATGACCCCTGTCATCACAATGCTCCGTGACTCCAGTCATCACAATTCTTCATAACATTTGTCATCACAATGGTCGATGCCCACGTCATCGCAAGGCTCTGTTACCTTTGTAACCACAATGCTCCATGAACTTTTCATCACAATGCTCCGTGACACTTGTCATCACAATGCTCCACGCCTTTGTCAGAAAAATGCTCCATGACCCTTGTCATCACAATGTGCGAAGCGCTTCTCATCCCAATGGTCCAAAAATTGGTCATGACAATGCTCCATAAACCTTGTAATCACAATGCTCCATGCCCTTCTCATCACAATGCTCCATGCCCTTGGCATCACAATGCACCATGTGCACTGTCATCACAATAGTCTATGAAACATGTAAGACAAATGCTCCATGTCCCATTCATCACAATACTCCATGCCCTTGTCATCACAATGCTCCATGACACATGTCATCACAATGCTCCTTGACTCCAGTCATCACAATGCTTCATAACGTTTGTCATCACAATGGTCCATGCCCGCGTCATCACAAGGCTCTGTGACCTTTGTAACCACAGTGCTCCTTGAACATTTCATCACAATGCTCCATGACCCTTGTCATCACAATGCTCAATGCCTTTGTCAGAAAAAAGCTCAATGAAACTTGTCATCACACTGCACTGTGCCACGCGCTTTTTCATTACAACGGTCCACAACCTTGTCATCGCTATGCTCCATAAATTTGTAATCACAATGCTCCATGCACTTCTCATCAAAATGCTCTCTCACCAGAGATATCACAGTGTTCCATCACTAGTCATCACAATACTCCCTCACCCCTGTAGTCACAATGTTCCATGACACCTGATATCACAATGTTCTATAACCCCTGTCATCAAAATGCTCCATGACCATTTTCATCCCAAAGCTCCATGACCCCTGGCATCACAATGTTCTATAACCCCTGTCATCAAAATGTTCCATGACATTTTTCATCAAATTGCTGCATGACCCTGTCATCAAAATGCTCCCTGCCCTTCTCATCACAATGCACCACACCCTTCTCATCAAAATGCTCCATGACCTTTGTCATCACAAAGCTCCATGACCCTTGGCATCACAATGCTCCATGTCATTGTCATCACAATGCTCCATGAACCCTCTCATCACATTGCTCCATGCCCTTGTCATCACAAAGCTCCATGACACTTGTCATCACAATGCTTGATGCCCTTCTCATCACAATGATCCATGCCCTTGTCATTACAATCCTCCATGACCCATGTATCACAGTGTTCCGTGCCATTGTCATCACAATGCTCCATGCCCACTCTCATCACAATAATCCATGAAACATTTCAGACCAATGTTCCATGTCCTTCTTATCACAATGTTCCAAGACACCTGTAATCACAATGCTCCATGCCCCTTTTCATCAGTATGCTCCATGAGACTTGTCATCACAAGGCTCCATAGTTTTGTTATCACAATGCTCCAGAACTTTGTCATCACAATGCTTCAGGAAATTGTCATGAAAATTCTCAATGACCCTTGTCATCATAATGCTCCAAGCGCTAGTCATCACAATGCTCCATTATATTTGTCATCACAATCCTCCATTACATTCGGTATCACAATGCTCCATGCCATTGTCATCGCAATGGACCATGACATATGTCATCACAATGCTCCCTGACACCTGTCTTCACAATACTCCATGACCTTCTCATCACAATGCTCCATGCCCTTGTCATCACAATGCTCCAAGACATTTGTAAACACAATGCTCCATGCCCCTTTTCATCTCAATGCTCCATGAACCCTGCCATCACAATGCACCATGCCCATCATCGTAATGCTTCAGGCTATTGTCATCACAATGAAATCAATATTCTCCATGAACTCTGTCATCATAATGCTCCAAACACTTGTGATCACAATGTTCCATAACCCTTATCATCACAACACCCCATGACGCTCATCATCACAATTATCCATGGTCTTCTCTTCACAATGCTCCATGATCTTTGTCATCACAGTGCTCAATACACTTGTCATCACAAGGCTCCCTGACACTTGTCGTCTCTATGCTCCATGAACCCTGTCATGACAAGGCTCCATGCCTTTGTCATCACAATAATCCATGCCCTTTTCATCACAATGCTCCAAGATCCCTGTAATCACAATGATCCATGCCCTTGTCATCAAAAAGCTCCATGACGCATGTCATCAGAATGCTTCATGACCTTCTCATCATAATGCTCCATGCCCTTGTCATCACAATGCTCCAAGACCCCTGTAATCACAATGCTCCATCCCCCTTTTCATCAGAATGCTCCATGAGACTTGTCATCACAAGTGTCCATGGTCTTCTCCTCACAATGCTCCAGGACCTTGTCATCACCATGCTCCATTCCCTAGTCATCACAATGCTCCATGACCCCTGTCATCACAACAGTCCATGATCATTTTCAGCCCAGTGCTCCATGACACTTGTCATCACAATGATCCATGCCCTTGTCATCCCAATGCTCCATGACCCCTGTATTCACAATGCTCCGTGACGCTTGTCATCACAGTGCTCCATGACACATGTCATCACAATGCTCCATGCATTTGTCAGCAAAATGCTACATGACCTTTCCATTACAATGCTCTATGCGCTTGTCATCAAAATACTCCATTTCCATTGTCATCACAATCCTCCATGAACCTTGGGATCCCATTGCTTCATGCCCTTGTCATCAAAATGCTCCCTGCTCCTTGAAATCAAAATGATCCATGACCTCTGTCATCACAATACTCCAAACCCTTGTGATCACAAAGTTCCATAACACTTGTCATCACAACGCTCCATGATGCCTGTCATCACTGTACTCCATGCTCTTTTCATCACAATGCTCCATGACCTTTGTCATCACAATTCTCAATACACTTGTCATCACAATGCTCCCTGACACTTGTCATCAGAATGCTCCTTGAACCCTGTCACGAAAAGGCTCCATGCCTTTTTCATCACAATGCCCCATGCCGTTTTCATCAAAATGATCCATGCCATTGTCATCAAAATACTCCACAAGCTTGTCATCAGAATGCTCCATGACACTTGTCATTACAATTCTCCACGCACTTGTCAGCACAATGCTCCCTGACCCTTGTCATCACAATGCTCCAAGTCATTGTCATCACAATGCTCCATTACTTTTGTCATCAGAATCCTCCATGACACTTGGCATCACTATGCTCCATGCCATTGTCATCACAATGGGCCATTACATATGTCATCACATTGCTCCCTGATACCTGTCTTCACAATATTGCATGGCCTGGTCATCACAATGCTCCATGCCATTGTCATCACAATGCTCCATTTTAAATGTCATCACAATAATCCATGAAACTTATTAGACCAATGTTCCATGCCCTTGTCATCGCAATGCTCCATGCCCTTGTTATCACAATGCTCCATGACCCCTGTCATCACAATGCTCCTTGACTCCAATCATCACAATGCTTCATGAACTTTGTCATCACAGTGGTCCATGCCCTGGTCATCAACAGTCTCTGTGACCTTTTTAACCACAATACTCCATGAACTTTTCATCACAATGCTCTTTTACCCTTGTCATCACAATGCTCCATGCGCTTGGCAGCACAATGCTCCATGACACATGTCATCACAATGCACCATGCGCTTGTCATCACAGTGCTCCACAATCTTGTCATCACAATGCTCTATAAAATTTGTCATCACAATGCTCCATGCACTTCTCATCAAAATGCTCTCTCACCACTGATATCACAATGCTACATCACTATTTGTCACAATACTCCATCACTGCTGTCATCACAATGCTGCATGCAGTTATCGTCACAATGTTCGATGACCCCTGACATCAATATGTTCCATAACACCTGTAATCAAATGTTCCATGACACTTTTCATCAAATTGCTCAAAGACCCTGTCATCAGAATGTTCCCTGCCTTTCTCATCACAATGCACAATGCCCTTGCCATCAAAATGCTCCATGACCATTGTCATCACAAAAATCCATGACCCTTGGCATCAAAATGCTCCATGTCATTGTCATCACAATGCTCCATGCACGCTCTCATCACATTGCTCCATGCCCTTGTCTTCACAAAGCTCCATGACACATGTCATCAGAATGCTCCATGGCCTTCTCATCACAATGATCCATGCCATTGCCATCACAATGCTCCATTACCACTGTCATAACAATGCTCCATGACCCCTGCCATCACGATGTTCCATGGCCTTGTCATCACAAAGCTCAATGACCCTTCTCATCACAATGCTCCAAGAACGCTGTAATCACAATTCTCTATGCCCCTTTTCATCTCAATGATCCATGAACCCTGTCATCACAATGCACCATGCCCATCATCATAATGCTTCATGCTATTGTCATCACAAAGAAATCAAATTGCTCCATGACCTCTGTCATATCAATGCTCCAAACCCTTGTGATCACAATATTCCATAACACTTGTCATCACAATGCCCCATGACGCTCGTCATCACAATTATCCATGGTCTTCTCATCACAATGCTCCATGACCATTGTCATCACAATGCTCAATACACTCGTCATCAAAATGCTCCCTGACACTTGTTGTCTGTATGCTCCTTGAACCCTGTCATGACAAGGCTCCATGCCTATTTCATCACAATGATCCATGCCCTTTTCATCACAATGCTCCAAGACCCATGTAATCACAATGCTCCATGCCATTGTCATCAGAAAGCTCGATGACGCATGCCATCAGAATGTTCCTTGTCCTTCTCCTCACAATGCTCCATGCCTTTGTCATCACAATGTTCCAAGACCCTTTTCATCAGTATGATCCATGAGACTTGTCATCACAATGTTCCATGGTTTTGCCATCACAGTGCTCAAGGAACTTGTCATCACAATGCTTCACGACCTTGTCATGAAAATTCTCAATGGCCATTGTCATCATAATGCTCCAAGCCATAGTCATCACGATGCTCCATTATATTTGTCATCACAATTCTCCATTTCATTTGGAATCACTATAATCCCTGCCATTGTCATCGCAATGGACCATGACATATGTCATCACAATGCTCCCTGACACCTGTCTTCACAGTACACCATGACCTTCTCTACACAATGATCCATGCCCTTGACATCACAATGCACCATGTCCACTGTCATCACAATAATCTATGAATCTTGTCAGACAAATGCTCCATGCTCCTGTCATCACAATGCTCCATGCCCTTGTCATCACAATGCTCCATGATTTGTCATCACAATCCTCCATGACCCATGACACATGTATCACAGTGTTCCATGCCCTAGTCCTCACAATGCTCCAAGACCCCTGTAATTACTATGCTCCATGCCCATTTTCATCAGAATACTCCATGAGACTTGTCATGACAAGTCTCCATGGTCTTCTCATCACAATGCTCCTCGACCTTGTCATCACCATGCTCCATTCCCTTCTCATCACAATGTTCCATGACCCCTGTCATCACAATAATCCATGAATATTTTCAGCCCAATGCTAAAAAACCTATTCATCACAATGCTCCATGGCCAATATCATCACAATGCTCCATGACCACTGTCATCACAACACTCCATGACACCCGACAACACAATGATCCGTGACTCTTGTCATCACAATGCTCCATTCCATAGTCATCACAATGCTCCATGACACCTGTCATCACAACACTCCATGAACATTATCAGCCCAGTGTTCCATGAACTTGTCATCACAATGATCCATGCCCTTGTCATCCCAATGCTCCATGACCCCTGTATTCACAATGCTCCGTGACGCTTGTCATCACAGTGCTCCATGACACATGTCATCACAATGCTCCATGCCTTTGTCAGCAAAATGCTACATGACCTTGTCATTACAATGCTCTATGCGCTTCTCATCACAATACTCCATTTCCATTGTCATCACAATCCTCCATGAAACTTGGGATCACATTGCTTCATGCCTGTGTCCTCACAATGCTCCATGCTCCTTGAAATCAAAATGATCCATGACCTCTGTCATCACAATGCTCCAAACCCTTGTGATCACAATGTTCCATAACACTTGTCATCACGATGCTCCATGATGCCTGTCATCACAATACTCCATGCTCTTTTCATCACAATGCTCCATGACCTTTGTCATCACAATTCTCAATACACTTGTCATCACAAGGCTCCCTGACACTTGTCATCCATATGCTCCTTGAACCCTGTCAGGAAAAGTCTCCATGCACTTTTCATCACAATGCTCCATGACATTTGTCATCACAATTCTCAATATATTGTCATCAAAATGCTCCCTGACGTTTGTCGTCAGAATGCTCCTTGAACACTCTAATCAAATGTCTCCATGCCTTTTTCATCACAATGCCCCATGCGGTTTTCATCACAATGATCCATGCCATTGTCATCAAAATACTCCCCAAGCTTGTCAGCAGAATGCTCCATGATCCTTGTCATCACAATTCTCCATGCACTTGTCAGCACAATGTTCCCTGACCCTTGTCATCACAATGCTCCATGCCATTGTCATCACAATACTCCATTACCTTTGTCTTCAGAATCCTCCATGACACTTGGCATCACAATGCTCCATGCCATTGTCATCACAATGGGTCATTATATATGTCAGCACAATGCTCCCTGACAACTGTCTTCACAATACTGCATCACAAGGTCATCACAATGCTCCATGCCCTTGTCATCACAGTGCTCCATGCCCTGGTTATCACAATGCTCCATGCCCCTGTCATCACAATGCTCCGTGACTCCAGTCATCACAATGCTTCATGACCTTTGTCATCACGGTGGTCCATGCCCTCATCATCAAGAGTCTCTGTGACCTTTTTTTTTTTTTCTTTTTGCGGTATGCGGGCCTCTCACTATTGTGGCCTCTCCCGTTGCGGAGCACAGGCTCCGGATGCGCAGGCCCAGCGGCCATGGCTCACGGACCAAGCCGCTCAGCGGCATATGGGATCCTCCCAGGCCGGGGCACGAACCCGTATCCCCTGCATCGGCAGGTGGACTCTCAACCACTGCGCCACCAGGGAGGCCCTCTGTGACCTTTTTAACCACAATGCTCCATGAACTTTTCTTCACAATGCTCTTTATCCCCTGTCATCACAATGCTCTATGCCTTTCTCAGCACAATGCTCCATGACATATGTCATCAGAATGCTCCATGGCCTTCTCCTCACAGTGCTCCTTGCCCTTGTCATCACAATGCTCCAAGACCACTGTAATCACAATGCTCCTTGCCCCTTTTCATCAGAATGCTCCATGAGACTTGTCATCAAAAGGCTCCATGGTCATCTCATCACAATGCTCCAGGACCTTGTCATCACAAAGCTCTGTGACTCCAGTCATCACAGTGCTTCATAATATTTGTCATCACAATGGTCCATGCCCAAGTCATCACAAGGCTCTGTTACCTTTGTATCCACAATGCTCCATGAACATTTCATCACAATGTTCCGTGACCCTTGTCATCACAATGCTCCATGCCTTTCTCATTAAAATGCTCCATGACCATTGTCATCACAATGTGCCACGCACTTTTCATCCCAACGGTCCAAAAATTTGTCATCAAAATGCTCCATAAAAATTGTAATCACAATGCTGCATGCCCTTCTCATCACAATGCTCCATTACAGCTGTCATAACAATGCTCCATGACCCCTGACATCACAATGTTCCACGGCCTTGTCATCACAAGGCTCCATGACACTTGTCATCACAATGCTCCAAGACCCCTTTAATCACAATGCTCCATGCCGTTGTCATCACAAAGCTCCATGACACATGTCATCAGAATGTTCCATGGCCGTCTCATCAAAATGCCGCATGCCCTTGTCATCACAGTGCTCCAAAACCCCTGTAAACACAGTGCTCCATGCCCCTTTTCATCTCAATGCTCCATGAACCCTGTCATCACAACACTCCATGACACGTGACAACACAATGATCCGGGACTCTTGTCATCACAGTGCTCCAAGACCCCTGTAATCAAAATGCTCCATGACCCCTGTCATCACAATACTCCATGAACATTTTCAGCCCAATGCTCCATGACCCTTGTCATCACAATGATCCATGCACTTGTCATCCCAATGATCCATGACTTCTGTATTCAAGATGCTCCGTGACAATTGTGTCACAGTTCTCCATGACACCTGTCATCACAATGCTCCATGCCATTCTCAGGAAAATTCTACATGAACTTGTCATTACAATGCTCTATGCGCTTGTCATCACAATGCTCCAAGACCCCTGTAATCACAATGCTACATGCCCCTTTTCATCTCAATGCTCCATGAACTCTGTCATCACAATGCACCATGCCCATCATCATAATGCTGCAGGCTGTTGTCATCACGATGAAATCAAAATTCTCCATGACCTCTGTCATCATAATGCTCCAAAGCCTTGTGAGCACAATGTTCCATAACACTTATAATCACAACACCCCATGACGATCATCATCACAATTATCCATGGCCTTCTCATCACCATGCTCCATGACTTTTGTCATCACAATTCTCAATACACTTGTCATCACAATGCTCCCTGAGACTTGTCGTCAGAATGCTCCTTGAACCCTGTCACGAAAAGGCTGCATGCCTTTCTCATCACATTGCCCCATGCCATTTTCATCACAATGCTCCATGCCATTGTCATCAAAATACTCCACAAGCTTTTCATCAGAATGCTCCATGACCCTTGTCATCACAATTCTCCATGCACTTGTCAGCACAATGCTTCCTGACCCTTGTCATCACAATGCTCCAAGCCATTGTCATAACAATGCTCCATTACCTTTGTCATCAGAATCTTTCATGAAACTTGGCATCACAATGCTCCATGCCATTTTTATCACAATGGGCCATTACATATGTCATCACAATGCTCCCTGACACTTCTCTTCACAATACTGCATGCGCTGGTCATCACAATGCTCCATGCCCTTGTCATCACAATGCGCCATTCCAAATGTCATCACAATAATCCATGAAATATATTAGACCAATGCTCCATGCCCTTGTCATCACAAAGCTCCATGCCCTTGTTATCACAATGCTCCATGACCCCTGTCATCACCATGCTCCGTGACTCCAGTCATCACAATGCTTCATGACCTTTGTCATCACAATGGTCCATTACCTCATCATCAACAGTCTCTGGGACCTTTTTAACCACAATGCTCCATGAACTTTTCATCACAATGCTCTTTGACCCTTGTCATCACAATGATCTACGCCTTTCTCAGCACAATGCTCTATTCCCTTGTCATCACAATGCTCCATGACCCTGTCATCACAATGCTCCGTGACTCCAGTCATCACAATGCTTCATAACATTTGTCATCACAATGGTCCATGTCCGTGTCATCACAAGGCTTTGTGACATTTTTAACCACAATGCTTCATGAACTTTTCATCACAATGCTCCGTGACCCTTGTCTTCACAGTGCTCCATGTCTTTGTCAGAAAAATGCTCCATGACCCTTGTCATCACAATGTACCACGCGCTTTTTATCCCAACGGTCCACAGATTTGTCATCGCAAAGCTCCATAAAACTTGTAATCCCAATGCTCAATGCCGTTCTCATCACAATGCTCCATTACCCCTGTCATAACAATGCTCCTTTACCCCTGCCATCACAATGTTCCACGGCCTTGTCATCACAAAGCTCCATGACCCTTGTCATCACAATGCTCCAAGACCCCTGTAATCACAATGCTCCATGCCCTTGTCATCACAAAGCACCATGACACATGTCATCAGAATGTTCCATGTCCTTCTCATCAAAATGCTCCATGCCCTTGTCATCACAATGCTCCAAGAGCCCTGTAATCAAAATGCTCCATGCCCCTTTTCATCTCAATGCTCCATGAACCCTGTCATCACAGTGCATCATGCCCATCATCAAAATGCTTCTGGCTATTTTCAGCACAATGAAATCAAAATTCTCCATGACCTCTGTCATCACAATGCTCCATGAACCCTGTCATCACTATACTGCATGAACATTTTCAGCCCAATTCTCCATGACCCTTGTCATCACAATGATCCATAACCCCTTTATTCACAGTGCTCCGTGACACATGTCAACACAGTGCTCCATGACGCCTGTCATCACAGTGCTCCATGCATTTGTCTGCAAAATTCTACATGATCTTGTCATTACAATGCTCTATGCACTTGTCATCACAATGCTACAAGACCCCTGTAATCACAGTGCTCCATGCCCCTTTTCATCTCAATGCTCCATGAACCCTGTCATCACAATGCACCATGCCCATTATCATAATGCTTCAGGCTATTGTCATTACAATGAAATCAAAAGTCTCCGTGACCTCTGTCATCATAATGCTCCAAACCCTTGTGATCACAATGTTCCATAACATTTATCATCACCACACCCCATGACGATCATCATCACAATTATCCTTGGTCTTCTGATCACAATGCTCCCTGATCTTTGTCATCACAATGCTCAATACACTTGTCTTCACAATGCTCCCTGACACTTGTCGTCAGTATGCTCCTTGAACACTGTCTTGACAATGCTCCATGCATTTTTCATCACAATGATCCATGCCCTTTTCATCACAATGCTCCAAGACCCCTGTAATCACAATGCTCCATGCCCTTGTCATCAAAAAGCTCCATGACGCATGTCATCAGAATGCTCCATGGCCTTTTCCTCACTATGCTCCATGGCATTGTCTTCACAATGCTCCATGTAACCTCTCATCACATTGCTCCATGCACTTGCCATTACAATCCACCATGACCCATGTATCACAGTGTTCCTTGCCCTTGTCATCACAATGCTCCAGTCCACTCTCATCACAATAAAATATGAAATATTTCAAACCAATGCTCAATGCCCTTCCCATCACAATGCTCCATTACCACTGTCATAACAATGCACCACGACCACTGCCATCACAATGTTCCACGGCCTTGTCATCACAAGGCTCCATGACCCTTGTCATCACAATGCACCAGGAAACATGTAATCAAAATTCTCCATGCCCTTGTCATAACAAAGCTCCATGACGCATGTCATCAGAAGGTCCCATGGACTTCTCATCACAATGCTCCATGCCCTTGTCATCACAATGCTCCAAGACCACTGTAAACACAATGCTCCATGCCCCTATTCATCTCAATGCTCCATGAACCCTGTTATCACAATGCACCATGCCCATCTTCATAATGCTTCAGGCTATTGTCTCTACAATGAAATCAATATTCTCCATGACTTCTGTCATCATAATGCTCCAAACCCTTGTGATCACAATGTTCCATAACACTTATCATCACAATACCCCATGACGATCATCATCACAATTATCCATAGTGTTGTCATCACAATGCTCCATGATCATTGTCATCACAATGCTCAATACACTTGTCATCACAATACTCCCTGACACCTCTCGTCAGTATGCCCCTTGAACCCTCTGATGACACGTCTCCATGCCTTTTACATCACAATGATCCATGCCTTTTCATCTCAATGCTCCAAGACCCCTGTTATCACAATGCTCCATGGCCTTGTCAGCACACAGCTCCATGACACATGTCATCAGTATTCTCCATGGCTTCTCCTCACAATGCTCCATGCTCTTGTCATCGCAATGCTCCAAGACCCTTGTAATCACAATGCTCCATGCCCTTTTTCATCAGAATGCTCCATGAGACTTGTCATCACAAGTCTCCATGGTCATCTCATCACAGTGCTCCAGGACCTTGTCATCACCATGTTCCATTCCCTTGTCATCACAATGCTCCATGACCCCTGTCTTTACAATAATCCATTAACATTTCCAGCCGAATGCTACATGATATTCTCATCACAATGCTCCATGACCAATATCATCACAATGCTCCATGACCCCGGTCATCACAACCATCCATAACACCTGACAACACAGTGATTCCTGACTCTTGTCATCACAATGCTCCATTCCCTAGTCATCACGATGCTCCATGACCCCTGTCATCACAATAGTCCATGAACATTTTCAGCCCAATGCTCCATGAACCTTGTCATCACAATGATCCATGCCCTTGTCATCCCAATGCTCCATGACCCCTGTATTCACAATGCTCCTTGACGCTTGTCATCACAGTGCTCCATGACACCTGTCATCACAATGCTCCATGCCTTTTTCAGCAAAATGCTACATGACCTTGTCATTGCAATGCTCTATGTGTTTGTCATCACAATACTCCATTACCATTGTCATCACAATCCTCCTTGAACATTGGGATCACATTGCTTCATGCCCTTATCATCACAATGCTCCATGTGCCTTGAAATCAAAATGATCCATGACCTCTCTCATCACAATGCTCCAAACCCTTGTGATCACAATGTTCCATAACACTTGTCATCACAATGCTCCATGATGCCTGTCATCACAATACTCCACACTCTTTTCATCACATTGCTCCATGACCTTTGTCATCACAATTCTCAATACACTTGTCATCACCATGTTCCCTGACACTTGTCGTCAGAATTCTCCTTGAAACCTGTCACGAAAAGGCTCCATGCCTTTTTCATCACAATGCCCCATGCCGTTTTCATCACAATGCTCCATGACATTGTCATTAAAATTCTCCACAAGCTTGTCATTAGAATGCTCCATGACCATTGTCATCACAATTCTCCATGCACTTGTCAGCACAATGCTCCCTGACCCTTGTCATCACTATGCTCCAAGCCATTGTCATCACAATGCTCCATTACCTTTGTCATCAGAATCCTCCATGACACTTGGCATCACAATGCTCGATGCCATTGTCATCACAATGGGCCATTACATATGTCATCACAATGCTCCCTGACACCTGTCTTCACAATACTGCATCACCTTGTCATCACAATGCTCCATGCCCTTGTCATCACAATGTGTCATTCCATCTGTCATCGCAATAATCCATGAAATATATTAGACCAATGCTCCATGCCCTTGTCATCACAATGCTCGATGTCCTGGTTATCACAATGTTCCAAGACCCCTGTAATCAGAATGCTCCATGCCCCTTTTCATCAGTATGCTCCATGAGACTTGTCTTCACAAGGCTCCATGGATTTCTCATCACAAAGCTCCAGGACCTTGTCATCACAATGCTTCACGACCTTGTCATGAAAATCTTCAATGGCCCTTGTAATCATAATGCTGCAAGCCCTAGTCAACCAAATGTTCCATTATATTTGCCATCACAATGCTCCATTTCATTTGGCATCACAATGCTCCCTGCCATTGTCATCGCAGTGGACCATGACATATGTCATCACAATGCTCCATGACACCTCTCTTCACAATACTCCATGACCTTCTCATCACAATGCCCCATGCCCTTGTCATCACAATGCACCATGTCCACTGCCATCACAATAATCTATGAAACTACTCAGACCAATGCTCCATGCCCCTGTCTTCACAATGCCCCATGCCCTGGTTAGCACAATGCTCCATGACCCCTGTGCTCACAATGCTCCATGACTCCAGTCATCACAATGCTTCATAACGCTTGTCATCACAGCGGTCCAGGCCCGCGTCATCACAAGGCCCTGTGTCCTTTGTAACCACAATGCTCCATGAACATTTCATCACACTGCTCCGTGACCCTTGTCATCACTGTGCTCCATGCCATTGTCAGAACAATGCTCCATGACCCTTGTCATCACAATGTGCCATGCGCTTTTCATCACAATGATCCACAACATTTTCATGTCTATGCTCCATAAACCTTGTAATCACAATGCTCCATGCACTTCTCATCCAAATGCTCTCTCACCTGAAATATCACAATGTTCCATCACCTGTTATCACAATGCTCCCTCACCCCTGTAATCACAGTGTTCCATACCCCTGTCATCACAATGCTACATCCCCTTATCAGCACAGTGTTCCATGACCCCTAACATCACAATGATCCATAACCCCTGTCATCAAAATGCTCCATGACCCTTTTCATCCCAAAGCTCCATGACCCCTGGCATCACAATGTTCTATAACCCCTGTCATCAAAATATTGCATTACACTTTTCATCAAATTGCTGCATGACCCTGTCATCAAAACGCTCCCTGCTCTTCTCATCACAATGCACCACACCCTTGTCATCAAAATGCTCCATGAACTTTGTCATCACAAAGCTCCATGACCCTTGGCATCACAATGCTCCATGTCGTCATCACAATGCTCCATGAACCCTCTCATCACATTGCTCCATGCCCTTGTCATCACAAAGCTCCATAACACTTGTCATCACAATGCTCGATGCGTTCTCATCACAATGCTCCATGCCCCTGTCATTACAATCCACCATGACCCATGTATCACAGTGTTCCGTGCCCTTGTCATCACAATGCTCCATGCCCACTCTCATCACAATAATCCATGAAATATTTCAAACCAATGCTCAATTCCCTTCTCATCAATATGCTCCATTACTTCTGTCATAACAATGATCCATGACCACTGCCATCACAATGTTCCACGGCCTTGTCATCACTAGGCTCCATGACCCTTGTCATCACAATGCTCCACGAACCCTGTAATCACAATGCTCCATGCCCCTTTTCATCTCAATGCTCCATGAACCCTGTCATAACAATGCACCATGCCAATCATCATAATGCTTCAGGCTATTGTCATCACAATGAAATCAAAATTCTCCATGACCTCTGTCATCATAATGCTCCAAAACCTTGTGATCACAATGTTCCATAACACTTATCATCACACCACCCCATGACGATCATCATCACAATTATCCATGGCCTTCTCATCACAATGATCCATGACCTTTGCCATCATAATTCTAAATACACTTGTCATCACAATGCTCCCTGACACTTGTCATCAGAATGCTCCTTGAAACCTGTCACAAAAAGGCTCCATGCCTTTTTCATCACACTGTCCCATGCCGTTTTCATCACAATGCTCCATGCCATTGACATCAAAATACTCCACAGGCTTGTCATCAGAATGCTCCATGACCCTTGTCATCACAATTCTCCATGCACTTGTCAGCACAATGCTCCTTGACACTTGTCTTCGCAGTGCTCCAAGGCATTTTCATCACAATGCTCCATTACCTTTGTCATCAGAATCCTCCATGACACTTGGCATCACAATGCTCCATGCCATCGTCATCACAATGGGCCATTACATATGTCATCACAATGCTCCCTGACACCTGTCTTCACAATACTGCATGACCTGGTCATCACAGTGCTCCATGCCCTTGTCATCACAATGCGCCATTCCAACTGTCATCGCAGTAATCCATGAAACTTATTAGACAAATGTTCATTGCCCTTGTCATCACAATGTTCCATGCCCTTTTTATCACCATGCTCCATGACCCCTGTCATCACAATGCTCCGTGACTCCAGTCAACACAGTGCTTCATAACCTTTGTCATCACAATGGTCCATGCCCTCGTCATCAACAGTCTCTGTGACCTATTTAACCACAATGCTCCATGAACTTTTCATCACAATGCTCTTTGACCCTTGTCACCACAATGCTCTATGCGTTTCTCAGCACAATGCTCCATGACCCTTGTCATCACAATGCTCCATGCGCTTGTCAGCACAATGTTCCATGACACATGTCATCACAATGCACCATGCGCTTATCATCACTGTGCTCCACAATCTTGTCATCACAATGCTCCATAAAATTTGTCATCACAATGCTCCATGCACTTCTCATCAAAATGCTCTCTCACCACTGATATCACAATGCTACATCACTATTTGTCACAATACTCCCTCACCCCTGTCATCACAATGTTCCATGACTCCTGTCATCACAATGCTACATGCACTTATCATCATAATGTTCGATGACCCATGACATCACAATGTTCTATAACACCTGTCATCAAAATGTTCCATGACACTTTTCATCAAATTGCTCCATGACCCTGTCATCACAATGCTCCCTGCCCTTCTCATCACAATGCACAACGCCCTTGACATCAAAATGCTCCATGACCATTGTCATCACAAATATCCATGAAACTTGGCATCACAATGTTCCATGTCATTGTCATCACAATGCACCATGAATGCTCTCATCAAATTGCTCCATGCCCTTGACTTCACATAGCTCCATGACACATGTCATCAGAATAATCCATGACCTTCTCATCACAATGCTCCATGCCCTTGCCATCAAAATGCTCCATTATACCTGTCATAACAATGCTCCATGACCCCTGCCATCACGATGTTCCATGGCCTTGTCATCACAAGGCTCCATGACCCTTCTCATCACAATGCTCCAAGAACACTGTAATCACAATGCTCTATGCCCCTTTTCATCTCAATGATCCATGAAACCTGTCATCACAATGCACCATGCCCATCATCATAATGCTTCATGCTATTGTCATAACAATGAAATCAAATGCTCCATGACCTCTGTCATAACAATGCTCCAAACCCCTGTGATCACAATATTCCATAACACTTGACACCACAGTGCCCCATGACGCTCGTCATCACATTTATCCATGGTCTTCTCATCACAATGCTCCATGACTTTCGTCATCACAATGCTCAATACACTTGTCATCATACTGCTCCCTGACACTTGTTGTCTGTATGCTCCTTGAACCCTGTCATGACAAGGCTCCATGCCATTTTCATCACAATGATCCATGCCCTTTTCATCACAATGCCCCAAGACCCATGTAATTACGATGCTCCATGCCCTTGTCATCACAAAGCTCAATGATGCATGCCATCAGAATGCTCCTTGGACTTCTCCTCACAATGCTTCATGCCCTTGTCATCACAAAGTTCCAAGACCCCTGTAATCACAATGCTGCATGCTCTTTTTCATCAGTCAACTCCATGAGACTTGTCATCACATGGCTCCATGGTATTGTCATCATAATGCTCCCAGCCCTAGTCATCACATTGCTCCATTATATTTGTCATCACAATCCTCCATTACATTTGGCATCACAATGCTCCCTGCCATTGTCATCTCAATGGCCCATGACATATGTCATCCCAATGCTCCATGACCCCCGTATTCACAATGTTCCGTGAAGCTTGTCATCACAGTGCTGCATGACAACTGTCATCACAATCCTCCATGCCTTTTTCAGCAAAATGCTACATGACCTTGTCATTACAATGCTCTATGTGCTTTTCATCACAATACTCCATTACCATTGTCATCACTATCCTCCATGAACCATGGGATCACATTGATTCATGCCCTTGTCATCACAATGCTCCATGCTCCTTGTAATCAAAATGATCCATGACCTCTGTCATCACAATGCTCCAAACCCTTGTGATCACAATGTTCCATAACACTTGTCATCACAATGCTCCATGATGCCTATCATCACAATACTCGATGCTCTTTTCATCACAATGCTCCATGAACTTTGTCATCACAATTCTCAATACACTTGTCATCACAATGTTCCCTGAAACTTGTCGTCAGAATGCTCCTTGAACCCTGTCACGAAAAGGCTCCATGCCTTTTTCATCACAAAGCCCCATGCCGTTTTCATCAAAATGCTCCATGCCATTGTCATCAAAATACTCCACAAGCTTGTCATCAGAATGCTCCATGACCCTTGTCATCACAATTCTCCATGCACTTGTCAGCACAATGTTCCCTGACCTTTGTCATCACTATGCTCCAAGCCATTGTCATCACAATGCTCCATTACCTTTGTCATCAGAATCCTCCTTGACACTTGGCATCACAATGCTCCATGCCATTGTCATCACAATGGGCCATAACATATGTCATCACAATGCTCCCTGACACCACTTTTCACAATACTCCATGACCTGGTCATCACAACGCTCCTTGCCCTTAACATCACAATGCTCCATTACCTCTGTCATAACAATGCTCCATGACCCCTGCCATCACAATGTTCCACGGCCTTGTCATGACAAGGCTCCATGACCCTTATCATCACAATGGTCCAAGACCCCTGTAATCACAATGCTCAATGCCCTTTTTTATCAGAATGCTCCATGAGACTTGTCACCACAAGTCTCCATGGTCATCTCATCACAATGCTCCATGCCCTTGTCATCACAATGCTCCATGCCCTTGTTATCACAATGTTCCATGACCCCAGTCATCACAATGCTCCTTGACTCCAGTCATCACAATGCTCCGTGACTCCAGTCATCACAGTGCTCCATGACCTTTGTCATCACAATGGTCCATGCCCTCATCATCAACAGTCTTTGTGACCTTTTTAACCACAATGCTCCATGAACATTTCATCACAATGCTCTTTGACCCTTGTCATCACAATGCTCTATGCCTTTCTCAGCACAATGCTCCATGCCCTTTTCATCACAAAGTTCCATGACCCCTGTCATCACATTGTTCCGTGACTCCAGTCATCACAATTCTTCATAATATTTGTCATCACAATGGTCTATACCCGCGTCATCACAAGGCTCTGTTACCATTGTAACCACAATGATCCATGAACTTTTCAGCACAATGCTCCGTGACCCTTGTCATCACAATGCTCCATGCCTTTGTCAGAAAAATGCTCCATGACACTTGTCATCACAATGTGCCACGCACTTTTCATCCCAACGGTCCACAAATTTGTCATCGAAATGCTCCATAAAACTTGTAATCACAATGCTCCATGTCCTTCTCATCACAATGCTCCATTACCCCTGTCATAATAATGCTCCATGACCACTGCCATCACAGTGTTCCACGGCCTTGTCATCAGAAGGCTCCATGACACGTGTCATCACAATGCTCCAAGACCCCTGTAATCACAATGCTCCATGCCCTTGTCATCACAAAGCTCCATGACACATGTCATTAGAAAGTTCCATGGCCTTCTCATCAAAATGCTCCATTCCCTTGTCATCACAATGCTCAAAGACCCCTGTAATCACAATGTTCCATGCCCCTTTTCATCTCAATGCTCCATGAACCCTGTCATCACAATGCATCATGCCAATCATAATAATGCTTCCAGCTATTGTCAGCACAATGAAATCAAAATTCTCAATGACATCTGTCATCGCAATGCTCCACGACCCCTGTCATCACAATACTCCATGAACATTTTCAGCCCAATGCTCCATGACTCTTGTCATCACAATGATCCATGCCCTTGTCATCCCAATGCTCCATGACCCCTGTATTCACAATGATTCGTGGCGCTTGTCATCACAGTGCTCCATGACACCTGTCATCACAATGCTCCATGACTTTGTCAGCAAAATGCTACATGACCTTGTCATTACAATGCTCTATGTGCTTGTCATCACAATACTCCATTAGCATTGTCATCACTCTACTCCATGAACCTTGGGATCACATTGCTTCATGCCCTTGTCAGCACAATGCTACATGCTCCTTGAAATCACAATGATCCATGACCTCTGTCATCGCAATGCTCCAAAACCGTCTGATCACAATGTTCCATAAAACTATTCATCACAACGCTCCATGATGCCTGTCATCACAATACTTCATGACCTTTTCATCACAATGCTCCATGACATTTGTCATCACAATTCTCAATACACTTGTCATCACAATGCTCCCTGACACTTGTCGTCAGAATGCTCCTTGAACCCTGTCACGAAAAGGCTCCATGCCTTTTTCATCACAAAGCCCCATGCCGTTTTCATCACAATGCTCCATGCCATTGTCCTCAAAATACTCCACAAGCTTGTCATCAGAATGCTCCATGACCCCTGTCATCACAATTCTCCATGCACTTATCAGCATAGTGCTCCTTGAACCTTGTCATCACTATGCTCCAAGCCATTGTCATCACAATGCTCCATTAACTTTGTCATCAGAATCCTCCATGACACTTGGCATCACAATGCTCCATGCCATTGTCATCACAATGGGCCAATACATATGACATCACAATGTTCCGTGACACCACTTTTTACAATACTGCATGACCTGGTCATCACAATGCTCCATGCCCTTCTCATCACAATGCTCCATTACCTCGGTCATAACAATGCTCCATGACCCCTGACATCACAGTGTTCCACGGCCTTGTCATCACAAGGCTCCATGACCCCTGTCATCACAATACTTCATGCACTTTTCATCACAATGCTCCATGACACATGTCATCAGAATGCTCCATGGCCTTCTCCACACAATGCTCCATGCCCTTGTCATCAAAATGCTCCAAGACCCATAGAATCACAATGCTCCATGTCCCTTTTCATCAGAATGCTCCATGAGATTTGTCATCACAAGTCTCCATGGTCTTATCATCACAATGCTACCGGAACTTGTCATCACCATGCTCCTTTCCCTTGTCATCACAATGCTCCATGACCCCTGTCATCACAATACTCCATGAACATTTTCAGCCCAATGCTCCATGAAATTCTCATCACAATGCTCCATGACAGTTATCATCAAA
Organism: Mesoplodon mirus; assembly: GCF_964341445.2. NCBI lineage: Eukaryota > Metazoa > Chordata > Mammalia > Artiodactyla > Ziphiidae > Mesoplodon > Mesoplodon mirus. Next base: position 261,564 of record NW_028295746.1, on the reverse strand, counting down.
ATGCTCCATGACGACTGTCATCACAACACTCCATCACACCTGACAACACAATGATCCGGGACTCTTGTCATCACAATGCTCCATTCCCTACTCATCACAATGCTCCATGACCCCTGTCATCACAATACTCCATGAACATTTTCAGCACAATGCTCCATGACTCGTGTCATCACAATCATCCATGACTTGTCATCCCAATGCTCCATGACCCCTGTATTCACAGTGCTCCATGACACCTGTCATAACAATGCTCCATGCCTTTGTCAGGAAAATACTACCTGACCTTGTCATTGCAATGCTCTATTCGCTTGTCATCACAATACTCCATTACCATTGTCATCACATTCCTCCATGAACCTTGGGATCACATTGCTTCATGCCCTTGGCATCACAATGCTCCATGCCCCTTGAAATAAAATGATCCATGACCTCTGTCATCACAATGCTCCAAACCCTTGTGATCACAATGTTCCATAACACTTGTCATCACAGCGCTCCACGATGCCTGCCATCACAATAATCCATGCTCTTTTCATCACAATGCTCCATGACCTTTGTCATCACAATTCTCAGTACACTTATCATCACAAAGCTCCCTGACCCTTGTCATCAGAATGCTCCTTGAACCCTATTATAAAAAGGCTCCATGCATTTTTCATCACAAAGCCCAATGCCATTTTCATCACAATGCTCCATGCAGTTGTCATCAAAATACTCCACAAGCTTGTCATCAGAATGCTCCATGACCCTTGTCATCACAATTCTCCATGCACTTGTCACCACAATGCACCCTGACGTTTGTCATCACAATGCTCCATGCCCTTGTCATCACAATGCTCCATTACTTTTGTCATCAGAATCCTCCATGACACTTGGCATCACAATGCTCCATGCCATTGTCATCTCAATGGGCCATTACATATTTCATCACAATGCTCCCTGACAGCTCTCTTCACAATACTGCATGATCTGGTCACTACAATGCTCCATGCCCTTGTCATCACAATGTGCCATTCCAACTTTCATCACAATAATCCATGAAACTTATTAGACCAATGCTGCATGCCCTTTTCATCACAATGCTCCATGCCCAAGTTATCACAATATTCCAAAACCCCTGTAATCAGAATGCTCCATGCCCCTTTTCAGCAGTATGCTCCATGAGATTTGTCATCACAAGGCTCCATGGTTTTCTCATCACAATGCACCATGACCTTTTCATCACAATGCTTCACGACATTTTCGTGAAAATTCTCAATGGCCCTTGTCATCATAATGCTCCAAGCCCTAGTCATCACAATGCTCCATTATATTTGTCATCACAGTCCTCCATTACATTTCGCATCACAATGCTCCATGTCATTGTCATCAAAATGCACCATGTCCACTATCATCACAATAGTCTAGGAAACTTGTCAGACCAATGCTTCATGCCCCTGTCATCACAATGCTCCATGCCCTTGTCATCACAATGCTCCATGACCCCTGTCATAACAAAGCTCCATGACCCCTGCCATCACAATGATCCACGGCCATTTCATCACAAGGCTCCATGACGCTTGTCATCACAATGCTCCAAGAGCCCTGTAATCACAATGCTCCATGCCCTTGTCATCACAAAGCTCCATGACACATGTCATCAGAATGTTCCATTGCCTTCAAATCAAAAGGCTCCATGCCCTTGTCATCACAATGCACCATGTCCAATGTCATCACAATAATCTATGAAACTTGTCAGACCAATGCTCCATGCCCCTGTCATCACCATGCTCCATGCCCTTGTCATCACAATGCTCCCTGACCCCTGTCATCACAATGCTCCGTGACTCCAGTCATCACAATGCTTCATAATGTTTGTCATCACAACGGTCCATGCCCGCGTCAGGACAAGGCTCTGTGACATTTGTAACACAATGCTCCATGAACTATTCATCACAATGCTGTGTGACCCTTGTCATTACAATGCTCCATGCCTTTGTCAGAACAATGCTCCATGACCCTTGTCATCACAGTGTGCCATGCGCTTTTCATCACAATGATCCACAACCTTGTCATCGCTATGCTCCATAAACCTTGTAAGCCCAATGCTCCATGCACTTCTCATCCAAATGCTCTCCCACATGAGATATCACAATGTTCCATCACTAGTCATCACAATCTTACCTCACCCCTGTTATCACAATGATCCATGAACACTGTCATCACAATGCTACATCACCTTATCAGCACAATGTTCTATGACCCCTGACATCACAATGTTCCATAACCACCTTCATCAAAATGCTCCATGACCGTTTTCATCCCAAAGCTCCATGACCCCTGGCATCACAATGTTCTATAACCCCTGTCATCAAAATGTTCCATTACATTTTTCATCAAATTGCTGCATGACCCTGTCATCAAAATGCTCCCTGCCTTTCTCATCACAATGCACCACACCCTTTTCATCAAAATGCTACATGACCTTTGTCATCACAAAGCTCCATGACCGTTGGCATCACAATGATCCATGCAATTGTCATCACAATGCTCCATGAACATTCTCATCACATTGCTCCATGCCCTTGTCATCACAAAGCTCCATGAAACTTGTCATCACAATGCTCAATGCCCTTCTCATCACAGTAATCCATGAAATATTTCAGACCAATGCTCAATGCCCTTATCATCACAATGATCCATTACCTCTGTCATAACAATGCTCCATGGCCCCTGCCATCACAATGTTCCATGGCCTTGTCATCACAAAGCTCCATGAAGCATGCCATCAGAATGTTCCATGGCCTTCTTTTCACAGTGCTGCATGCCCTTGTCATGACAGTGCTCCAAGACACTTGTAATCACAATGCTCCATGCCACTTTTCATCTCAATGCTCCATGAAGCCTGTCATCAAAATGCACCATGCCCATCATCATAATGCTTCAGGCTATTGTCATCACAATGAAATCAAAATTATCCATGACCACGTCATCATAATGATCCAAACCTTGTGATCAAAAAGTGCCATAACACTTATCATCACAAAACCCTATGACGCTCATCATCACAATTATACATGGTCTTCTCATCACAATGCTCCATGATCTTTGTCATCACAATTCTCAGTACACTTGTCATCACAATGCTCCCTGACACATGTCATCAGTATGCTCCTTGAACCCTGTCATGACAAGGTTCCATGCCTTTTCATCACAATGATCCATGCTCTTGTCATCACAATGCTCCAAGACCCCTGTAATCACAGTGCTCCATGCCCTTGTAATCACAGAGCTCCATGACACATGTCATCAGAATGCTCCAAGACCCCTGTAATCACAATGCTCCATGCCCTTTTTCATTAGAATGCTCCATGAGACTTGTCATCACAAATCTCCATGCTCTTATCATCACAGTGCTCCAGGAACTTGTCATCACCATGCTCCATTCCCTTGTCATCACAATGCTCCATGACCCCTGTCATCACAATACTCCATGAATATTTTCAGCCCAATGCTCCATGAAATTCTCATCACAGTGCTCCATGTCAAATATCATCAAAATGCTCCATGACCACTGTCATCACAACAATCCATAACACCTGACAACACAATGATCCGGGACTCTTGTCATCACAATGCCCCATTCACTAGTCATCACAATGCTCCATGAACATTTTCAGCCCAATGCTCCATGACCCTTCTCATCAAAATCATCCATGCCATTTTCATCCCAATGCTCCATGACCCCTGTATTCACAATGCTCCGTGACGCTTGTCATCACAATGCTCCATGACATCTGTCATCACAATGCTCCATGACTTTGTCAGCAAAATGCTACATTACCTTGTCATTACAATGCTCTATGCGCTTGTCATCACAGTACTCCATTACCACTGTCATCACAATCCTCCATGAACCTAGGATCACATTGCTTCATGCCCTTGTCATAACGAAACTCCATGCTCCTTGAAATCAAAATGATCCATGACCTCTGTCATCACAATGCTACAAACCCTTGTGATCATAATGTTCCATAACAGTTGTCATCACAACGCTCCATGATGTCTGTCATCACAATAATCCATGCCCTTTTCATCACAGTGCTTCATGACCTTTGTCATCACAATTCTCAATACACTTGTCATCACAATGTTCCCTGACACTTGTCGTCAGAATGCTCCTTGAAACCTATCACAAAAAGGCTCCATGCCTTTTTCCTCACAAAACCCCATGCCATTTTCATCAAAATGCTCCATGCCATTGTCATCAAAATACTCCACAGGCTTGTCATGAGAATGCTCCAAGAACCCTGTCATCACAATTCTCCATGAACTTGTCAGAACAATGCTTCCTGAACCTTGTCATCACAATGCTTCAAGCCATTTTCATCACAAAGCTCCATTACCTTTGTCATCAGAATCCTCCATGACACTTGGCATCACAATGCTCCATGACATTGTCATCACAATGAGCTATTACATATGTCATCACAATGCTCCATGACACCACTCTTCACAATAATGCATAACCTGGTCATCACAATGCTCCATGCCCTTGTCATCACAATGCACCATTCCAACTGTCATCACAATATTCCATGAAAATTATTAGACCAATGGTCCATGCCCTTGTCATCACAATGCTCCATGCCCTAGTTATCATAATGTTCCAAAACGCCTGTAATCAGAATGCTCCATGCCCCTTTTCATCAGTATGCTCCATGAGATTTGTCATCACAAGGCTCCATGATTTTCTCATCACAGTGCTCCAGGACTTTGTCATCACAATGCTTCCCGACATTTGCATGAAAATTCTCAATGGCCCTTGTCAACATAATGCTCGAAGCCCTAGTCATCACAATGCTCCATTATATTTGTCATCACAATCCTCCATTACATTTGGCATCACAATGCTCCATGCCATTGTCATCGCAATGGACCATGACATATGTCATCACAATGCTACCTGACACCTGTCTTCACAATACTCCATGCCCTTGTCATCACAATGCTCCATGCCCTTGTCATCACAATGAACCATGTCCACTGTCATGACAATAATCTAGGAAACTTGTCAGACCAATGCTCAATGACCCTGTCATCACAATGCTCCATGCCCTTGTCATCACAGTGCTCCATGACACCTGTCATAACAATGCTCCATGACCCCTGCCATCACAATGTTCCACGGACTTGTCATCACAAGGCTCCATGACGCTTGTCATCACAATGCTCCAAGACCCCTGTAATCACAATGCTCCATGCCCTTGTCATCACAAAGCTCCTTGACACATGTCATCAGAATGTTCCATGGCCTTCTCATCAAAATGCTCCATGCCCTTGTCATCACAATGCACCATGTGCAATGTCATCACAATAATCTATGAAACTTTTCAGACCAATGTTCCATGACCCTTGTCATCACAATGTCCCACGTGCTTTTCATCACAATGATCCACAACATTGTCATCGCTATGATCCATAAACCATGTAATCACAATGCTCCATTCACTTCTCATCCAATTGCTCTCTGAACAGAGATATCACCATGTTCCATCACTAGTTATCACAATCCTCCCTCACCCCTGTAATCACAGTGTTCCATGACCCCTGTCATCACAATGATACATCCCCTTATCAACACAATGTTCCATGACACCTGACATCACAATGTTCCATAACCTCTGTCATCAAAATGCTCCATGACACTTTTTATCCCAAAGCTCCATGACCCATGGCATCACAATGTTCTATAACCACTGTCATCAAAATATTCCATTACTCTTTTCATCAAATTGCTGCATGACCCTGTCATCAAAATGCTCCCTGCCCTTCTCATCACAATGCACCACACCCTTGTCATCAAAATGCTCCATGACATTTGTCATCACAAAGCTCCATGACCCTTGGCATCACAATGCTCCATGTCATTGCCATCACAATGCTCCATGAACCCTCTCATCACATTGCCCCATGCCCTTGTCATCACAAAGCTCCATGACACAAGTCATCACAATGCTCAATGCCCTTCTCATCACAATGCTCCATGCCCTTGACATTACAATCCTCCATGACCCAAGTATCACAATGTACTGTGCCCTTGTCATCACAATGCTCCATGCCCACTCTCATCACAATAATCCATGAAACATTTCAGACCAAAGGTCAATGCCATTCTCATCACAATGCTCCATTACAACTGTCATAACAATGCTCCATGACCCCTGCCATCACAATGTTCCACGGCCATGTCATCATATTGCTCCATGACCTTGTCATCACAAAAATCCATGACGCATGTCATCAGAATGCTCCATGGCCTTTTCCTCACAATGATCCATGCCCTTGTCATCACAATGCTCCAAGACCCCTGTAATCACAATGCTCCATGCACCTTTTCATCAGAATGCTCCATAAGACTTGTCACCACAAGTATCCATGGTCATCTCATCACAATGCTCCGGGACCTTGTCATCATCATGCTCCATGACCCATGTCATCACAATACTCCATGAACATTTTCAGCCCAATGCTCCATGACCTTCTCATCAAAATGCTCCATGACCAATATCATCACAATGCTCCATGACCACTGTCATCACTACACTCCATGACACGTGACAACACAATGATCCATGACACTTGTCATCACAATGCTCCAAGACCCCTGTAATCGCAATATTCCGTGACCCCTGTCATCACAATACTCCATTAACTTTTTCAGCCAAATGCTCCATGACACTTTTCATCACAATGATACATGCCCTTGTCATCCCAATGCTCCAAGACCCCTGTATTCACAATGCTCCGTGACGCTTCTCATCACTGTGCTTCATGACACATGACATCACCATGCTCCATGCCTTTGTCAGCAAAATGCTACATGACCCTGTCATTACAGTGCTCTATGTGCCTGTCATCACAATACTCCTTTACCATTGTCATCACAATCCTCCTTGAAACCTGGGATCACATTGATTCATGCCCTTGTCATCACAATGCTCCCTGCTCCTTGAAATCAAAATGATCCATGACCTCTGTCATCAAAATGCTCCAAACCCTTTTGATCACAATGTTCCGTAACACTTGTCATCAAAAAGCTCCATGATGACTGTCATCACAATACTCCATGCCCTTTTCATCACAATACTCCATGACTTTGTCATCACAATTCTCAATACAATTGTCATCACAATGCTCCCTGACATTGTCCTAAGAGTGCTCCTTGAACCCTGTCACCAAAAGGCCCCATTCCTTTTTCATCACAATGCCCCATGCCATTTTCATCACAATGCTCCATGCAGTTGTCATCAAAATACTCCACAAGCTTGTCATCAGAATGCTCCATGACTCTTGTCATCACAATTCTCCATGCACTTGTCAGCTCAATACTCCCTGACCCTTGTCATCACAGTGCTCAAAACCCTTGTCTTCACAATGCTCCATTACCTTTGCCATAAGAATCCTCCATGACACTTGGCATCAAAATGCTCCATGCCATTGTCATCACAATGGGACATTACATATGTCATCACAATGCTCCCTGACACCTCTCTTCACAATACTGCATGCCATTGTCATCACAATGCACAATTCCAACTGTCATCACAATAATCCATGAAACTTATTAGAACAATGCTCCATGCCCTTGTCATCACAATGCACCATGCCCTTGTTATCACAATATTCCAAGACCCCTATAAGCAGAATGCTCCATGCCCCTTTTCATCAGTATGCTCCATGAGACTTCTCATCACAAGGCTCCATGAATTTCTCATCACAATGCTCCAGGAACTTGTCATCACAATGCTTCACGACATTGTCATGAAAATTCTCAGTGGCCCTTGTCATCATAATACTCCAAGCCGTAGTCATCACAATGCTCCATTATATTTGTCATCACAATCCTCCATTACATTTGGCATCACAATGCTCCATGCCATTGTCATCGCAATGGACCATGACATATGTCCTCACAATGCTCCCTGACACATGTCTTCTCAATACTCCTTGCCCTTGTCATCACAATGCTCCATGCCCTTTTCTTCACAATGCACCATGCCCACTCTCATCACAATAATCTATGAAACTTGTCAGACCAATGCACCTTGCCCCTGTCATCACAATGCTTCATGCCCTTTTCTTCACAATGCTCCATTACCTCTGTCATAACAATGCTCCATGACCCCTGCCATCACAATGTTCTATGCCCTTGTCATCACAAAGCTCCATGACACGTCATCAGAATGTTCCATGTCCTTCTCATCCAAATGTTCCATGCCCTTGTCATCACAATGCTCCAAGACCCCTGTAATCACAATGCTCCATGCCCATCTTCATCTCAATGCTCCATGAACCCTGTCATCACAATGCATCATGCCAATCATTATAATGCTTCCGGCTATTGTCAGCACAATGAAATCAAAATTCTCCATGACCCCTGTCATCACAGTACTCCAAGAACATTTTCAGCCCAATGCTCCATGACACTTGTCATCACAATGATCCATGCCCTTGTCATCCCAATGCTCCATGACCCCTGTATTCACAATGCTCCGTGACGCTTGTCATCACAGTGCTCCATGAAACTTCTCATCACAGTGCTCCAAGCCTTTGTCAGCAAAATGCTACATGACATTGTCATTACAATGCTCTATGCGCTTGTCATCACAATACTCCTTTACCATTGTCATCACAATCCTCCATGAAACCTGGGATCACATTGCTTCATGCCCTTGTCATCACAATGCTCCATGCTCCTTTAAATCAAATGATCCATGACCTCTGTCAGCACTATGCTCCAAACCCTTGTGATCACAATGTTCCGTAACACTTGTCATCACAAAGCTCCATGATGCCTGTCATCACAATACTCCATGCCCTTTTCATCACAATGCTCCATGACCTTTGTCATCACAATTCTCAATACACTTGTCATCACAATGCTCCCTGACATTGTCGTCAGAGTGCTCCTTGAAACCTGTCACCAAAAGGCTCCATTCCTTTTTCATCACAAAGCCCCATGCCATTTTCATCACAATGCTCCATGCCATTGTCATCAAAATACTCCACAAGCTTGTCATCAGAATGCTCCATGACACTTGTCATCACAATTCTCCATGAACTTGTCAGCACATGCTCCCTGACCCTTGTCATCACAATGCTCCAAGCCATTGTCATCACAATGTTCCATTTCCTTTGTCATCAGAATCCTCCATGACACTTGGCATCACAATGCTCCATGCCTTTGTCATCACAATCGGCCATTATATATGTCATCACAATGCTCCCTGATACCTCTCTTAACAATACTGCATGCACTTGTCATCACAATGCTCCATGCCCTTGTATCACAATGTTCCAAGTCCCCTGTAATCAGAATGCTCCAGGCCCCTTTTCATCAGTATGCTCCTTGAGATTTGTCATCAAAAGCCTCCATGGTTTTCTCATCACAATGCTCCAGGACTTGTCATCACAATGCTTCACGACATTGTCATGAAAATTCAAATGGCCCTTGTCAACATAATGCTCCAAGCCCTAGTCATCACAATGCTCCATTTTATTTGTCATCACATCCTCCATTATATTTGGCATCACAATGCTCCATGCTATTTTCATCGCAATGGACCATGACATAGGTCATCACAATGCTCCCTGACACCTGTCTTCACAATACTCCATGCCCTTGTCTTCACAATGCTCCATGCCCTTGTCATCATAATGCACCATGTCCACTGTCATCACAATAATCTATGAAACTTGTCAGACCAATGCTCCATTCCCTAGTCATCACAATGCTCCATGACCACTGTCATCACAATACTCCATGAATATTTTCAGCCCAATGCTCCATGAAGCTTGTCCTCAAAATGATCCATGTCCTTGTCATCCCAATGCTCCATGACCCCTGTATTCACAATGCTCCGTGAAGCTTGTCATCACAGTGCTCCATGACACCTGTCATCACAGTGCTCCATGCCTTTGTCATCAAAATGCTACATGACCTTCTCATTACAATACTCTATGCGCTTTTCATCACAATACTCCATTACCATTGTCGTCACTATCCTCCATGAACCTTGGGATCACGTTGCTTCATGCCCTTTTCATCACAATGCTCCATGCTGTTTGAAATCAAAATGATCCATGACCCTTGTCATCACAATTCTCCATGCACTTGTCAGCATATTGCTCCCTGAAACTTGTCATCACTATACTCCAAGCCATTGTGATCACAATGCTCCATAACCTTTGTCATAAGAATCCTCCATGACAGTTGTCATCACAATGCTCCATGCCATTGGAATCACAATGAGCCAATGCATATGTCATCACATTGCTCCGTGACACCTCTTTTCACAATACTGCATGACCTGGTCATCACAATGCTCCATGCCCTTGTCATCCCAATGCGCCATTCCAACTGTCATCACAATAATCCATGAAACTTATTAGACCAATGCTCCATGCCCTTGTCATCACAATGCTCCATGCCCATGTTATCGCAATGTTCCAAGACCCCTGTAATCAGAATGCTCCATGCCCCTTTTCATCAGTATGCTCCATGAGACTTGTCATCACAAGGCTCCATGGTTTTCTCATCACAATGCTCCAGGACCTTGTCATCACAATGCTTCACGACATTGTCATGAAAATTCTCATTGGCCCTTGTCATCATAATGCTCCAAGCTGTAGTCATCACAATGCTCCATTATATTTGTCATTATAATCCTCCATTACATTTGGCATCACAATGCTCCATGCCATTGTCATTGCAATGGACCATGACATATGTCATCACAATGCTCCCTGACACCTGACTTCACAATACTCCATGCCCTTGTCATCACAATGCACCATGCCCTTGTCATCACAATGCACCATGTCCACTGTCACCACAATCATCTATGAAACTTGTCAGACCAATGCTCCATGCCCCTGTCATCACAGTGCTCCATGCCCTTGTCATCACAATGCTCCATGACCCCTGTCATCACAATGCCCCCTGACTCCAGTCATCACAATGCTTCATAACTTTTCTCATCACAACGGTCCATGCCCACGTCATCACAAGGCTCTGTGTCCATTTTAACCACAATGCTCCATGAACTTTTCATCACAATGCTCCGTGACCCTTGTCATCACAATGCTCCATGTCTTTGTCACAACAATGCTCCATGACCTTTGTCTTCACAATGTGTCATGCACTTTTCATCAAAATGATCCACAACCTTGTCATCGCTATGCTCCATAAACCTTGTAATCACAATGCTCCATGAACTTCTCATCCAAATGCTCTCTCACATGAGATATCACAATGTTCAACCACTAGTCATCACAATCCTCCCTCACCCCTGTTATCACAATATTCCATGACCCCTGTCATCCCAATGCTACATCCCCTTATCTGCACACTGTTCCATGACCCCTGACATCACAATGTTCCATAACCCCTGTCAACAAAATGCTCCATTACCATTTTCATCCCAAAGATCCATGACCACTGGCATCACTATGTTCATAACGCCTGTCATCAAAATGTTCCATTACACTTTTCCTCAAATTGCTGCATGACCCTGTCATAAAAATGCTCCCTGCCCTTCTCAGCACAATGCACCACACCCTTGTCATCAAAATGCTCCATGACCATTGTCATCACAAAGCTCCATGGCCCTTGGCATCACAATGCTCCATGTCATTGTCATCACAATGCTCCATGAACCCTCTCATCACATGGCTCCATGAACTTGTCATCACAAAGCACCATGACACTTGTCATCACAATGCTCGATGCCCTTCCCATCAAAATGCTCGATGCCCTTTTCATTACAATCCTCCATGACCCATGTATCACAGTGTTCCGTGCCCTTGTCATCACAATGCTCCATGCCCACTCTCATCACAATAATCCATGAAACATTTCAGACCAATGCTCAATGGCCTTGTCATCACAATGCTCCATTATTTCTGTCATAACAATGCTCCATGACCCCTGCCATCACAATGTTCCACGGACTTGTCATCACAAGGCTCCATGACCCTTGTCATCACAATGCTCCAAAACCCCTGTAATCACAATGCTCCATGCTCTTGTCATCACAAAACTCCATGACGCATGTCATCAGAATGTTCCATGGCCTTCTCCTCACAATGCTCCATGCCCTTGTCATCACAATGCTCCAAGACCCCTGTAATCACAATGCTCCATGCCCCTTATCATCAGAATGCTCCATGAGACTTGTCATCACAAGTCTCCATGGTCATCTCATCACAATGCTCCAGGAACTTGTCATCACCATGCTCCATTCCGTTGTCATCACAATGCTCCATGACCCCTGTCATCACAATACTCCATGAACATTTTCAGCCCACTGCTCCATGACCTTCTCATCACAATTCTCCATGAACAATATCATCACAATTCTCCATGACCACTGTCATCACAACACTCCATGACACCTGACAACCTAAGGATCTGGGACCTTTGTCATCATAATGCTCCAAGACCCCAGTAATCACAATGCCACATGACACCTGTCATCACAATACTCCAGGAACATTTTCAGCCCAATTCTCCATGACACTTGTCATCACAATGATCCATGCCCTTGTCATCCTAATGCTCCATGACCCCTGTAATCTCAGTCGTCCGTGACGCTTGTCATCACAGTGCTCCATGACACATGTCATCACAATGCTCTATGCCTTTCTCAGCACAATGTTCCATGCCCTTTTCATCACAATGCTCCATGACCCCTGTCATCACAATGCTCCATGACTCCAGTCATCACAATTCTTCATAACATTTGTCATCACAATGGGCGATACCCACGTCATCACAAGGCTCTGTTACCTTTGTAACCACAATGCTTCATGAACAATTCATCACAATGCTCCGTGACCCTTGTCATCACCATGCTCCAAGTCTTTGTCAAAAAAATGCTTCATGACCCTTGTCATCACAATGTGCCACGTACTTTTCATCCCAACGGTCCACAAATTTGTCATCACAATGCTCCATGAACCTTGTAATCACAATGCGCCATGCACTTCTCATCACAATGCTCCATTACCCCTGTCATAACAATGCTCCATGACATCTGCCATCACAATTTTCTATGCCCTTGTCATCACAATGCTCCAAGACCCCAGTAATCACAATGCTCCATGCCCCTCTTCATCTCAATGCCCCATGAACCCTGTCATCAAAATGCATCATGCCAATTATAATAATGCTTCCGGCTATTGTCAGCACAATGAAATCAAAATTCTACATGACCCCTGTCCTCACAGTACTCCAAGAACATTTTCCGCCCAATGCTCCATGACACTTGTCATCACAATGATCCATGCTCTTGTCATCCCAATGCTCCATGACCCCTGTATTCACAGTGCTCCGTGACGCTTGTCATCACAGTGCTCCATGAAACTTGTCATCACAATGCTCCATGCCTTTGTCAGCAAAATGCTACATGACCTTGTCATTACAATGCTCTTTGCGCATGTCATCACAATACTCAATTACCATTGTCATCACAATCCTCCATGAAACTTGGGATAACATTGCTTCATGCCCTTCTCATCACAATGCTCCCTTCTCCTTGAAATCAAAATGATCCATGACCTCTGTCATCACAATGTTCCAAACCCTTGTGATCACAATGTTCTGTAACACTTGTCATCACAAAGCTCCATGATGCCTGTCATCACAATACTCCATGCCCTTTTCATCACAAAGCTCCATGACGCATGTCATCAGAATGTTCCATAGCTTTCTCCACACAATGCTCCATGCCCTTGTCATCACAATGCTCCAAGAACCCTGTAATCACAATGCTCCATGCCCCTTTTCATCAGAATGCTCCATGAGACTTGTCATGACAAGTCTCCATGATCATCTCATCACAATGCTCCAGGACCTTGTCATCACCATGCTCCATTCCCTTGTCATCACAATGCTCCATGACACCTGTCATCACAATACTCCATGAAAATTTTCAGCCCAAGGCCCCATGACCTTCTCATCGCAATGCTCCAAGACCAATATCATCACAATGCTCCATGATCACTGTCATCACAACACTCAATGACACCTGTAAACACAATGATCTGGGACACTTGTCATCACAATGCTCCATTCCCTAGTCATCACAATGCTCCATTACCCCTGTCATCACAATACTCCATGAACATTTTCAGCCCAATGCTCCATGACACTTGTCATCACAATGATCCATGCCCTTGTCATCCCAATGCTCCATGACCCCTGTATTCACAATGCTCCGTGACGCTTGTCATCACAGTGCTCCATGACACCTGTCATCACAATGCTCCATGCCTTTGTCAGCAAAATGCTACATGACCTTTCATTACAATGCTCTATGTGCTTGTCATCACAATGTGCCATGCGCTTTTCATCACAATGATCCACAACCTTGTCATCGCTATGCTCCATAAACCTTGTAATCACAATGCTCCATGAACTTCTCATCCAAATGCTCTCTCACCAGAGATATCACAATGTTCCATCACTAGTCATCACAATCTTCCCTCACCCCTGTTATCACAATGTTCCATGACCCCTGTCATCACAATGCTACATCCCCTTATCATCACAAAGTTCCATGACCCATGACATCACAATGTTCCATAACCACTGTTATCAAAATGCTCCATGAAACTTTTCATCCCAATGCTCCATGACCCCTTTATTCACAATGCTCTCTGACGCTTGTCATCACAGTGCTCCATGACACCTGTCATCACAATGCTCCATGCCTTTGTCAGCAAAATGCTACATGACCTTGTCATTACAATGCTCTATATGCTTGTCATCACAATACTGCATTACCATTGTCATCACTATCCTCCATGAACCTTGGGATCCCATTGCTTCATGCCCTTGTCATCACAATGCTCCATGCTCCTTGAAATCAAAATGATCCATGACCTCTGTCATCGCAATGCTCCAAACCCTTGTGATCACAATGTTCCATAACACTTTTCATCACAATGCTCCATGATGCCTGTCATCACAATACCCCATGCCCTTTTCATCACAATGCTCCATGACCTTTGTCATCACAATTCTCAATACACTTGTCATCACAATGCTCCCTGACACTTGTCGTCAGAAGGCTCCTTGAACCCTGTCACGAAAAGGCTCCTTGCCTTTTTCATCACAAAGCCCCATGCTGTTTTCATCACAATGCTCCATGCCATTGTCATCAAAATACTCCACAAGCTTTTCATCAGAATGCTCCATGACCCTTGTCATCACAATTCTCCATGCACTTGTCAGCACAATGCTCCCTGAACCTTGTCATCACTATGCTCCAAGCCATTGTCATCACAATGCTCCTTTACCTTTGTCATCAGAATCCTCCATGACACTTGGCATCAAAATGCTCCATGCCATTGTCATCACAATGGGATAATACATATGTCATCACAATGCTCCGTGACACCTCTTTTCACAATACTGCCTGACCTGGTCATCACAATGCTCCATGCCCTTGTCATCACAATGCGCCATTCCAACTGTCATCACAATAATCCATGAAACTTATTAGACCAATGCTCCATGCACTTGTCATCACAATGTTGCATGCCCTTGTTATCACAATGTTCCAAGACCCCTGTCATCAGAATGCTCCATGCCCCTTTGCATCAGTATGCTCCATGAGACTTGTCATCTCGAGGCTCCAAGGATTTCTCACCACAATGCTCCAGGACCTTGTCATCACAATGCTTCACGACATTGTCATGAAAATTCTCAATGGCCCTTGTCATCATAATGCTCCAAGCCCTAGTCATCACAATGCTCCATTATATTTGTCATTACAATCCTCCATTATATTTCGCATCACAATGCTCCATGCCATTGTCATCGCAATGGACCATGAGATATGTCATCACAATGCTCCCTGACAACTGTCTTCACAATACTCAATGACCTTGTCATCATAATGCTCCATGCCCTTGTCATCACAATGCACCATGTCCACTGTCATCACAATCATCTATGAAACTTGTCAGACCAAAGCTCCATGCCCCTGTCATCACAGGGCTCCATGCCCTTGTCATCACAATGCTCCATGACCCCTGTCATCACACTGCCCCGTGTCTCCAGTCATCACAATGCTTCATGACGTTTGTCATAACAACGGTCCATGCCCACGATATCACAAGGCTCTGTGACCATTTTAACCACAATGCTCCATGAACTTTACAGCACAATGCTCCGTGACCATTGTCATCACAATGCTCCATGCCTTTGTCAGAACAATGCTCCATTACCCTTGTCCTCACAATGTGCCATGTGCTTTTCATCACAATGTTCCACAAACTTATCATCGCTATGCTCCATAAAACTTGTAATCACAATGCTCCATGAACTTCTCATCCAAATGCTCTCTCACATGAGATATCACAATGTTCCATCATTAGTCATCACTATCCTCCCTCATACCTGTTATCACAATGTTCCATGACCCCTGTCATCACAATGCTACATCCCCTTATCTGCACAATGTTCCATGACCCCTGACATCACAATGTTCCATAACACCTGTCACCAAAATGTTCCATTACACTTTTCATCAAATTGCTGCATGACCCTGTCATCAAAATGCTCCCTGCCCTTCTCAGCACCATGCACCACACCCTTGTCATCAAAATGCTCCATGACCTTTGTCATCACAAAGCTTCATAACACTTGGCATCACAATGCTCCATGTCATTGTCATCACAATGCTCCATGAACCCTCTCATCACATGGCTCCATGCCCTTGTCATCAAAAAGCACCATGACACTTGTCATCACAATGCTCCATGCCCTTGTCATTACAATCCTCCATGACCCATGTATCACAGTGTTCCGTACCCTTGTCATCACAATGCTCCATGCCCACTCTCATCACAACAATCCATGAAACATTTCAAACCAATGCTCAATGCCCTTCTCATCACAAGGCTCCATTACCTCTATCATAACAATGCTCCATGACACCTGCCATCACAATGTTCCACGGCCTTGTCATCACAAGGCTCCATGACTCTTGTCATCACAATGCTCCAAGACCCCTCTAATCACAATGCTCCATGCCCTTGTCATCTCAAAGCTCCATGACGCATGTAATCAGAATATTCCATGGCCTTCTCCTCACAATGCTCCATGCCCTTGTCATCACAATGCTCCAAGACCCCTGTAATCACAATGCTCCATGCCCCTTTTCATCAGAATGCTCCATGAAACTTGTCATCACAAGTCTCCCTGGTCATCTCATCACAATGCTCCAGGACTTGTCATCACCACGCTCCATTCCATTGTCATCACAATGCTCCATGACCCCTGTCATCACAATACTCCAGGAACAATTTCAGCCCAGTGCTCCATGACCCTTGTCATCACAATGATCCATGCCCTTGTCATCCTAATGCTTCATGACCCCTGTATTCACAATGCTCCGTGACGATTTTCATCACAGTGCTCCATGACACATGTCATCACAATGCTGTATGCCATTCTCAGTACAATGCTCCATGCCCTTTTCATCACAGTGCTCCATGACCCCTGTCATCACAATGCTCCGTGACTCTAGTCATCAAAATTCTTCAGAGCATTTGTCATCACAATTGTCGATACACATGTCATCACAAGGCTCTGTGACCTTTGTAAACACAATTCTCCATGAACTTTTCATCACAATGCTCCGTGACACTTGTCATCACAATGCTCCATGCCTTTGTCAGAAAAATGCTCCATGACCCTTGTCATTACTATGTGCGACACGCTTTTCATCCCAACGGTCCACAAATTTGTCATCACAATGCTCCATAAAACTTGTAATCACAATGCTCCATTCCCTTCTCATCACAATGCTCCATTACCCCTGTCATAACAATGCTCCATTACCACTGCCATCACAATGTTCCACGGCCTTGTCTTCACAAGGCTCCATGACACTTGTCATCACAAGGCTCCAAGACTCCTGTAAGCACAATGCTCCATGCCTTTGTCATCACAAAGCACCATGACACATGTCATCAGAATGTTCCATGTCCTTCTCCACACAATGCTCCATGCCCTTGTCATCAAAATGCTCCAAGTCCCCTGTAATCACAATGCTCCATGCCCCTTTTCATCTCAATGCTCCATGAACCCTCTCATCACAATGCATCATGCCAATCATCATAATGCTTCCGGCTATTGTCAGCACAATGAAATCAAAATTCTCCATGACCTCTGTCATCACAATGCTCCATGACCCCTGTCATCACAATGATCTATGCCCTTGTCATCCCAATGCTACATGACCCCTGTATTCACAATGCTCCGTGACGCTTGTCATCACAGTGCGCCATGACACTTGTCATCACAATGCTCCATGCCTTTGTCAGCAAAATGCTACATGACCTTGTCATTATAATGCTCTATGCGCTTGTCTTCACAATACTCCATTACCGTTGTCATCACAATCCTCCATGAACCTTGGGATCACATTGCTTCCTGCCCTTGTCATCACAGTGCTCCATGCTCCTTGAAATCAAAATGATCCATGACCTCTGTCATCACAATTCTCCAAAACCTTGTGATCACAGTGTTCCATAACACTTGTCATAACAATGCTCCATGATGCTTGCCATCACAATACTCCATGCCCTTTTCATCACAATGCTCCATGACCTTTGTCATCACAATTCTCAATACACTTGTCATCACAATGCTCCCTGACACTTGTCATCAGAATGCTCCTTGAACCCTGTCAGGAAAAGACTCCATGCCTTTTTCATCACAATGCCCCATGCAGTTTTCATCACAATGCTCCATGCCATTGTCATCAAAATACTCCAAAAGCTTGTCATCAGAATGCTCCATGACCCTTGTCATCACAATTCTCCATGCACTTGTCAGCACAATGCTCCCTGACCCTTGTCATCACAGTGCTCCAAGCCATTGTCATCACAATGCTCCATTACCTTTGTCATCAGAATCCTCCATGACACTTGGCATCACAATGCTCCATGCCATTGTCATCACAATGGGTCATTACATATGTCATCACAATGCTCCCTGACACCGGTCTTCACAATACTGCATGACCTGGTCATCACAATGCTCCATGCCCTGGTCATCACAATGCGCATATTCCAACTGTGATCGCAATAATTCATGAAACTTATTAGACCAATGCTCCATGCCCTTGTCATCACAATACTCCATGCCCTTGTTATCACAATGCTTCATGACCTTTGTCATCACAATTGTCAATGACCTCGTCATCAACAGTCTCTGTGACCATTTTAACCACAATGCTCCATGAACTTTTCATCACAATGCTCTTTGACCCTTGTCATCACAATGCTCTATGCCTTTCTCAGCACAATGCTCCATGACCCTTGTCATCACAATGCTCCATGCGCTTGTCAGCACAATGCTCCATGACACATGTCATCCCAATGCACCATGCGCTTTTCATCACAGTGCTCCCCAATCTTGACATCACAATGCTCCATGAAACTTGTCATCACAATGCTCCATGGACTTCTCACCAAAATGCTCTCTCACCACTGATATCACAATGTTACATCACAATTCGTCACAATATTCCCTCACCCCTGTCATTAAAATGTGCCATGACTCCTCTCATCACAGTGCTACATGCACTTATCATCACAATGTTCGGTGACCCCTGGCATCACAATGTTCCATAACCACTGTCATCAAAATGTTCCATGACACTTTTCATCAAATTGCTCCATGACCCTGTCATCACAATGCTCCCTACACTTCTCATCACAATGCACAACGCACTTGTCATCAAAATGCTCCATATCATTGTCATCACGATGCTCCATTAAGGTTCTCATCACATTGCTTCATGTCCTTGTCATCACAAACCTCCATGACACATATCATCAGAATGCTCCATGGCCTTCTCATCACAAAGCTCCTTGCCCTGCCATCACAATGCTCCATTATCCCTGTCATACCCATGATCCATGACCCCTGCCATCACGATATTCCATGGCCTTTTCATCACAAGGCTCCATGACCCTTCTCATCACAATGCTCCAAGAACCCTGTAACCACAATGATCCATGCCCATTTTCATCTCAATGATTCATGAACCCTGTCATCACAATGCACCATGACCATCATTATAATGCTTTATGCTATTGCCATCACAATGAAATCAAAATGCTCCATGACCTCTGTCATAACAATGCTCCAAACGCTTGTTATCACAATATTCCAAAGCGCTTGTCATCACAATGCTCCATGATGCTCGTCATCACAGTTATCCATGGACTTCTCATCACAATGCTCCATGACATTTGTCATCACGATGCTCAATACACTTGTCATCAAAATGCTCCCTGACACTTGTTGTCTGTATGCTCCTTGAACCCTGTCATGACAAGGCTCCATGCTTTTTCATCACAATGCTCCAAGACCACTGTAATCACAATGCTCCATCCCCTTGTCATCACAAAGCTAAAGGACGCATGTCTTCAGAATGCTCTTGGCCTTCTCCTCACAATGCTCCATGCACATGTCATCACAATGTTCCAAGACGCCTGTAATCACAATGGTCCATGTCCATTTTCATCAGTATGCTCCATGAGATTTGTCATCACAAGGCTCCATGTTTTTCTCATCTCAATGCTCCAGGACATTGTCATCACAATGCTTCACGACCTTGTCCTGAAAATTCTCAATGGCCCTTGTCATCATAATGGTCCAAGCCCTAGTCATCACAGTGCTCCATTATATTTGTCAACACAATCCTCCTTTACATTTGGCATCACAAGGCTCCCTGCTATTGTCATCGCAATGGACCATGACATATGTCATCACAATGCTCCCTGACAACTGTCTTCACAATACTCCATGACCTTCTCATCACAATGATCCATGTCCTTGTCATCACAATGCACCATGTCCACTGTCGTCACAATAATCTATGAAAGTTGTCAGACGAATGCTGCATGTCCCTGTCATCACAATGCTCCATGCGCTTGTCATCACAATGCACCATGACCCCTGTCATCACAATGCTCCGTGACTCCAGTCATCACAATGCTTCATAACATTTGTCATCACAATGCTCCATGCCCACGTCATCACAAGGCTCTGTGTCGTTTGTAACCACAATGCTCCATGAACATTTCATCACAATGCTCCGTGACCCTTGTCATCACAATGCTCCATGCCTTTGTCAAAAAAATGCTCCATGACCCTTTTCATCACAATTTGCCACGCACTTTTCATCACAACGGTCCACAATTTTCTCATTGCAATGTTCCATATAACTTGTAATCACAAGGCTCCATGCCCTTCTCATCACAATGCTCCATTACCCCTGTCATAACAGTGCTCCATGACCCCATCCATCACGATGTTCCATGGCCTTGTCATCACAAGGCTCCATGACACTTGTCATCACAATGCTCCAAGACCCCTATAATAACAATGCTCCATGCCCTTGTCATCACAAAGCACCATGACACATGTCATCAGAATGTTCTGTGGACTTCTCATTAAATGCTCCATGCCCCTGTCATCACAGTGCTCCAAGACCCCTGTAATCACAATGCTTCATGCCCCTATTCATCACCATGCTCCATGAACCCTGTCATCTCAATGCATCATGCCCATCATCATATTGCTTCCGGCTATTGTCAGCACAATGAAATCAAAATTCTCCTTGACTTCTGTCATCAAAAAGCTCCATGACCCCTGTCATCACAATACTCCATGAACATTTTCAGCCCACTGCTCCATGACACTTGTCATCACAATGATCTATGCCCTTGTCATCCCAATGCTCTATGACCCCTGAATTCACAATGCTCCGTGACGCTTGTCATCACAGTGCTCCATGACACCTGTCATCACAATGCTCCATGACTTTGTCAGCAAAATGCTACATGACCTTGTCATTACAATGCTCTATGTGCTTGTCATCAAAATACTCCATTTCCATTGTCATCACAATCCTCCATGAACCTTGGGATCACATTGCTTCATGCCTTTGTCATCACAATGCTCCATGCTCCTTGAAATCAAAATGATCCATGACCTCTGTCATCACAATGCTCCAAACCATTGTGATCCCAAAGTTCCATAACACTTGTCATCACAATGCTCCATGATGACTGTCATCACAAAATTCCATGCCCTTTTCATCACAATGCTCCATGACCTTTGTCATCACAATGCTCAGTTCACTTGTCATCAAAATGCTCCCTGACACTGGTCATCAGAATGCTCCTTCAACCCTGTCATGAAAAGGCTCCATGCCTTTTTCATCACAATGCCCCATTCCATTTTCATCACAATGTTCTGTGACCATTGTCATCAAAATGCTCCATGCCTTTGTTTGAAAAATGTTCCATGACCCTTGTCATCACAATGTGCGATTCGCTTTTCATCACAACGGTCGAGAAACTTGTCATTGCAATGCTCCATAAACCTTGTAATCACAATGCTCCATACACTTCTCATCAAAATGCTCTCTCACCAGAGATATCACAGTGTTTCATCACTAGTCGTCACAATACTCCCTCACCCCTGTAATCACAATGTCCCATGACACCTGTCATCACAATGCTACATCCCCTTATCATCACAAAGTTCCTTGACCCCTGACATCACAATGTTCTATAACTCCTGTCATCAAAATGTTCCAATACACTTTTCATCAATGTGCTGCATGACCCTGGCATCAAAATACTCCCTGCCATTCTCATCACAATGCACCATGCACTTGTCATCAATATGCTCCATGACCTTTGTCATCACAAAGCTCCATGACCCCCGGCATCACAATGCTCGATGTCATTGTCATCACAATGCTCCATGAACCCTCTCATCATATTTCTCCATGCCCTTGTCATCACAAAGCTCCATGACACTTGTAATCACAATGCTCGATGCCCTTCTCATCACAATGCCCCATGCCCTTGTCATTACAATCCTCCATGACCCATGTATCACAGTGTTCCATGCCCTAATCATCACAATGCTCTATGCCCACTCTCATCACAATAATCCATGAATCATTTCAGATCAATGCTCCATGCCCTTCTCATCACAATTCTCCTTTACCTCTGTCATAACTATGCTCCATGACAGCTGCCATCACAATGTTCCACGGCCTTGTCATCACAAGGCTCCATGACACTTGTCATCACAATGCTCCACGACCCATCTAATCAAAATGCTCCATGCCCTTGTCATCAAAAAGCTACATGACGCATGTCATCAGAATGTTCCATGGCCCTGTCATCAAAATTCTCCATGCCCTTGTCATCACAATGCTCCAAGACGCTTGTAATCAAAATGCTCCATGTGTCTTTTCATCTCAATGCTGCATGAAACCTGTCATCAAAATGGACCATGCCCATCATCATAATGCTTAAGGCTATTGTCATCACAATGAAATCGAAATGCTCCATGACCTCTGTCATCACAATGCTCCAAACCCTGGTGATCACAATGTTCCATAACACTTATCATCACAAAACCCCTTGACGCTCATCATCACAATTATCCATGGTCTTCTCATCACAATGCTCCATGACCATTGTCATCACAATGCTTAATACACTTGTTATCACAATGCTCCCTGACACTTGTCATCAGTATGCTCCATTAACCCTGTCATGACACGTCTCCATGCCTTTTTCATCACAATGATCCATGGCATTTTAATCACAATGCTCCAAGACACCTGTAATCACAATGCTCCATGCCCTTGTCATCATAAAGCTCAATGATGCATGTCATCAGAATGCTCCATGGCCTTCTCATCACAATGCTCCATGCCCTTGTCATCACAATGCTCCAAGACCCCTGTAATTACAATGCTCCATGTC
The DNA here is from genome assembly GCF_964341445.2 of Mesoplodon mirus. Taxonomy (NCBI): domain Eukaryota; kingdom Metazoa; phylum Chordata; class Mammalia; order Artiodactyla; family Ziphiidae; genus Mesoplodon; species Mesoplodon mirus. The sequence continues at coordinate 237,699 of NW_028295746.1, read as the reverse complement.
CCTTTTCATCAGAATGCTCCATGAGACTTGTCATCACAAGTTTCCATTGTCTTCTCATAAAAGTGCTCCAGGAACTTGTCATCAAAATGCTCCATGATCCCTGTCATCACAATACTCCATGAATATTTTCAGCCCAATGCTCCATGACCTACTCATCAAAATGCTCCATGACCCCTGTCATCAAAATACTCCATGAACATTTTCAGCCCAATGCTCCATGACCCTTGTCATCACAATGATCCATGCCCTTGTCATCCCAATGCTCCATGAACCCTGTATTCACAATGCTCCGTGACGCTTGTCATCACAGTGCGCCATGACACCTGTCATCACAATGCTCCATGCCTTTGTCAGCAAAATACTACCTGACCTTGTCATTGCAATGCTCTATGCGCTTGTCTTCACAATTCTCCATTCCCATTGTCATCACAGTCCTCCATGAACCTTGGGATCACATTGCTTCATGCCCTTGTCATCACAATGCTCCATGCTCCTTGAAATCTAAATGATCCATGACCTCTATCATCACAATGCTCCAAGCCCTTGTGATCACAATGTTCCATAGCACTTGTCATCACAACGCTCTAAGATGCCTGTCATCACATTACTCCATGCCTATTTCATCACAATGCTCCATGACCTTTGTCATCACAATTCTCAATACACTTGTCATCACAATGCTCCCTGACACTTGTCATCAGAATGCTCCTTGAACTCTTTCACGAAAATGCTCCATGCCTTTATCATCACAATGTCCATGCCGTTTTCATCACAATGATCCATGCCATTGTCATCAAAACACTCCACAAGCTTGTCATCAGAATGCTCCATGACGCTTGTCATCACAATTCTCCATGCACTTGTCAGCACAACGGTCCCTGACCCTTGTCATCACAATGCTCCAAGCCATTGTCATCACAATGCGCCATTTCCATTGTCATCAGAATCCTCCATGACACTTGGTATCACAATGATCCATGCCATTGTCATCACAATGGGCCATTACATATGTCATCACTATGCTCCCTGACACCTGTCTTCACAATACTTCATGACCTGGTCATCACAATGCTCCATGCCCTTGTCATCACAATGCGCCATTCCAACTGTCATCGCAATAATCCATGAAACTTATTAGACCAACGTTCCCTGCCCTTGTCATCACAATGCTCCATGCCCTTGTTATCACAATGCTCCATGACCCCTGTCATCACAATGCTCCATGAATCGATTCATCACAATGCTTCATGACCTTTGTCATCACAATGGTCCATGCCCTCGTCATCCACAGTCTCTGTGACATATTTAACCACAATGCTCCATGAAATTTTCATCACAGTGCGCTTTGACCCTTGTCATCACAATGCTCTATGCCTTCCTCAGCACAATGCTCCATGACCCTTGTCATCACAATGCTCCATGCGCTTGTCAGCACAATGCACCATGACCCGTGTCATCACAATGCACCCTGCACTTGTCATCACAGTGCTCCACAATCTTGTCACCACAATGCTCCATAAAACTTGTCATCACAATTCTCCATGCACTTCTCATCAAAATGCTCTCTCACCACAGATATCACAATGTTACATCACTATTCATCACAATACTCCCTCACCACTGTCATCACAATGTTCCATGACTCCTGTCTTTGCAATGCTACATGCACTTATCATCACAAAGTTCGATGACCACTGACATCACAATGTTCCATAACCCCTGTCATCAAAATATTCCATGACGCTTTTCATCAAATTGCTCTATGACCCTGTCATCACACTGCTCCCTGCCCTTCTCATCACATTGCACCACCCCTTGTCATCAAATTGCTCCATGACCTTTGTCATCACAAAGCTCCATGACCCTTGGCATCCCAATGCTCCATGCCATTGTCATCACAATGCTCCATGAACCCTCTAATCAAAATGCTCCATGCCCCTTTGCATCTCAATGCTTCATGAACCCTGTCATCAAAATGCACCATGCCCATCATCATAATGCTTCAGGCTCTTGTCATCACTATGAAATAAAAATATTCGATCATCTGTCTCATCACAATGCTCCAAATCCTTGTGATCACAATGTTCTATAACACTTATCATCACAACGCCCCATGACGCTCATCATCACAATTATCCATGCTCTTCTCATCACAGTGCTACATGACATTTGTCATCACAATGCTCTATAAACTTGTCATCACAATGCTCCCTGACACTTGTCATCAGTATGCTCCTGGAACCCTGTCATGACAAGGCTCCATACCATTTTCATAACAATGATCCATGCCAATTTCATCACAATGCTCCAAGACAACAGTAATCACAGTGTTCCATGCCCTTGTCATCACAATGCTCCAAGACCCCTGTAATCACAATACTCCATGCCCCTTTTCATCAGAATGCTCCATGAGACTTGTTATTACAAGGCTCCATGGTCTCCTCATCACAATGCTCCAGGAACTTTTCATCACAGTGCTCCATTCCCTTGTCATCACAATGCTCCATGACCCCTGTCCTCACAATACTTCATGAACATTTTCAGTCCAATTCTCCAGGAACTTCTCGTCACAATGCTTCATGATCCCTATCATCACAATGCTCCATGACCACTGTCATCACAACGCTCCATGACCCCTGACAACACAGTGATCCGGCACTCTTGTCATCACAATGCACCATTCCCTAGTCATCACAATGCTCAATGAACATTTTCAACCCAATGCTCCATGACACTTGTCATCACAATGATCCATGGCCTTGCCATCCCTATGCTCCATGACCCCTGTAATCACAATGATCCGTGACGATTCTCATCACAGTGCTCCATGACCCTTATCATCACAATGCTCCATGCCTGTGTCAGCAAAATGCTACATGACCTTGTCATCACAATGCTCCATTTGCTTGTCATCACAATACTCCATTACCATTGTCATCACAATCCTCCATGAACCTTGGGATCACATTGCTTCATGCCCTTGTCATCCCAATGCTCCATGCTCCTTGAAAACAATATTATCCATGACTTCTATCATCACAATGCTCCAAACCCTTGTGATCACAATGTTCCATATCACTTGTCATCACAACGCTCCATGATGCCTGTCATCACAGTACTCCATGCCCTTTTCGTCAAAATGCTCCATGATCTTTTTCATCACCATTCTCAATACACTTGTCATCACAATGTTCCCTGACACTTGTCGTCAGTATGCTCCTTGAAACCTGTCATGAAATGGCTTCATGCCTTTTTTATCACAATGCTCCATGCCCTTTTCATCACAATGCTCCATGCCATTGTAATCACAATACTCCACAAGCTTGTCATCAGAATGCTCCATGACACTTGTAATCACAATGCTCCATGGCCACTGTCATCACAATTCTCCATACCCCTTGTCATTACTGTGCTCCATGACGCTCGTCATCACAATTATCCATGGCCTTCTCATCACAATGCTCCACGCCCTTGTCATCAAAATGCTCCATGACCCTTGTCATCACAATGATCCATGGCCACTCTCATCACAATGCTCCATTCCCCTTGTCATTACAGTGCTCCATGACGCTCGTCATCATAATTATCCATGGTCTTCTCATCACAAAGCTCCACGGTCTTGCCATCACAGTGCTCCATGCCCTGGTCATCACAATGCTCCATGTCCCCTGTCATCACAATTCTCCTCGTTCTTGGCATCACTGTGCACCATGACACTTCTCATCACCGTGTTACATGATTTGTCATCACAATTCTCTATGCAGTTGTCATCGCAATGCTCCATCACCCCTGTCATAGGAAGCTCCATGTGCTTCTCATCACAATGCTTCATGAACTTGTCATCAAAATTCTCAATGGCCCTTGTCATCACAATGCTCCATGCCCTTGTCATCACAATGCTCCATGTCCCTTGTCATCACAATTCTCCAAGCCCTTGTCATCAAAATGCTCCATTACATTTGTCATCACAATCCTCCATGACACTTGGCATCACAATGTTCCATTCCATTGTCATCGCAATGGACCATGACATATGTCATCACAATGCTCCCTGAGACCTGTCTTCAAAATACTCCATGACCTTCTCATCACAATGCTCCATGCCTTGGTCATCACATTGCACCATGCCCACTGTCATCACAATAATCCATGAAACATGTCAGGCCAATTCTCCATGCCCCTGTCATCACAATGCTCATTGCCTTTTCATCACAAAGCTCTATGACCCCTGTCATCACAATGCTCCGTAACTCCAGTCATCACAATGCTTCATGACCTTTGTCATCACAATGGTCCATGCCCTCGTCATCACAAGGCTCTGTGTCCTTTGTCACCAAAATGCTCCAAGAAATTTTCATCACAATGCTCGGTGACCCTTGTCATCACATTGCTCTATTCCTTTGTCAGCACAGTGCTCCATGACCCATGTCATCACAATGCACCATGTGCTTGTCATCACAGTGCTCCACAATCTTGTCATCACAATGCTCCATAAAACCTGTCCTCACAATGCTCCATGCACTTCTTATCAAAATGCTCTCTCACGAATGATATCAAAATGTTCCCTCACTAGTCATCAAAATACACCCACTCCCCTGTCATCACAATGGTCCACAACACCGTCATGAAAATGTTCCATGACTCCTGACATCACAATATTCCATAAGCCGTCATCAAAATGTTCCATGACAGGGCCTCCCTGGTGGCGCAGTGGTTGAGAGTCCACCTGCCGATGCAGGGGATACGGGTTCGTGCCCCGGTCTGGGAGGATCCCATATGCCGCGGAGCGGCTGGGCCCGTGAGCCATGGCCGCTGGGCCTGCGTGTCCGGAGCCTGTGCTCCGCAACGGGAGGGACCACAACAGTGAGAGGCCCGCATACAGCAAAAAAAAGAAAAAAAAAATGTTCCATGACACTTTTCATCACATTGCTCCATGACCCTTTCATCACAATGCTCCCTGCCCATCACAAGAGAATGCACCACACCCTTGTCATCAAAAGGCTCCATGACCTTTGTCATCACAAAACTCCATGACCCTTGGCATCACAATGCTCCATGCCATTGTCATCACAGTGCTCCAAAAACCTCTCATCACAATGTTCCAAGCCTTTGTCATCACAGGATCCATGATGCTTTTCATCACAATGCTCGATGCTATTCTTCTCACAATGCTCCATGCGCTTCTGATTACAATCCTCCATGAACCATGTATCACAGTGTTCCGTGCCATTGTTATCACAATGCTCCTTGCCCCCTCTCATCACAATAATCCATGAAACATTTCAGACCAATGTTCCATGCCCTTTTCATCACAATGATCCAAGACTCCTGTAATCATAATGCTCCATGCCCCTTTTCATCTCAATGCTCCATGAACGCTGTCTTCACAATGCACCAAATGCGCATCATCATAATGCTTCATGCTATTGTCATCACTATGAAATCAAAATGCTCTATGACCTCTGTCATCACAATGCTCCAAATCCTTGTGATCACAATATTCCATAACACCTATCATCACAACGCCCCATAACGCTCGTCATCACAAGTATCCATGGTCTTCTAATCACAATGCTCCATGACATTTGTCATCACAGTGCTCAATACCCTTGTCATCACAATGGTCCCTGACACTTGTCACCAGTATGCTCCTTGAACCCTGTCATGACAAGCTTCCATGCCTTTTTCATCACAATGTTACATGCCCTTTCCCTCACAGTGCTCCAAGACCCATGTAATCACAATGCTCCATGCCCTTGTCATCACAAAGCTCCATGATGCATGTCATCAGAACGCTCCATGACATTCTCATCCCATTGTTCACTGCCCTTGTCATCATAATGCTCCAAGAGCCCTGTAATCACAATGTTCCATGCCCTTGTCTTCACAAAGCTCCATGATGCATGTCATCAGAACGCTCCATGTCATTCTCATCCCAATGTTCAATGCCCTTGTCATCACAATGCTCCAAGACCCCTGTAATCACAATGCTCCATGACCCTTTTCATCAGAATGCTCCATGAGACTTGTCATCACATGGCTCCATGGTCTTCTCATCACAATGCTCCAGTACCTTGTCATCACAATGCTCCTTGACCCCTGTCATCACAATACTCCATGAACATTTTCAGCCCAATGCTCCATGACGTTCTCATCACAATGCTCCATGACCTCTGTCATAACAATGCTCCATGACCACTGTCATCACAACGCTCCATGAACCCTGACAACACAATGATCCGGGAATCTTGTCATCAAAATGCTCCATGCCGTTGTCATCCCAATGCTCCATGAACCCTCTAATCACAATGCTCCATGACGCTTGTCATCACAGTGCTCCATGAACCTTGTCATCACAATGCCTTTGACAGCAAAATGATACATAATCTTGTCATCACAATGCTCCATGCGCTTGTCATCACAATCCTCCATGACCCTTGGGATCATATTGCTTTATGCCCTTGTCATCTCTATCTTGCCTTTCTGGTTTTTACAGATTTTCGGATGTCCTTTTTGACCGGTGGGAAGTGACAATTCTTTGTAGTGTGGATTTGCATTGCACACTTGCTTGATTGGCCAAAAAGGGCCTATGCCTTTTCTCCTGAATATATTCAGGAGAAAATTCATATGCTGTTTTTTGCCATGTGCATCATTCTCGAATTTGTAATGCCTTTCCTGTGCTTTAAAGGCGATTCCAATTTACCTCTTGATATATGTTTTGTGCAATTCCGCCTCATTTTCAAGTCAGCTTTGTTGCCTTCCCTCAACAGATTTTTGGAAGAGAGTAGTCCTTTATAACTCTGCAGGTTTTTTATTTGCTTTGCCCCTGAGCTTCTATTTTCAAATCCCATTTTTGGGAGCTGATCTCAAATCCACAATTTTGCTTCAGGAACTATACTGGTTCCAGGGGTGGCTATACTGGTTCCCTGTGGGTGGCTGAGGCTTTGGTTAATTCTTCTTCCTGACGGGAGATAAGAGTGACATGTGTCCGTCCAAAGGCCTACATCTACTCTCTGATTGGTTCTCCCTCTTCCCTTTCATCCTCTGCACGATTAGCAAACTGTGCGGAACCAGGAGGTTATAGGGGATGACTCTCCTAAGTTGGGAGATTGATAGTAAAGTTGTTGGAATGCCAAACTGTAGCACAAGGAGAGGAAAAAGTAGGAGACTTTCAGAAACCTTTCGCCATCACAGGGTGTCCATTCTCTAGGTTTCCCATACATGTTATAACTGTAGTGATATTCCCTTCTACCTGGAAATTTGGGACCCATGGAATGGTGGCATGCATTACTACTTTAAAGGGTCTGCATTTTCTCTCCCAATCTCACCAGTCCTCTCAGTCCCAAGTGCCCAGCCTTATGTCTCATCCAGCTATCTTTGCAGATAGGGTCATTCTAGGTTTCATCAGAACACCTGAAGGAATTGTGTAACAATTTCGCTGTTTTTTGTTTTGTTTTTGAAATTCATTTTTATAATGGGGTTGAGCTGATTTTCACTGACGTGTTTATGCCGGTCTAGACACACTTGATTCCCTTACAGAGGCATATCAGTACATAGGTTTTAAGATTCTTACTAATCAGATATATTCCTCTGTGGGGAATAGGGGTTTTGAGTCCCGTTCACTGAGGAAGGTGTAGGTCTTGTCTATTCTGTATTTTGTTTATGGAATGGTACCTGTGCTTATATCAAACTCTGGTTTTATGCATCACCCCACCTCTCCTTTCCCCTTAAGGAGGCATAAGAGTGTTTTCTAAATGTGAGACGCTGCTCTCTTTCCTAATTCATTTCATGTGTTGTGATGTTGACATTCCCTCTCTAAGTGATATCTTATGATAAGATTCTTTTTCTGTGTGACTAATTTCCCTTAGAATCATCATACCTAAATCCTCTCATTATGCTGCTACTGGCCTTATGACATTGATTTCACGTCTGAGTGATATTCCGTTGTACAAAATTACCAGAAGTTCTCTATGCATTTCTCTTTTTCCTGGGATACTTTAGGTGTACCGAAGTTGAGGTTCTTGTATGCAGAGCAGCCCTAAACTTTGGGGTGCCTGTGTCTTGTTGATATTTAGTCTTCCCAAGTTATATGTCCATGAGTTGAAGTCCCCTTTGCTCGGGGGCTTTGTATTTTAGATGTTTTAGGAAACAGCATACACTTCTTCAGAGTAGCTCTTGGATATTTATACCCCACCCATCAGCGTGACTAGTCTCCCTGTTTTCCATGGCCTCTCCTGCATTTTTGATTTGTACACATTTTTTGGATGGTCTTTCAGAGCAGTGGAAATTGAGACTTGTTTATTGTGCGGATTTGCATTTCCCTCTTGCTTGGTTGGCCAAAAACTCTGTATGTGTTTTTTTCCTGAAGATATTCACGAAAAAAATGCATACACCCTTTTGCCCAACTGCATCATTTTAGAAATTCTGCTGCTTTTCATATGCTTTAAATGTGAGTACAATCTACCTTTTGAAATCTGTCTCCTGCAATTCTGCCTCTCATTCAGAACCTCTTCGTTGCCTTACCTGAATATATTTTTGGACGCTGGTTATCATTTATATCTTTGCAGGTCTTTGAATTGTCTGCTCCTGAGCTCCATTTTGATACTCGCTTTTTTTGTGAGCTGGCCGCCAAACCATTGGATTGATTCCGGCCCTATTCTGGTTCTGGGGAGGCAGGCTGAGCCTTTGGTTAATTCTTCTTCCTAAAGGGATATTAGAGTGACATGTGCCTGTCAAAACTCCTACAGCTAATCTCTCACTGGTTCCACCTATCCCATTTATCCTCTTCAAAAATTGCAAACTGTGTGAAACAGGAGGTTAAAGGTGCTGATTCTCCAAGTGGGGAGATTGTCAGTAATGTGGCTGGAATGGTGAACCCCAGCACCAGGAGATCAAAAATGAGGTGCATTTTAGACACCTTTCCTGAGCACACGGTGTACATTCATCTCGGTTTCGCAGGCATGTTTTCGCTGTCAGAAGATTCCCTTGAACCTGCCGATTTGGGACCCATGGAATGGGTACCAGGCAGTATTACTTTAAAAGGTCTGCATTTCCTCACCCAGCCTCTCTAACATCTCTTAGCGTGCATAGCTTCCAGCCTTATATATCATCCTGCTGTGGGTCTACATGTGTTCAATCCATGTTACATCGTAGCCCTTCAACAAAAGTTGTAAGAATTTTTGTCTGTCTCACCGTTTTTATAAATATTTTTAAATTTATTTTTATATTTGTTACAGCTAATTTTCAAAGCTCTGTTTTTTGCTGCTGTACATCCACTTGATTCATGTACTGTGAGACAACAATAAATTATTTTTCAGATGCTTACGAGTCATATGTATTATTGTCCAGTGACTTGAGTTGGCTGAGTGCTGTTCTTTGAGGTACCGTGTAGGCCTTGCCAGTTATTCAATTTGGTACTTGGAATGGTATATTTGCTAATTTCAACCTCCTGGATAATATCTCACCATTCCCCACCTTTCCCACTTAGCAGCCTTATGTCTATTTTCTACATATTTGACTATGTTTCTGTTTTGTAGTTTATTTCATGTGTAGCCATGTTTGATTCCACCTTTAAGTGACATCTTATGATATGTGTCTTTTTCTTTCTGACATATGTCACTTAGAATGATCGTATGTAACTCCTCCCGAGTTGTTCCAACTGGCCTTATTTCATTGATTTCGGGATGAGTAATATTCCACTCTACATAAGTACCCCATCTCTTTTATCCATTTTATCCTTCCAGGGATATTAACGTTATATCCAAGTGGAGGCCCTTTTTAACAGAGAGGTGGTAAACGTTGGGGTGCCTGTTTTCTGTCCATTTTTGTTTTTCCCAAGGTATACGCCCATGAGTGCAAGTGCACTATGCTCTGTAGCTCATCTTTTAGATGTCTTAGCAAACACAATACACTTCTCCAGAGTGGCCATTGGCAAATTACATTTCCACTATCAGCCTCACAGGGCTCCCTTTTCTCCTCACCCTGTCCTGCATTTCTGGTGTTTACACTTTATGTGGATGGCCCTTCTGACTGATGTGAAGTGATACATTTTGTAGTATTGATTTCCAGTGCCCACCTGTTTGGTTGGATAAAAAGTGTGTATGGCCTTTACTTGAATATATTCAGAAAATATTCATACGCCCTTTTGGGCCAACTGCATCATTGGCGTTGTTCAGCCCCTTTTCTTGTGCTTTAATGGGGAGTCCTTTCTACCTCTTCAAATCTGTTTCTTGCCACTCTCCCTTGCTTACAACTCCTTTTCTGTGACTTACCTCAAGACATTTTTCGACGATAGATATTTTCAACTCTGCAGTTTCATGAATTTTAGTGCCCCTGAGTTCTATTTTTCAACTTGTGTTTTTGGAAACGGGACACAAAACAGCGGGATTTCCTCTAGACCTATTCTGTTTCCATGGGCAAATCTAGCCTTTGATGAATTTGTCTTCCAGATTGAAAATTAAAGTGGCATGTGCCTGTCCGAAAACCTAAGACTTGTCTCTAAATTTTTCTCATCCTTCCGCTTCATCCTCTGGACAAATTCCAAACTGTGTGCAACAGGATGTTGACGGTGCTGATATCCCCAAGTGAGGAGATTGTTAGGAAAGATGCTGGAGGGGTGAACCCGAGCACCAGACGATGAGTAGATGAGGTGCCTTTTCCAAACTCTTTCCGATCAAACGGTGTACCATCCTCTAGGTGTGACAGGCATGTTTTAGCTGTAGGAAAGGTCCCGTGCATGGAAGGAGAACACCAGGGATTTTTCCAAATCAGTGCCTCCCCGTACCCCAAACTGGGGAATTTTTAAGCTACAGCTACACATATGTCCATTAAAGGCCTTGGGAAATAGGCAGAGCCCAAACTTTAGATGATTGAAATCTTCAGGGTCAGAAGCGTTCACCATCGGCCTTGCTTAGGTTACATTTTATCTGTCATTGATAGATGATGTCAATAAAAATATCGATTCTTTTTCAGATTATTTCCCCTTATAGGTTATTGCAAAATATTCAGTGTAGTTCCCTGTGCTATACAGTAGTTCCTTGTTGATGATCTATTTTATACATAGCAGTGTGTATGTGTTAATCCCAAACTGTTAATTTATCCCTTCTCCTACATTTCCCCTTTGGTAATAATCAATTATAAGATTTTATACTTCTCAGAAATGGGGGAGCTGAAAGAGAGGTATCATTTTCAATGGAAAAGCATTCAAAACAAGATTGAAGCTTCAGCCAAGAGTATTCGATGTACGTTCATGGAAATAAATCACATCATTTCTCTAATGTTGACCTGACAAATAAGACAGACGTCTTCACTGAACTTGCTTATAGTAAAGTGATGGAAATATCAAATGTAAGTCTTAGAAACATCTTATTTTACCCGAGCATTATACACTGCTCTGTGTTAACTACAGTTTGGCTCACACATCTGTTCATTGAAGTTACAATGTTCTCAATTTCTGTTACTGATCCTCCAGAGTAGGACCCCAACAGGAGTCCCCGTCCCAGTGCCATTGGAGCCAAGAGATCAAGACTGAGTTTGCTTCAGAAGCAAAGGAAACATTATTTTGAAAACAGAATGGAGAGGTGAGAGCGTGCAGTCCCCCACGGGCTGTGGGCTAGGCTGCTGTGTATGGATCCCAGCAGCGTCAGTGGGAGTTAGGGGATGGAGTTCTCGAGGGCTGCGTTGGCTGCAGCTCAGGCTCTATGCCGTGGAGACTGCATGTGACCCCGCCAGCTGAGGTGTCGACCCAGCTGTTCTGCACTAGGAAATCGGGTCTGAAGTGCCGGGTGTGGGACCTCTGCATGTGGAACCCTAGGAGCACGTGAAAATAGACAAAGCACAAAGGAAAAGCAGGTTAGACTTTATTTTATTGCCCAGATTCTCTTTTTATCTCCCAGGAATTTTTAATGAACGTTGCCGGAGATGAACACCTCCTCTGCTTTTTGTTCCGTTCCTCATTCTTGGGGTGTTGAGGGTGCAGACCCCTCTTTTGTAACTGCTTCATGCTGTGGTGGGAGCCCTGATACCTGAGGGGAGGGGCAAAACGTCTCCCCACCAGCCTCCAGGTGAGGTTGATTGTCCCAAGGCCTCCTGCCTCACTTCTCATACGCATGAGCACCAGCATTGGAAGTGTTATAGATTCTAATGACCTTTAAGGGTCCAGGAAAGAGATGTGCAGAGATGCTGAGGTGGCATGTTTCACCCCACCCCACATTTGTTTGGCGACCTTAGGCTGACGGTTTTTGCCAGCCTAAATGCTCTGAGCAGTAGTCTGTGCTTTCTTTAATTAGGTCCCTGAATTAATGTACAAACAGCACCATGTGTCAGAACCCTTCACACGCAACTCCCAGACAGTCCAGGGTCAGTGGTGATCCAGGACCATGACGTCCACTGAGTCAACGGCCTTTAGAAGTAGCCAGCAGTCCTGCCGGTAATATTGGCCACCATCACCATGGTGTCTGTAGTGTTTTCTATGGTGAAAGTGTGATATACGTTTCCCCCGCCAAGCTTATTAGCTCCCCTCTGGGTGCAGTAAGTTCTGCAAGCTGTAGTCTGCTCTTTCGGGGCACAGTCTTGTTGTTTTCTGAGAGAAACTCCAGGTCAAGTGATGGTCACACGAGTCATCTTGGGGGCCCGTTGCCCCCATTTGTCTCTCTGGAGGTTGGAGTTGGAGGGCCTCCTCACTCGAGGTCAGTGTGTCCACAGAGCGACCCCTGCAACTTCAGGGCATGATGGGTGGTTAGGATCACGACACGGGTTCCTTTTCCCTTAGAAGGGAGCTGGCATTGTGGGCTGCTGATTTCTTGCTTTTTAGATACCCCAGTGTCCTGGCCTGATGAGTCAGTTGGCAAAGCCCTTGGTGACCATAGTTTATCATACCTGAAGGTCATTCTTGTGTTGCTCCATTTCAAGTGGTCCCAGTTTTTGCACTAAGGCTCCAAGGGCAATTAACCATTGACCGGGTATGTAAAGGTCAAAGGGTTTAGCTAAATTAGCGAGTTCCTGGGCAAGGGTCTGAATTGACTGCTCTTTCCATTCTTGAAAGGCTGCTTCTGGATTCTATACAAAAGGATCATCATCATTTCGTGTCAGTGTTTCATGTAGAGGCCCAGCTATTAGACTGTAGTTAGGGATCCAGATGCAGAAAACCTTGTCCTCCCCAGGAACCCCTAAGCTGTCTTCTAGTTTTAGAAGAGGTAAGGCTGCAAATGGCTTCTTCCCTATCCTGGGATGCGTTTCTCTGAATATCTGTGAGAATGAAGCCCAGGCATGTCACCTGAGCCTTGTATATTTGAGCCTTTTTCTTGGACACCTTCTATCCTTTCTTGGCTAGGTAGTTCCGAGGCGTCTTTAGTAGGCCTGGCGATCAGAATGTCATCTGCATATTGAAGGAGCGTTCCCTTTTACAGAGGTAGAACGTTTAGGTCTTTAGAGGTCATTTCCCCAATGATGGTGTGGGGATTTTTGTACGGTTGGGGCAGGACGGCCCAGCATTATTGGTTTTGTTGCATGTTGTGTCCTGCCACTCACAAGCCAAAAATTCTTGTGACTCTGAGATGAATGGAATACAGAAGAAGACATCATTGAAGTGTAATACAGAATGCCATGGCTTGGTGGATGGTAGAATGAGCAGCAGGGTGTAGGAAATAGGAGCTACTGGATGTATATCCTCGGTGGCTTCACTGACTCTCCTGATATCTTTACCAGGTCTCCAGCAGCCCATGGGGCTCTCGTGGTCAGGCCAATCCCAGGATATGGAGCTCACCTGGGCTGCACCACCCATCCCCACAGCCCACGGGGCTCTCGTGTTCAAGTCCCTCCCTGGGAATGGAGCTCCCCTGTGCAGCTACCCAGCAGCCCATGGGGCTCTCATAGTCAGGCCCTTCCCAGGATACAGAGCTCCCCTGTGCAGGTACCCAAGCAAGGCTGGACACACAGGAACTGTGCACATAGCCCACCTTGCAGAGAACCCCCAGCTCACCTGTCACTCACAGCTGACACAGAACACCTCAGAGCAGGACTTGAACTAACAAACAGCAGCTCTGACAGGTCTGTGACCCTGGCTATCACTCTGTGCAGTCTCTCTCTGCCTGGTCTTCCAGACACTTCCACTGCAGCCAGGGCACCAGGCCTCTGTCTCCACCCACCATCACTCCTCTCCCTGACTCCTGGGTTCCTCTCATTAGGATAGGGTCTTCTTGAAGTTGTTTTCCACTCATGGACCAGATAAAATGATAAGAAAACAAGCCGCAGCTGCAGCCCCTTGTCTAGCCTGACTCTCAAGGGCCCACACCTGTTCCTTGGGCCTGGCCCGTTTAGCAAGGTTCATTTTCTGCTACTGTGAGCCCCTGAGGGGTGAGGATTGGCTGATTTGGGCAGCCTGACACTGCCTGCCTGCCCTCCCCAGGTGTGCCTGGGTTGAGGTCAATATAAACACCTCTCCAGTCAGCAAGAGCCCCTGTAGCTGTGCCTGACGCCATATTCTCTGCCCCGTCATCAGTGTCGGGGATGGTGTGGTGGTAGGGAGGGAGAGGCCTTGGCTTTGTGGGTGGCCCCGTGTGAGTGGAGCTCTGCTGGACTTTCTGCAGGAGTTGCTAGGCTGCCACCTGCTAAAGAAGAGGATGTGTCATCCATACCTGCCTCTTGAATTTCTCACCAGGCAGAGGTGAGGAAGTAAAAAAGCAGTGGGGGCCGTGGCAGGAGGGGTATCTCAGGCAGGGAAATGGAAAGCTTCCAGAAGAGCATCTGGGGCCAGGAGCATCCTGACTGGCCTGCAGGCACCAAGTCGGCCTGCGTGCTGTCGCTTGTGTGGCTCCACAGCCCTTCCTCTAGGCTTGCAAGTGCTTGTACATATTCAGGTGTTTTACCTGGAAAGGGTGGGAAGAGTTCAGCTGCAGCAGGACTGGGGCTCAGCTCACATTTACTCACAGACGCCTCGACACATTCCCCCAGCTTTGCAATGAGGATGCTCCTTGTCGGGGGGAGCACTGCTGACTGCATGGGAGACGATTTCCCACCTCTGACCAACTTAAGAATTTTTTACCACTGGAGCAAGTGCCCTGATAGGATTTTCCTCTGTATAACTGGTGGGTTCTGTATTTTTTTTTTTTCTTTTTTTTCTTTTTGGTTCAAGGTAGATTTTATTTATTCCTCTTTTTTTTTAATTTGCAGATATAAACATGGAAATAATGCATTAATATAAAGACGTCTATGTGAAGGGAAATACTTTTTTTCTCTTTTCTTTTATTAAATGCTATTTATTTTTATTTTTTTAAATTTATTTCTTTTATACAGCAGGTTCTTATTGGATATCTATTTTATACATATAAGTATGCACATGTGAATCCCAGTCTCCCAATTCATCCCACCACCACCCTCGCATGGCGTTTACCCCTTGGTGTCCATATGTTTGTTCTCTACATCTGTGTCTCTATCTCTGCCCTGCAAACCGGTTCATCTGTACAATTTTTCTAGGTTCCACATATATGCATTTATATACAATATTTGTTTTTCTCTTTCTGACTTACTTCACTCCGTATGACAGTCTCTAGATCCATTAAGGTCTCTACAAATGACCCAATTTCATTCCTATGTATGGCTGAGTAACATTCCATTGTATATATGTACCACGTCTTTATCCATTCGTCTGTCTGTGGGCACTTAGGTTGCTTTCATTACCTGGCTATTGTAAATAGTGGTGCAATGAACATTGTGGTGAATGTGTCTTTTTGATTTATGGTTTTCTCTGGGTATATGCCCAGTAGTGGGATTGCTGCATTATATGGTAATTCTATTTTTACTTTTTTAAGGAACCTCCATACTGTTCCCCATAGAGATTGTATCAATTTACATTCCCAACAATAGTGGAAGAAGTTCCGTTGCCTCCATACCCTCTCCAGCATTTGTTGTTTGTAGATTCTCTGTTGATGCCCATTCTAACAGGTGTGACATGACACCTCATTGTAGTTTCCATTTCCATTTCTCTAATAATTAGTGATATTGAGCAGATTTTCATGTGCGTACTGGCCACCTCTATGTCTTCTTGGAAGAAATGTCTATTTATATCTTCTTCCATTTTTGTATTGGGTTGTTTGTTTTATTAATATTGAGCTGCATGAGCTGTTTATATATATTGGAGATTAATCATTTGTCCATTGATTCGTCTGCAAATATTTTCTGCCATTCTGAAGGTTGTCTTTTCGTCTTGTTTGTAGTTTCCTTTGCTTTGCAAAAGCTTTTACGTTCCATTAGGTCCCATCTGTTTAGTTTTCTTTTTTATTTCATTACTATAGGAGGTGGATCAAAAAAGATCTTGCTGTGATTTACGTCAGAGTATCCTTCGTAAGTTTTCCTCTCAGAGTTTTATACTATCCGGTCTTACATTAACGTCTCTAATCCATTTTGAATATATTTTTATGTATGGTGTTGGGGAGTGTTCTAATTTCATTCTTTTACATGTAGCTGTCCATATTTCCCAGCACCAATGATTGAAGAGACTGTCTTATCTCCATTGTATAGTCTTGCCTCCTTTGTCATAGATTAGGTGACCATAGATATGTAGGTTTATCCCTGTGCTTTCTTTTTTTTTTCCTTTTACACGTTTATTGGAGTATAATTGATTTACAAAGGAGTGTTCGTTTCTGCTGTATAAAAAAATGAATGAGCTATACATATACAAATATCACCAGATACCCTCCCTCTTGCATCTCCCTCTCACACCCCATATCCCACCCCTTTATGTGGTCACAAAGCACCGAGCTGATCTCCCTGTTCTATGTGGCTGCTTCCCAGTACCTATCGGTGTTACATTTGGTAATGTATTTATGTCCATGCCACTCTGTCACTTCGTCCCAGCTTACCCATCCCCCTTCCGGTGTCCTCAAGTCCTTTCTCTATGTCTGTGTCCTTAATCCTGTCCTGCCACTAGGTTCTTCAAAATCTTTTTTTTTCTTCATTAGATTATGTATATCTCTGTTAACATACAGTATTTTTTTTTCCCTTTCTGACTTACTTCACTGTGTAGGACAGATTCTAAGTCCATCCACCTCAGAACAGATAACTCAGTTTTGCTTCTTTTTATGGCTGAGTAATACTCCATTCTATATATGTGCCAGATCTTCTTTAAACATTCATCTGTCGATGGACACTTAGGTTGCTTCCATGTCCTGACTATTGTAAATAGAGCTGCAAAGAACATTTTTCTACATAACTATTTTTGAATTATGGTTTTCACAAGGCAAATGCCCAGTAGTTGGATTGTTGTGTCGTATGGTACTTCTATTGTTAGTTATTTAAAGGAACCTCTGTACTGTTCTCCCTAGTGCCCATATCAATTTACATTCCCACCCACAGTGCAAGTGTGTTCCCTTTTCTCCAATAAAGACCTCTCCAGCATTTATTGTTTTGTAGATTTTTTTGATGATTGCCACTCTGACTGCTGTGAGGTGATACCTCAGGGTAGTTTTGATTTAGATTTCTCTAATGATTAGTAATGTTCAACATCCTTTCATGTGTTTCTTGGTAATCTGTATATCTTCTTTGGATAAATGTCTATTTAGGTCTTCTGCCCGTTTTTGGATTGGGTTGTTTGTTTTTGTGATATTGAGCTACATGAGGTGCTTGTAAAGTTTGGAGATTAATCCTTTGTCAATTGCTTCATTTGAAAATATTTTCTCCCATTCTGAGGGTTGTTTTTGCATCTTGTTTATGTTTTCCTGTACTGTGTAAAAGCTTTTAAGTTTCATTAGGTCCCATTTGTGGATTTCTGTTTTTATTTCCATTTCTCTAGGAGGTGGGTCCAAAAGGATCTTGCTGTGATTTATGTCATAGAGTGTTCTGCCTATGGTTTCCTCTAAGTGTTTTATAGTGTCTGGTCTTATATTTAGATCTCTAATCAATTTAGAGTCTATTTTTGTGTATGGTGTTATGGAGTGTTCTAATTTCATTCTTTTATGTGTAGGGGTCCAGTTTTCCCAGCACCAATTACTGAAGAGACTGTCTTTTCTCCATTGTATATCCTTAGCTCCTTTGTCATAGATGAGATAGCCATAGGTATGTAGGTTTATCTCTGGGCTTTCTGTCCTGTTCCATTGATCTGTGTTTATGCCAATCTACATACACTTGATTCCATTATGGAGACATATAAATACATAGGTTTCAAGGTTATTACCAGTCAGATATATTCCTCTTCAGTGAATAGGGTGTTTTGTGTCCAGTTCATTGAGAAAGGAGTAGGTCTTGTCTATTACATATTTGGTATATGGAATGGGATCTGTGCTAATTTCAAACTCTGCTTTTACACATCACCCCATGTCACCTTTCACCTTAAGGAGGAATAAGTGTGTTTTCTAAATGTGTAACTCTGTTCACATTTGAAATTCAGTTCATGTGTAGCCATGTTTACATTCCCTCTATAAGTGATATATTACAATATTTTTTTTTCTTTGTGGCTCATTTCACTTAGCATCATCATACCTAAAGCCACTCATTATGCTGCTATTGGCCTTATGACATTGATTTTATGTCTGAGTGACATTCCATTGTATATAAGTACCACAACATCTATATCCATTTTTTTCCCTTTCCTGGGATATTTAAAGTGGACCGAAGTCGAGGTTCTTGTAAACAGAGCAGCCTTAAACTTTGGGCTGTCTGTGTGTTGTGGATTTTTAGTTTTCCCAAAATACACGCCCATGAGTGGAAGTGTGCTATGCTCTGTAGCTCTGTTTTAGAAAACAACATACAGTTCTCCAGAGAGGCTGTTGGCAATTTATATCCTGACCATCAGCGTAACCAGGCTCCCTTTTCTCCATGGCCTGTCCTGCATTTGTGGTTTTTACACTATTTGTGGATGGTCCTTTTGACTGGATGTAAGGGACACTTCTATGTAGTGTGGATTTGCAATGCCTGATGGCTTGCTTGGCCAAAAAGGGCATATGCATTTTTTCCCGAATTTATTCAAGAAAATACACATAATCCCTTTTCGGCCAAGGGCAACATTGTCGAAGTTCTGTCGCTTTTCATGTGCTTTAAAGACAACTCTAATCTACCTCTTGAAATCTGTTTCCTTCAATTCTGCCTTGCATTCAAATCCTCTTCACTGCCTTACCTCAATATATTTCTGGATGATAGTTGTCCTTTATAACTCTGCAAGTTTGTGAATTGCTGTGCCCCTGGTTTCCATTTTTCAACTCGCCACTTTGTGAGCTGGCTGCAATACCACAGCATGTCTGTAGGCCCTAGTCTGGTTCCGGGGTGTCAGGCTGAGCCTTTGGTTAATTCTTCTTCCTGGTGGGAAACTAGAGTGACATGTGCCCATCCAAACACCTACAGCTAATCTCTCATTTATTCACACTCTTCCTTTTCATCCTCTGCACAATTTGCAAACTGTGCATATCAGGATGGTAAAGGCACTGACTCTCCAAGTGGGGAGATTTTTAGTAATGCAGATGGAATGGCGAAGCCGAACACGACAAAAGGAAAAATGAGGTACCTTTTAGAAAACTTTCCCAATTACACAGTGTACCATCCACTGGGTTTCCCATGCATGTTTTAACTAGAGGAAGATTCCCTTAAACCTGGAGAGTTGGGACCAGTAGAATGGGTAGCACACAGTATTGCTCTAAGTGGTGTTCTTTTCCTCACACAACCTCAGCAATCTTGTCAGACCCAAGTGTCCAGTCTTATGTCTCATCCAGCTGTGGGTGTAAAGGTGGTCAATCCAGGTTGCATCACAGGCCCTGAACGAATTTTTTAAGACTTTCTCACTGTTTCGCTGTTTTTGCATTTTGCTTTTGAAATTTATTTTTATAAGTGGGTTTAACTGAATTTCAGTGCTCTGTTCATGCCGTTATACACACACATGATTCCTTTATGGAGACATGAGAATACATATGTTTTAAAATACTGAGAGTCAGATATATTCCTTGCAATGAATAGGGGGTGTTGAGTCCAGTTCATTGTGGCGGGATTAGGTGTTGTCTATTACATACTTGGTTTATGTAACGGTATATGTGCTAATTTAAAGCTGTGATTTTATGCATCACACCACCTCGCCTTTCCCATTAAGCAGGCAGAAGCTTGTTTTCTAAATTTGTGACTCTGTTGTGTTTGTAAATCAGTTCATGTGTAGCCATGTGTACATTCCCGCTATGAGTGATATCTTATGATAAGATTCGTTACTCTGGTATCTTTCCTAAATCAGTTCATGTGAGGCCATGTTTACAGGACCTTAATAAGTGATATCTTATGATAAATTTCTTTTTCTGTGTGACTTATTTCACTTAGAATCATCGTACCTGAATCCACTCATTTTGCTGCTACTGGCCTTATGAAATTGATTTCATGACTGAGGGATATACCATCGTACGTAAGTACCACAATTTCTTGAACAATTTTTGTCTTTCCTGGGATATTTAATGTATACCAAAGTTGAGGTTCTTGTAAGCAGTGAAGCCCTAAATTTTGTGGTGGCTCTGTCTTATTGATTTTCAGTTTTCCCAAGGTATATTTCCTAGACTGGAAGTGCCCTTCACTCTGTAGCTCTGTTGTTTACTTGTTTTAGGGAACACAATGCACTCCTCCATAGAGGCAGTTCGCAACTTACATCCAGCCCATCAGCATAACAAGGCTCCCTGTTCTCCAGGGCCTGTCTTGCCTTTCTGGTTTTTACACATTTTGCAGATGTCCCTTTTGACCAGTGGGAAGGGATACTTCTTTGTAGTGCAGATTTGCATTGCCCGCTTGCTTGCTTGTCCAAAAAGGGTGTATGCGTGTTCTCCTGCATATATTCAGGAGAAAACATATACGCCCTTTTTGGGCAAGTGCATCATTGTCGAAGTTGTGCCCCTCTTCCTGTGCTTTAAAGGCGATTCCAACATACCTCTTGAAATCTGTTTCCTGCTATACTGCCTCGCTTTCAAGTCCGCCTCCTTGCCTTCCCTCAGCAGATTTTTGGGCGATAGTTGTCCTTTATTAATCTGCCAGTTTCTGAATTGCTGTGCCCCTGAGCTCCATTTTTAAATTCGTTTTTTGTGAGCAGACCGCAAGTCCAAAATTTTGGTTCAGGACCTATACATGTTCCCAGCGCATGGCTGAGACTTTGGTTAATTCTTCTTCCTGCCGGGCAATTAATGTGACATGTACCCGTCCAAATGCCTAACATCTACTCTCTCATTTGTTCTCCCTATTCCCTTTCATCTTTGCCAAATTGGCAACTGTGCGAACCAGGAGGTTAAAGGGACTGTCTCTCCAAGTTGGCAGATTGATAGTAAAGCAGTTGGAAAGTCAAACTGGAGCACCTGGATAGGGATTATTAGTTGAGTTTTAGAAACCTTTCATATTCACAGTGTGTCCATTCTCTAGGTTTCCCGTACATGTTATAGCTGTAGTAATATTCCCTTCAACCTGGACAGTTGGGACCCATGGAATGGGTGCCACACATTATTGCTTTAAAGGGTCTGCATTTGCTCACCCAATCTCACCAATACTCTCAGTCCCAAGTGTCCAGCATTATGCCACATCCAGCTGTCATTGTAGATAGGGTCATTCCAGGTTTCATCAGAGACCCTGAAAGAATTGTAAAGAATATCCCTGTTTTATTGTTTTGTGTTTGAAATTCCATTTTAGAGTGGGTTTGAGCTTATTCTCACTGCTATGTTTATGCCAGTCTAGACAAACTTGATTCCCTTTTGGAAACATATCAATACATAGGTTTTAAGATTCTTACTAGTCAGATATATTCCTCTGTGGGGAATATGCGGGGTTGAATCCCTTTCACTTAAGAAGGTGTAGGTAATATCTATTCTGTATTTGGTTTTTAGAATGGTAGCTGTACTAATATCAAACTCTTGTTTTATGCATTACCCACCTCTCCTTCCCCTTTAAGTGGGCATACAATTGTTTTCTAAATGTGAGAATCTCTTACATTCCTAACTCAGTTCCTGTGTAGCCATGTTTACAGGAACTACATAAGTGATATCTTATGATAAGATTCTTTTTCTGTGTGACTTATTTCACTTAGAATCATCGTACCTGAATCCACTCATTTTGCTGCTACTGGCCTTATAACATTGATTTCATGGCTGAGGGATAATCCATCGTACGTAAGTACCACAATTTTTTGATCCATTTTTTTCTTTCCTGGGATATTTAAAGTGTACCAAAGTTGACGTTTTTGTAAGCAGTGCAGCCCTAAATTTTGGGGAGGCTCTGTCTTTTTGATTTTCAGTTTTCCCAAAGTATATTCCCTAGACTGGAAGTGCCCTTGGCTCTGTAGCTCTATTGTTTACTTGTTTTAGGGAACACAATGCACTCCTCCAGAGAGGCAGTTGGCAATTTACATCCCGCCCATCAGCAAAAAAGGCTCCCTGTTCTCAAGGGCCTGTCTTGCCTTTCTGGTTTTTACATATTTTGAGGATGTCCCTTTTGACCAGTGGGAAGTGATACATCTTTGTAGTGCAGATTTGCATTGACCACTTGCTTGCTTGTCCAAAAAGGGTGTATGCGTTTTCTCCTGAATATATTCAAGAGAAAACGCATAAGCCCTCTTTGGCCAAGTGCATCATTGTCGAAGTTGTGTCCCTTTTCCTGTGCTTTAAAGCCGATTCCAATGTAACTCTTGAAATCTGTTTCCTGCTATTCTGCCTCGTTTCAAGTCCGCCTCGTTGCCTTCCCTCAACAGATTTTTGGACGATAGTAGTCCTTTATTACTCTGCCAGTTTGTGAATTGCTGTGCCCCTGATCTCCATTTTTCGACTCGTTTTTTGTGAGCTGAACCCAAGACCAAAATTGTGATTCAGGACCTATACTGGTTCCCGGTGGGTGGCTGAGACTTTGGTTAATTCTTCTTCCTGCTGGGAAATTAATGATATGTGCCCGTCCAAATGCCTAACAGCAACTCTCTCATTGGTTCTCCCTCTTTTCTTTCATCCTTTGCCAAATAGGCAACCTTTGCGGACCAGGAGGTTAAAGGGGCTGTCTCTCCAAGTTGGCAGATTGATAGTAAAGCAGTTGGAAAGTCAAACCGGAGCACCAGGAGAGGGACTATTTGTTGAGTTGTAGAAACATTTTGTATTCACAGTGTGTCCATTCTCTAAGTTTCCCTTACTTGTTATATCTATAGTAATATTACCTTCAACCAGGAGAGTTGGGACTGATGGAATGGGTGCCATGCAGTACTGCTTTAAAGGGTCTACATTTGCTCAGCCAATCTCACCAATCCTCTCAGTCCCAAGTGTCCAGCCTTATGCCACATCCAGATGTCGTTGTAGACATGGTCATTCCAGAAATCATCAGAGACCCTAAAGGAATTGTAAAGAAATTCCATGTTTTTTTTGTTTTGTTTTTGAAATTTCATTTTATAGTGGGTTTGAGCTGATTCTCACTGCCATGTTTATGCCATTCTAGACACAATTGATTCCCTTATGGAGACATATCAATACATAGGTTTTAAAGTTCTTACTAGTCACATATATTACTCTGTGGGGAATATGGGGTTTTGAGTCCCTTTCACAGAGTAAGGTGTAGGTCTTGTCTATTCCTTATTTGGTTTTTTGAACGGTACCTCTGCTTATATCAAACTCTGGTGTTATGCATCACCACACCTCTCCTTCCCCTTAAGCAGGCATAAGAGTGTTTTCTAAATGTGAGACTCTGTTCTCTTTCCTAACTCTGTTCAGGTGTAGCCATGTTTACAGGATCTTCATAAGTGATATCTTATGATAAGTTTCTTTTACTGTGTGACTTATTTCACTTAGAATCATCGTACCTGAATCCACTCATTTTGCTGCTACTGGTCTTATGACATTGATTTCATGGCTGAAGGATATTCCATCATATGTAAGTACCACAATTTTTTGAACCATTTTTATCTTTCCTGGGATACTTAAGATGTACCCAAGTTGATGTTCTTTTATGCAGTGCAGCCCTAAATTTTGGGATGGCTTTGTCTTATTGATTTTCAGTTTTCCCAATGTATATTCCCTAGACTGGAAGTGCCCTTGGCTCTGTAGCTCTGTTGTTTACTTGTTTTAAGGAACACAATGCACTCCTCCAGAGAGACAGTTGGCAATTTACATCTCGCCCATCAGCATAACAAGGCTCCCTGTTCTCCAGGGTCTCTCTTGCCTTTCTGGTATTTATCCATTTTGTGGATGTCGCTTTTGAGTGGTGGGAAGTGATAGTTCTTTGTAGTGCAGATTTGCATTGCCCGCTTGCTTGCTTGGACAAAAAGGGCCTATGCGTTTTCTCCTGAATATATTCAGGAGAAAACCCATAGGCTCTTTTTGGCCAAGTCCATCATTGTCGAAGTTGTGCCCCTCTTCCTGTGCTTTAAAGGTGATTCCAACGTACCTCTTGAAATCTGTTTCCTGCTATTCTCGCACGCTTTCAAGTCCGCCTCACTGCCTTCCCTCAAAGATTTTTGGACGATAGTTGACCATTATTAATCTGCCAGTTTGTGAATTGCTGTGCCCCTGAGCTGCATTTTGTAACTCGTTTTTTGTGAGCTAAACGCAATTTCAATATTTTTTTTCACAACCTATACTGGTTTTCGGTGGGTGGCTGAGACTTTGATTAATTCTTCTTCCTCCCGGGATATAAGAGTGACATGTGCCCGTCCAAATGCCTAACCGCTACTCTCTCATTGGTTCTCCCACTTCCTATTCATCCTCTGCCAAATTGGCAACCTGTGCGAACCAGGAGGTTAAAGGTGCTGTCTCTTCTGTTTGGGAGATTGATAGTAAAGCAGTTGGAAAGTCAAACCAGAGCACCAGGAGAGGGACTATTCGTTGAGATTTAGAGACCTTTCTTATTCAGAGTGTGTCCATTCTCTAGGTTTCCCGTACAAGTTATAGCTGTAGTAATATTCCCTTCACCCTGGAGAGTTGGGAACCATGGAATGGGTGCCATGCATTATTGCTTTAAAGGGTCTGCATTTGCTCACCCAATCTCACCAATCCTCTCAGTCCCATGTGTCCATCCTTATGCCACATCCAGCTGTCATTGAAGATAGGGTCATTCCAGGTTTCAACAGAGACCCTGAAGGAATTGTAAAGAATTTCCCTGTTTTTTTGTTTTGTTTTTGAAATTCCTTTTTATAGTGGGTTTGCGCTGATTCTTGCTGCCATGTTTATGCCAGTCTAGACACACTTGATTCCCTTACAGAGACATATCAATACATAGGTTTTAAGATTCTTACTAGTCAGATATATTTTTCTGCGGGAAATATGGGATTTTGAGTCCCTTTCACTGAGGATGTTGTAGGTAGATCTTGTCTATTCCATAGTTGGTTTTTGGAACGTTACCTGTGCTTATATCAAACTCTGGTTTTATGCATCAACCCACCTCTCCTTCCCCCTTAAGCAGGCATAAGAGTGTTTTCTAAATGTGAGACTCTGTTCTCTTTCCTAACTCAGTTCATGTGTAGCCATGTTTACAGGAACTTCATAAGTGATATCTTATGATAAGCTTTTTTTTCTGTGTGACTTATTTCATTAAAATCATCGTACCTGAATCCACTCATTTTGCTGCTACTGCTCCTGTGACATTGATTTCATGGCTGAGGGATATTCCATCGTACGTAAGTACCACAATTTTTTGAACCAATGTTATCTTTCCTGTGATATTTAAGGTGTACCCAGGTTGAGGTTCTTGTAAGCAGTGCAGCCCTAAATTTTGGGTTGGCTCTGTCTTATTGATTTTTAGTTTTCCAAAGGTATATTCCCTAGAGGGGAAGTGCCCTTGGCTCTGTAGCTCTGTTGTTTCCTTGTTTTAGGGAACACAATGCACTCCTCCAGAGAGGTAGTTGGCAATTTACATCCCTCCCATTAGCATAACAAGACTCCCTGTTTTCCAGGGCCTGTCTTGCCTTTCTGGTTTTTACCCATTTTGTGGATGTCCCTTTTAACCGGGGGGAAGTGATACTACTTTGTAGTGCAGATTTGCATTGCCGGCTTGCTTGTTTGGCCAAAAAGGGCGTATGCATTTTCTCCTGAATATATTCAGGAGAAAACGCACACGCCCTTTTTGGCCAAGTGCATCATTGTCGAAGTTTTGCCCCTCTTCCTGTGCTTTAAAGGGGATTCCAACGTACCTCTTGAAATCTGTTTCCTGCTATTCTGCCTCGCTTTCAAGTCCAACTCGTTGCCTTCCGTCAACAGATTTTTGGACGATAGTTGTCCTTTATTACTCTGGCAGTTTGTGAATTGTTGTGCCCCTGCGCTCCATTATTTTACTCATTTTTTGTGAGCTGAACGCAAGTCTAATATTTTGGTTCAAGACATATACTTGTTCCCAGTGGGTTGCTGAGACACTGATTAATTCTTCTTCCTCACGGGAAATAAGAGTGACATATGCCCGTCCAAATGCCTAACAGCTACTCTCTCATTGGTTCTCCCTCTTCCCTTTCATCGTCTTCCAAATTGGCAACCTGTGCGAACCAGGAGGTTAAAGATGCTGTCTCTCCAAAATGGGAGATTGATAGTAAAGCAGTTGGAAAGTCAAACCGGAGCACCAGGAGAGTGAGTATTCTTTGAGTTTTAGAGATCTTTCGTATTCACAGTGTGTCCATTCTCTAGGTTTCCCGTACATGTTATAGCTGTAGTAAAATTCCCTTCAACCTGGAGAGATGGGACCCATGGAATGGGATTCATGCATTATTGCTTTAAAGGGTCTGCATTTGCTTACCCAATCTCACGAATCCTCTCAGTCCCATGTGTCTAGCGTTATGCCACATTCAGCTGTCATTGTAGATAGGGTCATTCCAAGTTTCATCAGAGACCCTGAAGGAATTGTAAAGAATTTTTTTTGTTGTTTTTCAAATGCCTTTTTATAGTGGGTTTGAGCTGATTCTCGCTGCCAAGTTTATGCCAGTCTACACACTCTTCATTCCCTTATGGAGACATATCAATACATAGGTTTTAAGATACTTACCAGTCAGATGTATTCCTGTGCGGGAAATATGGTGTTTTCAGTCCCTTTCACTGAGGAAGGTGTAGGTCTTGTCTATTCCATAGTTGGTTTTTGGAGCAGTACCTGTGCTTATATCAAACTCTGGTTTTATGCATCACCCCACCTCTCCTTCCCGCTTAAGCAGGCATAAGAGTGTTTTCTAAATGTGAGTCTCTGTACTCTTTCCTAACTCAGTTCATGTGTAGCCATGTTTACGGGATCTTCATAAGTGATATCTTATGATAAGCTTCTTTTTCTGTGTGACTTATTTCACTTAGAATCATCGTACCTGAATCCACTCATTTTGCTGCTACTGGGCTTATGACACTGATTTCCTGGCTGAGGGATATTCCATCATACGTAAGTACCACAATTTTTTGAACCATTTTTATCTTTCCTGGGATATTTCAGGTGTACCCAAGGTGAGGTTCTTGTAAGCAGTGCAGCCCTAAATTTGGGGGTGGCACTGTCTTATTGATTTTCAGTTTTCCCAAGGTATATTCCCTAGACTGGAAGTGCCCTTGGCTCTGTAGCTCTGTTGTTTACTTGTTTTAGGGAACACAGTGCACTCCTCCAGAGAGGCAGTTGGCAATTTACATCGTGCCCATCAGCATAACACGGCTCCCTGTTCTCCAGGACCAGTCTTGCCTTTCTAGTTTTTACACATTGTGTGGATGTCCCTTTTGACCGGTGGGAAGTGATACTTCTTTGTAGTGCAGATTTGCATTGTCCGCTTGCTTGTTTGGGCAAAAAGGGTGTATGCGTTTTCTGCTGAATATATTCAGGAGAAAACGCATACGCCCATTTTGGCCAAGTGCATCATTGTCGAAGTTGTGCCCCTCTTCCTGTGCTTTACAGGTGATTCCAACGTACCTCTTGAAATCTGTTTCCTACTATTCTGCCTCGCTTTCAAGTCTGCCTCGTTGCCTTCCCTCAACAAATTTTTGGATGATAGTTGTCCTTTATTACTCTGCCAGTTTGTGAATTGCTGTGTCAATGAGCTCCATTTTTCAACTCGTTTTTTGTGAGCTGAACGCATGTGCAAAATTTTGGTTCAGCACCTATACTAGTTCCCGGTGGGTGGCTGAGACTTTGGTAATTCTTCTTCCTGCCGGGAAATTAGAGTTACATATGCCCGTCCAAATGCCTAACAGCTACTCTCTCATTGGTTCTCCCTCTTCCCTTTCATCCTCTGTCAAATTGGCAACCTGTGAGGACCAGGAGGTTAAAGGGGCTGTCTCTCCAAGTTGGGAGATTGATAGTAAAGCAGTTGGAAAGTCAAACCGGAGCACCAGGAGAGGGAATATTCGTTGAGTTTTAGAAACCTTTCGTATTCACTGTGTGTCCATTCTCTAGGTTTCCCGTACATGTAATAACTGTAGTAATATTCCCTTCAACCTGGAGAGTTGGGACCCATGGAATGGGTGCCATGCATTATTGTTTTAAAGGGTCTGCATTTGCTCACCCAATCTCACCAATCCTCTCAGTCCCAAGTGTCCAGCCTTATGCCACATCCAGCTTTCATTTAGACAATGTCATTCCAGGTTTCATCAGAGACCCTGAAGGAATTGTAAAGAATTTCCCTGTTTTTGTGTTTTGTTTTTGAAATTCCTTTTTATAGTGGGTTTGAGCTGATTCTCGCTGCCATGTGTATGCCAGTCTAGACACACTTGATTCCCTTAGGGAGACATATCAATACATAGGTTTTAAGATTCTTACTATTCAGATATATTCCTCTGCGGGAAATATGGGATTTTGAGTCACTTTCACTTCGGAAGGTATACGTAGGTCTTGTCTATTCCATAGTTGGTTTTGGGAATGGTACCTGTGCTTATATCAAACTCTGGTTTTATGCATCACCCCACCTCTCCTTCCCCCTTAAGCAGGCATAAGAGTGTCTTCTAAATGTGAGACTCTCTTCTCTTTCCTAACTCAGTTCATTTATAGCCATGATTATAGGATCTTCATAAGTGATATCTTATGATAAGATTCTTTTTCTGTGTGACTTATTTCACTTAGAATCATCGTACCTGAATCCACTCATTTTGCTGCTACTGGTCTTATCACATTGATTTCATGGCTGAGGGATATTCCATCGTACGTAAGTAGCACAAATTTTGGACCATTTTTATCTTTCCTGGGATATTTCACGTGTACACAAGTTGAGGTTCTTGTAAGCAGTGCAGCCCTAAATTTGGGGGTGGCACTGTCTTATTGATTTTCAGTTTTCCCAAGGTATATTCCCTAGACTGGAAGTGCCCTTGGCTCTGTAGCTCTGTTGTTTACTTGTTTTAGGGAACACAATGCACTCCTCCAGTGAGGCAGTTCACAATTTACATCCTGCCCATCAGCATTACAAGGCCCCCTCTTCTCCAGGGCCTGTCTTGCCTTTCTGGTTTTACACATTTTGTGGATGTCCCTTATGACCGGTGGGAAGTGATACTTCTTTGTAGTGCAGATTTGCATTGCCCGCTTGTTTGCTTGGCCAAAAATGTCGTATGCGTTTTCTCCTGCATATATTCAGGAGAAAATGCATACGCCCTTTTTGGCCAAGTGCATCATTGTCGAAGTTGTGCCCCTCTTCCTGTGCTTTACAGGTGTTTCCAACGTACCTCTTGTAATCTGTTTCCTGCTATTCTGTGTTGCATTCAAGTCTGCCTCGTTGCATTCCCTCAACAGATTTTTGGATGATAGTTGTCCTTTATTACTCTTCCAATTTGTGAGTTGCTGTGCCCTTGAGCTCCATTTTTCAACTCGTTTTTTGTGAGCTGAACGCATGTCCAAAATTTTGGTTCAGGACCTATACTGGTTCCCGGTGGGTGGCTGAAACTTTGGTTAATACTTCTTCCTGCCGGGAAATTAGAATGTCATATGCCCGTCCAAATTCCTAACAGCTACTCTCTCATTGGTTCTCCCTCTTCCCTTTCATCCTCTGCCAAATTGGCAAACTGTGAGAACCAGGAGGTTAAAGGGGCTCTCTCTACAAGTTGGGAGATTGATAGTAAAGCAGTTGGAAAGTCAAACCGGAGCACCAGGAGAGGGAATATTCGTTGAGATTTAGAAACCTTTCGTATTCACAGTGTGTCCATTCTCTAGGGTTCCCGTACATGTTTTAGCTGTAGTAATATTCCCTTCAACCTGGAGAGTTGGGACCCATGGAATGGGTGCCATGCATTATTGCTTTAAAGGGTCTGCATTTGCTCACACAATCTCAACAATCCTCTCAGTCCCAAGTGTCCAGACTTATGACACATCCAGCTGTAATTTTAGACAGGGTCATTCCAGGTTTCATCAGAGACCCTGAAGGAATTGTAAAGAATTTCCCTGTTTTTGTGTTTTGTTTTTGAAATTCCATTTTATAGTGGGTTTGAGCTGGTTCTCGCTGCCATGTGTATGCCAGTCTAGACACACTTGATTCCCTTAGGGAGACATATCAATACATAGGTTTTAAGATTCTTACTATTCAGATATATTCCTCTGCGGGAAATATGGGATTTTGAGTCACTTTCACTTCGGAAGGTATACGTAGGTCTTGTCTATAACATAGTTGGTTTTGGGAATGGTACCTGTGCTTATATCAAACTCTGGTTTTATGCATCACCCCACCTCTCCTTCCCCCTTAAGCAGGCATAAGAGTGTCTTCTAAATGTGAGACTCTCTTCTCTTTCCTAACTCAGTTCATTTATAGCCATGATTATAGGATCTTCATAAGTGATATCTTATGATAAGCTTCTTTTTCTGTGTGACTTATTTCACTTAGAATCATCGTACCTGAATCCACTCATTTTGCTGCTACTGGTCTTATCACATTGATTTCATGGCTGAGGGATATTCCATCGTACGTAAGTAGCACAAATTTTGGACCATTTTTATCTTTCCTGGGATATTTCACGTGTACACAAGTTGAGGTTCTTGTAAGCAGTGCAGCCCTAAATTTGGGGGTGGCACTGTCTTATTGATTTTCAGTTTTCCCAAGGTATATTCCCTAGACTGGAAGTGCCCTTGGCTCTGTAGCTCTGTTGTTTACTTGTTTTAGGGAACACAATGCACTCCTCCAGTGAGGCAGTTCACAATTTACATCCTGCCCATCAGCATTACAAGGCCCCCTCTTCTCCAGGGCCTGTCTTGCCTTTCTGGTTTTACACATTTTGTGGATGTCCCTTATGACCGGTGGGAAGTGATACTTCTTTGTAGTGCAGATTTGCATTGCCCGCTTGTTTGCTTGGCCAAAAATGTCGTATGCGTTTTCTCCTGCATATATTCAGGAGAAAATGCATACGCCCTTTTTGGCCAAGTGCATCATTGTCGAAGTTGTGCCCCTCTTCCTGTGCTTTACAGGTGTTTCCAACGTACCTCTTGAAATCTGTTTCCTGCTATTCTGTGTCGCATTCAAGTCTGCCTCGTTGCATTCCCTCAACAGATTTTTGGATGATAGTTGTCCTTTATTACTCTTCCAATTTGTGAGTTGCTGTGCCCTTGAGCTCCATTTTTCAACTCGTTTTTTGTGAGCTGAACGCATGTCCAAAATTTTGGTTCAGGACCTATACTGGTTCCCGGTGGGTGGCTGAAACTTTGGTTAATACTTCTTCCTGCCGGGAAATTAGAATGTCATATGCCCGTCCAAATTCCTAACAGCTACTCTCTCATTGGTTCTCCCTCTTCCCTTTCATCCTCTGCCAAATTGGCAAACTGTGAGAACCAGGAGGTTAAAGGGGCTGTCTCTACAAGTTGGGAGATTGATAGTAAAGCAGTTGGAAAGTCAAACCGGAGCACCAGGAGAGGGAATATTCGTTGAGATTTAGAAACCTTTCGTATTCGCAGTGTGTCCATTCTCTAGGGTTCCCGTACATGTTTTAGCTGTAGTAATATTCCCTTCAACCTGGAGAGTTGGGACCCATGGAATGGGTGCCATGCATTATTGCTTTAAAGGGTCTGCATTTGCTCACACAATCTCAACAATCCTCTCAGTCCCAAGTGTCCAGACTTATGACACATCCAGCTGTAATTTTAGACAGGGTCATTCCAGGTTTCATCAGAGACCCTGAAGGAATTGTAATGAATTTCCCTGTTTTTGTGTTTTGTTTTTGAAATTCCATTTTATAGTGGGTTTGAGCTGGTTCTCGCTGCCATGTGTATGCCAGTCTAGACACACTTGATTCCCTTACGGAGACATATCAATACTTAGGTTTTAAGATTCTTACTAGTCAGATATATTCCTCTGCGGGAAATATGGGGTTTTGAGTCACTTTCACTGAGGAAGGTATAGGTAGGTCTTGTCTATTCCATAGTTGGTTTTTGGAACGGTACCTGTGCTTATATCAAACTCTGGTTTTATGCATCAACCCACCTCTCCTTCCCCCTTAAGCAGGCATAAGAGTGTTTTCTAAATGTGAGACTCTGTTCTCTTTCCTAACTCAGTTCATGTGTAGCCATGTTTACAGGATCTTCATAAGTGATATCTTATGATAAGCTTCTTTTTCTGTGTGACTTATTTCCCTTAGAATCTTCGTACCTGAATCCACTCATTTTGCTGCTACTGGTCTTATGACATTGATTTCATGGCTGAGGGATAATCCATCATACGTATGTACCACAATTTTTTGAATCATTTTTATATTTCCTGGGATAATTAAGCTGTACCCAAGTTGAGGTTCTTGTAAGCAGAGCAGCCCTAAATTTTGGGGTGGCTCTGTCTTATTGATTTTCATTTTTCCCAAGGTATATTCCCTAGACTGGAACTGCCCTTGGCTCTGGAGCTCTGTTGTTTCCTTGTTTTAGGGAACACAATGCACTCCTCCAGAGATGCAGTTGGCAATTTCCATCCCGCCCATCAGCATAACAAGGCTCCTTGTTCTCCAGGGCCTGTCTTGAATTTCTGGTTTTTTCCCTTTTTGTGGATGTCCTTTTGGACCGGTGGGAATTGATACTTCTTTGTAGTGCAGACTTACATTGTCTGCTTGCTTGTTTGGCCAAAAAGGGCGTATGTGTTTTCTCCTGAATATACTCAGGAGAAAACGCATACACCCTTTTTGGCCAAGTGCATCATTGTCGAAGTTGTGCCCCTCTTCCTGTGCTTTAAAGGTAATTCCAACGTACCTCTTGAAATCTGTTTGCTGCTATTCTGCCTCCCTTTCAAGTTCGCCTCATTGCCTTCCCTCAAAAGATTTTTGGATGACAGTTGTCCTTTATTACTCTGCCAGTTTGTGTATTGCTCTGCCCTATAGCTCCTTTTTTTAACTCGTTTTTAGTGAGCTGAACGCCAGTCCCATATTTTGGTTCAGGACCTATACTGGTTGCCAGTAGGTGGCTGAGACTTTGGTTAATTCTTCTTCCTCCTGGGAAATAAGAGTGAAATGTGTCCGTCCAAATGCCTAACAGCTACTCTCTCTTTGGTTCTCCCTCTTCCCTTTCATCCTTTGCCAAATTGGCAACCTGTGCAAAACAGGAGGTTAAAGGTGCTGTCTCTCCACGTTGGGAGATTGATAGTAAAGCAGTTGGAAAGTCAAACCGGAGTACCAGGAGAGAGACTATTCGTTGAGTTTTAGAGACCTTTTGTATTCACAGTGTGTCCATTCTCTAGGTTTCCCGTACATGTAATAGTTGTAGTAATATTCCCTTCAACCTGGAGAGTTGGAGCCCATGGAATGGGTGCCTTGCATTATTGCTTCAAAGGGTCTGCATTTGCTCACCCTATCTCACCAATCCTCTCTGTCCCATGTGTCCAGCCTTATGCCACATCCTGCTGTCGTTGTAGATAGGGTCATTCCAGGTTTTATCAGAGACCCTGAAGAAAGTGTAAAGAATTTCCCTGTTTTTTTGTTTTGTTTTTGAATTTCCTTTTTATATTGGGTTTGAGCTGATTCTCGCTGCCATGATTATGCCAGTCTAGAAATTTTTGATTCTCTTACGTAGACATATCAATACATAGGTTTTAAGATTCTTACTAGTCAGTTATATTTTTCTGTGGGAAATATGGGGTTTTGAATCCCTTTCACTGAGGAAGGTGTAGGTCTTGTCTATTCCATACTTGGTTTTTGGAACGGTACCTGTGCTTATATCAAACTCTGGTTTTATGCATCTCCCGACCTCTCCTTCCCCCTTAAGCTGCCATAGGCGTGTTTTCTAAACGTGAGACTCTCTTCTCTTTCCTAACTCAGTTCATGTGTAGCCATGTTTACAGGATCTTCATAAGTGATACCTTATGATAAGTTTCTTTTTCTGTGTGAATTATTCCACTTAGAGTCATCATACCTGAATACACTCATTTTGCTGCTAC
The DNA here is from genome assembly GCF_964341445.2 of Mesoplodon mirus. NCBI lineage: Eukaryota > Metazoa > Chordata > Mammalia > Artiodactyla > Ziphiidae > Mesoplodon > Mesoplodon mirus. The sequence continues at coordinate 203,477 of NW_028295746.1, read as the reverse complement.
TGGTCTTATGACATTGATTTCTTGGCTGAGGGATATTCCAGCATACGTAAGTACCACAATTTTTTGAACCATTTTTATCTTTCCTGGGATACTTAAGTTGTACCCAAGTTGACGTTCTTGTAAGCAGTGCAGCCCTAAATTTTGGGGTGGCTCTGTCTTATTCATTTTCAGTTTTTCCAAGGTGTATTCCCTATACTGGAAGTGCCCTTGGCTCTGTAGCTCTGTTGATTACTTGTTTTACGGAACACAATGCACTCCTCCATAGAGGCAGTTGGCAATTTACATCCCGCCCATCAGCATTACAAGGCTCGCTGTTCTCCAGGGCCTCTCTTGCTTTACTGGTTTTTACCTATTTTGTGGATGTCCCTTTTGACCGGTGGGAAGTGATACTTATTTGTAGTGCAGATTTGCATTGCCCACTTGCTTGCTTGGTGAAAAAGGGCGTATGTGATTTCTCCTAATTATATTCAGGAGAAAATGCATACGCCCTATTTGGCCAAGTGCATCATTGATAAAGTTGTGCCCTCTACCTGTTCTTTCAAGGCAATTCCAACGTACCTCTTGAAATCTGTTTCCTGCTATTCTGCCTCGCTTTCAAGTCCGCCTCGTTGCCTTCACTCAACAGATTTTTGGATGATAGTTGTCCTTTATTACTCTGCCTGTTTGTGAATTGCTGTGCCCCTGAGCTCCTTTTTTGAACTCGTTTTTGTGAGCTGAATGCAAGTCCAAAAGACTGCTTCACGACCTATACTGGTTTACTGTGCTTGGCTGAGCCTTTGGTTAATTCTCCTTCCTGACATGAAATTAGAGTGACATGTGACCGTTCAAATGCCTAACAGCTAATTTCTCCGTGATTCTCCCTCTTCCCTTTCATCCTCTGCCAAATTGGCAACCTGGGCAAACTAGGAAGTTAAAGGGGCTGTTTCTCCAAGTTGGGAGATTGATAGTAAAGCAGTTGGAAAGTCAAACCAGAGCACCAGCAGAGGGACTATTAGTTGAGTTTTAGAAACCTTTCGTATTCACAGAGTGTACTTTCTCTAGGTTTCCCATACATGTTATATCTGTAGTAATATTCCCTTCAACATGGAGAGTTGGGACCCATGGAATGGGTGCCACACATTATTGCTTTAAGGGGTCTGCATTTGTTCACCCAATCTCACCAATCCCCTCAGTCCGAATTGTCCAGCCTTATGCCACATCCAGCTGTCGATGTAGATAGGGTCATTCCAGGTTTCGTCAAAGACCCTGAAGAAATTGTAAAGAATTTCCTCTTTTTTGTGTGTGTTTGAAATTCCTTTTTATAGTGGGTGTGAGCTGATTCTCACTGCCATGTTTATGCCAGTCTAGAAACACTTGAGTGCCTCATGGAGACATATCAATAAATAGGTTATAAGATTCTTACTAGTCAGATATATTCCTCTGCAGGTAATATGGAGTTTTGAGTGCCTTTCACTGAGGTAGGTGTAGGTCTTGTCTATTCCATATCTCATTTTTGGAAAGGTACATGTATTAATATCAAACTCTGTGTTTATGCATCACCCCACCTCTCCTTCCCCCTTAAGCAGGCATAAGAGTTTTTTCTAAATGTGAGACTCTGTTCTCTTTCCTAACTCAGTTCATGTGTAGCCATGTTTACAGGACCTTCATACGTGATATCTTATGATAAGTTTCTTTTTCTCTGTGACTTATTTCACTTAGAATCATCGTACCTAAATCCACTCATTTTGCTGCTACTGGTCTTATGACATTCATTTCATGGCTGAGGGATAGTCCATCGTACATATGTACCCCAATTTCTTGAACCATTTTTATCTTTCCTGGGATATTTAAGATGTACACAAGTTGAGGTTCTTGTAAGCAGTGCAGCCCTAAATTTGGGGGGTGGCTCTGTCTTATTGATTTTCAGTTTTCCCATGGTATATTCACTAGGCTGGAAGTGCCCTTGGCTCTGTAGCTCTGTTATTTACTTGTTTTGGGGAACACAATGCACTCCTCCAGAGAGGCAGTTGTCAATTTACATCCCGCCCATCAGCATAACAAGGCTCCCAGTTCTCCAGGGCCTGTCATGCCTTTCTGCTTTTTACACATTTTGCAGATATCCCTTTTGACTGGTTGGAGGAGATAATTCTTTGTAGTGCAGATTTGCATTGCCCGCTTGCTGGATGGCCAAAAATGGCGTATTCGTTTTCTCCTGAATATATACAGGAGAAAAGGAATACGCCCTTTTTGGCCAAGTGCATCATTGTCGAAGTTGTGCCCCTCTTCCTGTGTTATAAAGGTGATTCCAACGTACCTCTTGAAATCTGTTTGCTGCTATTCTGCCTCAATTTCAAGTCTGTCTCGTTGCCTTCCATTAAACAGATATTTGGACGATAGTTGTCCTATATTTCTCTGCCAGTTTGTGAATTGCTGTTCCCTTGAGCTCCATTTTTCAACCCCTTTTTTTGTGAGTTGAATGCAAGTCCAAACTTTGGTTCAGGACCTATACTGGTGTCCGGTGGGTGGCTGAGACTTTGGTTAATTCTTCTTCCGGCCGGGAAATTAGAGGGACATGTTCCCGTCCAAATGCCTAACAGCTACTCTCTCATTGGTTCTCCCTCTTCCCTTTCATCCTCTGCCAAATTGGCAACCTGTGAGAACCAGGAGGTTAAAGGGGCTGTCTCTCCAAGTTGGGAGATTGATAGTAAAGCAGTTGGAAAGGCCAACCGGAGCACCAGGAGAGGGACTATTAGTTGAATTTTAGAGACCTTTCATGTTTACTGTGTGTCCATTCTCTAGGTTTCCCGTACATGTTATAGCTGTAGTAATATTCCCTTCAACATGGAGAGTTGGGACCCATGGAATGGGTGCCACTCATTATTGCTTTAAAGGGTCTGCATTTGCTCACCCAATCTCAACAATCCTCTCAGTCCCAAGTATCCAGCCTTATGCCACATCCAGCTGTCATTGTACATAGGGTCATTTCAGGTTTCATCAGAGACCCTGAAGGAATTGTAAGAAATTTCGCTGTTTTTTTGTTTTGTATTTGAAATTCCTTTTCATAGTGCGTTTGAGCTGATTCTCACTGTCATGTTTATGCCTGTCTAGACACACTTGATTCCCTTATGGAGACATATCAATACATAAGTTTTAAGATTCATACTAGTAACATATATTACTCTGTGGTGAATATGGGGTGTTGAGTCCCTTTCATTGAGGAAGGTGTAGGTCTTTTCTATTCCGTATTTGGTTTTTGGAAAGGTACCTGTACTAATATCAAACTCTGATTTTATGCATCACCCCACCTCTCCTTCCCCCTTAAGCAGGCATAAGCGTGTTTTTTAAATGTGAGTCTCTCTTCTCTTTCCTAACTCAGTTCATGTGTAGCCATGTTTACAGGATCTTCATAAGTGATATCTTATGATAAGTTTCTTTTTCTGTGTGACTTATTTCACTTAGAATTATCGTACCTAAATCCACTCATTTTGCTGCTACTGGCCTTATAATATTGATTTCATTGCTGAGGGATATTCCATCGTACGTAAGTACCACAATTTCTTGAACCATTTTTGTCTTTCCTGGGATATTTAAGGTGTACGCAAGTTGAGGTTTTTTTAAGCAGTGCAGCCCTGAATTTTAGTGTCGATCTGTCTTATTTATTTTCAGTTTTCCCAAGGTATATTCCCTAGACTGGAAGTGCCCTTGGCTCTGTAGCTCTGTTGTTTACTTGTTTTAGGGAACACAATGCACTCCTCCAGAGAGGCAGTTGGCAATTTACATCCCGCCCATCAGCATAAAAAGGCTCCCTGTTCTCCAGGGCCTGTCTTGCCTTTCTGGTTTTTACACTTTTTGCGGATGTCCCTTTTGACCGGTGGGAAGTGATACTTCTTTGTAGTGCCGATTTGCATTGCCCGCTTAATTGCTTGTCCATAAAGGGCATATGCGTTTTCTCCTGAATATATTCACGTGAAAACCCATATGCCCTTTATGGCCATTTCCATAATTTTCGAAGTTGTAATGCTTTTCCTGTGTTTAAAGGCGATTCCAATGTACCTCTTGAAATCTGTTTCATGCCATTCTTCCTCATTTTCCCTTCCGCCTCGTGGCTTTCCCTCAACAGATTTTTGGCAGCGAGTAGTCCTTTATAACTCTGCATGTTATTGAAATGCTGTGGCCCTGAGCTCCATTTTTCAACTCGCGTTTTTGTGAGATGACCACAAATCAAAAGTTTTGCTTCTAGACTTATACTGGTTCTGGGGGGTAGGATGAGACTTTGGTTAATTCCTCTTTGTGACGGGAAATTTGAGAGACATGTGGCCGTCCAAATGCCTACAGCTACTCTCTCATTGGTTCTCTCTCTTCCCTTATATCCTGTGCACAATTCGCCAACTGTGCGAACCAGGAGGTTATAGTGGCTGACTTTCCAAGTTGGGAGATTGATAGTAAAGCAGTTGGAATGTCAAACTGGAGTACAAGTAGAGTTTTAGAAACCTTTCACCATCAGATGGTTTCCATTCTCTAGGTTCCCATACACGTTATAACTGTAGTGATATTCCCTTCTACCGGGAGAGTTGGGAACCATGGAATGGGTGGCAGGCATTATTGCTTTAAAGGGTCTGCATTTTTTCACCCAATCTCACCAATGCTCTCAGTCCCAAGTGACCAGCCTTATGCCACATCCAGCTGTCATTGTAGATAGGGTCATTCCAGGTTTCATCAGAACCCCTGAAGGTATTGTGTAAGAATTTTACTGTTTTTATGTTTTGTTTTGAAATTCATTTATATAGTGGGTTTGAGCTGATTCTCACTGCCATGTTTATGTCGTTCTAGACACACTTGGTTCACTTACGGAGACATATCAATACATAGGTTTTAAAATTCTTACTAGTCAGATATATTTCTCTGTGGGGAATAGGGATGTTGAGGTCCGTTCACTGAGGAAGGAGTAGGGCTTGTCTCTTCTGTTTTTGGATTATGGAACGGTACCTGTGCTAATATCAATTTATGTTTTGTGCATCTCCCCACCTCTCTTTCCCCTTAAGCAAGCGTTAGATTGTTTTCTAAATCTGAGACTCTGTTCTCTTCCCTAAATCAGTTCATATGTAGCCATGTTTACATTCCTTTCATAAGTGATATCTTATGTCAGAATGCACCATGGCCATTCTCATAATAATGCTCCATGTTCCCTGTCATCACAATGCACCATGCCCTGGTTATCACAATGCTCCATGTCCCTTGTCATCACAATTCTCCAGGTCCTTGTCATCACAATGCTACATGACACTTCTCATCAAAATGTTACTTGCTCTTGTCATCACTATTCTCCATCCACTTGACATTGCAATGTTCCATGCACTTGTCATCACAATGCTCCATTCACATGTCATCACAAAGCTCCATGCCCTTGTCATCACAATGCTCCATGACCCCTGTCATCACAATGCTCCCTGACACCTTTCATCACAATGCTTCATGCCCCATGTCATTACAGTGCTCCATGATGCTCGACATCACAATTACCCAAGGTCTTTTCATCACAATGCTCATTGGCCAATATCATCAAAATGCTCCATGACCACTGTCATCGTAACACTCCATGACACCTGACAACACAATGATTCGGGACTCTTGTCATAACAGTGTTCAATTCCCTAGTCATCACAATGCTCCATGACACCTGTCATCACAATACTCCATGAATATTTTCAGCCCAATGTTCCATGACACTTGTCATCACAATACTCCAAGCCATTGTCATCACAATGCTCCATTACCTTTGTCATCAGAATCCTCCATGATACTTGGCATCACAATGCTCCATGCCATTGTCATCACAATTGGCCATTACATATGTCATCACAATTCTCCCTTACACCTGTCTTCACAATACTGCATGACCTGGTCATCACAATGCTCCATGCCCTTGTCATCACAAATCGCCATTCCAACTGTCATCACAAGAATCCTTGAAACTTATTAGACCAATGCTCCATGCCGTTGTCATCACAATGCTCCATGCCCTTGTTATCACAATGCTCCATGACCCCTGTCATCACAATGCTCCGTGACTCCAGTCATCACAATGCTTCATGAACTTTGTCATCACAATTGTCCATGTCCTCGACATCAACAGTCTCTGTGACCTTTTTAACGACAATGCTCCATGAAGTTTTCATCACAATGCTCTTTGACCCTTGACATCACAATGCTCTATGCCTTTCTCAGCACAATGCTCCATGACCCTTGTCATCACAATGCTCCATGCGCTTGTTAGCACAATGCTTCATGACACATGTCATCTCAATGCACCATGCGCTTGTCATCACAGTGCTCCACAAACTTCTCATCACCATGCTGCATAAAACTTCTCATCACAATGCTCCATGCACTTCTCATCAAAATGCTCTCTCACCACTGATATCCCAATGCTACATAACTATTGGTCACAATACCCCCTCACCCCTGTCATCACAATGTTCCATGACTCCTGTCATCACAATGATACATGCACTTATAATCACAATGTTCGATGACCCCTGCCATCACAATGTTCCATAACACCTGTCATCAAAATGCTCCATGACCCTTTTCATCAAAATGCTCCATGACACCTGACATCACAGTGTTCCATAAAACCTGTCATCAAAATGTTCCATGACATTTTTCATCAAATTGCTCCATGACCCTGTCATCAAAAAGCTCCCTGCCCTTCTCATCACAATGCACAATGCCCGTGCCATCAGAATGCTCCATGACCTTTGTCATCACAAAGATCCATGACCCTTGGCATCACAATGCTATATTTCATTGTCATCACAATGCTCCATGAACTTTTCATCAAAATACTCTTTGACCCTTGTCATCACAATGCTCTATGCCTTTCTCAGCAAAATGCTCCATGACCCTTGTCATCACAATGCTCAATACACTTGTCATCAAAATGCTCCCTGACACTTGTTGTCTGTATGCTCCTTGAACCCTGTCATGACAAGGCTCCATGCCTTTTTCCTCACAATGATCCATGCCCTTTTCATCACAATGCTCCAAGACCCATATAATCAAAATGCTCCATGCCCTTGTCATCACAAAGCTAAAGGATGCATGCCATCAAAATGCTCCTTGGTCTTCTCCTCACAGTGCTCCATGCCCTTGTCATCACAATGTTCCAAGACAACTGTAATCACAATGCTCCATTCCCCTTTTCATCAGTATGCTCCATGAGACTTTTCATCACAAGGCAACCATGGTTTTGTCATCACAGTGTTCCAGGACCTTGTCATCACAATGCTTCTCGACCTTGTCATGAAAATTTTCAATGGCACTTGTCATCACAATGCACCATTCCAACTGTCATCGCAATAATACATGAAACTTATTAGACCAATGCTCCATGCCCTCATCATCACAATGCTCCATGACCCCTGCCATTACAATGCTCTGTGACTCCAGTCATCACAGTGCTTCATGACCTTTGTCATCACAATGGTCCATGCCCTCGTCATCATCTATCTCTGTGAGCATTTTAACCAAAATGCTCCATGAACTTTTCATCACAATGCTCTTTGACCCTTGTCTTCACAATGTTCTATGCCTTTCTCAGCACAATGCTCAATGACCCTTGTAATCACAATGCTCCATGCACTTGTCAGCACAATGCTCCATGACACATGTCATCACAATGCTCCATGACCCCTGTCATCACAATGCTCCGTGACTCTAGTCATCACAATGTTTCATAACGTTTGTCATCACAATGGTCCATGCCCGTGTCATCACAAGTCTCTGTGACCTTTGTAACCAAAATGCTCCATGAACATTTCATCACAATTCTCTTTGACCATTGTCATCACAATGCTCCATGTCTTTCTCAGAACAATGCTCCATGACCATTGTCTTCACAATATGCAACGCACATTTCATCAGAATGGTCCACAACCTTCTCATTGCAATGCTCCATAAACCTTGTAATCACAATGCTCCATGCACTTCTCATCAAAATGCTCTCTCACCTGAGATATCACAGTGTTCAGTCAATAGTCATCACAATGCTCCCTCACCCCTGTAATCACAATGATCCATGACCCTGTCATCACACTGCTACATTCCTTTATCATCACAATGTTCCATGAATGCTGACATCACAATGTTCCATAACACCTGTCATCAAAATGCTCCATGACCCTTTTCGTCCCAAAGTTCCAAGACCTCTGACATCACAATGTTCTATAACCCCTGCCATCAAAATATTCCATTACAATTTTCATCAAATTGCTGCATGACCCGGTCATCAAAATGCTCCCTGCCTTTCTCATCACAATGCATCATGCCCTTGTCATCAAAATGCTCCATGACTTGTCATCACAAAGCTCCATGACCCTTGGCATCACAATGCTCCATGTCATTGTCATCACAATGCTCCATGAAACCACTCATTACATTACTCAATGCCCTTGTCATCAGAAGGCTCCATGACACTTGTCATCATAATGCTCGATGCCCTTCTCATCACAATGCTCCATGCCCTTGTCATTACATTCCTGCATGACCCATGTATCATACTGTTCCGTGCCCTTGTCCTCACAATGCTTCAGGCGCACTCTCATCACAATAATCCATGAAAAATTTCAGACCAATATTCCATGCCCTTCTCATCAAAATGCTCCATTACACCTGTCATAACAATGCACCATGACCCATGCCATCACAATGTTCCACGGCCTAGTCATCACAAGGTTCCATGACACTTGTCATCACAATGCTCAAGACCACTGAAATAACAATGCTCCATGCCCTTGTCATCACAGATCTCCATGACGCATGTCATCAGAATGTTCCATGGCCTTCTCATCACCATGCTCCATGCCCTTGTCATCACAATGCTCCAAGACCCTTGTAATCACAATGCTCCATGCCCCTTTTCATCTCAATGCTCCATGAACCCTGTCATCACAATGCACCATGCCCATCATCATAATGCTTCAAGCTATTGTCATCACAATGAAATCAATATTCTCCATGACATCTGTCATCAAAATGCTCCAAATCCTTGGGATCACAATGTTACATAACACTTATCATCAAAACACCCCATGACGCTCATCTTCACAATTATCCACGGTCTTCTCATCACAATGCTCCATGATCTTTGTCATCACAATGCTCAATACACTTGTCATCACAATGCTCCCTGACACTTGTCGTCAGTATGCTCCTTGAACCCTGTTATGACAAGGCTCCATGCTTTTTTCATCACAATGATCCATGCCCTTTTCATCACAATTTTCCAAGATCCCTGTAATAACAATGCTCCTTGCCCTTGTCATCAGAAAACTCCATGACGCATGTCATCAGAATGCTCCATGGCCTTCTCATCACAATGCTCCATGCCCTAGTTATCACAAAGCTCCAAGACCCCTGTAATCACAATGTTCCATGCCCCTTTTCATCAAAATGCTCCATAAGACTTGTCATCACAAGTCTCCATGCTACTCTCATCACAATGCTCCAGGACCTTGTCATCACCATGCTCCATTCCCTTGTCATCACAATGTTCCATGACCCCTGTCATCACAATAATCCATGAATATTTTCAGCCCAAAGCTCCACGACCTACTCATCACAATGCTCCATGGCCAATATCATCACAATTCTCCTTGACCACTGTCATCACAACACTCCATGACAACTGACAACACAATGATCCGGGACTCTTGTCATCACATTGCTCCATTCCCTAGTCATCACAATGCTCCATGACCCATGTCATCACAACACTCCATGAACATTTTCAACCCAGTGCTCCATGACACTTGTCATCACAGTGATCCATGCCCTTGTCATCCCAATGCTCCATGACCCCTGTATTCACAATGCTCCGTGACACTTGTCATCACAGTGCTCCATGACACATGTCATCACAATGCTCCATGCATTTGTCAGCAAAATGCTACATGACCTTGTCATTACACTGCTCTATGCGCTTGTCATCACAATACTCCATTTCCATTGTCATCACAATCCTCCATGAACATTTTGGTCACATTGCTTCATGCCCTTGTCATCACAATGCTCCATGCTCCTTGAAATCAAAATGATCCATGACCTCTGTCATCACAATGCTCCAAACCCTTGTGATCACAGTGTTCCATAACACTTTTCATCACAACGCTCCATGATGCCTGTCATCACAATACCCCATGCCCTTTTCATCACAATGCTCCATGACCATTGTCATCACAATTCTCAATACACTTGTCATCACAATGTTCCCTTACCCTTGTCATCAGAATGCTCCTTGAACCCTGTCACGAAAAGGCTCCATGCCTTTTTCATCACAATGTGCCATGCTGTTTTCTTCACAATGCTCCATGCCATTGTCATCAAAATACTCCACAAGCTTGTCTTCAGAATGCTCCATGACCCTTGTCATCACAATTCTCCATGCACTTGTCAGCACAATGCTCCCTGACCCTTGTCATCACAATGCTCCAAGCCATTGTTATCACAATGCTCCATTACCTTGTCATCAGAATCCTCCATGACACTTGGCATCCCAGTGCTCCATGCCATTGTCATCACAATGGGCCATTACATATGTCATCACAATGCTCCCTAAAATCTGTCTTCACAATACTGCATGACCTGGTCATCACAATGCTCCATGCCCTTGTCATCACAATGTGCCATTCCAACTGTCATTGCAATAATCCATGAAAATTATTAGACCAATGTTACATGACCTTGTCATCACAATGCTCCATGCCCTTGTTATCAAAATGCTCCATGATCCCTGTCATCACAAATCTCCGTGATTCCAGTCATCACAATGCTTCATGACCTTTGTCATCACAATGGTCCATGCCCTCCTCATCAACAGTCTCTGTGACCTTTTTAACCACAATGCTCCATGAACTTTTCATCACAATGCTCTTTGACCCTTGTCATCACAATACTCTATGCCTTTCTCAGCACAATGCTCCATGACCCTTGTCATCACAATGCTCCATGCGCTTGTCAGCACAATGCTCCATGACACATGTCATCACAATGCACCATGCGCTTGTCATCACAGTGCTCCACAATCTTGTCATCACAATGCTCCATAAACCTTGTCATCTCAGTGCTCCATGCACTTCTCATCAAAATGCTCTCTCACCACTGATATCACAATGCTACATCACTATGTGTCACAATACTCCCTCACCCCTGTCATCACAATGTTCCATGACTCCTTTCATCACAATGCTACATGCACTTATCATCACAATGTTCGTTGACCCTTGACATCACAATGTTCCATAACACCTGTTATCAAAATGTTCCATGACACTTTTCATCAAATTGCTCCATGACCCTGTCATCAGAATGCTCCTTGCCATTCTCATCACAATGCACAACGCCCTTGCCTTCAAATTCTCCATGACCTTTGTCATCACAAATATCCATGACCCTTGGCATCACAATGCTCCATGTCATTGTTATCACAATGCTCCATGAATGCTCTCATCACATTGCTCCATGTCTTTGTCTTCACAAAGCTCCATGACACGTCTTCAAAATGCTCCATGGCCTTGTCATCAAAATGCTCCATGCCCTTGTCATCACAATGCTCCATTACCCCTGTCATAACAATGCCCCATGACCACTGCCATCACGATATTCTGTGGCCTTCTCATCACAAAGCTCCATGACCCTTCTCAACACAATGCTCCAAGAACCCTGTAATCACAATGCTCTATGCCCCTTTTCATCTCAAAGATCCATGAACCCTGTCATCACAATGCACAATGCCCATCATCACAATGCTTCATGCTATTGTTATCACAATGAAATCAAAATGCTCCATGACCTCCGTCATAACAATGATCCAAACCCTTGTGATCACAATATTCCATATCACTTGTCATCACAATGCCCCATGACGCTCGTCATCACAATTATCCATGGTCTTCTCATCACAATGCTCCATGATCTTTGTCATCACAGTGCTCAAAACACTTGTCATCACAATGCTCCCTGACACTTGTAGTCAGTATGCTCCTTGAACCCTGTCATGACAAGGCTCCATGCATTTTTCATCACAATGATACATGCCCATTTTATCACAATGCTCCAAGACCCATGTAATCACAATGATCCATGCCCTTGTCATCACAAAGCTCAATGACGCATGCCATCAGAATGCTCCTTGGTCTTCTCCACACAATGCTCCATGCCCTTGTCATCACAATGTTCCAAGACCCCTGTAATCACAATGCTCCATGCCCCTTTTCATCTGTATGCTTCTTGAGACTTGTCATCACAAGGCTCCATGATTTTGTCATCACAATGATCCAGGATCTTGTCATCACAATGCTTCTCGACCTTGTCATGAAAATTTTCAACGGCCCTTGTCATCATAAATCTCCAAGCACTAATCATCACAATGCTCCATTATATTTGTCATCACAATTTTCCATTACATTTGGCATCACAGTGCTCCATGCCATTGTCATCGCAATGGACCTTGACATATGTCATCACAATGCTCCCTAACACCTGTCTTCACAATACGCCCTGACCTCCTCATCACAATGCTCCATGCCCTTGTCATCACAAAGCTCCATGCCCTTGTCATCACAATGCACCATGTCCACTGTCATCACAATAATCTATGAATCTTGTCAGACAAATGCTCCATGCTCCTGTCATCACAATGTTACATGCCCTTGTCATCACAATGCTCCATGACTTGTCATCACAATCCTCTATGACCCATGACACATGTATCACAGTGTTCCATGCCCTAGTCATCACAATGCTCAAAGACCCCTGTAATCAGAATGCTCCATGCCCCATTTCATCAGAATGCTCCATGAGACTTGTCATGACAAGTCACCATGGTCTTCTCATCACAATGCTCCTGGAACTTGTCATCACCATGCTCCATTCCCTTCTCATCACAATGCTCCATGACCCATGTCATCACAATAATCCATGAGTATTTTCAGCCCAATGCTCCAAGATCTATTCATCACAATGCTCCGTGGCCAATATCATCACAATGCTCCATGACCACTGTCATCACAACACTCCATGACACCTGACAACACAATGATCCGCAACTCTTGTCATCACAATGCTCCATTCCATAGTCATCACAATGCTCCATGACACCTGTCATCACAACACTCCATGAACATTATCAGCCCAGTGATCCATGACCCTTGTCATCACAATGATCCATGCCCTTGTCATCCCAATGCTCCATGACCACTGTATTCACAATGCTCCGTGACGCTTGTCATCACAGGGCTCCATGACACATGTCATCACAATGCTCCATGCCTTTGTCAGCAAAATGCTACATGACCTTTCCATTACAATGCTCTATGCGCTTGGCATCACAATACTCCATTTCCATTGTCATCACAATCCTCCATGAAACTAGGGATCACATTGCTTCATGCCCTTCTCCTCACAATGCTCCATGCTCCTTAGAAATCAAAATGATCCATGACCTCTGTCATCACAATGCTCCAAACCCTTGTGATCACAATGTTCCATAACACTTGTCATCACAATGCTCCATGATGCCTGTCATCACAATAATCCATGCAATTTTCATCACAATGCTCCATGAACTTTGTCATCACAGTTCTCAAAACATTTGTCATCACAAGGCTCCCAGACACTTGTCATCAGTATGCTCCTTGAACCTTGTCAGGAAAGGGCTCCATGCCATTTTCATCACAATGCCCCATGCCGTTTTCATCACAATGCTCCATGCCATTGTCATCAAAATACTCCACAAGCTTGTCATCAGAATGCTCCATGACCCTTGTCATCACATTTCTCCATGTTCTTGTCATCACAATACTCCATGAATATTATCAGCACAATGCTCCATAACCTTCTCATCACAATGCTCCATGACCAATATCATCACAATGCACCATGACAACTGTCATCACAACACTCCATGACACCTGACAACACAATGATCCGGGACTCTTGTCATTACTATGCTCCATTCCCTAGTCATCACATGCTGCATGAAACCTGTCATCACAATGCTCCATGACACAAGTCTTCACAATACAGCATGACCTCTTTATCACAATGCTCCATGCCCTTGTCACCACAATGCACCATTCCAACAGTCATCACAATAATTCATGAAAATTATGAGACCAATGATACATGCCCTTGTCATCACAATGCTCCATGCCCCTTTTCATCACAATGCTCCATGACCCCTGTCAACACAGTGCTCCGTGACTCCAGTCATCACAGTGCTTCATGACCTTTGTCATCACAATGGTCCATGCCCTCATCATCAGCAGTCTCTGTGACCTTTTTAACCACAATGCTCCATGAACTTTTCATCACAATTCTCTTTGACCATTGTCATCACAATGCTCTATGCCTTTCTCAGCACAATGCTCCATGACCCTTGTCCTCACAATGCTCCATGCGCTTGTCAGCACAATGTTCCATGACACATGTCATCACAATGCACCATGCGCTTGTCATCACAGTGCTCCACAATCTTGTCATCACAATGCTCCATAAACCTTGTCATCACAATGCTCCATGCACTTCTCATCAAAATGCTTTCTCACCACTGATATCACAATGTTACTTCACTATTCGACACAATACACCCTCACCTCTGTCATCACAGTGTTCCATGACTCCTGTCATCACAATGCTACATGCACTTATCATCACAATGTTCGATGACCCATGACATCACAATGTTCCATAACCCCTGTCATCAAAATGTTCCATGACACTTTTCATCAAATTTCTCCGTGACCATGTCATCAAAATGCTCCCTGCACTTCTCATTACAATGCACAACACCCTTGTCATCAAAATGTTCTATGACCTTTGTCATCACAAATATCCATGACCCATGGCATCACATTGCTCCATGCCCTTGTCATCACTAATCTCCATGACACATGTCAGCAGAATGCTCCATGGCCTTCTCATCACAATGTTCCATGACCTTTGTCATCACAATGCTCAATACACTTGTCATCAGCATGCTCCATGACACTTGTTGTCTGTATGCTCCTTGAACCTTGTCATGGCAAGGCTCCATGCATTTTTCATCACAATATTCCATGCCCTTTTCATCACAATGCTACAAGACCCCTGTAATCACAATGCTCCATGCGCTTGTCATCACAAAGCTCAATGACGCATGTCCTCAGAATGCTCCTTGGCCTTCTCTTCACAATGATCCATGCCCTTGTCATCACAATGTTCCAAGACCCCTGTAATCACAATGGTCCATGCCCCTTTTGATCAGTATGCTATATGAGATTGTCATCACAAGGCTCCATGGATTTCTCATCACAATGCTCCAGGACCTTGTCATCACAATGCTTCACGACGTTGTCATGAAAATTCTCAATGGCCCTTGTCATCATAGTGCTCCAAGCCCTAGTCATCACAATGCTCCATTGTATTTGTCATCACAATCCTCCATTACATTTGGCATCACAATGCTCAATGTCATTATCATCGCAATGGACCATGACATATGTCATCACAATGCTCCCTGACACCTGTCTTCACAATACTCCATGACCTTCTCATCACCATGATCCATACCCTTGTCATCACAATGCACCATGTCCACTGTCATCACAATAATTTATGAAACTTGTCAGACCAATGCTCCATGCCTCTGTCATCACAATGCTCCATGCCCATGTCATCACAATGCTCCATGACCCCTATCATCACAGTGCTCCGTGACTCTAGTCATCACAATGCTTCATAATGTTTGTCATCAAAACGGACCTTGCCCATGTCATCACAAGGCTCTGTGACCTTTGTAACCAAAACGCTCCATGAACTTTTCATCACAATGCTCCGTGACCCTTGTCATCACAATGCTCCATGCCGTTGTCAGAACAATGCTCCACGACCCTTGTCATCACAATGTGCCACGTGCTTTTCATCACATTGGTCCACAACCTTGTCATCGCTATGCTTCATAAACCTTGTAATCCCAATGCTCCATGCACTTCTCATCCAAATTCTCTCTCACGAGAAAAATCACAATGTTCCATCACTAGTCATCACAATACTCCCTCACCCCTGGAATCACAATGTTCCATGACCCCTGTCATCACAGTGCTACATAACCTTATCATCACAATGTTCCATGATCCCGGACATCACAATCTTCCATAACCCCTGTAATCAAAATGCTCCATGACCCTTTTCATCCCAAAGCTCCATGACCCCTGACATCACAATGTTCTATAACCCCTGTCCTCAAAATATTCCATTATATTTTAATCAAATTTCTGCATGAACCTGTAATCAAAATGCTCCCTGCCCTTCTCATCACAATGCACCACACCATTGTCATCGAAATGCTCCCTGTTATTTGTCATCACAAATCTCCATGACCCTTGGCATCACAATGCTCCATGTCATTGTCATCACAATGCTCCATGAACACTCTCATCACATTGCTCAATGCCCTTGTCATCACAAAGCTCCATGACACTTGTCATCACAATGCTCAATGCTCTTCTCATCGCAATGCTCCATGTCCTGGTCATTACAATCCTCCATGAACCATGTATCACAGTGTTCCGTGCCCTTGTCATCCCAATGCTCCATGCCCACTCTCATTACAATAATCCATGAAATATTTTAGACCAAAGCTCAATGCCCTTCTCATCACAATGTTCCATTACCTCTGTCATAACAATCCTCCATGACACCTGCCATCACATTGTTCAACGGCATGTCATCACAAGGCTGCATGATCCTTGTCATCACAATTCCCCAAGACCCGTGTAATCACAATGCTCCATGCCCTTGTCATCACAGTGCTCCATGATGCATGTCATCAGAATTTTCAATGACCTTCTCATCACCATGCTCCATGCCCTAGCCATCACAATGCTCCAAAACACCGGTAATCACAATGCTCCATTCCCCTTTTCATCTCAATGCTCCATGAACCCAGTCATCACAATGCACCATGCCCATCATCATAATGTTTCATGCTATTGTCAACACAATGAAATCTAAATTCTCCATGACATCTGTCATCATAATGCTCCAAACCCTTGTGATCACAATGTTCCATAAGACTTATCATCACAACACCCCATGACGCTCATCATCACAATTATCCATGGTCTTCTCATCACAATGCTCTATGACCTTTGTCATCAAATGCTCAACACACTTGTCATCACAATGCTACCTGACACTTGTCGTAAGTATGCTCCTTGAACACTGTCATGACAAGGCTCAATGCCTTTTTCTTCACAACGATACATGCCCTTTTCATCACAATGCATCAAGACACCTGTAATCATAATGCTCCACGACCTACTCATCACATTTCTCCATGGCCAATATCATCACAATGCACCATGACCACTGTCATCTCAACACTCCATGACACCTGACAACACAATGATCCGGAATTCTTGTCATCAAAATGCTCCATTCTCAAGTCATCACAATGCTCCATGACCCCTGTCATCACAATACTCCATGAACATTTTCAGCCCAATGCTCCATGACCCTTGCCATCACATTGAACCATGCCCTTGTCATCCCAATGCTCCATGACCCCTGTATTCACAATGCTCCGTGACGCTTGTCATCACAGTGCTCCATGACACCTGTCATCACAATGCTCCATGCCTTTGTCAGCAAATACTACATGACCTTGTCATTACAATGCTCTATGCGCTTGTCATCACAATACTCCTTTACCATTGTCATCACAATCCTCCATGAACCTTGGGATCACATTGCTTCATACCCTTGTCATCACAATGCTCCATGCTCCTTGAAATCAAAATGATCCATGACCTCTGTCACCACAATGCTCCAAACCCTTGTCATCACAATGTTCCATAACACTTGTCATCACAACGCTCCATGATGCCTGTCATCACAATACTCCACGGCCTTTTCATCACAATGCTCCATAACCTTTGTCATCACAATTCTAATACACTTGTCATTACAATGCTTCCTGAAACTTGCCGTCAGAATGCTCCTTGAACCCTGTCATGAAATGGCTCCATGCTTTTCTCATTACAATGCCCCATGCCGTTTTCATCACAATGCTCCATGCCATTGTCATCAAAATACTCCACAAGATTGTCATCAGAATGTTCCATGACCTTTTTCATCACAATTATCCATGCACTTGTCAGCACAATGCTCCCTGAACCTTGTCATCACAATGCTCCAAGCCATTGTCATCACAATGCTAAATTACTTTTGACATCACAATGCTCCATGACTCCAGTCATCACAATGCTTCATAACGTTTGTCATCACAACGGTCCATGCCCGCGTCATCACAAGGCTCTGTGACTTTTGTAACCACAATGCTCCATGAACTTTTCATCACAATGCTCCGTGACACTTGTTATCCCAATGCTCCATGCCTTTGTCAGAACAATGTTCCATGACTCTTGTCATCACAATGTGCCATGCGCTTTTCATCAAAATGATCCAAAACCTTGTCATTGATATGCTCCATAAACCTTTTAATCACAATGTTCCATGCACTTCTCATCCAAATGCTCTCTCACCTGAGATATCACAATGTTCCATCACTAGTCATCACAATCCTCCCTCAACCCTGTAATCACAATGTTCCATGACCCGTGACATCACAATATACCATAACCACTGTCATCACAATGCTCCATGACACATTTCATCCCAAAGCTCCATGACCCATGGCATCACAATGTTCTGTAACCCCTGTCGTCAAAATGTTACATGACACTTTTCATTAAATTGCAGCATGAACCTGTCATCAAAATGCTCCCTTTCCTTCTCATCACAATGCACCACACGCTTGTCATCAAAATGCTCCATGACCGTTGTCATCACAAAGCTCCATGACCCTTGGCATCACAATGCTCCATGTCATTGTCATCACAATGCTCCCTGAACACTCTCATCCCATTTCTCCATGCCCTTGTCATCACAATGCTACATGACAGTTGTCATCACAATGCTTGTTGCCCTTCTCATCAAAATGCTCCATGCCCTTTTCATCACAATCCTCCATGACCCATGTATCACAGTGTTCCGTGCCCTTGTCATCACAGTGCTCCATGCCCACTCTCATCACAATAATCCATGAAAACTTTCGGGCCAATGCTCAATGAACTTCTCATCACAATGCTCCATTACCTCTGTCATAAAAATGCTCCATGACCCCTGCCATCACAATGTTCCACGGCCTTGTCATCACAAGGCTCCCTGACCCTTGACATCACAATGCTCCAAGACCCCTGTAATCACAATGCTCCATGCCACTTTGCATCTCAATGCTCCATGAACCCTGTCATCACAATGCACCATGCCCATCATCATAATGCTTCAGGCTATTGTCATCACAATTCTATCAAAATTCTCCATGACCTCTGTCATCATAATGCTCCAAACCCTTGTGATCACCATGTTCCATAACACTTATCATCACAAATCCCCATGACGCTCATCATCACAATTATCCATGGTATTCTCATCACAATGCTCCATGACCTTTGACATCACAATGCTCAATACACTTGTCATCACAATGCTCCCTGACACTTGTCGTCCTTATGCTCCTTGAACCCTGTCATGAAAAGGCTCCATGACTTTTTCATCACAATGATCCATGCCCTTTTCATCACAATGCTCCAAGATCACTCTCATCACAATGCTCCATGTGCTTGTCATCACAAAACTCCATGAAGCATGTCATCAGAATGCCCATGGCCTTCTCATCACAATGCTCCATGCCCTAGTCATCAAAATTCTCCAAGACCCCTGTAATCACAATGCTCCATGCCCCTTTTCATCAGAATGCTCCGTGAGACTTCTCATCACAAGTCTCCATGGTCATCTCATCAGAAAGATCCAGGATATTGTCATCACCATTCTCCATTCCCTTGTCATCACAATGCTCCATGACCCCTGTCATCACAATAATCCATTAACATATTCAGCTCAATGCTCCACAACCTACACATCACAATACTCCATGGCCAATATCTTCACAATGCTCCATGACCACTGTCATCACAACACTCCATGACTCCTGAAAACACAATGATACGGGACTTTTGTCATCACAATGCTCCATTCCCTACTCATCACTATGCTCCATGACCCATGTCATCACAACACTCCATGAATATTTTCAGCCCAGTGCTCCATGACACTTGTCATCACAATGATCCATGCCCTTGTCATCCCAATGCTCCATGACCCCTGTATTCACAATGGTCCATGACTCTTGTCATCACAGTGCTCCATGACACATGTCATCACAATGCTCCATGCCTTTGTCAGCAAACTGCTACATGACCTTGTCATTAAAATGCTCTATGCGCTTCTCATCACAATACTCCATTTCCATTGTCATCACAATCCTCCATGAACCTTGGGATCACATTGCTTCATGCCCTTGTCATCACAATGCTCCATGTTCCTTTAAATCAATATGATCCATGACCTCTGTCATCACAATGCTCCAAAACCTTGTGATCACAATCTTCCATAACACTTGTCATCACAACGCACCATGATACCTGTCATCACAATACTCCATGCCCTTTTCATCACAATGCTCCATAACCTATGTCATCATAATTCTCAATATACATGTCATCACAATGCTCCCTGACATTGTCATCAGAATGCTCCTTGAAACCTGTCACGAAAAGGCTCCATGACATTTTCATCACAATGCCGCATGTGGTTTTCATCACAATTCTCCATGCAATTGTCAGCACAATGCTCCCTGTCCCATGTCATCACAATGCTCCAAGCCATTGTCATCACAATGTTCCATAACCTTTGTCATCAGAATCCTCCATGACACTTGGCATCACAATGCTCCATGCCATTGTCATCACAATGGGCCATTACATATGTCATCACAATGCTCCCTGACACCTCTCTTCACAATACTGCATGACCTGGTCATCACAATGCTCCATGCCCTTGTCATCACAATGTGCCATTCGAACTGTCATCACAACAGTCCATGGAACTTATTAGACTAATGTTCCATGCCCTTGTCATCACAGTGCTCCATGCCCTACTTATCACAATGCTCCCTGACCCCTGTCATCACAATCCTCCGTGACTCCAGTCATCACAATGCTTCATGACCTTTCTCATCACAATGGTCCATGCCCTCGTCATCAACAGTCTCTGTGACCATTTTAACCACAATGCCCCATGAACTTTTCATACAATGCTCTTTGACCCTTGTCATCACAATGCTTTATGCCTTTTTCAGCACAATGCTCCATGACCCTTGTCATCACAATGCTACTTGCGCTTGTCAGCACAATGCTCCATGACACATGTCATCAAAATGCACCATGCGCTTGTCATCACAGTGCTCTACAATCTTGTCATCACAATGCTCCATAAACATTGTCATCATAATCCTCCATGCACTTCTCATCAAAATGCTCTCTCACAATTGATATCACAATGCTACATCACTATTTGTCACAATAAACCCTCCCACCTGTCATCACAATGTTCCATGACTCCTGTCATCACAATGCTACATGCACTTATCATCAAAATGTTCGATGACCCCTGACATCACAATGTTCCATAACACCTGTCATCAAAATGTTCCATGAAAATTTTCAACAAATTGCTCCATGAACCTGTCATCACAATTCTCCCTGCCCTTCTCATAACAATGCACAACGCCCTTGCCATCAAAATGCTCCATGACATTTGTCATCTCAAAGAGCCCTGACCCATGGCATCACAATGCTCCATGTCATTGTCATCACAATGCTCCATGACACATGTCATCAGAATGCTACATGGCCTTCTCATCACAATGATCCATGCCCTTGCCATCACAATGCTCCATTACCCCTCTCATAACAATGCTCCATGCCCCTGCCATCACGATATTCCATGGCCTTGTCATCACAAGGCTCCATGACCCTTCTCATCACAACACTCCAAGAACCCTGTAATCACAATGCTCCATGCCATTTTTCATCTCAATGATCCATTAACACTGTCATCACAATGCACCATGTCTATAATCATAATGCCTCATGCTATTGTCATCACAATGAAATCAAAATGCACCATGACCTCTGTCATAACAATGCTCCAATCCCTTGTGATCACAATATTCCATAACACTTGTCATCACAATGCCCCTTGACGCTCGTCATCACAATTATCCTTGGTCTTCTAATCACAATGCTCCATGACCTTTGTCATCACAATGCTCAATACACTTGTCATCAAAATGCTCCCTGACACTTGTCATCAGTATGCTCCATTAACCCTGTCATGACACGTCTCCATGCCTTTTTCATCACAATGATCCATGCCCTTTTAATCACAATGCTCCATGCCCTTGTCATCACAAAGCTCAATGACGCATGTCATCAGAATGCTCCATGGCCTTCTCCTCACAATGCTCCATGCCCTTGTCATCACAATGCACCAAGTCCCCTGTAATCACAATGCTGCATGTCCCTTTTCTTCAGAATGCTCCATGAGACTTGTCATCACAAGTCTCCATTGTCTTCTCATCAAAGTGCTCCAGGAATTTGTCATCAAAATGCTCCCTGATCCCTGTCATCACAATACTCCATGAACATTTTCAGCCCAATGCTCCATGATACTTGTCATCACAGAGATCCATGCCCTTGTCATCCCAATGCTCCATGACCCCTGTATTCACAATGCTATGTGACGCTTGTCATCACATTGCTCCATGACACATGTCATCACAATGCTCCATGCCTTTGTCGGCAAAATGCTACCTGACCTTTTCATTGCAATGCTCTATTCGCTTTTCATCAAAATACTCCATTTCCATTGTCATCACAGTCCTCCATGAACATTGGGATCACATTGCTTCATGCCCTTGTCATCCCAATGTTCCATGCTCCTTGAAATCAAAATGATCCATGACCTCTGTCATCACAATGCTCCAAACCCTTGTGATCACAATGTTTCATAACACTTGTCATCACAACGCTCCATGATGCCTGTCATCACAATACTCCATGCCCTACTCATCACAAAGCTCCATGACATTTGTCATCACAAATCTCAATACACTTGTCATCACAATGCCACATGCCTTTTTCATCACAATGTTCCATGCCATTGTCATCAAAATACTCCACAAGCTTGTCATCAGAATACTTCATGACCGTTTTCATCACAATTCTCCCTGCACCTGTCAGCAAAATTCTCCCTGACCCTTGTCATCACAATGCTCCAAGCCATTGTCATCACAATGCTCCATTACCTTTGTCATCAGAATCCTCCATGACACTTGGCATCACAATGCTCCATGCCATTGTCATCACTATGGGCCATTACATATGTCACCACAATGCTCCCTGACACCTGTCTTCACAATACTGCATGACCTCGTCATCAAAATGCGCCATTACAACAGTCATCACAATAATCCATGAAACTTATTAGACCAATGCTCCACTCCCTTGTCATCACAATGCTCCATGTCCTTTTTATCACAATGCTCCATTACGCCTGTCATCACAATGCTCCATGCCTCCATTCATCACAATGCTTCATGACCTTTGCCATCACAATGGTCCATGCCCTCGTCATCAACAGTCTCTGTGACATATGTAACCACAATGGTCCAATAACTTTTCATCACAATGCTCTTTGACCCTTGTCATCACAATGTTCTATGCCTTTCTCCGCACAATGCTCCATGACCCTTGTCATCACAATGCTCCATGCGCTTTTCAGATCAATGCTCCATGACCCATGTCATCACAATGCACCCTGTGCTTCTCATCACAGTGCTCCACAATCTTGTCACCACGATGCTCCATAAAACTTGTCATCACAATTCTCCATGCACTTCTCATCAAAATGCTTTCTAACCAATGATATCACAATGTTACAGCACTATTCATCACAATACTCCCTCACCCCTGTCATCACAATATTCCATGACTTTTGTCTTTGCAATGCTACATGCACATATCATCACAAAGTTCGGTGACACCTGACATCACAATATTCCATAACCCCTGTCATCATAATGCTCCATAACACTTTTCCTCAAAATGCTCAATGACGCCTGACATCACAATGTTCCATAACCCCTGTCATCATAATTCTCCATGATCCTTTTCATCAAAATGCTCCATGAACCCTGACATCACACTGTTCCCTAACCCCTGTCATTAAAATATTCCATGACACTTTTCATCAAATTGCTCTATGACCCTGTCATCACAATGTTCCCTGCCCTTCTCATCACAATGTACCACGCCCTTGTCATCAAAATGCTCCATGACTTTTGTCATCACAAAGCTCCATGACCCTTGGCATCTCAATGCTCCATGCCATTTTCATCACAATGCTCCATGAACCCTCTAATCACAATGCTCCATGCCCCTTTGCATCTCAATGCTCCATGAACCCTGTCATCAAAATGCACCATGACCCTCATCATAATGCTTCAGGCTATTGTCATCACAATGAAATCAAAATATTCGATGATCTATCTCATCACAATGCTCCAAATCCTTGTGATCACAATGTTCCATAACACTTATCATCACAACGCCCCATGAAGCTCATCATCACAGTTATCCATGGTCTTCTCATCACAGTGCTCCATGACCTTTGTCATCACAATGCTCTATACACATGTCATCACAATGCTCCCTGACACTTCTCATCAGTATGCTCCTGGAACCCTGTCATGACAAGGCTCCATACCATTTTCATAACACTGATCCATGCCAATTTCATCACAATGCTCCAAGACACCAGTAATCACAATGCTCCATGCCCTTGTCATCACAATGCTCCAAGACCCCTGTAATCACAATACTCCATGCCCCTTTTCATCAGAATGCTCCATGAGACTTCTTATTACGAGGCTCCATGGTCTCCTCATCACAGTGCTCCAGGAACCTTTCATCACAGTGCTCCATTCCCTTGTCATCACAATGCTCCATGACCCCTGTCCTCACAATACTTCCTGAACATTTTCAGTCCAATTCTCCAGGAACTTCTCATCACAATGCTTCATGATCCCTATCATCACAATGCTCCATGACCACTGTCATCACAACGCTCCATGACCCCTGACAACACAGTGATCCGGGACTCTAGTCTTCACAATGCTCCATTCCATAGTCATCACAATGCTCCATTAATATTTTCAGCCCAATGCTCCATGACACTTGTCATCACAATGATCCATGACCTTGCCATCACTATGCTCCATGAACCCTGTAATCACAACGATCCGTGATGCTTCCCATCAAAGTGCTCTATGACCCTTATCATCACAATGCTCCATGCCTGTGTCAGCAAAATGCTACATGACCTTGCCATCAAAATGCTTCATTTGCTTGTCATCACCATACTCCCTTAGCATTGTCATCACAATCATCCATGAACCTTGGGATCACATTGCTTCATGCCCTTGTCATCACAATGCTGCATGCTCCTTGAAAACAAAATGATCCATGACTTCTATCATCACAATGCTCCAAACCCTTGTGATCACAATGTTTCATAACACTTGTCATCACAACGCTCCATGATGCCTGTCATCACAATACTCTATGCCCTTTTCGTCAAAATGCTCCATGATCTTTTTCATCAAAATTCTCAATACATATGTCATCACAATGTTCCCTGACACTTGTCATCAGAATGCTCCTTGAAACCTGTCATGAAATGGCTTCATGCCTTTTTCATCACAATGCTCCATGCCCTTTTCATCACAATGCTCCAAGCCATTGTCGTCACAATACTCCACAAGCTTGTCATCAGAATGCTCCATGACACTTGTCATCACATTTCTCCAAGGCCACTGTCATCACAATGCTCCATACCCTTTGTCATTACTGTGCTCCATGATGCGCATCATCACAATTATCCATGGCCTTCTCATCACAATGCTCGACGCCATTGTCATCAAAATGCTCCATGACCCATGTAATCACAATGCTCCATGCCCTTGTCATCAAAAAGCTCCATTTCTTTGTCAGAACAATGCTCAATGAACATAGTCATCACAATGTGCCACACGCATTTCATCACAACGGTCAACAACCTTGTCACTGCTATGCTTCATAAACCTTGTAATCAAAATGGTCCATGCACTTCTCATCAAAATGCTCTCTCACCAGAGATATCACAATGTTCCATCTCTAGTCATCACAATACTCCCTCATCCCTGTAATCACAATGTTCCAGGACCCTGTCATCACAATGCTACATCCCTTTATCATCACAATGTTCC
This sequence comes from Mesoplodon mirus, assembly GCF_964341445.2. NCBI lineage: Eukaryota > Metazoa > Chordata > Mammalia > Artiodactyla > Ziphiidae > Mesoplodon > Mesoplodon mirus. Next base: position 177,190 of record NW_028295746.1, on the reverse strand, counting down.
ATGACCCCTGACATCACAATGTTCCATAACCCCTGTCATCAAAATGCTCCATGACCCTTTTCATCCCAAAGCTCCAAGACCCCTGACATCACAGTGTTCTATAACCACTGCCATCAAAATGTTCCTTTACACTTTTTATCAAATTGATGCATGACCTGGTCATCAAAATGCTCCCTGCATTTCTCAGCACAATGCACCATGCCCTTGTCATCAAAATGCTCCATGACTTGTCATCACAAAGCTCCATGACCCTTGGCATCACAATGCTCCATGTCATTGTCATCACAATGCTCCATGAACCCTCTCATCACATTGCTCCATGCACATGTCATCACAAAGCTCCATGACACTTGTCATCACAATGCTCGATGCCCTTCTCATCACAATGCTCCATGCCCTTGTCATTACAATCCTGCATGACCCATGTATCACAGTGTTCCGTGCCCTTCTCATCCCAATGCTCCATGCCCACTCTCATCACAATAATCCAAGAAACATTTCAGACCAATGTTCCACGCCCTTCTCATCAAAATGCTCCATTACACCTGTCAAAAAAATGCACCATGACATTTGCCATCAAAATGTTCCACGGCCTAGTCATCACGAGGTTCCATGACACTTGTTATCACAATGCTCCAGACCTCTGAAAGCACAATGCTCCATGCCCTTGTCATCACAAAGCTCCATGACCCATGTCATCAGAAAGTTCCTTGGCCTTCTCATCACAGTGCTCCATGCCCTTGTCATCACAATGCTCCAAGACCCTTGTAATCACAATGCTCCATGCCCCTTTTCATCTCAATGCTCCATGAACCCTGTCATCACAATGCACCATTCCCATCATCATAATGCTACAGGCTATTGTCTTCACAGTGAAATCAATATTCTCCATGAACTCTGTCATCATAATGTTCCAAAACCTTGTGATCACAATGTTCCATAACACTTATCATCACAACACCCCATGACGCTCATCATCACAATTATCCATGGTCTTCTCATCACAGTGCTCTAGGACCTTGTCATCACCATGCTCCATTTCCTTGTCATCACAATGCTCCATGACCCCTGTCTTCACAATAATCCATGAACATTTTCAGCCCAGTGCTCCACGACCTACTCATCACAATGCTCCATGGCCAATATCATCACAATGCTCCATGACCACTGTCATCAAAACCCTCCATGACACCTGACAACACAATGGTCCGGGACTCTTGTCATCACAATGTTCCATTCCCTAGTCATCAAAATGCTCCATGACCCATGTCATCACAACACTCCATGAACATTTTCAGCCCAGTGCTCCATGAATCTTGTCATCACAATGATCCATGCCCTTGTCTTGCCAATGCTCCATGAACCCTGTATTCACAATGTTCCGTGATGCTTGTCATAACAATGCTCCATTACCTCTGTCATAACAATGCTCCATGACACCTGCCATCACAGTGTTCCACGGCCTTGTCATCACAAGGCTCCATGACCCCTGTCATCACAATACTTCATGCCCTTGTCATCACAATGCTCCAAGACCCATGTAATCACAATGCTCCATGCCCCATTTCATCAGAATGCTCCATGAGACTTGTCATCACAAGTCTCTATGGTCTTATCATCACAACGCTCCAGGACCTTGTTATCACCATGCTCCATTCCCTTGTCATCACAATGCTCCATGACCCCTGTCATCACAATAATCCATGAACATTTTCAGCCCAATGCTCCATGAAATTCTCATCACAATGCTCCATGACAAATATCATCAAAATGCTCCATGACCACTGTCATCACAACACTCCATGACACCTGACAACACAATGATCCGGGACTCTTGTCATCACAATGCTCCATTCCCTACTCATCACAATGCTCCATGACCCCAGTCATCACAATACTCCATGAACATTTTCAGCCCAATGCTCCATGACTCTTGTCATCACAATGATCCATGCCCTTGTCATCCCAATGCTCCATGACCCCTGTATTCACAGTGCTCCATGACACCTGTCATCACAATGCTCCATGCCTTTGTCAGCAAAATGCTACATGACCTTGTCATTACAATGCTCTATGAGATTGTCATCACAATACTCCTTTACCATTGTCATCACATTCCTCCATGAAGCTTGGGATCACATTGCTTCATGCCCTTGGCATCACAATGCTCCATGCTCCTTGAAATAAAATGATCCATGACCTCTGTCATCACAATGCTCCAAACCCTTGTGATCACAATGTTCCATAACACTTGTCATCACAACGCTCCATGATGCCTGCCATAACAATAATCCATGCTCTTTTCATCACTATGCTCCATGACCTTTGTCATCACAATTCTCAATACACTTGTCATCACAATGCTCTCTGACACTTGTCATCAGAATGCTGCTTGAATCCTGTTATGAAAAGGCTCCATGCATTTTTCATCACAAAGCCCCATGCCATTTTCATCACAATGCTCCATGCCATTGTCATCAAAATACTCCACAAGCTTGTCATCAGAATGCTCCATGACCCTTATCATCACAATTCTCCATGCACTTGTCAGCACAATGCACCGTGACTTTGTCATCACAATGCTCCATGCCCTTGTCATCACAATGCTCCATTACTTTTGTCATCAGAATCCTCCATGACACTTGGCATCACAATGCTCCATGCCATTGTCATCTCAATGGACCATTACATATGTCATCACAATGCTCCCTGACAGCTCTCTTCACAATACTGCAAGACCTTGTCATCACAATGCTCCATGCCCTTGTCATCACAATGCGCCATTCCAAGTTTCATCACAATAATCCATGAAACTTATTAGACCAATGCTGCATGCCCTTGTCATCACAATGCTCCATGTCCTAGTTATCACAATGTTCCAAAACCCCTGTAATCAGAATGCTCCATGCCCCTTTTCATCAGTATGCTCCATGAGATTTGTCATCAGAAGTCTCCATGGTTTTCTCATCACAATGCTCCAGGACCTTGTAATCACAATGCTTCACGACATTTTCGTGAAAATCCTCAATGGCCCTTGTCATCATAATGCTCCAAGCCCTAGTCATCACAATGCTCCATTATATTTGTCATCACAATCCTCCATTACATTTGGCATCACAATGCTCCATGCCATTGTCATCGCAATGGACCATGACATATGTCATCACAATGCTCCGTGACACCAGTCTTCACAATATTCCATGCCCTTGTCATCACAATGCTCCATGCCCTTGTAATCAAAATGCACCATGTCCACTGTCATCACAATAGTCTTGGAAACTTGTCAGACCAATGCTCCATGCCCCTGTCATCACAATGCTCCATGCACTTGTCATCACAATGCTCCATGACCCCTGTCATAACAAAGCTCCATGACCCCTGCCATCACAATGTTCCACGGCCTTGTCATCACAAGGTTCCATGACGCTTGTCATCACAATGCTCAAAGACACCTGTAATCACAAAGCTCCATGCCCTTGTCATCACAAAGCTCCATGACACATGTCATCAGAATGTTCCATGGCCTTCAAATCAAAAGGCTCCATGCCCTTGTCATCACAATGCACCATGTCCAATATCATCACAATAATCTATGAAACTTGTCAGACCAATGCTCCATGCCCCTGTCATCACAATGCTCCATGCCCTTGTCATCACAATGCTGCATGACACTTGTCATAACAATGCTCCGTGACTCCAGTCATCACAATGCTTCATAACGTTTGTCATCACAACGGTCCATGCCCGCGTCATGACAAGGCTCTGTGACATTTGTAACCACAATGCTCCGTGAACTTTTCATCACAATGCTGCGTGACCCTTGTCATTACAATGTTCCATGCCTTTGTCAGAACAATGCTCCATGACACTTGTCATCACTGTGTGCCATGCGCTTTTCATCACAATGATCCACAACCTTGTCATCGTTATGCTACATAAACATTGTAAGCACAATGCTTCATGCACTTCTCATCCAAATGCTCTCTCACATGAGATATCACAATGTTCCATCACTAGTCATCACAATCTTCCCTCACCCCTGTTATCACAATGTCCCATGAACCCTGTCATCACAATGCTACATCCCCTTATCAGCACAATGTTCTATGACCCCTGACATCACAATGTTACATAACCACTGTCATCAAAATGCTCCATGACAGTTTTCATCACAAAGCTCCATGACCCCTGGCATCACAATGTTCTATAACCCCTGTCATCAAAATGTTCCATTACATTTTTCATCAAATTGCTGCATGACCCTGTCATCAAAATGCTCCCTGCCTTTCTCATCACAATGCACCACACCCTTGTCATCAAAATACCCCATGAACTTTGTCATCATAAAGCTCCATGACCCTTGGCATCACAATGATCCATGCAAATGTCATCACAGTGTTCCATGAACCTTCTCATCACATTGCTCCATGCCCTTGTCATCACAAAGCTCCAGGACACTTGTCATCACAATGCTCAATGCCCTTCACATCACAGTAATCCATGAAATATTTTAGACCAATGCTCAATGCCCTTCTCATCACAATGATCCATTACCTATGTCATAACTATGCTCCATGACCCCTGCCATCACAATGTTCCATGGCCTTGTCATCACAAAGCTCCATGATCCTTGTCAACACAATGCTCCAAACCGCTGTAATCATAATGCTCCATGCCCTTGTCATCACAAAGCTCCATGACGCATGCCATCAGAATGTTCCATGGCCTTCTCATCACAATGCTACATGCCCTTGTCATGACAGTGCTCCAAGACACCTGTAATCACAATGCTCCATGCTCCTTTTCATCTCAATGCTCCATGAAGCCTGTCATCAAAATGCACCATGCCCCTCATCATAATGCTTCAGGCTATTGTCATCACAATGAAATCAAAATTATCCAAGACCACTGTCATCATAGTGCTCCAAACCCTTGTGATCACAAAGTTCCATAACACTTATCATCACAACACCCTATGACGCTCATCATCACAATTATCCATGGTCTTCTCATCACAATGCTCCATGACCTTTGTCATGACAATTCTCAGTACACTTGTCATCACAATGCTCCCTGACACATGTCGTCAGTATGCTCCTTGAACCCTGTCATGACAAGGCTCCATGCCTTTTCATCACAATGATCCATGCCATTTTCATCACAATGCTCCAAGACCCCTGTAATCACAGTGCTCCATGCCCTTGTCATCACAAAGCTCCATGACACATGTCATCAGAATGCTCCAAGACCCCTGTAATCACAATGCTCCATGCCCCTTTTCATTAGAATGCTCCATGAGACTTGTCATCACAAATCTCCATGCTCTTATCATCACAGTGCTCCAGGACCTTGTCATCACCATGTTCCATTCCATTGTCATCACAATGCTCCATGACCCCTGTCATCACAATACTCCATGAATATTTTCAGCCCAATGCTCCATGAAATTCTCATCACAGTGCTCCATGTCAAATATCATAAAATGCTCCATGAGCACTGTCATCACAACACTCCATGACACCTGACAACACAATGATCCGGGACTCTTGTCATCACAATGCTCCATTCCCTAGTCATCACAATGCTCCACGAACATTTTCAGCCCAATGCTCCATGACCCTTTTCATCACAATCATCCATGCCCTTGTCATCCCAATGCTCCATGACCCCTGTATTCACAATGCTCCGTGACGCTTGTCATCACAATGCTCCATGACACCTGTCATCACAATGCTCCATGACTGTGTCAGCAAAATGCTACATGACCTTGTCATTACCATGCTCTATGTGCTTGTCATCACAGCACTCCATTACCATTGTCATCACAATCCTCCATGAACCTAGGATCACATTGCTTCATGCCCTTGTCATCACGAAGCTCCATGCTCCTTGAAATCAAAATGATCCATGACCTCTGTCATCACAATGCTACAAACACTTGTGATCACAATGTTCCATAAGAGTTGTCATCACAACGCTCCATGATGCCTGTCATCACAATAATCCATGCCCTTTTCATCACAGTGCTTCATGAACTTTGTCATCACAATTCTCAATACACTTGTCATCACAATGTTCCCTGACACTTGTCGTCATAATGCTCCTTGAAACCTTTCACAAAAAGGCTCCATGCATTTTTCATCACAAAACCCCATGCCATTTTCATCACAATGCTCCATGCCTTTGTCATCAAAATACTCCACAAGCTTGTCATCAGAATGCTCCATGACCATTGTCATCACATTTCTCCATGCACTTGTCAGAACAATGCTTCCTGACCCTTGTCATCACAATGCTTCAAGCCATTTTCATCACAAAGCTCCATTATCTTTGTCATCAGAATCCTCCATGACACTTGGCATCACAATGCTCCATGACATTGTCATCACAATGAGCCATTACATATGTCATCACAATGCTCCATGACACCTCTCTTCACAATAATGCATAACCTGGTCATCACAATGCTCCATGCCCTTGTCATCACAATGCACCATTCCAACTGTCATCACAATAATCCACGAAAATTATGAGAACAATGGTCCATGCCCTTGTCATAACAATGCTCCATGCCATAGTTTTCATAAAGTTCCAAAACGCCTGTAATCAGAATGCTCCATGCCCCATTTCATCAGTATGCTCCATGAGTTTTGTCATCACAAGGCTCCATGATTTTCTCATCACAGTGCTCTAGGACCTTATAATCACAATGCTTCACGACATTGTCATAAAAATTCTCAAAGGCCCTTGTCAACCTAATGCTCCAAACCCTAGTCATCACAATGCTCCATTATATTTGTCATCACAATCCTCCATTACATTTGGCATCACAATGCTCCATGCCATTGTCATCGCAATGGACCATGACATATATCATCACAATGCTCCCTGACACCTGTCTTCACAATACTCCATGCCCTTGTCATCACAATGCTCCATGCCCTTGTCATCACAATGAACCATGTCCACTGTCATCACAATAATCTAGGAAAGTTGTCAGACCAATGCTCAATGACCCTGTCATCACAATGCTCCATGCCCTTGTCATCACAATGCTCCACGACACCTGTCATAACAATGTTCCATGACCCCTGCCATCACAATGTTTCACGGCCTTGTCATCACAAGGCTCCATGACGCTTGTCATCACAATGCTCCAAGACCCCTGTAATCAAAATGCTCCATGCCCTTGTCATCACAAAACTCCATGACACATGTCATCAGAATGTTCCATGGCCTTCTCATCAAAATGCTCCATGTCCTTGTCATCACAATGCACCATGTCCAATGTCATCACAATAATCTATGAAACATGTCAGACCAATGCTCCATGCCCCTGTCATCACAGTGCTCCATACCCTTGTTATCACAATGCGCCATGACCCCTGTCATCACAATGCTCCATGACTCCAGTCATCACAATGCTTCATAACGATTGTCATCACAACGGTCCATGCGTGCGTCATCACAAGGCTCTGTGAACTTTGTAAACACAATGCTCCATGAACTTTTCATCACAATTCTCCGTGACCGTTGTCATCACAATGCTCCATGCCTTTGTCAGGACAATGCTCCATGACCGTTGTCATTCCAAAGTGCCATGCGCTTTTCATCACAATGATCCACAAACTTGTCATCGCTATGCTCCATAAACCTTGTAATCACAATGGTCCATGCACTTCTCATCCCGATGCTCTCTCACATGAGATATTACAATGTTCCATCACTAGTCATCACAATCCCCACACACCCCTGTTATCACAATGTTCCATGACCCCTGTCATCACAATGCTACATCCACTTATCATCACAATGTTCCATGACCCATGACATCACAATGTTCCATAACCACTGTCATCAAAATGCTCCCTGACCCTTGTCATCACAAAGCTCCATTAACTTTGTCATCAGAATCCTCCATGAAACTTGGCATCACAATGCTCCAGGCCATTGTTTTCACAATGGGCCATTACATATGTCATCACAGTGCTCCCTCACACCTCTCTTCACAATACTGCAAGACCTGGTCATCACAGTGCTACATGCCCTTGTCATCACAATGCACCATTCCAAGTGTCATTGCAATACTCCATGAAAATTATTAGACCAGTGCTCCATGGCCTTGTCATCACAATGCTCCATGCCCTTGTTATCACAATGTTCCATGACCCCTGTCATCACAATGCTCCGTGATTCCAGTCATCACAATGCTCCATGACTTTTGTCATCACAGTGGTCTATGCCCTCATCATCAACAGTCTCTGTGACTTTTTTTAAGCACAATGCTCCAAGAACATTTCATCACAATGTTCTTTGACACTTGTCATCACAATGCACTATGCTTTTCTTAGCACAATGCTCCATGCCCTTATCATCACATTGCTCCATGACCCCTGTCATCACAATGCTCCGTGACTCCTGTCATCACAATTCTTCATAACATTTGTCATCACAATGGTGAATGCTCACGTCATCAAAAGCCTCTGTTAACTTTGTAACCACAATGTTCCATGAACTTTTCATCACAATGCCCAGAGACACTTGTCATCACAATTCTCCATGCCTTTGTCAGAAAAATGCTCCATAACCCTTGTCATCACAATGGGCGACGCGATTTTCATCCCAACGGTACACAAATTTGTCATCGCAATGCTCCATAAATCTTGTAATCACAATGCTCCATGCCCTTCACATCACAATGCTCCATTACCCCTCTCATAACAATGCTCCATGACCCCTGCCATCACAATGTTCCACGGCCTTGTCATTGCAAGGCTCCATGACCCTTGTCATCACAGTGCTCCAAGACCCCTGTAATCAAAATGCTCCATGCCCTTGTCATCACAAAGCTCCATGACACATGTCATCAGAATGTTCCATGGTCTTCTCATCAAAATGCTTCATGCCCTTGTCATCACAATGCTCCCAGACCCCTGTAATCACAATGCTCCATGCCCCTTTTCAACTCAATGGTCCATGAAACCTGTCATCACAATGCATCATGCCCATCATCATAATGCTTCCAGCTATTGTCAGCACAGTGAAATCAAAATACTCCATGACCTCTGTCATCACAATGCTCCATGAATCCTGTCATCACAATACTCCATGAACATTTTCAGACCACTGCTCCATGACAGTTGTCATCACAATGATCCATGCCCTTGTCATCCCAATGCTCCATGACCCCTGTATTCACAATGCTCCGTGACGCTTGTCATCACAGTGCTCCATGACACATGTCATCACAATGTTCCATGCCTTTGTCAGCAAAATGATACATGACCTTGTCATTACAATGCTCTATGCGCTTGTCATCACAATACTCCATTACCATCGTCATCACAATCCTCCATGAATATTTTGGTCACATTGCTTCATGCCCTTGTCATCACAGTGCTCCATGCTCCTTGAAATCAAAATGATGCATGACCTCTGTCATCACAATGCTCCAAACAATTCTGATCACAATGTTCAATATCACTTGTGATCAAAACACTCCATGATGACTGTCATCACAATACTCCATGCCATTTTCATCACAATGCTCCATGACCATTGTCATCACAATTCTCAATACACTTGTCATCACAATGCTCCCTGACACTTGTCGTCAGAATGCTCCTTGAACCCTGTCATTAAAAGGCTCCATGCCTTTTTCATCACAAAGCCCCATGCCATTTTCATCACAATGCTCCATGCCATTGTCATCAAAATACTCTACAAGCTTGTCATCAGAACGCTCCATGACCGTAGTCATCACAATTCTCCATGGACTTGTCAGCACAATTCTCCCTGACAATTGTCATCACAATGCTCCAAGCCATTGTCATCACAATGCTCCATTACATTTGTCATCAGAATCCTCCATGACACTAGGCATTACAATGCTCCATGCCATTGTCATCACAATGGGCCATTACATATGTCATCAAGATGCACCCTGACACCTGTCTTCACAATACTGCAAGACCTGGTCATCACAATGCTCCATGCCCTTGTCATCACAATATGCCATTCCAACTGTCATCGCAATAATCCATGAAACATATTAGACCAATGCTCCATGCCCTTGTCATCAAAATGCTCCATGCCCTTGTTATCACAATGCTCCATGACCCCTGTCATCACAATGCTCCGTGACTCCAGTCATCACAATGCTCCATGACCTTTGTCATCAAAATGGTCCATGCCCTCATCATCAAACGCCTCTGTGACCTTTTTAACCACAATGCTCCATGAACATTTCATCACAATGCTCTTTGCCCCTTGTCATCACAATGCTATATGCCTTTCTCAGCACAATGCTCCTTGCCCTTGTCATCACAGTGCTCTATGACCCCTGTCATCACAATGATCTTTGACTCCAGTCATCACAATTCTTCATAACATTTGTCATCACAATGGTCGATGCCCGCATCATCACAGGGCTCTGTTACATTTTTAACTACAATGCTCCATGAAATTTTCATCACAATGCTCCGTGACCCTTGTCATCTCAATGCTCCATGCATTTGTACGAAATATACTCCATGTCCCTTATCATCACAACGTGCCATGCGCTTTTCACCCCAACGGTCCACAAATTTGTCATGGCAATGCTGCATAAACTTTGTAATCACAAAATTCCATGCCCTTCTCATCAAAATGCTCCATTACCCCTGTCATAGCAATGTTCCATGACCCCTGCCATCACAATGTTCCATGGCCTTGCCATCACAAGGCACCATGACCCTTATCATCACAATGCTCCAAAACACCTGTAATCACAATGTTCCATGCCCTTGTCATCACAAAGCTCCATGACACATGTCGTCAGTATGTTCCATGGCCTTCTCATCAAAATGTTCCATCCCCTTGTCATCACAATGCTCCCAGACCCCTGTAATCACAATGCTCCAGGCCCCTTTACATCTCAATGCTCCATGAACACTGTCATCACAATGCACCATGCCCATCATCATAATGCTTCCGGCTATTGTCAGCACAGTGAAATCAAAATTCTCCATGACCTCTGTCATCACAATGCTCCATGATCCCTGTTATCACAATGATCCATGCCTTTGTCAGCAAAATGCTACATGACCTTTTCATTACAATGCTCTATGCGCTTGTCAACACAATACTCCATTACCATTGTCATCAAAATCCTCCATGAACCTTGGGATCACATTGCTTCATGACCTTGTCATCACAATGCTCCATGATCCTTGAAATCAAAATGATCCATGACCTCTGTCATCGCAATGATCCAAACCCTTGTGATCACAATGTTCCATAACACTTGTCATCACAACGCTCCATGATGCCTGTCATCACAATACTGCATGCCCTTTTCATCACAATGCTCCATGACCTTTGTCATCACAATTCTCAATACACTTGTTATCACAATGCTCCCTGACACTTGTCGTCAGAATGCTCCTTGAACCCTGTCACGAAAGCCTCCATGACATTTTCATCACAATGCCCCATGCCGTTTTCATCACAATGCTCCATGTCATTGTCATCAAAATACTCCACAAGCTTGTCAGCAGAATGCTCCATGACACTTGTCATCATAATTCTCCATGCAATTCTCAGCACAAAGCTACATGACCCATGTCATCACAATGCTCCAAGCCATTGTCATCACAATGCTCCATTACCTTTGTCATTAGAATCCTCCATGACACTTGGCATCACAATGCTCCATGCCATTGTCATCACAATGGGCCATTACATATGTCATCAAGATGCACCCTGACACCTGTCTTCACAATACTGCAAGACCTGGTCATCACAATGCTCCATGCCCTTGTCATCACAATATGCCATTCCAACTGTCATCGCAATAATCCATGAAACATATTAGACCAATGCTCCATGCCTTTGTCATCAAAATGCTCCATGCCCTTGTTATCACAATGCTCCATGAACCCTGTCATCACAATGCTCCATGACTCCAGTCATCACAATGCTCCATGACCTTTGTCATCAAAATGGTCCATGCCCTCATCATCAACCGTCTCTGTGACCTTTTTAACCACAATGCTCCATGCACATTTCATCACAATGCTCTTTGCCCCTTGTCATCACAATGCTATATGCCTTTCTCAGCACAATGCTCCTTGCCCTTGTCATCACAATGCTCTATGACCCCTGTCATCACAATGCTCTTTGACTCCAGTCATCACAATCCTTCATAACATTTGTCATCACAGTGGTCGATGCCCGTGTCATCACAGGGCTCTGTTACATTTGTAACTACAACGCTCCATGAAATTTTCATCACAATGCTCCGTGACCCTTGTCATCTCAATGCTCCATGCATTTGTCCGAAAAATACTCCATGTCCCTTATCATCACAGCGTGCCACATGCTTTTCACCCCAACGGTCCACAAATTTGTCATGGCAATGCTGCATAAAATTTGTAATCACAAAATTCCATGCCCTTCTCATCAAAATGCTCCATTACCCCTGTCATAGCAATGTTCCATGACCCCTGCCATCACAATGTTCCATGGCCTTGCCATCACAAGGCACCATGACCCTTGTCATCACAATGCTCCAAAACACCTGTAATCACAATGTTCCATGCCCTTGTCATCACAAAGCTCCATGACACATGTCGTCAGTATGTTCCATGGCCTTCTCATCAAAATGTTCCATTCCCTTGTCATCACAATGCTCCCAGACGCCTGTAATCACAATGCTCCATGCCCCCTTTCATCTCAATGCTCCATGAACACTGTCATCACAATGCACCATGCCCATCATCATAATGCTTCCGGCTATTGTCAGCACAGTGAAATCAAAATTCTCCATGACCTCTGTCATCACAATGCTCCATGATCACTGTTATCACAATGATCCATGCCTTTGTCAGCAAAATGCTACATGACCTTTTCATTACAATGCTCTATGCGCTTGCCAACACAATACTCCATTACCATTGTCATCAAAATCCTCCATGAACCTTGGGATCACATTGCTTCATGACCTTGTCATCACAATGCTCCATGCTCCTTGAAATCAAAATGATCCATGACCTCTGTCATCGCAATGATCCAAACCCTTGTGATCACAATGTTCCATAACACTTGTCATCACAACGCTCCATGATGCCTGTCATCACAATACTGCATGCCCTTTTCATCACAATGCTCCATGACCTTTGTCATCACAATTCTCAATACACTTGTCATCACAATGCTCCCTGACACTTGTCGTCAGAATGCTCCTTGAACCCTGTCACGAAAGGCTCCATGACTTTTTCATCACAATGCCCCATGCAGTTTTCATCACAATGCTCCATGTCATTGTCATCAAAATAATCCACAAGCTTGTCATCAGAATGCTCCATGACGATTGTCATCATAATTATCCATGCAATTCTCAGCACAAAGCTACCTGACCCTTGTCATCACAATGCTCCAAGCCATTGTCATCACAATGCTCCATTACCTTTGTCATCAGAATCTTCGATGTCACTTGGCATCACAATGCTCCATGCCCTTGTCATCACAATGCGCCATTCCAACTCTCATCGCAATAATCCATGAAAGTTATTAGACCAATCCTCCATGTCCTTGTCATCACAATGCTCCATTCCCTTGTTATTACAATGCTCCATGACCCCTGTCATCACAATGCTCTGTGACTCCATTCATCACAATTCTTCTTGACCTTTGTCATCACAATGGTCCATGCCCTCATCATCAACAGTCTCTGTGACGTTTTTAACCACAATGCTCCATGAATTTTTCATCACAATGCTCTTTGACCCTTGTCATCACCATGCTCTATGCCTTTCTCAGCACAATGCTCCATGATCCTTGTCATCACAATGCTCCATGCGCTTGTCAGCACGATGCTCCACGACACATGTCATCACAATGCACCATGCGCTTGTCATCACAGTGAACCACAATCTTTTCATCACAAAGCTCCATAAACCTTGTCATCACAATGCTCCATGCACTTCTCATCAAAATCCTCTCTCACCACTGATATCACAATGTTACCATCACTATTCGTCACAATACTCCCTCACCCCTGTCATCACAATGTTCCATTAATCCTGTCATCACAATGCTACATGCATTATCATCACAATGTTTGATGACCACTGACATCACAATGTTACATAACCCCTGTCATCAAAATGCTCCATGACCCTTTTCATCAAAATGCTCCATGACCCCTGACATCTCAATGTTCCATAACCCCAGTCATCCAAATGTTCCATGACTCTTTTCATCAAATTGCTCCATGACACTTTCATCACAATGCTCCTGCCCTTCTCATCACAATGCACAACGCCCTTGTCATCCAAATGCTCCATGACATTTGTCATCACAAATATCCATGACGCTTGGCATCACAACGCTCCATGTTTTTGTCATCACGATGCTCCATGAACGCTCTCATCACATTGCTCCATGCCCTTGTCATCACAAAGCTCCATGACACATGTCATCAGAATGTTCCATGGCCTTCTCATCAGAATGCTCCATGCCCTTTTCATCACAATGCTCCCAGACCCGTGTAATCACAGTGCTCCATGCCCCTTTTCATATCAATGGTCCATGAACCCTGTCATCACAGTGCATCATGCCCATCATCATAATGCTTCTGGCAATTGTCAGCACAATGAAAGCAAAATTCTCTATGACCTCTGTCATCACAATGCTCCATGACCCCTGTCATCAAAATACTCCATGAACATTTTCAGCCCAATGCTCCATGACACTTGTCATCACGATGATCCATGCCCTTGTCATCCCAATGCTCCATGACCCCTGTATTCACAATGCTCCGAGACGGTTGTCATCACAGTGCTCCATGACACCTGTCATCACAATGCTCCATGCATTTGTCAGCAAAATGCTACATGACCTTGTCATTACAATGATCTATGTGCTTGTCATCACAATACTCCATTACCATTGTCATCACAATCCTCCATGAAACTTGGGATCACATTGCTTCAGGCGCTTGTCATCACAATGCTCCATGCTCCTTGAAATCAAAATGATCCATGACCTCTGTCATCACAATGCTCCCAACACTTGTGATCAAAAAGTTCCATAACAGTTGTCATCACAACGCTCCATGATGCTTGTCATCACAATACTCCATGCTCTTTTCATCACAATGCTCCATGACCTTTGTCATCACAATTCTAAATACACTTGTCATTACAATGCTTCCTGAAACATGTCGTCAGAATGCTCCTTGAAACCTGTCACGAAAAAGCTCCATGCCATTTTCATCACAATGCCCAATGCTGTTTTCATCACAATGCTCCATGCCATTGTCATCAAAATACTTCATGACACTTGGCATTACAATGCTCCATGCCATTGTCATCACAATGGGCCATTACATATCTCATCACAATGCTCCCTGACACCTGTCTTCAAAATACTGCGTGACCTGGTCATCACAATGCTCCATGCCCTTCTAATCGCGATGCGCCATTCCAACTGTCATCACAATAATCCATGAAATTTATTAGACCAATGCTCCATGCCCTTGTCCTCACAATTCTCCATGCCCTTTTTATCACAATGCTCCATGACTCCAGTCATCACAATGCTTCCACAACTTTGTCATCACAATGGTCCATGCCCTCATCATCAACAGTCTCTGTGACCTTTTTAACCACAATGTTCCATTAACTTTTTATCACAATGCTCTTTGACCCTTGTCTTCACAATGCTGTATGCCTTTCTAAGCACAATGCTCCTTGCCCTTGTCATCACAGAGCTTCATGACCCCTGTCATCACAATGCTCTGTGACTCCCGTCATCACAATGCTTCATAACATTTGTCATCACAGTGGTCCATGCCCGCATCATCACAAGGCTCTGTTACCTTTGTTACCACAATGCTCCATGAACTTTTCATCACAATGCTCCGTGACACTTGTCATCACAATGTTCAATGCCTTTGTCAGAAAAATACTCCATGACCGTTGTCATCAAAATATGCCACGCGCTTTTCATCACAACGGTCCACAAATTTGTCATCGCAATGCTCCATAAACATTGTAATCTCAATGCTCCATGCCCTTCTCATCACAGTGCTCCATTACCCCGGTCATAACAATGATCCATGACCCCTGCCATCACAATGTTCCACGGCCTTGTCATCACAAGGCTCCATGACAGTTGATATCACAATGCTCCAAGACCACTGTAATCACAATTCTCCATGCCCTTGTCATCACAAAGCTCCATGACACATGTCATCAGAATGTTCCATGGCCCGCTCATAAAAATGAGGCATGCCCTTGTCATCACAGTGCTCCAAGACCCCTGTAATCACAATGCTCCATGCCCCTTTTCATCTCAATGCTCCATGAACCCTGTCATCACAATGCATCATGCCCATCACCATAATGCTTCCGGCTATTGTCAGTGCAATTAAATCAAAACTCTCCATGACCTCTGTCATCACAATGCTCCATGACTCCTCTCATCACAATACTCCATGAACATTTTCAGGGCAGTGCTCCATGACCCTTTTCATCACAATTATCCATGCCCTTGTCATCCCAATGCTCCATGACCCCTGTATTCACAATGATCCGTGACACATGTCATCACAGTGCTCCATGACACCTGTCATCACAATGCTCCATGCCTTCGTCAGCAAAATTCTACATGACCTTGTCATTACAATGCTCTATGCGCTTGTCATCACAATGCTCCAAGACCCCTTAAATCACAATGATCCATGCCCTTTTTCATCTCAATTTTCCTTGAACCCTGTCATCACAATGCACCAAGCCCATCATTATAATGCTTCCGGCTATTATCATTACAATGAAATCAAAATTCTCCATGACCTCTGTCATCAAAATGCTCTCAACCGTTGTGATCATAATGTTCCATAACACTTATCATCACAACACCCCATGACGATCATCATCACAATTATCCATGGTCTTGTCATCACAATGCTCCATGATCTTTGTCATCACAATGCTCAATACACTTGTCATCACAATGCTCCCTGACACTTGTCAGTATGCTCGTTTAACCCTGTCATGACAAAGCTCCATGCCTTTTTCATCACAATTATCCATGCCCTTTTCATCACAATGTTCCAAGACCCCTGTAATCACAGTGCTCCTAGCCCTTGTCATCACAAATCTACCTGATGCATGTAATCGGAATGCTCCATGGCCTTCTCCTCACAATGCTCCATGTCATTGTCATCACAATGCTCCATGAACTCTCTCATCACATTGCTCCATGCCCTTGTCCTTACAATCCTGATGACCCATGTATCACAGTGTTCCGTGCCCTTGTCATCACAATGCTTCATGCCCACTCTCATCACAATAATCCATGAAATATTTCAGACCAATGCTCAATGCCCTTCTCATCGCAATGCTCCATTAACTCTGTCATAACAATGCTCCATGACCCCTGCCATCACAATGTTCCATGGCCTTGTCATCACAAGGCTCCATGACCCTTGTCATCACAATGATCCAAGACACCTGTAATCAAAATGCTCCATGCCCTTGTCATCACAAAGCTCCATGACGCATATCATCAGAAGGTTCCATGGCCTTCTCCTCACAATGCTCCTTGCCCTTGTCATCACAATGCTCCAAGACGCCTGTAATCACAATGCTCCATGCCCTTTTTTCATCTCCATGCTCCATTAACACTGCCATCACAATGCACCATGCCCATCATCATAATTCTTCAGCCTATTGGCATTACAATGAAATCAAAATTCTCCATGACCTCTGTCATCATAATGCTCCAAACCCTTGTGATCACAATTTTCCATAACACTTATCATCACAACACCACATGACGCTCATCATCACAATTATCCATGGTCTTGTCATAACAATGCTCCATGACCTTTGTCATCACAATGCTCAATACACTTGTCATCACAATGCTCCTTGACACTTGTCGTCAGTATGCTCCTTGAACCCTGTCATGACAAGGATCCATGCCTTTTTCATCACAATGATCCATGCCCTTTTCATCACAATGCTCCATGACCACTTTCATCACAATACTCCATGAACATTTTCAGCCCAATGCTCCATGACCTTCTCATCACAATGCTCCCTGACCAATATCATCATGATGCTCCATGACCACTGTCATCACAACACTCCATGACACCTGACAACACAATGATCCGGGACTCTTGTCATCACAATGCTCCATGTCCTTGTCATCACAATGCTTCACTCCAACTGTCATAGCAATAATCCATGAATTTTATTAGACCAATGTTCCATGCCCTTGTCATCACAATGCTCCATGCCCTTGTTATCCCAATGCTCCATGACCCCTGTCATCAAAATACTCCATGAACTTTTTCAGCCCAATGCTCCATGACCCTTGTCATCACAATGATCTATGCCCTTGTCATCCCAATGCTCCATGACACCTGTCACCACAATGCTCCATGCCTTTGTCAGCAAAATTCTACATGACCTTCTCATTACAATCCTCTATGCGCTTGTCATCACAATACTCCATTACAATTGTCATCACAATCCTCCATGAACCTTGGGATCAAATTGCTTCATGCCCTTGTCATCACAACGATCCATGATGCCTGTCATCACAATAACCCATGGCCTTTTCATCACAATGCTCCATGATATTTCTCATCACAATTCTCAATACAATTGTCATCACAATGCTTCCTGACACTTGTCGTCAGAATGCTTATTGAACCCTGTCACAAAAGCGCTCCATGCATTTTTCATCACAAAGCCCCATGCCGTTTTCATCACAATGCTCCATGCCATTGTCATCAAAATACTCCACAAGGTTGTCATCAGAATGCTCCATGACACTTGTCATCACAATTCTACATGCACTTGTCAGCACAATGCTCCCTGACCCTTGTCATCACAATGCTCCAAGCCATTGTCATCTCAATGCTCCATTACATTTGTCATCAGAATCCTCCATGACACTTGGCATCACAATGCTCCATGCCATTGTCTTCACAATGGGCCATTACATATGTCATCTCAATGCTCCCTGACACCTCTCTTCACAATAATGCATGACCTGGTCATCACAATGCTCCATGCCCTTGTCATCACAATGTGCCATTCCAACTGTCATCGCAAATATCCATGAAACTAATTAGAACAATATTCCATGCACTTGTCATCACAATGCTCCATGCCCTTTTTATCACAAAGTTCCAAGAAACCTGTAATCAGAATGCTCCTTGCCCCTTTTCATCAGTATGCTCCATGAGACTATTCATCAAAATGCTCCATGGTTTTCTCATCACAATGCTCCAGGAGCTTGTCATCACAATGATTCACGACCTTGTCATGAAAATTCTCAATGACCCTTGTCATCATAATGCTCCAAGCCCTAGTCATCACAATGCTCCATTATATTTGTCAACACAATCCTCCATTACAGTTGGCATCACAATGCTCCCTGCCATTGTCATCGCAATGGACCATGACATATGTCATCACAATGCTCTCTGACAGCTCTCTTCACAATACTCCATGACCTTCTCATCACAATGCTCCATGCCCTTGTCTTCACAATGCACCTTGTCCACTGTCATCACAATAATCTCTGAAACTTGTCACCACAACTCTCCATGTCCCTGTCATCACAATGTTCCATGCTCTTGTCATCACAATGCTCCATGACTCCTGTCATCACAATGCTCCGTGAATCCAGTCATCACATTGCTTCATAACGTTTGTCATCACAATCGTCCATGCCCGCTTCATCACAAGGCTCTGTGACTTTTGTAACCACAATGCTCCATGAACTTTTCATCACAATTCTCCGTGACCCTTTTCATCACAATGCTCCATGCCTTTGTCAGAACAATGTTCCCTGACCCTTGTCATCACAATGTGCCACACGCTTTTCCTCACAATGATCCACAACCTTGTCATCGCTATGCTCCATAAAACTTGTAATCACAATGCTCCATGCACTTCTCATCCAAATGCTCTCTCACCTGAGATATCACAATGTTCCATCACTAGTCATCACAATCCTCCCTCAACCCTGTAATCACAATGTTCCAGGACCCCTCTGACATCAAAATTTTCCATAACCACTCTCATCAAAATGCTCCATGACACTTTTCATCCCAACGCTCCATGACCCATGGCATCACAATGTTCTGTAACCCCTGTCAACAAAATGTTCCATTACACTTTTCAACAAATTGCTGCATGACCCTGTCATCAAAATGATCCCTCACCTTATGGGGGCTTCCCTGGTGGTGCAGTGGTTGAGAGTCTGCCTGCCAATGCAGGGGACATGGGTTCGAGTCCTGGTCTGGGAAGATCCCACATGCCACGGAGCAGCTAGCCTCGTGAGACACAATTACTGTGCCTGCGCGTCTGGCACCTGTGGTCTGCAACAAGAGAGGCCACGATAATGAAAGGCCCGCGCAGCGTGATGAGGAGTGGCCCCCACTTGCCACAACTAGGGAAGGCCCTTGCACAGAAACGAAGACCCAACACAGCCATAAATAAATAAATAAATAAATAAATAAATAAATAAATAAATAAAAAGTGGGTTAAAAAAAAACTATAATAAAAACATTTCTCAAAATGGCCCTAACAAATTTTATTAAATCATTAAAAAAAAATGATCCCTCACATTCTCATCACAATGCACCACACGCTTGTCATCAAAATGCTCCATGACCTTTGTCATCACAAAGCTCCAGGACCCTTGGCATCACAATGCTCCATGTCATTGTCATCACAATGCTCCAAGAACCCTCTCATCCCATTTCTCCATGCACTTGTCATCACAAAGCTTCATGACACTTGTCATCACAATGCTCGATGCACTTCTCATCAAAATGCTCCATGCCATTTTCATCACAATCCTCCATGACTCATGTATCACAGTGTTCCGTGCCCTTCTCATCACAATGCTCCATGCCCACTCTCATCACAATAATCCATGAAAGCTTTCAGGCCAATGCTCAATGCCCTTCTCATCACAATGCTCCATTACATCTGTCATAACAATGCTCCATGACCCCTGCCATCACAATGTTCCACGGCCTTGTCATAACAAGGCTCCATGACCCTTGTCATCACAATGCTCCAAGACCCCTGTAATCACAAAGCTCCATGCCCTTTTCATCACAAAGCTCAATGACACATGTCATCAAAATGTTCCATGGCCTTCTCATCACAATGCTCCATGTCCTTGTCATCACAATGCTCCAAGACCCCTGTAATCACAATGCTCCATGCCCTTTTTCATCTCAATGCTCCATGAACCCTGTCATCACAGTGCACCATGCCCATCATCATAATGCTTCAGGCTATTGTCATCACAGTGAAATCAAAATGCTCCATTACCTCTGTCAACATAATGTTCCAAACCCTTGTGATCACAATGTTCCATAACACTTATCATCACAACACCCTATGACGCTCATCATCACAATTATCCATGGTCTTCTCATCACAATGCTCCATGACCTTTGTCATCACAATGCTCAATACTATTGTCATCACAATTCTCCCTGACAATTGTCATCAGTATGCTCCTTGAACCCTGTCATGACAAGGCTCCATGAATTTTCATCACAATGCTCCGTGCCCTTTTCATCACAATGCTCCAAGATCACTGTAATCACAATGATCCATGGGCTTGTCATCACAAAACTCCATGAAGCATGTCATCAGAATGCTCCATGGCCTTCCCATCACAATGATCCATGCCCTAGTCATCACAATGCTCCAAGACCCCTGTAATCACAATGTTCCATGCCCCCTTTCATCAGAATGCTCCGTGAGACTTGTCATCACAAGACTCCATGGTCATCTCATCACAGTGCTCCAGGACCTTGTCATCACCATTCTCCATTGCCTTGTCATACAATGCTCCATGACCCTTGTCATCACAATAATCCATTAACATATTCAGCCCAATGCTCCACGACCTACACATCACAATGCTCCATGGCCAATATCATCACAATGCTCCATGACCACTGTCATCACAACACTCCATGACTCCTGACAACACAATGATCCGGGACTCTTGTCATCACAATGCTCCATTCTCTACTCATCACTATGCTCAATGACCCCTGTCATCACAACAGTCCATGAACATTTTCAGCCCAGTGCTCCATGACACTTGTCATCACAATGATCCATGCCCTTGTCATCCCAATGCTCCATTACCCCTGTATTCACAATGCTCCATGACGCTTGTCATCACAGTGCTCCATGACACATTTCATCACAATGCTCCATGCCTTTGTCAGCAGAATGCTACATGACCTTGTCATTACAATGCTGTATGCGCTTGTCATCAAAATACTCCATTTCCATTGTCATCACAATCCTCCATGAACCTTGGGATCACATTGCTTCATGCCCTTGTCATCTCAATGCTCCATGCTCCTTGAAATCAAAATGATCCATGACCTCCGTCATCACAATGCTCCAAACACATGTGACAACAATGTTCCATAACACTTGTCATCAAAAAGCTCCATGATGCCTGTCACAACAATATTCCATGCCCTTTTCATCACAATGCTCCATGACCTTTGTCATCACAATTCTCAATATACATGTCATCACAATGCTCCCTGACATTGTCATCAGAATGCTCCTTGAACCCTGTCACGAAAAGGCTCCATGACTTTTTCATCACAATGCCCCATGCCGTTTTCATCACAATGCACCATGACATTGTCATCACAATACTCCACAAGCTTGTCATCAGAATGCTCCATGACCATTGTCATCACAATTCTCCATGCACTTGTCAGCACAATGCTCCCTGACCCATGTCATCACAATGATCCCAGCCATTGTCATCACAATGTTCCATTACCTTTGTCATGAGAATCCTCCATGACCCTTGGCATCACAATGCTCCATGCCATTGTAATCACAATGGGCCATTACATATGTTATCACAATGCTCCCTGACAGCTGTCTTCACAATACTGCATTACCTGGTCATCACAATGCTCCATGCCCTTGTCATCACAATGCGCCATTCAAACTGTAATCGCAACAATCCATGAAACTTATTAGACTAATGTTCCATGCCCTTGTCATCACAATGCTCCATGCCCTTGTTATCACAATGCTCCATGACCCCTGTCATCACAGTGCTCCGTGACTCCAGTCATCACAATGCTTCATGACGTTTGTCATCACAATGGTCCATGCCCTCGTCATCAACAGTCTCTGTGACCATTTTAACCACAATGCTCCATGAAATTTTTATCACAATGCTCTTTTACCCTTGTCATCACAATGCTCTATACCTTTCTCAGCACAATGCTCCATGACCCTTGTCATCACAATGCTCCATGCGCTTGTCAGCACAATGCTCCATGACACATGTCATCACAATGCACCATGCGCTTGTCATCACAGTGCTCTACAATCTTGTCATCACAATGCTCCATAAACATTGTCATCATAATGCTCCATGCACTTCTCATCAAAGTGCTCTCTCTCCACTGATATCTAAATGCTACATCACTATTTGTCACAATACTCCCTCACCCTGTCATCACAATGTTCCATGACTCCTGTCATCACCATGCTACATGCACTTATCATCACAATGTTCGATGACCACTGACATCATAATGTTCCATAACACCTGTCATCAAAATGTTCCATGACAATTTTCATCAAATTGCTCCATGACCCTGTCATCACAATTCTCCCTGCTCTTCTCATCACAATGCACAACGCCCTTGCCATCAAAATGCTCCATGACCTTTGTCATCACAAATATCCATGACCCTTGGCATAACAATGCTCCATGTCATTGTCATCACAATGCTCCATGAACACTCTCATCACATTGCTCCATGCCCTTGTCTTCACAAAGCTCCATGACACATGTCATCAGAATGCTCCATGGCCTTCTCATCACAATGCTCCATGCCCTTGCCATCACAGTGCTCCATTACCCCTGTCATAACAATGCTCCATGACCCCTGCCATTATGATGATCCATGGCCTTGTCATCACAAGGCTCCATGACCTTTCTCATCACAATGCTCAATACACTTGTCATCAAAATGCTCCCTGACACTTGTCGTCAGTATGCTCCTTGAACCCTGTCATGACAAGGCTCCATGCCTTTTCCATCACAATGATCCATGCCCTTTTCATCACAATGCTCCTAGACCCCTGCAATCACTGTGTTACATGCCCTTGTCGTCACAAAGCTCAATGACGCATGTCTTCAGAATGCTCCTTCGCCTTCTCCTCACAATGCTCCATACCCATGTCATCACAATGTTCCAAGACCCCTGTAATCACAATGGTCCATGCCCCTTTTCATCAGTATGTTCCAAGAGAGTTCTCATCACATTGCTCCATGTTTTTCTCATCACAATGCTCCAGGACCCTGTCATCACAATGCTTCACGACATTGTCCTGAAAATTCTCAATGGCCCTTGTCATCATAATGATCCAAGCCCTAGTCCTCACAATGCTCCATTATATTTGTCATCACAATCCTCCATTACATTTGGCATCACAATGCTCCCTGTCATTGTCATCGCAATGGACCATGACATATGTCATCACAATGCTCCCTGACACCTGTCTTCACAATAATCCATGACCTTCTCATCACAATGATCCATGCCCTTGTCATCACAATGCACCATGTCCCCTGTCATCACAATAATCTATGAAAGTTGTCAGACCAATGATCCATGCCCCTGTCATCACAATGCTCCGTGCCCTTGTCATCACAATGCTCCATGCCCTTGTCATCACAGTACTCCTTGACCCCTGTCTTCACAATGCTCCGTGTCTCCAGTCATCACAATGCTTCATAACATTTGTCATCACAATTGTCCATGCTGGCGTCATCTCAAGGCTCTGTGACCATTGTAACCAAAATTCTCCATGAACTTTTCATCACAATGCTCTGTGATCCTTGTCATCACAATGCTCCATGGCTTTGTCAGAAAAATGCTCCATGACCCTTGTCATCACAATGTGCCATGCGCTTTTCATCACAACGGTCCACATATTTGTCATAGCAATGCTCCATTAACCCTGTAATCACAATGCTCTATGCCCCTTTTCATCTCAATGATCCATGATCCCTGTCATCACAATGCACCATGCCCTTCATCATAATGCTTCATGCTATTGCCATCAAAATGAATTGAAAATGCTCCATGACCTCTGTCATAACAATGCTCCAAACCCTTGTGATCACTATATTCCATAACACTTGTCATCACAGTGCCCCATGACACTCGTCATCACAATTATCCATGTTCTTCTCATTACAATGCTCCATGACCTTTGTCATCACAATTCTCAATACACTTTGTCATCAAAATGCTCCCTGACACATGTTGTCTGTATGCTCCTTGAACCCTGTCATGACAAGGCTCCATGCCTTTTTCATCACAATGATCCATGTCCTATCCATCACAATGCTCCAAGACACCTTTAAACCCAATGCTCCATGCTCTTGTCATCACAAAGCTCAATGAAACATGTCTTCAGAATGATCCTTGGCCTTCTCCTCACAATGCTCCATGCCCATGTCATCACAATGTTCCAAGACCCCTGTAATCACAATGGTCCATGCCCCTTTTCATCAGTATGCTCCATGAGATTTGTCATCACAAGTCTCTATGGATTTCACATCACAATGCTCCAGGACCTTGTCATCACAATGCTTCACGACCTTTTCATGAAAATTCTCAATGCCCCTTGTCATCAAAATGCTCCAAGCCCTAGTCATCACTATGCTTCATTATATTTGTCATCAAAATCCTCCATTACATTTGGCATCACAATGCTCCCTGCCATTGTTATTGCAATGGACCATGACATATGTCATCACAATGCTCCCTGACACCTGTCTTCACAATACTCCATGACCTTCTCTTCACAATGATCCATGCCCTTGTCATCACAATGCACCATGTCCACTGTCATCACTATAATCTATGAAACTTGTCAGACCAATGCTCCATGCCCCTGTCACCACAATGCTCCATGCCCTTGTCATCACAATGCTCCATGACCAATGTCATCACAATGCTCCGTGACTCAAGTCATCACAATGCTTCATAACATTTGTCATCACAGTGGTCCATGCCCGCATCATCACAAGGCTCTGTGACCTTTATAACCACAGTGCTCCATGAACTTTTCATCACAATGCTCCGTGACCCTTGTCATCAAAAGGCTCCATGCTTTTGTCAGAACAATGCTCCATGACACTTGTCATCACAATATTCTACGAGCTTTTCATCACAACGGTCCACAAATTTGTCATGGTAATGCTCCATAAAATTTGTAATCACAATGCTCCATGCCCTTCTTATCACAGTGCTCCTTTACCTCTGTCATAACAATGCTCCATGACACCTGCGATCACAATGTTCCACGGCCCTGTCATCACAAGGCTCCATGGCCCTTGTCATCACAATGCTCCAAGACCCCTGTAACAAAAAGCTCCATGCCGTTTTCATCACAAAGCTCCATGATACATGCCATCAGAATGTTCCATGTCCTTCTCATCAAAATGCTCCATGCCCTTGTCATCACAGTGCTCCAAGACCCCTGTAATCACAATGCTCCATGCCCCATTTCATGTCAATGATCCATGAACCCTGTCATCACAATGCACCATGCCCATCATCATAATGCTTCATGCTATTGTCATCAAAATGAAATCAAAATGCTCCATGACCTCTTTCATCACAATGCTCCATGACCCCTGTCATCACAATACTCCATGAATATTTTCAGCCCAATGCTCCATGACCCTTGTCATCACAATGATCCATGACCCCTGTATTCACAATGCTCCGTGACGCTTGTCATCACAGTGCTCCATGACAGCTGTCATCACAATGCTCCATGACTTTGTCAGCAAAATGCTACATGACCTTGTGATTACAATGCTCTATGCGCTTGTCATCACAATACTCCATTACCATTGTCATCACAATCCTCCATGAACCTTGGGATCACTTTGCTTCATGCCCTTGTTATCACAATGCTCCATGCTCCTTGAAATCAAAATGATCCATGACTTCTGTCATCACAATGCTCCAAACCCTTGTGATCAAAATGTTCCATAACACTTGTCATCACAACGCTCCATGATGCCTGTCATCACAATACACCTTGCACTTTTCATCACAATGCTCCATGAGTTTTGTCATCAAAATTCTCAATACACTTGTCATCACAATGCTCCCTGACACTTGTCAGAATGCTCCTTGAACCCTGTCACGAAAAGCCTCCATGCCTTTTTCAACACAATGCCCCATGCCGTTTTCATCACAGTGCTCCAAGCCACTGTCATCAAAATACTCCACAAGCTTGTCATGAGAATGCTCCATGACCCTTGTCATCACAA
Source organism: Mesoplodon mirus (assembly GCF_964341445.2). Classification (NCBI taxonomy): domain Eukaryota; kingdom Metazoa; phylum Chordata; class Mammalia; order Artiodactyla; family Ziphiidae; genus Mesoplodon; species Mesoplodon mirus. The sequence goes on along the minus strand of NW_028295746.1, from coordinate 149,797 downwards.
TTCTCCATGCACTTGTCAGCACAATGCTCCCTGACCCCTGTCATCACAATGCTCCAAGCCATTGTCATCACAGTGATCAATTACCTTTGTCATCAGAATCCTCCATGACAATTGGCATGACAATGCTCCAGGCCATTGTCATTACAATGGGCCATTACATATGTCAACACAATGCTCCCTGACAGCAGTCTTCACAATACTGCATGACATGGCTATCACAATGCTCCATGCCCTTGTCACCACAATGCACCATTCCAACAGTCATCGCAATAATCCTTGAAACTTAGTAGACCAATTTTCCATGCCCTTGTCATCACAATGCTCCTTGACCATTGTCATCACAATGCTCCATGAAGTTTTCATCACAATGCTCTTTGAATCTGGTCATCACAATTCTCTATGCCTTTCTCAGCACAATGCTCCTTGACCCTTGTCATCACAATGCTCCATGCGCTTGTCAAAAAGATGCTCCATGACACATGTCATCACAATGCACCATGTGCTTGTCATCACAGTGCTCCACAATTTTGTCATCACAATGCTCCATAAACTTTGTCATCACAAGGCTCCATGCTCTTCTCATCAAAATGCTCTCTCACCACAGATATCAAAATGTTACATCACTATTCGTCACAATACTCCCTCACCCCTGTTATCACAATGTTCCATGACCCCTGTCATCACAATGCTACATGCACTTATCATCACAATGTTCGATGACACCTGTCATCACAATGCTCCATAACCCCTGTCATCAAAATGCTCCATGACCCTTTTCATCAAAATGCTCCATGAACCCTGACATCACAGTGTTCCATAACCCCTGTCATCAAAATGTTCCATAACAATTTTCATCAAATTGCTCCATGACACTGTCATCACAATGCTCCCTGCCCTTCTCATCACAATGCACAAACACTTTTCATCAAAATGCTCCCTGTTATTTGTCATCACAAAGATCCATGACCCTTGGCATCATAATGCTCCATGTCATTGTCATCACAGTGCTCCATGAACGCTCTCATCACATTGCTCCATGCCCTTGTCATCACAAAGCTCCATGACACATGTCATCAGAATGCTCCATGGCCTTCTCATCACAATGCTCCATGTGCTTGCCATCACAATGCTCCATTACCCCTGTCATAAAAATGCTCCATGACAACTGCCATCACGATGTTCCGTGGCCTTGTCATCACAAGGCTCCATGACTCTTCTCATCACAATGCTCCAAGAACCCTGTAATCACAAAGCTCCATGCCCATTTTCTTCTCAATGATCCATGAACCATGTCATCACAATGCACCATGCCCATCATCACAATGCTTCAGGCTATTGTCATCACAATGAAATCAATATGTTCCATGACCTCTGTCATAACAATGCTCCAAACCCTTGTGATCACAATATTCCATAACTCTTATCATCAAAGTGCCCCATGACACTCGTCATCACAGTTATCCATGGTCTTCTCATCAAAATGCTCCATGACCTTTGTCATCACAATGCTCATTACACTTGTAATCAAAATGCTCCCTGACACTTGTTGTCTGTATGCTCCTTGACCCCTGTCATGACAAGGCTCCATGCCTTTTTCATCACAATGATCCATGTCCTTCTCATCACAGTGCTCCATGACACTTGTCATCACAATTCTCCATGCACTTGTCAGCACAATGCTCCCTGACCCTTGTCATCTCAATGCTCCAAGCTATTGTCATCACAATGCACCATTACCTTTGTCATCAGAATCCTCCATGACACTTGGCATCACAATGCTCCATGCCATTGTCATCACAATGGACGATTACATATGTCAACACAGTGCTCCCTGACACCCGTCTTCACAATACTGCATGACCTGGTCATCACAATGCTCCATGCCCTTGTCACCACAATGCACCATTCCAACAGTCATCGCAATAATCCATGAAAATTATTAGACCAATGCTCCATGCCCTTGTCATCACAATGCTCCATGACCCTTGTCATCACAATGCTCCATGAACTTTTCATCACAATTCTCTTTGATCCTTGTCATCACAATTCTCTATGCCTTTCTCAGCACAATGCTTCATGACCCTTGTCATCACAGTGCACCATGTGCTTGTCAGCACGATGCTCCATGACACATGTCATCACAATGCACCATGCACTTGTCATCACAGTGCTCCACAATCTTTTCATCACAATGATCCATAAAACTTGTCATCACAATGCTCCATGCACTTCTCATCAAAGTGTTCTCTCACCACAGATATCACAATGTTACATCACTATTTGTCACAATACTCCCTCACCCCTGTCATCACAATGATCCATGACTCCTGTCATCACAATTATACATGCACGTATCATCACAATGTTCGATGACCCCTGACATCACAATATTCCATAACCCCTGTCATCAAAATGCTCCGAAAACCTTTTCATCAAAATGCTCCATGACCCCTGGCATCACAATGTTCAATAACCCCTGTCATCAAAATATTCCATTACAATTTTCATCAAATTGCTGCATGACCCTGTCATCAAAATGCTCCCTGGCCTTCTCATCACAATGCACCACGCCCTTGTCATCAAAATGCTCCGTGACATTTGTCATCACAAATCTCCTTGACCATTGACATCACAATGCTCCATGTCATTGTCATCACAATGCTCCATGAACCTTCTCATCACATTTCTCCATGCCCTTGTCATCACAAAGCTCCATGACACATGTCATCACAATGCTCGATGCCCTTCTCATTACTATGCTCCATGCCCTTGTCATTACACTCTTCTATGACCATTGTATCACAGTGTTCCGTGCTCTTGTCATCACAATGCTCCATGTCCACTCTCATCACAATAATCCATGAAACATTTCACACCAATTCTTCCTGTCCTTCTCATCACAAATCTCCATTACACCTGTCATAACAATGTTCCATGACCACTGCCATCACAATGTTCCACGCCCTTGTCATTCACAAGGCTCCATGACACTTGTCATCACAATGTTCCAAGACCCTTGTAATCACAATGCTCCATGCCCTTGTCATCACAAAGCTCCATGTCGCATGTCATTAGAATGTTCCATGGACTTCTCATCACTATGCCCCATGACACATTTTATCAAAATGCTCCATGCCCCTTTTCATCTCAAAGCTCCATGAATCCTATCATCACAATGCACCATGCCCATTATCATAATGCTTCAGGCTATTTTCCTCACAATGAAATCAAAATGCTCCATGACCTCTGTCATCACAATGCTCCAAACCGTTGGGATCACAATGTTCCATAACACTTCTCATCACAACACCCCATGATGCTCATAATCACAATTATCCATGGTCTTCTCATCACTATGCTCCATAACCTTTGTCATCACAATGCTCCATGACACTTGTCATCAGTATGCTCCTTGAACACTGTCATTACAGGGCTCCATGCCTTTTTCATCACAATGATCCATGCCCTTTTCATCACAATGCTCAAAGACACCTGTAATCACAATGCTCCATGCACTTGTCATCACAGTGCTCCATGACGCATTCATCAGAATGCTTCATGGCCTTCTCTTCACAATGCTCCATGCCCTTGTCATCACAATGCTCCAAGACCCCTGTAAACACAATGCTCCATGCCGCTTGTCATTATAGCGCTCCATGACGCTCGTCATCACAATTATCCATGGTCTTCTCATCACAGTGCTCCACGGTCTTGACATCACAATGCTCCATGCCCTGGTCATCACAATGCTCTATGTTCCCTTTCATCACAATTCTCCACGTTCTTGGCATCACTATGTTCCATGACACTTCCCATCACAGTGTTAAATGCTTTGTCATCACAATACTGCACAAGCTTGTCATCAGAATACTCCATGACCCTTGTCATCACAATGATCCATGACCCCTGTCATCACAATGCTCCATGAGAACTATCATCACAATGCTCCATGCCCCTTGTCATTACAGTGCTCCATGATGCTCGTCACCAGAATTATCCATGGTCTTCTCATCACAGTGCTCCACGGTCTTGCCATAACAATGCTCCATGCCCTGGTCATCACAATGCTCCATGTCCCCTGTCATCACAATTATCCAGGTCCTTGTCATCACAATGCTCCATTGACAGTTCTCATCCCCATGTTACATGCTCTTGTCATCACAATTTTCCATGCACTTGTCATTGCAATGTCCCATGACCCCTGTCATAGAAAGCTCCATGCCTTTGTCATCACAATGCTTCACGACCTTTTCATCAAAATTCTCAAAGGCCGTTGTCATCACAATGCTCCATGCCCTTGTCATCACAATGCTCCATGGCCCTTGTCATCACAATGCTCCAAGCCCTTGTCATCACAATGCTCCATTACCTTTGTCATCACAATCCTCCATAACACTCGGCATCACAATGCTCCATGCCATTGTCATCACAATGGAACATGAAATATGCCATCACAATGCTCCCTGACACCTGTCTTCACAATAATCCATGACCTTGTCATCACAATGCTCCATGCCCTTGTCTTCACAATGTGCCATGCCCTCTGTCAACACAATTATCCATGAAACTTCTCAGACCAATGCTCCATACTCCTGTCATCAAAATGCTACATGACCCCAGTCATCACAATGCTCCGTGTGTCCCGTCATCACAAGACACCATGACCTGTGTCACCACAAAAGTCAATGCCCTCATCATCACAAGGCTCTGTGAAATTTGTCACCACAATGCTCCATGAACTTTTCATCAAAATGCTCAATGTCATTGTCATCACAGTGCTCCATGAACGCTCTCATCACATTGCTCCATGAACTTGTCATCACAAAGCTCCATGATGCATGTCATCAGAATGCTCCATGGCCTTCTCATCACAATGTTCCATGCACTTGCCATCACAATTCTCCATTAACCCTGTCATAACAATGCTCCATGACCCCTGCCATGACGATGTTCCATGGCCTTGTCATCACAAGGCTCCATGACCCTTCTAATCACAATGCTCCAAAACCCCTGTAATCACAATGCTCCATGCCCCTTTTTATCTCAATGATCCATGAACCCTGTCATCACAATGCACGATGCCCATCATCAAAATGCTTCATGCTATTGTCATCACAATGAAATCAAAATTCTCCATGATCTCTGTCATCACAATGCTCCAAATCCTTGTGATCAAAATGTTCCATAACACTTATCATCACAACGTCCCATGACGCTCGTCATCACAATTATACATGGTCTTCTCATCACAATGCTCCATGAACTTTTTCATCACAATGCTCAATACACTTGTCATCACAATGCTCCCTGACACTTGTCCTCAGTATGCTCCTTGAACCATGTCATGACAAGGCTCCATGCCTTTTTCATCACAATGCTCCATGCCCTTGTCATCACAAAGCTCCATGATGCATGTCGTCAGAACGTTCCATGGCCATCTCATCCCAATTCTCCAAGTCCTTGTCTTCACAATGCCCCAAGACCCCTGTAATCAAAATGCTCCATGCCCCTTTTCATCAGAATATTCCATGAGACTTGTCATCACAAGTCTCCATGGTCTTCTCATCACAATGCTCCAGTACCTTGTCATCACAAGCCTCCATGGCCCCTGTCATCACAATACTCGATGAACGTTTTCAGCCCAATGCTCCTTGACCTTCTCATCACAATGCTCCATGATCCCTGTCATCACAATGCTCCATGACTCCTGTCATCACAACGATCCATGAACCCTGACAAAACAATGATCCGGGACTCTTGTCATGAAAATGCTCCATGCCCATGTCATCCCAATGCTTCATGACCCCTGTAATCACAATGCTCCGTGACGCTTGTCATCACAGTGCTCCATGAACCTTGTCTTCACAATGCTCCATGCCTTTGTCAGCAATATGCTACATAATCTTGTCATCACAATGCTCCATGTGCTTGTCATCACAATCTTTCATGACACTTTGGATCATATTGCTTCATGCCCTTGTCATCTCCCTCTTGCCTTTCTGGTTTTTACAGATTTTCGGGTGTCCCTTTTGACCCGTGGGAAGTGACAATTCTTTGTAGTGTGGATTTGCATTGCGCGCTTGCTTGATTGTCCAAAAAGGTCGTATGCGTTTTCTCCTGAATATATTCAGGAGAAAACGCATACGCCCTTTTTGGCCAAGTGCATCACTGTCGAAGTTGTGATGCTTTTCCTGTGCTTTAAAGGCGATTCCAATTTACCTCTTGAAATATGTTTTGTGCAATTCTGCCTCATTTTCAAGTCAGCTTCGTTGCCTTCCCTCAACAGATTTTTGGAAGACAGTAGTCCTTTATAACTGTCGGTTTGTGAATTGCTGTGCCCGTGAGCTCCAATTTTCAAATCCCATTTTTGGGAGCTGACCGCAAATCCAAAATTTTGCTTCAGGACCTATACTTGTTCCAGGGGTGGCTATACTCTTCCCTGCAGGTGTCTGAGGCTTTGGTTAATTCTTCTTCCTGACGGGAATTTACAGTGACATGTGCCCGTCCAAATGCCTACATCTACTCTCTGATTGGTTCTCCCTCTTCCCTTTCATCCTCTGCACAATTAGCAAACTGTGCGAACCAGGAGGGTATAGGGGCTGGCTCTCCTAAGTTGGGAGATTGATAGTAAAGCAGTTGGAATGCCAAACTGGAGCACAAGGAGAGGAAAAATTAGGAGACTTTTAGAAACCTTTCACCATCACAAGGTGTCCATTCTCTAGGTTTCCCATACATGTTATAACTGTAGTGATATTCCCTACTACCTGGAGATTTGGTATCCATGGAATGGTGGCATGCATTACTACTTTAAAGGGTCTGCATTTTCTCTCCCAATCTCACCAGTCCTCTCAGTCCCAAGTGTCCAACCTTATGTCTCATCCAGCTGTCTTTGCAGATAGGGTCATTCTCGGTTTCATCAGAACCACTGAAGGAATTGTGTAAGAATTTCGCTGTTTTTTTGTTTGTTTTTGAAATTCATTTTTATAATGGGGTTGAGCTGATTTTCACTGACGTGTTTATGCCAGTCTAGACACACTTGATTCCCTTATGGAGACAAATCAATACATAGGTTTTAAGATTCTCACTATTCAGATATATTCCTCTGTGGGGAATAGGGGGTTTGAGTCCCGTTCACTGAGGAAGGGGTAGGTCTCGTCTGTTCTCTATTTGGTTTATGGAATGGTACCTGTGCTAATATCAAACTCTGGTTTTATGCATCACCCCACCTCTCCTTTCCCATTAAACAGGGATAAGAGTGTTTTCTAAATGTGAGACACTGTTCTCTTTCTTAATTCAGTACATGTGTTGTGATGTTGACATTCCCTCTGTAAGTGATATCTTATGAATAGATTCTTTTTCTGTGTGACTAATTTCACTTAGAATCATCATACCTAAATCCACTCTTTATGCTGCTACTGGCCTTATGACATTGATTTCACGTCTGAGTGATATTCTGTTGTACAAAATTACCACAAGTTATTTATGCATTTGTCTTTTTCCTGGGATATTTTAGGTGTACCGAAGTTGAGGTTCTTGTATGCAGAGCAGCCCTAAACATTGGGGTGCCTGTGTGTTGTCGATATTTAGTCTTCCCAAGTTATATGTCTATGAGTTGAAGTCCCCTTTGCTCGGGGCTTTGTATTTAAATGTTTTAGGAAACAGCATACACTTCTTCAGAGTGGCTCTTGGATATTTATACCCCACCCATCAGCGTGACTAGGCTCCCTGTTCTCCATGGCCTCTCCAGCATTTCTGCTTTGTACACATTTTTTGGATGGCCTTTCTGAGCAGTGGAAATTGAGACTTCTTTGTTGTGCGGATTTGCATTTCCCGCTTGCTTGGTTGGCCAAAAACTCTGTATGTGTTTTTTTCCTGAAGATATTCACGAAAAAAAGGCATACACCCTTTTGCCCAACTGCATCATTTTAGAAATTCTGCTGCTTTTCATATGCTTTAAATGTGAGTACAATCTACCTTTTGAAAAATGTTTCCTGCAATTCTGCCTCTCATTCAGATCCCCTTCGTTGCCTTACCTGAATATATTTTTGGACGTAGGTTATCATTTATATCTTTGCAGGTCTTTGAATTGTCTGCTCCTGAGCTCCATTTTGCAACTCGCTTTTATTGTGAGCTCGCCGCCAAACCATTGGATTGCTTCTGGCACTATTCTGGTTCTGAGGAGGCAGGCTGAGCCTTTGGTTAATTCTTGTTCCTAATGGGAAATTAGAGTGACATGTGCCTGTCAAAACTCCTACAGCTAATCTCTCATTGGTTCCCCCTCTTCTCATTTATCCTCTGCACAAATTGCAAACTGTGTGAAACAGGAGGTTAAAGGTGCTGATTCTCCAAGAGGGGAGATTGTTAATAATGTGGCTGGAATGGCGAACCCCAGCACCAGGAGATCAAAAATGAGGTGCATTTTAGACACCTTTCCTGAGCACACGGTGTACATTCATCTTGGTTTCGCAGGCATGTTTTCGCTGTCAGAAGATTCCCTTGAACCTGCCGATTTGGGACCCATGGAATGGGTACCAGGCAGTATTACTTTAAAAGGTCTGCATTTCCTCACCCAGCCTCTCTAACATCTCTTAGCGTGCATAGCTTCCAGCCTTATATATCATCCTGCTGTGGGTCTACATGTGTTCAATCCATGTTACATCGTAGCCCTTCAACAAAAGTTGTAAGAATTTTTGTCTGTCTCACCGTTTTTATAAATATTTTTAAATTTATTTTTATATTTGTTACAGCTGATTTTCAAAGCTCTGTTTTTTGCTGCTGTACATCCACTTGATTCATGTACTGTGAGACAACAATAAATTATTTTTCAGATGCTTATGAGTCATATGTATTATTATCCAGTGACTTGAATGGGCTGAGTGCAGTTCTTTGAGGTACCGTGTAGGCCTTGTCAGTTATTCAATTTGGTACTTGGAATGGTATCTTTGCTAATTTCAACCTCCTGGATAATACCTCACCATTCCCCACCTTTCCCATTTAGCAGCCTTATGTCTATTTTCTACATATTTGACTATGTTTCTGTTTTGTAGTTTATTTCATGTGTAGCCATGTTTGATTCCACCTTTAAGTGACATCTTATGATATGTGTCTTTTTCTTTCTGACATATGTCACTTAGAATGATCGTATGTAACTCCTCCAGAGTTGTTCCAACTGGCCTTATTTCATTGATTTCGGGATGAGTAATATTCCACTCTACATAAGTACCCCATCTCTTTTATCCATTTTATCCTTCCAGGGACATTTATGTTATATCCAAGTGGAGGCCCTTTTTATCAGAGAGGTGGGAAACGTTGGGGTGCCTGTTTTCTGTCCATTTTTGTTTTTCCCAAGGTATACGCCCATGAGTGCAAGTGCACTATGCTCTGTAGCTCATCTTTTAGATTTCTTAGCAAACACAATACACTTCTCCAGAGTGGCCATTGGCAAATTACATTTCCACTATCAGCCTCACAGTGCTCCCTTTTCTCCTCGCGCTGTCCTGCATTTCTGGTGTTTACACTTTATGTGGATGACCCTTCTGACTGATGGAAAGTGATATATTTTGTAGTATTGATTTCCAGTGCCCACCTGTTTGGTTGGATAAAAAGTGTGTATGGCCTTTACTTGAATATATTCAGAAAAAATGCATACGCCCTTTTGGGCCAACTGCATCATTGGCGATGTTCAGCCCCTTTTCTTGTGCTTTAATGGGGAGTCCTTTCTACCTCTTCAAATCTGTTTCCTGCCACTCTCCCTTGCTTACAAGTCCTTTTCTGTGACTTACCTTAAGACATTTTTCGACGATAGATATTTTCAACTCTGCAGTTTCATGAATTTTAGTTCCCCTGAGTTCCATTTTTCAACTTGTGTTTTTGGAAACTGGACACAAAACAGCGGGATTTCCTCTAGACCTATTCTGTTTCCGTGGGCAATTCTAGCCTTTGATGAATTTCTCTTCCAGATTGGAAATTAGAGTGGCATGTGCCTGTCCAAACAACTAAGACTTGTCTCTAAATTTTTCGCATCCTTCCACTTCATCCTCTGGACAAATTCCAAACTGTGTGCAACAGGATGTTGACGGTGCTGATATCCCCAAGTGAGGAGATTGTTAGGAAATATGCTGGAGGGGTGAACCCGAGCACCAGACGATGAGGAGATGAGGTGCCTTTTCCAAACTCTTTCCGATCAAACGGTGTACCATCCTCTAGGTGTGACAGGCATGTTTTAGCTGTAGGATGGTTCCCGTGCATGGAAGGAGAACACCAGGGATTTTTCCAAATCAGTGCCTCCCTGTACCCCAAACTGGGGAATTTTTAAGCTACAGCTACACGTATGTTCATTAAAGGCCTTGGGAAATAGGCAGAGCCCAAACTTTAGATGATTGAAATCTTCAGGGTCAGAAGCGTTCACCATCGGCCTTGCTTAGGTTACATTTTATCTGTCATTGATAGATGATGTCAATAAAAATATCTATTCTTTTTCAGATTATTTCCCCTTATAGGTTATTGCAAAATATTCAGTGTAGTTCCCTGTGCTATACAGTAGTTCCTTGTTGATGATCTATTTTATACATAGCAGTGTGTATGTGTTAATCCCAAACTGTTAATTTATCCCTTCTCCTACCTTTCCCCTTTGGTAATAATAAATTATAAGATTTTATACTTCTCAGAAATGGGGGAGCTGAAAGAGAGGTATCCTTTTCAATGGAAAAGCATTCAAAACAAGATTGAAGCCTCAGCCAAGAGTATTCGATGTACATCCATGGAAATAAATCACTTCATTTCTCTAATGTTGACCTGACAAATAAGACAGACGTCTTCACTGAACTTGCTTATAGTAAAGTGATGGAAATATCAAATGTAAGTCTTAGAAAAATCTTATTTTACCCAAGCATTATACACTGCTCTATGTTAACTACAGTTTGGCTCACACATCTGTTCATTGAAGTTACAATGTTCTCAATTTCTGTTACTGATCCTCCAGAGTGGACCCCAACAGGAGTCCCCGTGCCCAGTGTCATTGGAGCCAAGAGATCAAGACTGAGTTTGCTTCAGAAGCAAAGGAAACATTATTTTGAAAACCGAATGGAGAGGTGAGAGCGTGCCGTCCCCCACGGACTTTGGGCTAGGCTGCTGTGTAGGGATCCCAGCAGCGTCAGTGGGAGGGAGGGGATGGAGCTCTCGAGGGCTGGATTGGCTGAAGCTCAGGCTCTATGCCGTGGAGTCTGCATGGGACCCCGCTAGCTGAGGTGTCGACCCAGCCTTTCTGCAGTAGGAAATCGGGTCTGAAGTGCTGGGTGTGGGACCTCTGCATGCGGAACCCTAGGAGAACGTGAAAATAGACAAAGCACAAAGGAAAAGCAGGTAAGACTTTATTTTATTGCCCAGATTCTCTTTTTATCTCCCAGGAATTTTTAATGAACGTTGCCGGAGATGAACACCTCCTCTGCTTTTTGTTCCGTTCCTCATTCTTGGGGTGTTGAGGGTGCAGACCCCTCTTTTGTAACTGCTTCATGCTGTGGTGGGAGCCCTGATACCTGAGGGGAGGGGCAAAACGTCTCCCCACCAGCCTCCAGGTGAGGTTGATTGTCCCAAGGCTTCCTGCCTCACTTCTCATACGCATGAGCACCAGCATTTGAAGTGTTATAGATTCTAATGAACTTTAAGGGTCCCGGAAAGAGATGCGCAGAGATGATGAGGTGGCAGGTTTCACCCCACCCCACATTTGTTCGGCGACCTTAGGCTGACGGTTTTTGCCAGCCTAGATGCTCTGACCAGTAGTCTGTGCTTTCTTTAATTAGGTCCCTGAATTAATGTACAAACAGCACCATGTGTCAGAACCCTGCCCGCGCAACTCCCAGACAGTCCAGGGTCAGTGGTGATCCAGGACCATGACGTCCACTGAGTCAACGGCCTTTAGAAGTAGCCAGCAGTCCTGCCGGTCATATTGGCCACCATCACCGCGGTGTCTGTAGGGTTTTCTATGGTGAAAGCGTGATATACGTTTCCCCCGCCAAGCTTATTAGCTCCCCTCTGGGTGTAGTAAGTCCTGCAAGCAGTAGTCTGCTCATTCGGGACACAGTCTTGTTGTTTTCTGAGAGAAACTCCAGGTCAAGTGATGGTCACACGAGTCATCTTGGGGGCCCGTTGCCCCCATTTGTCTCTCTGGAGGTTGGAGTTGGAGGGCCTCCTCACTCGAGGTCAGTGTGTCCACAGAGCGACCCCTGCAACTTCAGGGCATGATGGGTGGTTAGGATCACCACGTGGGGTCCTTTTCCCTTAGGAGGGAGCTGGCCTTGTTGGCTGCTGATTTCTTGCTTTTTAGATACCCTAGTATCCTGGCCTGATGAGTCGGTGGGCGAAGCCCTTGGTGACCATAGTTTATCATACCTGAAGGGCATTCTTGTGTTGCTCCATTTCAAGTGGTCCCAGTTTTTGCACTAAGGCTCCAAGGGCAATTAACCATTGACCGGGTATGTAAAGGTCAAAGGGTTTAGCTAAATTAGGGAGTTCCTGGGCAAGGGTCTGAATTGACTGCTCTTTCCATTCTTGAAAGGCTGCTTCTGGATTGTATACAAAAGGATCATCATATTTTCGTGTCAGTGTTTCATGTAGAGGCCCAGCTATTAGACTGTAGTTAGGGATCCAGATGCAGAAAACCTTGGCCTCCCCAGGAACCCCTAAGCTATCTTCTTGTTTTAGAAGAGGTAAGGCTGCAAATGGCTTCTTCCCTATCCTGGGATGCGTTTCTCTGAATATCTGTGAGAATGAAGCCCAGGCATGTCACCTGAGCCTGTGATATTTGAGCCTTTTTCTTGGACACCTTCTATCCTTTCTTGGCTAGGTATTTCTGAGGCGTCTTTAGTAGGCCTGGCGATCAGAATGTCATCTGCATATTGAAGGAGGGTTCCCTTTTACAGAGGTAGAACGTTTAGGTCTTTAGAGGACATTTCCCCAATGATGGTGTGGGGATTTTTGTACCATTGGGGCAGGACGGCCCAGCATTATTGGTTTAGTTGCATGTTGTGTCCTGCCACTCACAAGCCAAAAATTCTTGTGACTCTGAGATGAATGGAATACAGAAGAAGGCATCATTGAAGTCTAATAGAGAATGCCATGGCCTGGTGGATGGTAGAATGAGCAGCAGGGTGTAGGAAATAGGAGCTACTGGATGTATATCCTCGGTGGCTTCACTGACTGACCTGATATCTTTTACCAGGTCTCCAGCAGCCCATGGGGCTCTCGTGGTCAGGCCAATCCCAGGATATGGAGCTCACCTGGGCTGCACCACCCATCCCCACAGCCCATGGGGCTCTCGTGTTCAAGTCCCTCCCTGTGTATGGAGCTCCCCTGTGCAGCTACCCAGCAGCCCATGGGGCTCCCATAGTCAGGCCCTTCCCAGGATACAGAGCTCCCCTGGGCAGGTACCCAAACAAGGCTGGACACACAGGAACTGTGCACATAGCCCACCTTGCAGAGAACCCCCAGCTCACCTGTCGCTCACAGCTGACACAGAACACCTCAGAGCAGGACTTGAACTAACAAACAGCAGCTCTGACAGGTCTGTGACCCTGGCTATCACTCTGTGCAGTCTCTCTCTGCCTGGTCTTCCAGACACTTCCACTGCAGCCAGGGCACCAGGCCTCTGTCTCCACCCACCATCACTCCTCTCCCTGACTCCTGGGTTCCTCTAATTAGGATAGGGTCTTCTTGAAGTTGTTTTCCACTCATGGACCAGATAAAATGATAAGAAAACAAGCCGCAGCTGCAGCCCCTTGTCTAGCCTGACTCTCAAGGGCCCACACCTGTTCCTTGGGCCTGGCCCGTTTAGCAAGGTTCATTTTCTGCTACTGTGAGCCCCTGAGGGGTGAGAATTGGCTGATTTGGGCAGCCTGACACTGCCTGCCTGCCCTCCCCAGGTGTGCCTGGGTTGAGGTCAATATAAACACCTCTCCAGTCAGCAAGAGCCCCTGTAGCTGTGCCTGACGCCATATTCTCTGCCCCGTCAGCAGTGTCGGGGCTGGGGTGGTGGGAGGGAGTGAGGGGCCGTGGCTTTGTGGGTGGCCCAGTGTGAGTGGGGCTCTGCTGGACTTTCCGCAGGAGTTGCTAGGCTGCCACCTGCTAAAGAAGAGGATGTGTCATCCATACCTGCCGCTTGAATTTCTCCCCAGGCAGATGTGAGGAAGTAAAAAAGCAGTGGGGGCCGTGGCAGGAGGGGTATCTCAGGCAGGGATATGGAAAGCTTCCAGAAGAGCATCTGGGGCCAGGACCATCCTGACTGGCCTGCAGGCACCAAGTCGGCCTGCGTGCTGTCGCTGGTGTGGCTCCACAGCCCTTCCTCTAGGCTTGCAAGTGCTTGTACATATTCAGGTGTTTTACCTGGAAAGGGTGGGAAGAGTTCAGCTGCAGCAGGACTGGGGCTCAGCTCACATTTACTCACAGACGCCTCGACACAGTCCCCCAGCTTTGCAATGAGGATGCTCCTTGTCGGGGGGAGCACTGCTGACTGCATGGGAGACGATTTCCCACCTCTGACCAACTTAAGAATTTTTTACCACTGGAGCAAGTGCCCTGATAAGATTTTCCTCTGTATAACTGTTTGGTTCTGGTTTTTTTTTTTTTTCTTTTTTTTCTTTTTGGTTCAAGGTAGATTTTATTTATTCCTCTTTTTTTTTAATTTGCAGATATAAACATGGAAATAATGCATTAATATAAAGACGTCTATGTGAAGGGAAATACTTTTTTTCTGGTTTCTTTTATTAAATGCTATTTATTTTTATTTTTTTTTAAATTTATTTCTTTTATACAGCAAGTTCTTATTGGATATCTATTTTATACATATAAGTGTGCACATGTGAATCCCAGTCTCCCAATTCATCCCACCACCACCCTCACATGGCGTTTCCCCCTTGGTGTCCATATGTTTGTTCTCTACATCTGTGTCTCTATCTCTGCCCTGCACACCGGTTCATCTGTACCATTTTTCTTGGTTCCACATATATGCATTAATATACAATATTTGTTTTACTCTTTCTGACTTACTTCACTCCGTATGACAGTCTCTAGATCCATTAAGGTCTCTACAAATGACCCAATTTCATTCCTATGTATGGCTGAGTAATATTCCATTGTATATATGTACCACATCTTTATCCATTCGTGTGTCTGTGGGCACTTAGGTTGCTTTCATTACCTGGCTATTGTAAATAGTGCTGCAGTGAACATTGTGGTGAATGTGTATTTTTGATTTATGGTTTTCTCTGGGTATATGCCCAGTAGTAGGATTGCTGGATTATATGGTAATTCTATTTTTACTTTTTTAACGAACCTCCATACTGTTCCCCATAGAGACTGTATCAATTTACATTCCCAACAATAGTGGAAGAAGGTTCCTTTTCTCCATACCCTCTCCAGTATTTGTTGTTTGTAGATTCTCTGTTGATGCCCATTCTAGCAGGTGTGACATGACACCTCATTGTAGTTTCCATTTCCATTTCTCTAATAATTAGTGATATTGAGCAGATTTTCATGTGCGTACTGGCCACCTCTATGTGTTCTTGGAAGAAATGTCTATTTATATCTTCTTCCATTTTTGTATTGGGTTGTTTGTTTTATTAATATTGAGCTGCATGAGCTGTTTATATATATTGGAGATTAATCATTTGTCCATTGATTTGCCTGCAAATATTTTCTGCCATTCTGAGGGTTGTCTTTTCGTCTTGTTTGTAGTTTCCTTTGCTTTGCAAAAGCTTTTACATTCCATTAGGTCCCATCTGTTTAGTTTTCTTTTTTATTTCATTACTATAGGAGGTGGATCAAAAAAGATCTTGCTGTGATTTACGTCAGAGTATCCTTCGTAAGTTTTCCTCTCAGAGTTTTATACTATCCGGTCTTACATTAAGGTCTCTAATCCATTTTGAATATATTTTTATGTATGGTGTTGGGGAGTGTTCTAATTTCATTCTTTTACATGTAGCTGTCCATATTTCCCAGCACCAATGATTGAAGAGACTGTCTTATCTCAATTGTATAGTCTTGCCTCCTTTGTCATAGATTAGGTGACCATAGATGTGTAGGTTTATCCCTGTGCTTTCTTTTTTTTTTCCTTTTACACGTTTATTGGAGTGTAATTGATTTACAATGGAGTGTTCTTTTCTGCTGTATAAAAAAATGAATGAGCTATACATATACAAATATCACCAGATCCCCTCCCTCTTGCATCTCCCTCTCACACCCCATATCCCACCCCTTTATGTGGTCACAAAGCACCGAGCTGATCTCCCTGTTCTATGTGGCTGCTTCCCAGTAGCTATCGGTGTTACATTTGGTAATGTATTTATGTCCATGCCATTCTCTCACTTCGTCCCAGCTTACCCATCCCCCTTCCGGTGTCCTCAAGTCCTTTCTGTATGTCTGTGTCCTTACTCCTGTCCTGCCACTAGGTTCTTCAAAATCTTTTTTTTTTCTTCATTAGATTCCGTATATCTCTGTTAACATACAGTATTTGTTTTTCCCTTTCTGACTTACTTCACTGTGTAGGACAGATTCTAAGTCCATCCACCTCAGAACAAATAACTCAGTTTTGCTTCTTTTTATGGCTGAGTAATACTCCATTGTATATATGTGCCAGATCTTCTTTAAACATTCATCTGTCGATGGACACTTAGGTTGCTTCCATGTCCTGACTATTGTAAATAGAGCTGCAATGAACATTTTTCTACATAACTCTTTTTGAATTATGGTTTTCACAAGGCAAATGCCCAGTAGTTGGATTGTTGTGTCATATGGTACTTCTATTGTTAGTTATTTAAAGGAAACTCCGTACTGTTCTCCCTAGTGCCCATATCAATTTACATTCCCACCCACAGTGCAAGTGTGTTCCCTTTCCTCCAATAAAGGCCTCTCCAGCATTTATTGTTTTGTAGATTTTTTTGATGATTGCCACTCTGACTGCTGTGAGGTGATACCTCACGGTAGTTTTGATTTGCATTTCTCTAATGATTAGTAATGTTCAACATCCTTTCATGTGTTTCTTGGTAATCTGTATATCTTCTTTGGAGAAATGTCTATTTAGGTCTTCTGCCCGTTTTTGGATTGGGTTGTTTGTTTTTGTGATATTGAGCTACATGAGGTGCCTGTAAAGTTTGGAGATTAATCCTTTGTCAATTGCTTCATTTGAAAATATTTTCTCCCATTCTGAGGGTTGTTTTTGCATCTTGTTTATGTTTTCCTGTACTGTGTAAAAGCTTTTAAGTTTCATTAGGTCCCATTTGTTGATTTCTGTTTTTATTTCCATTTCTCTAGGAGGTGGGTCCAAAAGGATCTTGCTGTGATTTATGTCATAGAGTGTTCTGCCTATGGTTTCCTCTAAGTGTTTTATAGTGTCTGGTCTTATATTTAGATCTCTAATCAATTTAGAGTTTATTTTTGTGTATGGTGTTATGGAGTGTTCTAATTTCATTCTTTTATGTGTAGGGGTCCAGTTTTCCCAGCACCAATTACTGAAGAGACTGTCTTTTCTCCATTGTATATCCTTAGCTCCTTTGTCATAGATGAGATAGCCATAGGTATGTAGGTTTATCTCTGGGCTTTCTGTCCTGTTCCATTGATCTGTGTTTATGCCAATCTACATACACTTGATTCCATTATGCAGACATATAAATACATAGGTTTCAAGGTTATTACCAGTCAGATATATTCCTCTTCAGTGAATAGGGTGTTTTGTGTCCAGTTCATTGAGAAAGGAGTAGGTCTTGTCTATTACATATTTGGTATATGGAATGGGATCTGTGCTAATTTCAAACTCTGCTTTTACACATCACCCCACGTCACCTTTTCCCTTAAGGAGGCATAAGTGTGTTTTCTAAATGTGTAACGCTGTTCACATTTGAAATTCAGTTCATGTATAGCCATGTTTACATTCCCTCTATAAGTGATATATTACAATATTTTTTTTTCTTTGTGGCTCATTTCACTTAGCATCATCGTACCTAAAACCACTCATTATGCCGCTATTGGCCTTATGACATTGATTTTATGTCTGAGTGACATTCCATTGTATATAAGTACCACAACATCTATATCCATTTTTTTCCCTTTCCTGGGATATTTAAAGTGTACCGAAGTCGAGGTTCTTGTAAACAGAGTAGCCCTAAACTTTGGGCTGTCTGTGTGTTGTGGATTTTTGGTTTTCCCAAAATACACGCCCATGAGTGGAAGTGTGCTATGCTCTGTAGCTCTGCTTTAGAAAACAACATACAGTTCTCCAGAGAGGCTGTTGGCAATTTACATCCTGACCATCAGCGTAACCAGGCTCCCTTTTCTCCATGGCCTGTCCTGCATTTGTGGTTTTTACACTATTTGTGGATGGCCCTTTTGACTGGAGGTAAGGGACACTTCTATGTAGTGTGGATTTGCAATGCCTGATGGCTTGCTTGGCCAAAAAGGGCATATGCATTTTTTCCCGAATATATTCAAGAAAATACACATACTCCCTTTTCGGCCAAGGGCAACATTGTCTAAGTTCTGTCGCTTTTCATGTGCTTTAAAGACAACTCTAATCTACCTCTTGAAATCTGTTTCCTTCAATTCTGCCTTGCATTCTAATCCTCTTCACTGCCTTACCTCAATATATTTCTGGATGATAGTTGTCCTTTATAACTCTGCAAGTTTGTGAATTGCTGTGCCCCTGATTTCCATTTTTCAACTGGCCTCTTTGTGAGCTGGCTGCAATACCGCAGCATGGCTGTAGGCCCTAGTCTGGTTCCGGGGTGTCAGGCTGAGCCTTTGGTTAATTTTCCTTCCTGATGGGAAACTAGAGTGACATGTGCCCATCCAAACACCTACAGCTAATCTCTCATTTGTTTCCCCTCTTCCTGTTCATCCTCTGCACAATTTGCAAACTGTGCATAACAGGAGGGTAAAGGCGCTGACACTCCAAGTGGGGAGATTTTTAGTAATGCAGATGGAATGGCGAAGCCGAGCATGACAAACGGATAAATGAGGTACCTTTTAGAAAACTTTCCCAATTACACAGTGTACCATCCACTGGGTTTCCCATTCATGCTTTAACTGTAGGAAGATTCCCTTAAACTTGGAGAGTTGGGACCACTAGAATGGGTAGTACACAGTATTGCTCAAAGTGGTGTTCTTTTGCTCACACAAATTCAACAATCTTGTCAGCCCCAAGTGTCCAGTTTTATGTCTCATCCAGCTGTGGGTGTAAAGGTGGACAATCCAGGTTGCATCACAGGCCCTGAATGTAATTCGTAAGGTTTTCCATCTGTTTCACTGTTTTTGCATTTTGCTTTTGAAATTTATTTTATAAGGGTGTTTAGCTGAATTTCAGTGCTGTGTTCATGCCATTATACACACACATGATTCCTTTATGGAGACATGATAATACATATGTTTTAAAATTCTTGGAGTCAGATATATTCCTCTGCAATGAATAGGGGGTGTTGAGTCGAGTTCATTGTGCGGGGAATAGGTGATGTCTATTACATACTTGGTTTATGTAACGGTATCTGTGCTAATTTAAAACTGCGGTTTTATGCATCAACCCACCTCGCCTTTCACCTTAAGCAGGGAGAATATTGTTTTCTAAGTGTGTGACTCTGTTGTGTTTGTAATTCAGATCATTCGTAGCCAAGTGTACATTCCCACTATAAGTGATATCTTATGATAAGATTCAGTACTCTCTTATCTTTCCTAACTCAGTTCATATGTCGCCATGTTTACAGGATCTTCATAAGTGATATCTTATGATAAGTTTCTTTTTCTCTGTGACTTCTTTCACTTAGAATCATCGTACCTGAATCCACTCATTTTGCTGCTACTGGTCTTATGACATTGATTTCATGGCTGAGGGATATTCCATCGTATGTAAGTAACACAATTTTTTGAACCATTTTAATCTTTCTTGGGATATTTAAGATGTACCCAAGTTGAGGTTCTTGTAAGCAGTGCAGCCCTAAATTTTGGGGTGGCTCTGTCTTATTGATTTTCAGTTTTTCCAAGGTATATTCCCTAGACTGGAATTGCCCTTGGCTCTGTAGCTCGGTTGTTTACTTGTTTATGGAACACAATGCACTCCTCCAGTGAGGTAGTTGGCAATTTACATCCCGCCCATCAGCATAACAAGGCTCCCTGTTCTCCAGGGCCTGTCTTGCCTTTCTGGTTTTTATCCATTTTGTGGATATGCATTTTGACTGGTGAGAAGTGATACTTCTTTGGAGTGCAGATTTGCAATGCCTGCTTGCTTGCTTGGCCAAAAAGGGCGTATGCGTTTTCTCCTGGATATATCCAGGAGAAAACGCATACGCCCTTTTTGGCCAAGTGCATCATTGTCGAAGTAGTGCCCCTCTTCCTGTGCTTTAAAGCCGATTCCAACGTACCTATTGAAATCTGTTTCCTGCTATTCTGCCTCGCTTTCAACTCCGCCTCGGCGCCTTCCCTCAACAGATTTTTGGACGATAGTTGTCCTTTATTACTCTGCCAGTTTGTGAAGTGCTGTGCCCCTGAGCTCCAATTTTTAACTCGTTTTGTGTGAGCTGAACGCAAGTCCAAAATTTTGGTTCATGAACTCTACTGGTTCCCGGTGGGTGGCGGAGACTTTGGTTAATTCTTCTTCCGCACGGGATATAAGAGTGACCTGTGCCCGTCCAAATGCCTAACAGCTACTCTCTCATTGGTTCTGCCTCTTCCCTTTCATCCTCTGCAAAATTGCCAACCTGTGAGAACCAGGAGGTAAAAGGTGCTGTCTCTTCAAGTTGGGAGATTGATAGTAAAGCAGTTGGAATGTCAAACCGGAACACCAGGAGGGGGACTATTCTTTGAGTTTTAGAGACCTTTCATATTCACCGTGTGTCCATTTTCTACATTTCACGTACATGTTATAGCTGTAGTAATATTCCCTTCAACCTGGAGACATGGGACCCATGGAATGGGTGCCATGCATTATTGCTTTAAAGGGTCTGCATTTGCTCACCCAATCTCACCAATCCTCTCAGTCCCATGTGTCCAGCCTTATACCACATCCAGCTGTCATGTAGATAGCGTCATTCCAGGTTTCATCAGAGACCCTGAAGGAATTGTAAAGAATTTCCGGGTTTTTTTTTTTTTTGAAATTCCTTTTAATAGTGGGTTTGAGATGATTCTCACTGGCATGTTTATGCCAGTCTAGACACTCTTGATTCCCTTAAGGAGACATACCAATACATAGGTTTTAAGATTCTTCCTAGTCAGATATATTCCTCTGCAGGAAGTATGGGTTGTTGAATCCCTTTCACTGACGAAGATGTAGATCTTGTCTATTCTGTATTTCGTTTTTGGAATGGTGCCTGTTCTAATATTAAACTCTGATTTTATGCAACACCCCACCTCTCCTTCCCCCTTTAGGAGGCATAAGAGTGTTTTCTAAATGTGAGACTCTGTTCTCTTTCCTAACTCAGTTCATGTGTAGCCATGTTTAGAGGATCTTCATAAGTGATATCTTATCATACGTTTCGTTTTCTGTGTGACTTATTTCACTTAGAATCATCAAACCTGAATCCACTCATTTTGCTGCTACTGGTCTTATGACATTGATTTCATGGCTGAGGGATATTCCATCGTACTTAAGTACCACATTTTTTGTAAAATTTTTAATTTTCCTGGGATAATTAAGGTGTACCCAAGTTGAGGTTCTTCTAAGCAGTGCAGCCCTAAATTTTGGGGTGGCTCTGTCTTATTGATTTTCAGTTTTCCCAAGGTATATTCCCTAGACTGGAAGTGCCCTGGGCTCTGTAGCTTTGTTGTTTACTTGTTTTAGGGAACACAGTGCACTCCTCCAGAGAGGCAGTTGCCAAGTTACATCCCGCCCATCAGCATAACATGGCTCCCTGTTCTCCAGGTCCTCTCTTGCCTTTCTGGTTTTTACACATTTTGCCGATGTCCCTTTTGACCAGTGGGAAGGGATACTTCTTTGTACTGCAGATTTGCATTGCCCGCTTGCTTGCTTGGCCAAAAAGGGCGTATGCATTTTCTCCTGAATATATTCAGGAGAAAACGCATACGCCCATTTTGGCCAAGTGCATCATTGTCGAAGTTGTGCCCCTCTTCCTGTGCTTTAAAGGCCATTACAACGTACCTATTGAAATCTGTTTCCTGCTATTCTGCCTCGCTTTCAAGTCCGCCTCGTTGCCTTCCCTCAACAGATTTTTGGACGATCGTTGTCCTTTATTACTCTGCCAGTTTGTGAAGTGCTGTGCCCCTGAGCTCCATTTTTTAACTCGTTTTTTGTGAGCTGAACGCAAGTCCAAAATTTTGGTTCAGGACCTATACTGGTTCCCGGTGGGTGGCTGAGACTTTGGTTAATTCTTCTTCGTGCCAGGCATTTAGAGTGACATGTGCCTGTCCAAATGCCTAACAGGTACTCTCTCATTGGTTCTCCCTCTTCCCTTTCATCCTCTGCCAAATTGGCAACCTGTGTATTCCAGGAGGAGAAAGCGGCTGTCTCTCCAAGTTGGGAGATTGATAGTAAAGCAGTTGGAAAGTCAAACAGGAGCACCAGGAGAGGGACAATTAGTTGAGTTTTAGAAAACTTTTCTATACACAGTGTTTCCATTCTCTAGGTCTCCCGTACATGTTTTAGCTGTAGTAATATTCCCTTCAACCTGGAGAGTTTGTAACCATGGAATGGAGGCCAAGCATTATTGCATTAAATGGTCTGTGTTTGCTCACCCAGTCTCACCAATCCTCTCAGTCCCAAGTATCCAGCCTTATGCCACATCAAGCTGTAGTTGTAGATAGGTTCATTCCAGGTTTCATCAGAGACCCTGAAGGAATTGTAAAGAATTTCCCTGTTTTTTTGTTTTGTTTTTGAAATTCCTTTTTATTGTCGGTTTGAGCTGATTCTCGCTGCCATGTTTATGCCAGTCTAGACACACTTGCTTCCCTTACAGAGACATATCAATACATAGGTTTTAAGATTCTTACTAGTCAGATATATTCCTCTGCGGGAAATATGGGGTTTTGAGTCCCTTTCACTGAGGAAGGTATAGGTAGGTCTTGTCTATTCCATAGTTGGTTTTTGGAAAGGTACCTGTGCTTATATCAAACTCTGGTTTTATGCATCACCCCACCTCTCCTTCCCGCTTAAGCAGGCATAAGAGTGTTTTCTAAATGTGAGACTCTCTTCTCTTACCTAACTCAGTTCATGTGTAGCCATGTTTAAAGGACCTTCATAAGTGATATCTTATGATAAGCTTATTTTTCTGTGTGACTTATTTCACTTGAAATAATCGTATCTGAATCCACTCATTTTGCTGCTACTGGTCTTATGACATTGATTTCATGGCTGAGGGATATTCCATCGTACGTAATTACCACAATTTTTTGAACGATTTTTATCTTTCCTGGGATATTTCAGGTGTACCTAGTTGAGGTTCTTGTAAGCACTGCAGCCCTAAATTTGAAGGTGGCTCTGTCTTATTGATTTTCAGTTTTCCCAAGGTATATTCCCTAGACTGGAAGTGCCCTTGGGTCTGTAGCTCTGTTGTTTACTTGTTTTAGGGAACACAATGCACACCTCCAGAGAGGTAGTTGGCAATTTACATCACGCCCATCATCATAACAAGGCTCCCTGTTCTCCAGGGCCTGTCTTGCCTTTCTGGTTTTTACACATTTTGTGGATGTCCCTTTTGACTGGTGGGAAGTGACACTTCTTTGTAGTGCAGATTTGCATTGCCCGCTTGCTTGCTTGGCCAAAAAGGGGCATATGCGTTTTCTCCTGCATATACTCAGGAGAAAATGCTTACGCCCTTTTCGGCCAAGTGCATCATTGTCGAAGTTGTGACCCTCTTCCTGTGCTTTACAGGTGATTCCAACGTACCTCTTGTAATCTGTTTCCTGCTATTCTGCCTCACTTTCAAGTCCGCCTCGTTGCCTTCCCTGAACAGATTTTGGGCTGATAGTTGTCCTTTATTACTCTGCCAGTTTGTGAATTGCTGTGCCCTTGAGCTCCATTTTTCAAGTCATTTTTTGTGAGCTGAACGCATGTCCAAAATTTTGGTTCAGTACCTATACTGGTTCAAGTTGGGTGGCTGAGACTTTGGTTAATTCTTCTTCCTGCTGGGAAATTAGAGTGATATTTGCACGTCCAAATGCCTAACAGCTACTCTCTCATTGGTTCTCCCTCTTCCCTTTCATCCTCTGCCAAATTGGCAACCTGTGAGAACCAGGAGGTTAAAGGGGCTGTCTCTCCAAGTTGGGAGATTGATAGTAAATCAGTTGGAAAGTCAAACCGGAGCACCAGGAGAGGGACTATTCTTTGAGTTTTAGAGACCTTTCGTATTCACAGTGTGTACATTCTCTAGGTTTCCCGTATATGTTATAGATGTAGTAATATTCCCTTCAACCTGGAGAGTTGGGATCCATGGAATGGGTGCCTTGCATTATTCCTTTAAAGGGTCTGCATTTGCTCACCCAATCTCACCAATTCTCTCAGTCCCATGTGTCCAGCCTTATGCCACCTCCAGCTGTCGTTGTAGATAGGGTCACTCCAGGTTTCATCAGAGACCCTGAAGGAATTGTAAATAATTTCCCTCTTTTTTTGTTTTGGTTTTGAAATTCCTTTTTATAGTGGGTTTGAGCTGATTCTCGCTGCCATGATTATGCCAGTCTAGAAACACTTGATTCCCTTACACTGACATATCAATACATAGGTTTTAAGATTCTTACTAGTCAGATATATTCCTCTGCGGAAAATATGCGGTTTTGAGTCCCTTTCCCCGAGGAAGGTGTAGATCTTGTCTATCCCATAGTTTGTTTTTGGAACGGTACCTGTGCTTATATGAAACTCTGGTTTTATGCATCACCCCACCACTCCTTCCTCCTTAAGCAGGCATAAGAGTGTTTTCTAAATGTGAGACTGTGTTCTCTTCCCTCACTCAGTTCATGTGTAGCCATGTTTACAAGATCTTCTTAAGTGATATCTTATGATAAGCTTCTTTTTTCTTTGTGACTTATTTCACTTAGAATCCTCATACCTGAATCCACTCATTTTGCTGCTACTGGTCTTATGACATTGATTTCATGGCTGACGGATATTCCATTGTACGTAAGTACCACAATTTTTTGAACCATATTTATATTTCCTTGGATATTTAAGGTGGACCCAAGTTGAGGTTCTTGTAAGCAGTGCAGCCCTAAATTTGAGGGTGGCTCTGTCTTATTGATTTTTAGTTTTCCGAAGGTATATTCCCTAGACTGGAAGTGCCCTTGGCTCTGTAGCTCTGTTGTTTACTTGTTTTAGGGAACACAATGCACTCCTCCAGAGAGGCAGTTGGCAATTTACATCCCGCCCATCCGCATAACAAGGCTCCCTGTTCTCCAGGGCCTGTCTTGCCATTCTGATATTTACACATTTTGTGGATGTCTCTTTTGACCGGTGGGAAGGGATACTTCTGTGTAGTGCAGATTTGCATTGCCTGCTTGCTTGCTTGGCCAAAGTGGGCGCATGCGTTTTCTCTTGCATATATTCAGGAGAAAATGCATACGCCCTTTTTGGACAAGTGCATCATTGTCGAAGTTGTGCCCCTCTTCCTGTGCTTTACAGGTGATTCCAACCTACCTCTTGAAATCTGTTTCTTGTTATTCTGCCTCGCTTTCAAGTCTGCCTCGTTGCCTTCCCTCAACAGATTTTTGGATGATAGTTGTCCTTTATTACTCTGCCAGTTTGTGAATTGTTTTGCCCTTGAGCTCCATTTTTCAACTCGTTTTTTGTGAGCTGAACGCATGTCCAATATTTTGGTTGTGGACCTAAACTGTTTCCCGGTGGGTGGCTGAAATTTGGTTAATTCTTCTTCCTCCCGGGAAATAAGAGTGACATGTGCCCGTCCAAATGCCTAACAGCTACACTCTCATTGGTTCTCCCTCTTCCCTTTCATCCTCGGCCAAATTGGCAACCTGTGCGAACCCGGAGGCTAAGGGGCTGTCTCTCCAAGTTGGGAGATTTATAGTAAAGAAGTTGGAAAGTCAAACGGGAGCACCAAGAGAGGGACAATTTGTTGAGTTTTGGAGACGTTTCGTATTCAGAGTGTGTCCATATTCTATGTTTCCCGTACATGTTATCGCTGTAGTAATATTCCCTTCAACCTGGAGACATGGGACCCATGGAATGGGTGACATGCATTATTGCTTTAAAGGGTCTGTATTTGCTCCCCCAGTCTCACCAATCCTCTCAGTCCTATGTGTCCAGACTTATGCCACCTCCAGCTGTCGTTGTAGATAGGGTCATTCCAAGTTTCATCAGAGACCCTGAAGGAATTTTAAAGAATTTCCGTTTTTTTTTGTTTTGTTTTTGAAATTCCTTTTTATAGTGGTTATGAGCTTATTCTCGCTGCCATATATATGCCAGGCTAGAAACACTTGATTCCCTTACAGAGACATATCAATACATAAATATTAAGATTCTTACTAGTCAGATATATTCCTCTGCGGGAAATATGGGATTTTGAGTCCCTTTCACTGAGGAATGTGTAGGTCTTGTCTATTCCATAGTTGGTTTTTGGAACGGTACGTGGGCTTATATCAAACTCTAGTTTTATGCATCACCCCACCTCTACTTCCCCCTTAAGCAGGCATAAGAGTGTTTTCTAAATGTGAGACTCTGTTCTCTTTCCTAACTCAGTTCATGTGTAGCCATGTTTACAGGATCTTCCTAAGTGATATCTTATGATAAGTTTCTTTTTCTGTGTGACTTATTTCACTTAGAATCATCGTACCTGAATCCACTCATTTTGCTGCTACTGGTCTTATGACATTGATTTCATGGCTGAGGGATATTCCATCGTACGTAAGTACAATAATTTTTTGAACCATTTTTATCTTTCCTGGGATATTTAAGGTGTACCCAAGTTGAGGTTCTTGTAAACAGTGCAGCCCTAAATTTTGGGGTGGCTCTGTCTTATTGATTTTCAGCTTTCCCATGGTATATTCCCCAGACTGGAAGTGCCCTTGGCTCTGTAGCTCTGTTGTTTACTTGTTTTAGGGAACACAATGCACTCCTCCAGAGAGGCAGTTGGCAATTTACATCCCGCCCATCAGCATAACAAGGCTCCCTGTTGTCCAGTGCCTGTCTTGACTTTCTGTTTTTTTCATATTTTGTAGATGTCCCTTTTGACCGGTCGGAAGTGATACTCCTTAGTAGTGAATATTTGCATTGCCCGCTTGCTTGCTTTGCCAAAATGGGCATATGCGTTGTCTCCTGAATATATTCAGGAGGTAACGCATATGCCCTTTTTGGCCAAGTGCATCATTGTCGAAGTTGTGCCCCTCTTCCTGTGCTTTAAAGGCTATTCCAACGTATCTCTTGAAAGCTGTTTCCTGCAATTCTGCCTCGCTTTCAAGTCTGTCTCGTTGCCTTCCCTCAACAGATTTTTGGACGATAGCTGTCCTTCAATATTCTGCCAGTTTGTGAATTGTTGTGCCCCTGAGCTCCGTTTTTCAACTCGTTTTTTGTGAGCTGAAGGCAAGTCCAAAATTTTGGTTCAGGACCTATACTGGTTCACGGTGGGTGGCTGAGACTTTGGTTACTTCTTCTTCCTGCCGGGAAATTAGAGTGACATGTGCCCGTCCAAATGCCTAACAACTACACTCTCATTGGTTCTCCTTCTTCCCATTCATCCTCTGCCAAATTGGCAACCTGTGTACCAGGAGTTTAAAGGTGCTGTCTCTCCAAGTGGGGAGATTGTTAGTAAAGCATTTGTTAAGTCAAACTGGAGCACCAGGAGAGGGACTATTAATTGAGTTTTAGAAATCTTTCGTATTCACTGTGTGTCCATTCTCTAGGTTTCCCGTACATGTTATAGCTGTAGTAATATTGTCTTCAACCTGGAGAATTGGGACCCATGGAATGGGTGCCATGCATTATTGCTTTAAAGGGTCTACATTTGCTCACCCAATCTCACCAATCCTCTCAGTCCCAAGTGTCCAGCCTTATGCCACATCCAGCTGTTGTTGTAGATAGGGTTATTCCAGGTTTCATCAGCGACCCTGAAGGTATTGTGTAAGAATTTTTCTGTTTTTATGTTTTGTTTTGAAATTAATTTTTATATTGAGTTTGAGCTGATTCTCACTGCCATGTTTATGTCGTTCTAGACACACTTAGTTACCTTACGGAGACATATCAAAACATAGGTTTTAAAATTCTTACTAGTCAGATATATTTCTCTGCGGGGAATAGGGATGTTGAGTTCCGTTCTCTGAGGAAGGAGTAGGGCTTGTCTCTTTTGTTTTTGGATTATGGAACGGTACCTGTGCTAATATCAAACTTTTGTTTTGTGCATCTTCCCACCTGTCTTTTCCCTTAAGCAAGCGTTAGAGTGTTTTCTAAATCTGAGACTCTGTTCTCTTCCCTAAATCAGTTCATATGTAGCCATGTTTACATTCCCTTCATAAGTGATATCTTATGTCAGAATGCACCATGGCCCTTGTCATAATAATGCTCCATGACCCCTGTCATCACAGTGATCCATGCCCTGGTTATCAAAATGCTCCATGTCCCTTGTCATCAAAATTCTCCACGTCCTTGTCATCACAATGCTACATGACACTTCTCATCAAAATGTTACATGCTCTTGTCATCACAGTTCTCCATTCTCTTGACATTGCAATGCTCCATGCACTTGTCATCACAATGCTCCATGCCTTTGTCATCACATTGCTCCATGAACCCTGTCATCACATTGCTCCCTGACACCTGTCATCACAATGCTTCTATCCCTTTGACATTACAGTGCTCCATGATGCTCGACATCACAATTACCCAAGGTCTTCTCATCACAATGCTCCACGGTTTTGCCATCACCATGCTCCATGCCTTGTCATCTCAAATCTCAATGTCCCTTGTCCTCACAATTCTCCACGTCCTTGTCATTACAATGCTCCATGGCACTTCACATCACAATGTTATATGCTCTTGTCATCACAATACTCCATGCACTTGTCATCACAATGCTCCATGACCCCTGTCATAGGAAGCTCCATGCGCTTTCATGAAAATGTTTCACGACAAGGACATTAAAATTCACAATGGCCCTTGATATCACAATGCTCCATGCCCTTGTCATCACAATGCTCCTTTACTTTGTCACAACAATCCTCCATAAAAATTGGCATCACAATGCTCCATGTTATTGTCATCAAACTGGAACATGACATATTTCATCACAATGCTCCCTGACACCTTTCTTCACAATAATCCATGACATTGTCATCACAGTGCTCCATGACCTTCTCATCAAAATGTGTCATGCCCATACTTATCACAATAATCCAAGAAACTTGTCAGACCAATGCTCCATGCCACTTTTCATCACAATGCTCCATGAACGCTGTTATTCAAATGCACCATGCCCATCATCATAATGCTTCATGCTATTGTCATCACAATGAAATCTAAATGATCCATGACATCTGTCATCAAATTGTTGCAAACCCTTGTGATCACAATGTCCCATAACACTTGTCATCACAATGCCGCATGACACTGGTCAGCACAGTTATCCATGGTCTTCTCATCACAATGCACCATGAATTTTGTCAGCTCAATGCTCAATACTCTTGTCAACACAATAATCTCTGACTACTGACCTCAATATGCACCGTGCACTCTTTCATGACAAGGCTCCATGGCATATTCATCACAATGCACCATGGCGTTTTCATCACAATACATCATGCCATTTTCATCAAAATACTCCACAAGCTTGTCATCAGAATGCTCCATGAGCCTTGTCATCACAATTCTCCATGCACTTGTCAGAACAATGCTCCCTGACCCTTATCATCACAATGCTCCAAGCCATTGTCATCACAATGGGCCATTACATATGTCATCACAATGCTACCTGACATGTGTCTTTACAATAGTGCATGACCTGGTCATTACAATGCTCCATGCCATTTTCATCACAATGCGCCGTTCCAGCTGTCATCACAATAATCCATGAAACTTATTAGACCAATGTTCCATGCCCTTGTCATCACAACGCTCCATGCCCTTGTTATCACAATGCTCCATGGCCCCTGTCATCACAATGCACCGTGACTCCAGTCATCACAGTGCTTCATGAATTTTGTCATCAAAATGGTCCATGCCCTCGTCATCAACAGTCTCTGTTACCTTTTTAACCACCGTGCTCTATGAACTTTTCATCACAATGCTCTTTGACCCTTGTCATCACAGTGCTCCATGCGCTTGTCAGCACAATGCTCCATGACACATGTCATCACAATGCACCATGCGCTTGTCATCACAGTGCTCGACAATATTTTCATCACAATGCTCCTTAAAAATTGTCATCACAATGCTCCATGCACTTCTAATCAAAATGCTCTCTCACCACTGATATCACAATGCTACATCACTATTTGTCACAATACTCCCTCACCCCTGTCATCACAATGTTCCATGACTCCTGTCATCACAATGCTTCATGCACTTATCATCACAATGTTCGATGACCCCTGACATCACAGTGTTCCATAACAACTGTCATCAAAATGTTCCATGACACTTTTCATCAAATTGCTCCATGACCCTGTCATCAGAATGCTCCCTGCCCTTCTCATCACAGTGCACAACGCCCATGCCATCTAAATGCTCCATGACCTTTGTCATCACAAAGAACCATGACCCTTGGCATCACAATTCTCCACGTCATTGTCATCAAAATGCTCCATGAACGCTCTCATCACATTGCTCCATGCCATTGTCTTCACAAAGCTCCATGACACATGTCATCAGAATGCTCCATGGCCTTCTCATCACAATGCTCCATGGCCTTGCCATCACAATGCTCCATTACCCCAGTCATAACAATGCTCCATGACCCCTGCCA
Source organism: Mesoplodon mirus (assembly GCF_964341445.2). Taxonomy (NCBI): domain Eukaryota; kingdom Metazoa; phylum Chordata; class Mammalia; order Artiodactyla; family Ziphiidae; genus Mesoplodon; species Mesoplodon mirus. Next base: position 118,916 of record NW_028295746.1, on the reverse strand, counting down.
TCACGATGTTCCATGGCCTTGTCATCACAAAGCTCCATGACCCTTCTCATCACAATGCTCCAAGAACCCTGTAATCACAATGCTCTATGCCCATTTTCATCTCAATGATCCATGAACCCTGTCATCACAGTGCACCATGCCCATCATCATAATGCTTCATGCTATTGTCATCACAATGAAATCAAAATGCTCCATGACCTCTGTCATAACAATGCTCCAAACCCTTGTGATCACAATATTCCATATCACTTGTCATCACAATGCCCCATGACACTCGTCATCACAATTATCAATGGTCTTCTCATCACAATGCTCAATACACTTGTCATCAAAATGCTCCCTGACACTTGTTGTCTGTATGCTCCTTGAACCCTCTCATGACAAGGCTCCATGCCTTTTTCATCACAATGATCCATGCCCTTTTCATCACAATGCTCCAAGACCCATGTAATCACAATGCTCCATGCCCTTGTCATCACAAAGCTCAATGACGCATGCCATCAGAATGCTCCTTGGTCTTCTCCTCACAATGCTCCATGCCCTTGTCATCACAATGTTCCAAGACCCCTCTGATCACAATGCTCCATGCCCCTTTTCATCAGTATGCTCCATGAGACTTGTCATCACAAGGCTCCATGGTTTTGCCATCACAATGCTCCAGGACCTTGTCATCACAATGCTTCTCGACCTTGTCATGAAAATTTTCAATGTCCCTTGCATCATAATGCTCCAAGCCCTAATCATCGAAATGCTCCATTATAGTTGTCATCACAATTCTCCATTATATTTTGCATCACAATGCTCCATGCCATTGTAATCGCAATGGACCATGACATATGTCATCACAATGCTCCCTGACACCTGTCTTCACAATACTCCATGACGTTCTCATCAAAATGCTCCAGGCCCTGGTCATCACAATGCACCATGCCCACTGTCATCACAATAATCTATGAAACTTGTCAGACCAATGCTCCATGCCACGGTCATCACAGTGCTCCATGCCCTTGTCATCACAAAGCTACATGACCCCTGTCTTCACAATGCTCCCTGACTCCAGTCATCACAATGTTTCATAACGTTTGTCATAACAATGGTCCATGCCCGCGTCATCACAAGGCTCTGTGACCTTTGTAACCACAATGCTCCCTGAAATTTTCATCACAATTCTCTGTGACACTTGTCATCATAATGCTCCATGTATTTTTCAGAACAATTCTCCATAACCATAGACATGACAGTGTGCCACGTGCAATTCATCACAATGGTCCACAACTCTGTCACTGCAATGCTCCCTAAACCTTGTAATCACAATGCTCCATGCACTTCTTATCAAAATGCTCTCTCACCAGAGATATCACAATGTTCCATCACTAGTCATCACAATACTCCCTCACCCCTGTAATCACAATGTTCCATTAAACTGTCATCACAATGCTACATCCCCTTATCAGCACAATGTTCCATGACCCCTGACATCACAATGTTCCATAACCCCTGTCATCAAAATGCTCCATGACCCTTTTCATCCCAAAGCTCCAAGACCCCTGACATCACAATGTTCTATAACCCCTGCCATCAAAATGTACCTTTACACTTTTCCTCAAATTGCTGCATGACCCGGCCATCAAAATGCTCCCTGCCTTTCTCATCACCATGCACCATGCCCTTGTCATCAAAATGCTCCATGACTTGTCATCACAAAGCTCCATGACACTTGGCATCACAGTGCTCAATGTCATTGTCATCACAATGCTCCGTGAACCCTCTTATCACATTGCTCCAAGCCCTTGTCATCACAAAGCTCCCTGATACTTGTCATCACAGTGCTCGATGCCCTTCTCATCACAATGCTCCATGACCTTGTCATTAAAACCTGCATGACGCATGTATCACAGTGTTCCGTGCCCTTGTCATCACAATGCTCTATGCCCACTCTCATCACAATAATCCATGAAATATTTCAGACCAATGTTCCATGCCCTTCTCATCAAAATCCTGCATTACACCTGTCATAACAGTGCACCATGACCTTTGCCATGAAAATGTTCCACGGCCTAGTCATCACAAGGTTCCATGACACTTGTCATCACAATGCTGAAGACCCCTGAAATCACAATGCTCCATGCCCTTGTCATCACAAAGCTCCATGACGCATGTCATCAGAATGTTCAGGGGCCTTTTCATCACAATGCTCCATGCCCTTGTCATCACAATGTTACAAGACCCTTGTAATCACAATGCTCCCTGCCCCTTTTCATGTCAATGCTCCATGAACACTGTCATCACAATGCACCATGCCCATCATCATAATGCATCAGGCTATTGTCATCACAATGAAATCAGTATTCTCCATGACCTCTGTCATCATAATGCTCCAAACCCTTGTGATCACAATGTTCCATAACACTTATCATCACAACACCCCATGATGCTCATCATCACAATTATCCATGGTCTTCTCATCACAATGCTCCATGATCTTTGTCATCACAATTCTCAATACACTTGTCATCACAATGCTCCCTGACACTTGTCGTCAGTATGCTCCTTGTACCCTGTCATGACTAGGTTCCATGCCTTTTTCATAACAATGATCCATGCCCTTTTCATCACAATGCTCCAAGATCCCTGTAATCACAATGCTCCATGCCCTTGTCATCACAAAACTCCATGACGCATGTCATCAGAATGCTCCATGGCTTTCTCATCACAATGCTCCATGCCCTACTCATCAGAATGCTCCAAGACCCCTGTAATCACAATGCTCCATGCCCATTTTCATCAGAATGCTCCATGAGACTTGTCATCACAAGTCTCCATGGTCTTCTCATCACAATGCTCCAGGACTTGTCATCACCATGCTCCATTCCCTTGTCATCACAATGCTCCATGACCCCTGTCATCACAATAATCCATGAATATATTCAGCCCAATGCTCCACGACCTACTCATCACAATGCTCCATGGCCAATATCATTAAAATGCTCCATGACCACTGTCATCACAACACTCCATGACACCTGACAACACAATGATCAGGGACTCTTGTCATCACAATGCTCCATTCCCTAGTCATCACAATGCTTCATGACCCGTGTCATCACAACACTCCATGAACATTTTCAGCCCAGTGCTCCATGACCCTTGTCATCACAATGCTCCATGACCCCTGTATTCACAATGTTCCGTGACGCTTGTCATCACAGTGTTCCATGACACATGTCATCACAATGCTCCAAGAACCCTGTAATCACAATGTTCTATGCCCTTTTTCATCTCAATGATCCATGAACCCTGTCATCACAATGCACCATGCCCATCATCATAAAGCTTCATGCTATTGTCATCACAATGAAATCAAAATGCTCCATGACCTCTGTCATAACAATGCTCCAAAGACTTGTGATCACAATATTCCATAACACTTGTCATCACAATGCCCCATGACGCTTGTCATCACAATTATCAATGGTCTTCTCATCACAATGCTCCATAACCTTTGTCATCACAATGCTCAATACACTTGTCATCAAAATTCTCCCTGACACTTGTTGTCTGTATGCTCCTTGAATCCTGTCATGAAAAGGCTCCATGCCTTTTTCATCACAATGATCCATGTCATTTTCATCACAATGCTCCAAGACACATGTAATCTCAATGCTCCATGCCCTTGTCATCACAATGTTCCAAGACCCCTGTAATCACAATGCTCCTTGACCTTGTCATCAAAAAATTCATGACGTATGTCATCAGAATGCTCCACGGACTTCTCATCACAATGCTACATGCCCTAGTCATCACAATGCTCCAAGACCCCTGTAATCACAATGTTCCATTTTCATTTTCATCAGAAAGCTCCATGAGACTTGTCATCACAAGTCTCCATGGTCTTCTCATCACAATGCTCCAGGACCTTGTCATTGCTATGCTTCATTCCCTTGTCATCACAATGCTCCATGACCCCTGTCATCACAATAATCCATGAACATTTTCAGCCCAATGCTCTACGACCTACTCATCACAATGCTCCATGGCCAATATCATCACAATGCTCCATGACCACTGTCATCACAGCACTCCATGACACCTGACAACACAATGATCCGGGACTCTTGTCATCACAATGCTCCATTCCCTAGTCATCACAATGCTCCATGAACCCTGTCATCACAACATTACATGAATATTTTCAGCCCAGTGCTCCATGACCCTTGTCATCCCAATGCTCCATGACCACTGTATTCACAATGATCCATGTTGGTTGTCATAACAGTGCTCCATGACACCTGTCATCACAATGCTCCATGCCTTTGTCAGCAAAATGCTACATGACCTTTTCATTACAATGCTCTATGCGCTTGTCATCACAATACTCCATTTCCATTGTCATCACAATCCTCCAATAACCATGGGATCACATTGCTCATGCCCTTTTTATCACAATGCTCCATGTCCTTGAAATCAAAATGATCCATGACCTCTCTCATCACAATGCTCCAAAGCCTTGTGATCACAGTGTTCCATAACACTTGTCATCACAATGCTCGATGATGCCTGTACATCACAATACTCCATGCACTTTTCATCACAATGCTCCATGACCTTTGTCATCACAATGCTCAATACACTGGTCATCAAAATGCTCCCTGACACTTGTTGTCTGTATGCTCTTTGAACCCTGTCCTGACAAGGCTCCATGCCTTTTTCATCACAATGACCAATGCAATTTTCATCACAATGCTCCAAGACCCATGTAATCTCAATCTCCATGCCATTGTCATCACAAAGCTCAATGACACATGCCATCAGAATGCTCCGTGGTCTTCTCCTCACAATGCTCCATGCCCTTGTCATCACAATGTACCAAGACCCATGTAATCACAATACTCCATGGTCTTGTCATCAAAAAACTCCATGACACATGTCATCAGAATGCTCCATGGCCTTCTAATGACAAAACTCCATGCTGTAGTCATCACAATGGTCCAAGACCCCTTTAATCACAATGCTTCATGCCCCTTTTCATCAGAATGTTCCCTGAGACTTGTCATCACAAGTCTCCCTGGTCTTCTCATCATAATGCTCCAGGACCTTGTCATTGCCATGCTCCATTCCATTGTCATCACAATGCTCCATGACCCATCTCATCACAATAATCCATGAATATTTTCAGCCCAATGCTCCAAGACCTACTTATCACAATGCTCCATGGCCAATATCATCACAATGCTCCATGACCACTGTCATCACAACACTCCATGACACCTGACAACACAATGATCTGGGACTCTTGTCATCACAATGCTCCATTCCCTAGTCATCACAATGCTCCATGAACCCTGTCATCACAACACTCCATGATCATTTTCAGTCCAGTGCTCCATGACACTTGTCATAACAATGATCCATGCCCTTGTCATCCCAATGCTCCATGACCCCTGTATTCACAAAGATCCGTGACGGTTGTCAAAGCAGTGCTCCATGACACCTGTCATCACAATGCTCCATGCCTTTGTCAGAAAAATGCTACATGACCTTGTCATTAAAATGCTCTCTGCGCTTGTCATCACAATACTCCATTTCCATTGTCATCACAATCCTCCATGAACCTTGAGAACACATTGCTTCATGCCCTTGTCATCACAATGCTCCATGCTCCTTGAAATCAAAATGATCCATGACCTCTGTCATCACAATGCTCCAAACCCTTGTGATCACATTGTTCCATAACACTTGTCATCACAACGTTCCATGATGCCTGTCATCACAATACTCCATGCCCTTTTCATCACAATGCTCCATGACCCTTGTCATCACAATTCTCCATGCACTTGTCAGCACAATGCTCCCTGACCCGTGTCATCACAATGCTCCAAGCCATTGTCATCACAATGCTCCATTACCTTTGTCATCAGAATCCTCCATGACACTTGGCATCACAATGCTCCATGCCATTGCCATCACAATGGGCCATTACATATGTCATAACCATGCTCCCTGACACCTGTCTTCACAATACTGCATGACATGGTCATCACAATGCTCCATGCCCTTGTCATCACAGTGTTCGATGACCCCTGACATCACAATGTTCCATAATACCTGTCATCAAAATATTCCATGACACTTTTCATCAAATTGCTCCATGACTCTGTCATCAGAATGCTCCCTGCCCTTCTCATCACAATGCACAATGCCCTTGCCATCAAAATGCTCCATGACCTTTGTCATCACAAAGATCCATGACCCTTGGCATCACAATGCTCCATGTCATTGTCATCACAATGCTCCATGAACGCTCTCATCACATTGCTCCAGGCCCTTGTCTTCATAAAGCTCCATGACACATGTCTTCAGAATGCTCCATGGCCTTCTCATCACAATGTTCCATGCCCTTGCCATCACAATGCTCCATTACCCAAGACATAACAATGCTCCATGACCCCTGCCATCATGATGTTCCATGGCCTTGTCATCACAAAGCTCCATGAACCTTCTCATCACAGTTCTCCAAGAACCCTGTAATCACAATGCTCTATGCCCTTTTTCATCTCAATGATCCGTGAACCCTGTCATCACAATGCACCATGCCCATCATCATAATGCTTCATGCTATTGTCATCACAATGAAATCAAAATGCTCCATGACCTCTGTCATAACAATGCTCCAAACCCTTGTGATCACAATATAATGTAACGCTTGTCATCACAAAGCTCAATGACGCATGCCATCAGAATGCTCGTTGTTCTTTGCCTCACAATGCTACATGCCCTTGTCATCACAATGTTCCAAAACCCCTGTAATCACAATGCTCCTTTCCCTTGTCATCAAAAAACTCCATGACGCATGTCATCAGAATGCTCCATGGCCTTCTCATCACAATGCTCCATGCCCTGGTCATCACAATGCTCCAAGAACCCTGTAATCACAATGTTCCATTTCCCTTTTCATCAGAATGCTTCCTGAGACTTGTCATCACAAGTCTCCATGGTCTTCTCATCACAATGCTCCAGGACCTTGTCATTACCATGCTCCATTCCCTTGTCATCACAATGCTCCATGACCACTGTCATCACAATAATCCATGATTATTTTCATCCCAATGGTCCACGACCTACTCATCCAATGCTCCATGGCCAATATCATCACAATGCTCCATGACCACTGTCTTCACAACACTCCAGGACACGTGACAAAACAATGATCCGGGACTCTTGTCATCACAATGCTCCATTCCCTAGTCATCACAGTGCTCCATGACCCCTGTCATCACAACACTCCATGAACATTTTCAGCCCATTGCTCCATGACCTTTATCAGCACAATGATCCATGCCCTTGTCATCCCAATGCTCCATGACCCCTGTATTCACAAGGCTCCGTGACGGTTGTCATCACAGTGCTCCATGACACCTGTCATCAAAAAGCTCCATGACTTTGTCAGCAAAATGCTACATGTCCTTGTCATTACAATGCTCTATGCGCTTGTCATCACAATACTCCATTTCCATTGTCATCACAATCCTCCATGAACCTTGGGATCACATTGCTTCATGCCCTTTTCATCACAATGATCCATGCTCCTTGAAATCAAAATGGTCCATGACCTCTCTCATCACAATGCTCCAAACCCTTGTGATCACAGTGTTCCATAACACTTGTCATCACAATGCTCCATGATGCCTGTCATCACAGTACTCCATGAACTTTTCATCATAATGCTCCATGACATTTGTCATCACAATGCTCAATACACTTGTCATCAAAATGCTCCCTGACACTTGTTGTCTGTATGCTCCTTGAACCCTGTCATGAAAAGGCTCCATGCCTTTTTCATCACAATGATCCATGCCCTTTTCATCACAATGTTCCAAAACCAATGTAATCACAATGCTTCATGCCCTTGTCATCAAAAAACTCCATGACACATGTCATCAGAATGCTCCATTGCATTCTCATCAAAATGCTCCATGCCCTAGTCATCACAATGCTCCAAGACCCCTGAAATCACAATGCTCCAGGCCCCTTTTCATCAGAATGCTCCATGAGACTTGTCATCACAACTCTTCATGGTCTTCTCATAACAGTGCTCCAGGACCTTCTCATCCCCATGCTCTATTCCCTTGTCATCACAATGCTCCATGACCACTGTCATCACCACACTCCATGACACCTGACAACACAATGATCCGGGACACTTGTCATCACAATGCTCCATTCCCTAGTCATCACAATGCTCCATGACACGTGTCATCACAATACTCCATGAACATTTTCAGCCAAGTGCTCCATGACACTTGTCATCCCAATGACCCAAGCCCTAGTCATCCCAATGCTCCATGACACCTGTATTCAAAATCCTCCGTGACGCTTGTCATCACAGTGCTCCATGACACATATCATCACAATGCTCCATGCCTTTGTCAGCAAAATGCTACATGACCTTGTCATTACAATGCTCTATGCGCTTGTCATCACAATACTCCATTACCATTGTCATCACAATCCTCCATGAAACTTGGGATCACTTTGCTTCATGCCCTTGTCATCACAATGCTCCATGCTCCTTGAAATCAAAATGATCCATGACCTCTGTCATCCCAATGCTTCAAACCCTTGTGATCACTATGTTCCATAACACTTGTCATCACAATGCTCCATGATGCCTGTCATCACAATACTCCATGCCCTTTTCATCACAATGCTCCATGACCTTTGTCATCAGAATTCTCAATACACTTGTCATCACAATGCTCCCTGACACTTGTCATCAGAATGCTCCTTGAAGCCTGTCAGGAAAACGCTCCATGTCTTTTTCATCACAAAGCCCCAGAAATTTTCATCACAATGCTCCATGCCATTGTCATCAAAATACTCCACAAGCTTGTCATCAGAATGCTCCATGACCCTTGTCATCACAATTCTCCATGCACTTGTCAGCACAATGCTCCCTGACCCTTGTCATCACAATGTTCCAAGCCATTGTCATCACAATGCTCCATTACCTTTGTCATCAGAATCCTCCATGACACTTGGCATCACAATACTCCATGCCATTGTCATCACAATGGACCATGACATATGTAATCACAATGCTCCCTGACACCTCTCTTCACAATACTGCCTGACCTGGTCATCACAATGCTCCATGCCCTTGTCATCACAGTGCGCCATTCCAACTGTCATCACTATAATCCCTGAAACTTATTAGAGCAATGCTCCATGCGCTTGTCATCACAATGCTCCATGATCCCTGTCATCACAATGCTCCGTGACTCCAGTCATCACAATGCTTCATAACGTTTGTCATCAGAACGGTCCATGCCCACGTCAACACAAGGCTCTGTGACCTTTGTAACCACAATGCTCCATGAACTTTTCATCACAATGCCCCGTCACCCTTGTCATCACAATGCTCCATGACTTTGTCAGAACAATGTTCCATGACCCTTGTCATCACAATGTGCCACGCGCTTTTCATCACAATGATCCACAACTTTGTCATCGCTATGCTCCATAAACCTTGTATTCACAATGCTCCATACACTTCTCATCCAAATGCTCTCTCACCTGAGATATCACAATATTCCATCACTAGTCATCACAATCCTACAACAACCCTTTAATCAAAATATTCCATGACCCCTGACATCACAATATACCATAACCACTGTCATCAAAATGCTCCATGACACTTTTCATCCTAAAGCTCCATGACCCTTGGCATCACAATGTTGTGTAACCCCTGTCATCAAAATGTTCCATTACACTTTTCATCAAATTGCTGCATGACCCTGTCATCAAAATGTTCCCTCTCCTTCTCATCACAATGCACCACACGCTTGTCATCAAAATGCTCCATGACCGTTGTCATCACAAAGCTCCATGACCCTTGGCATCACAGTGCTCCATGTCATTGTCATCACAATGCTCCATGAACACTCTCATCCCATTGCTCCATGCCCTTGTCATCACAAAGCTCCATGACACTTGTCATCACAATTCTCGATGCCCTTCTGATCAAAACGCTCCATGCCCTTTTCATCACAATCCTCCATGACCCATGTATCACAGTGTTCCGTGCCCTTGTCATCACAATGCTCCATGCCCACTCTCATCAAAATAATCCATGAAGACTTTCAGGCCAATGCTCAATGCCCTTCTCATCACTATGCTCCATGACTTCTGTCATAACAATGCTCCATGACCCCTGCCATCACAATGATCCATTGCCTTGTCATCACAAGGCTCTGTGACCCTTGTCATCACAATGCTCCAAGACCCATGTAAGTACCATGTTCCATGCCCTTGTCATCACAATGCTCCAAGACCCCTGTAATCACAATGCTCCATGCCCATTTGCATCTCAATGCTCCATGAACCCTGTCATCACAATGCACAATGCCCATCATCATAATGCTTCAGGCTATTGTCATCACAATGAAATCAAAATTATCCTTGACCTCTGTCATCATAATGCTCCGAACCTTTATGATCACAATGTTCCATAACAGTTATCATCACAAATCCCCATGACGCTCATCATCACAATTATCCATGGTATTCTCATCAAAATGCTCCATGACCTTTGTCATCACAATGTTCAATACACTTGTCATCAAAATGCTCCCAGACACTTGTCGTCAGTATGATCCTTGAACCCTGTCATGACAAGGCTCCATGACTTTTTCATCACAATGATCCGTGCCCTTTTCATCACAATGCTCCAAGATCACTGTAATCAAAATGCTCCATATCCTTGTTATCATAAAACTCCATGAAGCATGACATCAGAATGCTCCATGTCTTCTCATCACAATGCTCCATGCCCTAGTCATCACAATGCTCCAAGACCCCTGTAATCACAATGCTCCATGCCCCTTTTCATCAGAATGCTCCGTGAGATTTGTCATCACAGGTCTCCATGGTCATCTCATAACAATGCTCCAGGACCTTGTCATCACCATTCACCATTCCCTTGTCATCACAATGCTCCATGACCCCTGTCATCACAATAATCCATTAACATATTCAGCCCAATGCTCCACGACATACACATCACAATGCTCCATGGCCAATATCATCACAATGCTCCATGACCACTGTCATCACAACACTCCATGACCCCTGACAACACAATGATCCGGGATCTTGTCATCACAGTGCTCCATTCCCTACACATCAGTATGCTCCATGACCCCTGTCATCACAGCACTCCATGAATATTTTCAGACCACAGCTCCATGACCCTTGTCATCACAATGATCCATGCCCTTGTCATCCCAATGCTCCATGACCCCTGTATTCACAATGCTCCATGACGCTTGTCATCACAGAGCTCCATGACACATGTCATCACAATGCTCCATGCATTTGTCAGCAAAATGCTACATGACCTTGTCATTACAATGCTCTATGCTCTTGTCATCACAATACTCCATTTCCATTGTCATCACAATCCTCCAAGAACCATGGGATCACATTGCTCATGCCCTTTTTATCACAATGCTCCATGCTCCTTGAAATCAAAATGATCCATGACCTCTGTCATCACAATGCTCCAAACCCTTGTGATCACTATTTTCCATAACACTTGTCATCACAACGCTCCATGATGCCTGTCATCACAATACTCCATGCCCTTTTCATCACAATGCTCCATGACCATTGTCATCACAATTCTCAATACAATTGTCATCACAATGCTTCCTGACACTTGTCGTCAGAATGCTCCTTTAACCCTGTCACAAAAAACGCTCCATGCCTTTTCCATCACAATGCCCCATGCCGTTTTCATCACAATGCTCCATGCCATTGTCATCAAAATACTCCACAAGCTTATCATCAGAATGCTCCATGACCCTTGTCATCACAATTCTCCATGCATTTGTCAACACAATGCTCCCTGACCCTTATCATCACAATGCTCCAAGCCATTGTCATCACAATGCTCCATTACCTTTGTCATCAGAATCCTCCATGACACTTGGCATCACAATGCTACATGCGATTGTCATCACAATGGGCCATTACATATGTCATCACAATGCTCCTGACACCTCTCTTCACAATACTGCATGACCTGGTCATCACAATGCTCCATGCCCTTGTCATCACAATGCACCATTCCAACTGTCATCGCAGTAATCCATGAAACTTATTAGACCAATGTTCCATGACCTTGTCATCACAATGCTCGATGCCCTTGTTATTACAATGTTCCAAGAACCCTGTAATCAGAATTCTCCTTGCCCCTTTTCATCAGTATGCTCCATGAGATTTGTCATCACAAGGCTCCATGGATTTCTCATCACAGTGCTCCAGGACCTTGTCATGACAATGCCTCCCGACCTTGTCATGAAAATTCTCAATGGCCCTTGTCATCATAATGCTCCAAGCCCTAGTCATCACAATGCTCCATTATATTTGTCATCACAATACTCCATTACATTTGGCATCTCAATGCTCCCTGCCAATGTCATCGCAATGGACCATGACATATGTCATCACAATGCTCTCTGACAACTCTCTTCAAAATAATCCATGACCTTCTCATCACAATGCTCCATGCCCTTGTCATCACAATGCACCATGTCCACTGTCATCACAATAATCTCTGAAAAGTGTCACCACAACGCTCCATGTCCCTGTCATCACAATGTTCCATTACACCTGTCATCTCAATGCTCCATGACTCCAATCATCACAATGCTTCATAACGTTTGTCATCACAACGGTCCATGCCCGCATCATCACAAGGCTCTTTGACCTTTCTAACCACAATGCTCCATGAACTTTTCATCACAATCCTCCATGACCCTTGTCATCACAATGCTCCTTGCCTTTGTCAGAACAATGTTCCATGACCCTTGTGATCACAATGTGCCACACGTTTTTCATCAAAATGATCCACAACTTTGTCATCGCTATGATCCATAAACCTTGTATTCACAATTCTCCATGCACTTCTCATCCAAATGCTCTCTCACCTGAGATATCACAATGTTCCATCACTAGTCATCACAATCCTCCCTCAACCCTGTAATCAAAATGTTCCATGACCCCTGACATCACAATATTCCATAACCACTGTCATCAAAATGCTCCATAACACTTTTCATCCCAAAGCTCCATGACCCATGGCATCACAATGTTCTGTAACCCCTGTCATCAAAATGTTACATTACACTTTTCATCAAACTGCTGCATGACACTGTCATCAAAATGCTCCCTCTCCTTCTCATGACAATGCACCACACGCTTGTCATCAAAATGCTCCATGACCGTTGTCATTCCAAAGCACCATGACACTTGGCATCACAATGCTCCATGTCATTGTCATCAAAGTGCTCCATGAACCCTCTCATCCCATTGCTCCATGCCCTTGTCATCACAAAGCTCCATGACACTTGTCATCACAATGCTCGATGCCCTTCTCATCACAATGCTCCATGCCCTTTTCATCACAATCCTCCATGACCCATGTATCACAGTGTTCCGTGCCCTTGTCATAACAATGCTCCATGCCCACTCTCATCACAATAATCCATGAAACCTTTCAGGCCAATGCTCAATGCCTTTCTCATCAAAATGCTCCATTACGTCTATCATAACAATGCTCCATTACCCCTACCATCACAATGTTCCACGGCCTTGTCATCACAAGGCTCCATGACACTTGTCATCACAATGCTCCAAGACCCCTGTAATCACAATGCTCCATGCCCTTTTCGTCACAAAGCTCCATGACACATGTCATCAGAATGTTCCATGGCCTTCTCATCACAATGCTCCATGCCCTTGTCATCACAATGCTCCAAGACCCCTGTAAACACAATGCTCCATGCCCCTTTTCATCTCAATGCTCCATGAACCCTGTCATCACAATGCACCATGCCCATCATCATAATGCTTCAGGCTATTGTCATCACAATGAAATCAAAATTCTCCATGATCTCTGTCATCATAATGCTCCAAACACTTGTGATCACAATGTTCCATAACACTTATCATCACAAATCCCCATGACGCTCTACATCACAATTATCCATGGTATTCTCATCACAATGCTCCATGACATTTGTCATCACAATGCTCAATACACTTCTCATCACAATGCTCCCTGACACTTGTCGTCAGTATGCTCCTTGTACCCTGTCATGATAAGGCTCCATGCCTTTTTCATCACAATCATCCGTGCCCTTTTCATCACAATGCTGCAAGATCACTGTAATCACAATGCTCCATGTCCTTGTCATCACAAAACTCCATGAAGCATGTCATCAGAATGCTCCATGGCTTTCTAATCACAATTCTCCATGCCCTTGTCATCACAATGCTCCAAGACCCCTGTAATCACAATGCTCCATGCCCCTTTTTATCAGAATGCTCCATGAGACTTCTCATCACAAGTCTCCATGGTCATCTCATCACATTGCTCCAGGACCTTGTCATCACCATTCTCCATTCCCTTGTCATCACAATGCTCCATGACCCCTGTCATCACAATAATCCATTAAAATATTCAACCCAATGCTCCACGACCTACACATCACAATGCTCCATGGCCAATATCATCACAATGCTCCATGACCACTGTCATCAAAACACTCCATGATTCCTGAAAACACAATGATCCGGGACTCTTGTCATCACAATGCTCCATTCCCTACACATCACTATGCCCCATGACCCTGTCATCACAACACTCCATGAATATTTTCAGCCCAGTGCTCCATGACCCTTGTCATCACAATGATCCATGCCCATGTCATCCGAATGATCCATGACCCCTGTATTCACAATGCTCTATGACGCTTGTCATAACAGTGCTCCATGACAAATGTCATCAAAATGATCCATGCCTTTGTCAGCAAAATGCTACATGAACTTGTCATTACAATGCTCTATGCGCTTGTCATAACAAAACTCCATTTCCATTGTCATCACAATCCTCCATGAAACTTGCGATCACATTGCTTCATGCCCTTGTCATCACAATGCTCCATGCTCCTTGAAATCAAAATGATCCATGACCTATGTCATCACAATGCTCCAAAACCTTGTGATCCCAATGTTCCATAACACTTGTCATCACAACACTCCATGATGCCTGGCATCACAATACTCCATGCCCTTTTTATCACAATGCTCCATGACCTTTGTCATCACAATTCTCAGTATACATGTCATCACAATGCTCCCTGACATTGTCATCAGAATGTTCCTTGAAACCTGTCACGAAAAGGCTCCATGCCTTTTTCATCAAAATGACCCATGCCATTTTCATCACAATGCTCCATGCCATTGTCATCAAAATACTCCACAAGCTTGTCATCAGAATGCTCCATGACCCTTTTCATCACAATTCTCCATGCACTTGTCAGCACAATGCTACCTGACCCATGTCATCCCAATGCTCCAAGCCATTGTCATCACAATGTTCCCTTACCTTTGTCATCAGAATCCTCCATGACACTTGGCATCACAATGCTCCATGCCATTGTCATCACAAAGGGCCATTACATATGTCATCACAATGCTCCCTGACTCCTGTCTTCACAATACTGCATGACCTGGTCATCACAATGCTCCATGCCCTTGTCAAAACAATGTGTCATTCCAACTCTCATCGCAACAATCCATGGAACATATTAGACTAATGTTCCATGCCCTTGTCATCACAATGCTCCATGCCCTTGTTATCACAATGCTCCCTGACCCCTGTCATCACAATGCTCTGTGACTCCAGTCATCACAATGCTTCATGACCTTTGTCATCACAATGATCCATGCCCTCGTCATCAACAGTCTCTGTGACCATTTTAACCACAATGTTCCATGAACTTTTCATCACAATGCTCTTTGACCCTTGTCATCACAATGCTCTATTCCTTTCTCAGCACAATGCTCCATGACCCTTGTCATCACAATGCTCCATGCGCTTGTCAGCACAATGCTCCATGACACATGTCATCACAATGCACCATGGGCTTGTCATCAGAGTGCTCTACAATTTTGTCATCACAATGCTCCATAAACATTGTCATCATAATGCTCCATTCACTTCTCATCAAAATGCTCTCTCACCACGGATATCACAATGCTACCTCACTATTTGTCACAATCCGTCCTCACCCCTGTCATCACAATATTCCATGACTCCTGTCATCACAATGCTACATGAACTTATCATCACAATGTTCGATGACCCCTAACATCACAATGTTCCATAACACCTGTGATCAAAATGTTCCATGACAATTTTCATCAAACTGCTCCATGAACCTGTCATCACAATTGTCCCTGCCCTTCTCATCACAATGCACAAAGCCCTTGCCATCAAAATGCTCCATGACCTTTGTCATCACAAAGATCCATGACCCTTGGCATCACAATGCTCCATGTCATTGTCATCACAGTGCTCCATGAACGCTCTCATCACATTGCTCCATGCCCTTGTCTTCAAAAGCTCCATGACACATGTCATCAGAATGCTCCATGGCCTTCTCATCACAATGCTCTATGCACTCTCCATCACAATGCACCATTACCCCTGTCATAACAATGCTCCATGACTCCTGCCATTACGATGTTCCGTGGCCCTGTCATCACAAGGCTCCATGACCCTTCTCATCACAACACTCCAAGAACACTGTAATCACATTGCTCCATGCCCATTTTCATCTCAATGATTCAAGATCCCTGTAATCACAATGCTCCATGCCCCTTTTCATCTCAATGATCCATGAACCCTGTCATCACAATTCACCATGCCTATCATCATAATGCTTCATGCTATTGTCATCACAATGAAATCAAAATGCTCCATGACCTCTGTCATAACAATGCTCCAAACCCTTGTGATCACAATATTCCATATCACTTTTCATCACAATGCCACATGACGCTCGTCATCACTATTATCCATGGTCTTCTTATCACAATGCTTCATGACCATTGTCATCACAATGCTCAATACACTTGTCATCAAAATGCTCCCTGACACTAGTTGTCTGTATGCTCCTTGAACCCTGTCATGACAAGGCTCCATGCCTTTTTCATCACAATGATCCATGCCCTTTTCTTCACAATGCTCCCAGACCCATGTAATTACAATGCTCCATGCCCTTTTCATCACAAAGCTCAATGACGCATGCCATCAGAATGCTCCTTGGTCTTCTCCTCACAATGTTCCATGCCCTTGTAATCACAATGTTCCATGACCCCTGTAACCACAATGCTCCATGCCCCTTTTCATCAGTATGCTCCATGAGACTTGTCATCACAAAGCTCTTTGATCCTTGTCATCACAATGCTCTATGCCTTTCTCAAAGCAATGCTCCATGACCCTTGTCATCACAATGCTCCATGCGCTTCTCAGCATGATGCTCCATGACACGTCATCAAAATGCACCATGCGCTTGTCATCACAGTGCTCCACAAGCTTGTCATCACAATGCTCCATAAACCTTGTCATCACAATGCTCCATGCACTTCTCATCAAAATGCTCTCTCACCACAGATATCCCAATGTTACATCACTATTCGTCACAATACTCCCTCACCCTTGTTATCACAATGTTCCATGACTCCTGTCATCACAATGCTACATGCACTTATCATCAAAATGTTCGATGACCCCTGACATCACAATGTTCCATAACCCCTTTCATCAAAATGCTCCATGACCCTTTTCATCATAATGCTCCATGACCCCTGTCATCACAATGTTCCATAAACACTGTCATCATAATGTTCCATGAACCTTTTCATAAATTGCTCCATGACCCTGTCATCACAATGCTACCTGTCCTTCTCATCACAATGCACAACGCCCTTGTCATCAAAATGCTCCATGACTTTGGCATCACAAAGATCCATTACCCTTGGCATCACAATGCTCCATATCATTGTCATCACAATGCTCCATGAACACTCTCATCACATTGCTCCATGCCATTGTCATCACAAAGCTCCATGACACATGTCATCAGAATGCTCCATGGCCTTCTCATCACAATGCTCCATGCCCTTGCCGTCACAGTGCTCCATTCCCCCTGTGATAACAATGCTCCATGACCCTGCCATCACGATGATCCTTGGACTTGTCATCCCAAGGCTCCATGACCCTTCTCATCACAGTGCTCCAAGACCCCTGTAATCACAATGCTCCATTCCCCTTTTCATCTCAATGATCCATGAACCCTGTAATCAAAATGCACCATGCCCATCATCATAATGCTTCATGCTACTGTCATCACAATGAAATCAAAATGCTCCAAGATCTCAGTCATAAGAATGCTCCAAACCCTTGTGATCACAATGTTCCATAACACTTGTCCTCACAGTGCCCCATGATGCTCGTCATCACAATTACCCATGGACTTCTCATGACAATGCTCCATGACCGTTGTCATCACAATGCTCAATACACTTGTCATCAAAATGCTCCCTGACACTTGTATGCTCATTGAACCCTGTCATGCCAAGGCTCCATGCCTTTTTCATCAAAATGATCCATGCCCTTTTCATCACAATGCACCAAGACCCCTTTAAACACAATGCTCCATGCCCTTGTCATCACAATGTTCCAAGACCTCTGTAATCACAATGCTCCATGCCCCTTTTCATCAGTATGCACCATGAGATTTGTCATCACAACTCTCTATGGATTTATCATCACAGTGCTCCAGGACCTTGTCATCACAATGCTTCACGACCTTGTCATGAAAATTCTCAACGGCCCTTGTCATCATAATGCTCCAAGCCCTAGTCATCACAATGCTCCATTATATTTGTCATCAAAATCCTCCATTACATTTGGCATCACAATGCTCCCTGCCATTGTCATTGCAATGGACCATGACATATGTCAGCACAATGCTCCCTGACACCTGTCTTCACAATACTCCATGACCTTCTCATCACAATAATCCATGCCCTTGTCATCACAATGCACCATGTCCACTGTCATCACAATAATCTAAGAAACTTCTCAGACCAATGCTCCATGCCCCTGTCACCAAAATGCTCCATGCCCTTTTCATCACAATGCTCCATGACCCCTGTCATCACAATGCTCAGTGACTCCAGTCATCACAATGCTTCATAACATTTGTCATCACAATGGTCCATGCCCACGTCAGCACAAGGCTCTGTGACATTTATAACCACAATGCTCCATGAACTTTTCATCACAATGCTCCGTGACCCTTGTCATCAAAATGCTTCATGCCTTTGTCAGAAAAATGCTCCATGAACATTGTCATCACAATGTGCTACGCAATTTTCATCACAACGGTCCACAAATTTGTCATGGTAATGCTCCATAAAACTTGTAATCACAATGCTCCATGCCCTTCTCATCACAATGCTCCATTACCCCTGTCATAACAATGCTCCATGACCCCTTCCATCACGATGTTCCATGGCCTTGTCATCACAATGCTCCATGACACTTGTCATCACAATGCTCCAAGACCCCTGTAATCACAATGCTCTATTCCCTTGTCATCACAAAGCTCCATGACACATGTCATCAGAATGTTCCATGGCCTTCTCATCAAAATGCTCCATGCCATTGTCATCACAGTGTTCCAAGACCTCTATAATTACAATGCTCCATGCCCCTTTTCATCTCCATGTTCCATGAACCCTGTCATCACAATGCATCATGCCCATCATCATAATGCTTCTGGATATTGTCAGCACAATGAAATCAAAATTCTTCATGACCTCTGTCATCACAATGCTCCATGACCCCGTCATCACAATACTCCATGAACATATACAGCCCAATGCTCCATGACACTTGTCATCACAATGATCCATGCCCTTGTCATCCCAATGCTCCATGACCCCTGTATTCACAATGCTCCGTGACACTTGTCATCACAGTGCTCCATGACACATGTCATCACAATGCTCCATGACTTTGTCAGCAAAATGCTACATGACCTTGTCATTACAATGCTCTATGTGCTTGTCATCACAATACTCCATTTCCATTGTCATCACAAACCTCCATGAACCTTGGGATCACATTGCTTCATGCCCTTCTCATCAAAATGCTCCATTCTCCTTCAAATCAAAATGATCCATGACCTCTGTCATCACAATGCTCCAAAACCTTGTGATCCCAATGTTCCATAACACTTGTCATCACAATGCTCCATGATGCTTGTCATCACAAAATTCCATGCCCTTTTCATCACAATGCTCCATGGCCTTTGTCATCACAATTCTCATTACACTTGTCATCACAATGCTCCCTGACACTTGTCATCAGAATGCTCCTTGAACCCTGTTACGAAAAGGCTCCATGCCTTTTTCATTACAATGCCCCATTCCATTTTCATCACAATGCTCCGTGACTGTTGTCATCACAATGCTCCATGCCTTTGTCTGAAAAATATTCCATGACCCATGTCATCACAATCTGCCATTCACTTTTCATCACAACGGTCCAGAAACTTGTCATTGCAAAGCTCCATAAACCTTGTAATCACAATGCTCCATACATTTCTCATCAAAATGCTCTCTCACCAGAGATATCACAGTGTTCCATCACTAGTCGTCACAATACTCCCACACCCCTGTAATCACAATGTCCCATGACCCATGTCATCACAATGCTCCATGCCCTTGTCATCGCAATGCTCCATGGCCCTTGTCATCACAATGCTCCAAGCCCTTGTCATCACAATGCTCCATTACCTTTGTCATCACAATCCTCCATAACACTCGGCATCACAATGCTCCATGCCATTGTCATCACAATGGAACATGAAATATGCCATCACAATGCTCCCTGACACCTGTCTTCACAATACTCCATGACCTTGTCATCACAATGCTCCATGCCCTATTCATCACAATGTGCCATGCCCACTGTCAACACAATTATCCATGAAACTTGTCAGACCAATGCTCCATGCTCCTGTCATCACAATGCTACATGACCCCAGTCATCACAATGCTCCGTGTGTCCCGTCATCACAAGACTCCGTGACGTGTGTCACCACAAAAGTCAATGACCACATCATCACAAGGCTCTGTGAAATTTGTCACCAAAATGCTCCATGAACTTTTCATGAAAATGCTCAATGTTATTGTCATCACAATGCTCCATGAACACTCTCATCACATTGCTCCATGACCTTGTCATCACAAAGCTCCATGACGCATGTCATCAGAAGGCTCCATGGCCTTCCCATCACAATGTTCCATGCCCTAGCCATCACAATTCTCCATTAACCCTGTCATAACAGTGCTCCATGACCCCTGCCATCACGATGTTCCATGGCCTTGTCATCGCAAGGCTCCATGACCCTTCTAATCACAATGCTCCAAGACCCCTGTAATCACAATGCTCCATGCCCCTTTTCATCTCAATGATCCATGAACCCGGTCATCACAATGCACCATGCCCATCATCAAAATGCTTCATGCTACTGTCATCACAATGAAATCAAAATGCTCCATGATCTCTGTCATCACAATGCTCCAAATCCTTGTGATCAAAATGTTCCATAACACTTATCATCACAACGCCCCATGACGCTCGTCATCACAATTATCCATGGTCTTCTCATCACAATGCTCCATGAACTTTTTCATCACAATGCTCAATACACTTGTCATCACAATGCTCCCTGACACTTGTCCTCAGTATGCTCCTTGAACCCTGTCATGACAAGGCTCCATGCCTTTTTCATCACAATGTTCCATGCCCTTGTCATCACAAAGCTCCATGATGCATGTCATCAGAATGTTCCATGGCCATCTCATCCCAATGCTCCATGCCCTTGTCATCACAATGCCCCAAGACCCCTGTAATCACAATGCTCCATGCCCCTTTTCATCAGAATATTCCATGAGACTTGTCATCACAAGTCTCCATGGTCTTCTCATCACAATGCTCCAGTACCTTGTCATCACAAGCCTCCATGGCCCTGTCATCACAATACTCCATGAACGTTTTCAGCCCAATTCTCCTTGACCTTCTCATCACAATGCTCCATGACCCCTGTCATCACAATGCTCCATGACTCCTGTCATCACAATGATCCATGAACACTGACAACACAATGATCCGGGACTCTTGTCATCAAAATGCTCCATGCCCTTGTCATCCCAATGCTCCATGACCCCTGTAATCACAATGCTCCGTGACGCTTGTCATCACAGTGCTCCATGAACCTTGTCATCACAATGCTCCATGCCTTTGTCAGCAATATGCTACATAATCTTGTCATCACAATGCTCCATGTGCTTGTCATCACAATCTTTCATGACACTTTGGATCATATTGCTTAATGCCCTTGGCATCTCCCTCTTGCCTTTCTGGTTTTTACAGATTTTCGGATGTCCCTTTTGACCCGTGGGAAGTGACAATTCTTTGTAGTGTGGATTTGCATTGCACGCTTGCTTGATTGTCCAAAAAGGTCGTATGCGTTTTCTCCTGAATATATTCAGGAGAAAACGCATACGCCCTTTTTGGCCAAGTGCATCATTGTCGAAGTTGTGATGCTTTTCCTGTGCTTTAAAGGCGATTCCAATTTACCTCTTGAAATATGTTTTGTGCAATTCTGCCTCATTTTCAAGTCAGCTTCGTTGCCTTCCCTCAACAGATTTTTGGAAGACAGTAGTCCTTTATAACTGTAGGTTTGTGAATTGCTGTGCCCGTGAGCTCCAATTTTCAAATCCCATTTTTGGGAGCTGACTGCAAATCCACAATTTTGCTTCAGGACCTATACTGGTTCCAGGGGTGGCTATACTGTTCCCTGGAGGTGGCTGAGGCTTTGGTTAATTCTTCTTGCTGACGGGAATTTAGCGTGACATGTGCCCGTCCAAAAGCCTGCATCTACTCTGTGATTGGTTCTCCCTCTTCCCTTTCATCCTCTGCACAATTAGCAAACTGTGCGAACCAGGAGGTTATAGGGGCTGGCTCTCCTAAGTTGGGAGATTGATAGTAAAGCAGTTGGAATGCCAAACTGGAGCACAAGGATAGGAAAAATTAGGAGACTTTTAGAAACCTTTCACCATCACAGGGTGTCCATTCTCTAGGTTTCCCATACATGTTATAACTGTAGCGATATTCCCTACTACCTGGAGATTTGGTATCCATGGAATCGTGGCATGCATTAGTACTTTAAAGGGTCTGCATTTTCTATCCCAATCTCACCAGTCCTCTCAGTCCCAAGTGTCCAGCCTTATGTCTCATCCAGCTGTCTTTACAGATAGGGTCATTCAAGGTTTCATCAGAACCCCTGAAGGAATTGTGTAAGAATTTCGCTGTTTTTTTGTTTGTTTTTGAAATTCATTTTTATAATGGGGTTGAGCTGATTTTCACTGACGTGTTTATGCCAGTCTAGACACACTTGATTCCCTTATGAAGACAAATCAATACATTGGTTTTCAGATTCTCACTAGTCAGATATATTCCTCTGCGGGGAATAGGGGGTTTGAGTCCCGTTCACTGAGGAAGGGGTAGATCTCGTCTATTCTCTATTTGGTTTATGGAATGGTACCTGTGCTAATATCAAACTCTGGTTTTATGCATCACCCCACCTCTCCTTTCCCATTAAATAGGCATAAGAGTGTTTTCTAAATGTGAGACTCTGTTATCTTTCTTAATTCAGTTCATGTGTTGTGATGTTGACATTCCCTCTGTAAGTGATATCTTATGAATAGATTCTTTTTCTGTGTGACTAATTTCACTTAGAATCATCATACCTAAATCCACTCTTTATGCTGCTACTGGCCTTATGACATTGATTTCACGTCTGAGTGATATTCCGTTGTACAAAATTACCACAAGTAATTTATGCATTTCTCTTTTTCCTGGGATATTTTAGGTGTACCGAAGTTGAGTTTCTTGTATGCAGAGCAGCCCTAAACTTTGGAGTGCCTGTGTGTTGTCGATATTTAGTCTTCCCAAGTTATATGTCCATGAGTTGAAGTCCCCTTTGCTTGGGGGCTTTGTATTTAAATGTTTTAGGAAACAGCATACACTTCTTCAGAGTGGCTCTTGGATATTTATACCCCACCCATCAGCGTGACTAGGCTCCCTGTTCTCCATGGCCTCTCCAGCATTTCTGGTTTGTACACATTTTTTGGATGGCCTTTCTGAGCAGTGGAAATTGAGACTTCTTTGTTGTGCGGATTTGCATTTCCCGCTTGCTTGGTTGGCCAAAAACTCTGTATGTGTTTTTTTCCTGAAGATATTCACGAAAAAAAGGCATACACCCTTTTGCCCAACTGCATCATTTTAGAAATTCTGCTGCTTTTCATATGCTTTAAATGTGAGTACAATCTACCTTTTGAAATCTGTTTCCTGCAATTCTGCCTCTCATTCAGATCCTCTTCGTTGCCTTACCTGAATATATTTTTGGACGTTGGTTATCATTTATATCTTTGCAGGTCTTTGAATTGTCTGCTCCTGAGCTCCATTTTACAACTCGCTTTTATTGTGAGCTCGCCGCCAAACCATTGGCTTGCTTCTGGCCCTATTCTGGTTCTGAAGAGGCAGGCTGAGCCTTTGGTTAATTCTTGTTCCTAATGGGAAATTAGAGTGACATGTGCCTGTCAAAACTCCTACAGCGTATCTCTCATTGGTTCCCCCCTTCCCATTTATCCTCTGCACAAACTGCAAACTGTGTGAAACAGGAGTTTAAAGGTGCTGATTCTCCAAGAGGGGAGATTGTTAATAATGTGGCTGGAATGGCGAACCCCAGCACCAGGAGATCAAAAATGAGGTGCATTTTAGACACCTCTCCTGAGCACACAGTGTACATTCATCTCGGTTTCACAGGCATGTTTTCGCTGTCAGAAGATTCCCTTGAACCTGCCGATTTGGGACCCATGGAATGGGTACCAGGCAGTATTACTTTAAAAGGTCTGCATTTCCTCACCCAGCCTCTCTAACATCTCTTTGTGTGCATAGCTTCCAGCCTGATATATCATCCTGCTGTGGGTCTACATGTGTTCAATCCATGTTACATCGTAGCCATTCAACAAAAGTTGTAAGAATTTTTGTCTGTCTCACTGTTTTTATAAATATTTTTTAATTTATTTTTATATTGGTTACAGCTGATTTTCAAAGCTCTGTTTTTTGCTGCTGTACATCCACTTGATTCATGTACTGTGAGACAACAAGAAATTATTTTTCAGATGCTTACGAGTCATATGTATTATTGTCCAGTGACTTGAGTGGGCTGAGTGCAGTTCTTTGAGGTACCGTGTAGGCCTTGTCAGTTATTCAATTTGGTACTTGGAATGGTATATTTGCTAATTTCAACCTCCTGGATAATACCTCACCATTCCCCACCTTTCCCATTTAGCAGCCTTATGTCTATTTTCTACATATTTGACTATGTTTCTGTTTTGTAGTTTATTTCATGTGTAGCCATGTTTGATTCCACCTTTAAGTGACATCTTATGATATGTGTCTTTTTCTTTCTGACATATGTCACTTAGAATGATCGCATGTAACTCCTCCAGAGTTGTTCCAACTGGCCTTATTTCATTGATTTCGGGATGAGTAATATTCCACTCTACATAAGTAACCCATCTCTTTTATCCATTTTATCCTTCCAGGGACATTTAGGTTATATCCAAGTGGAGGCCCTTTTTAACAGAGAGGTGGTAAACGCTGGGGTGCCTGTTTTCTGTCCAATTTTGTTTTTCCCAAGGTATACGCCCATGAGTGCAAGTGCACTATGCTCTGTAGCTCATCTTTTAGATGTCTTAGCAAACACAATACACTTCTCCAGAGTGGCCATTGGCAAATTACATTTCCACTATCAGCCTCACAGGGCTCCCTTTTCTCCTCGCCCTGTCCTGCATTTCTGGTGTTTACACTTTATGTGGATGGCCCTTCTGACTGATGTGAAGTGATACATTTTGTAGTATTGTTTTCCAGTGCCCACCTTTTTGGTTGGATAAAAAGTGTGTATGGCCTTTACTTGAATATATTCAGAAAAAATTCATACGCCCTTTTGCGCCAACTGCATCATTGGCGATGTTCAGCCCCTTTTCTTGTGCTTTAATGGGGAATCCTTCCTACCTCTTCAAATCTGTTTCCTGCCACCCTCCCTTGCTTACAACTCCTTTTCTGTGACTTACCTAAAGGCATTTTTCGATGATAGATATTTTCAACTCTGCAGTTTCATGAATTTTAGTGCCCCTGAGTTCCATTTTTCAACTTCTGTTTTTGGAAACTGGACACAAAACAGCGGGATTTCCTCTAGACCTATTCTGTTTCCGTGGGCAATTCTAGCCTTTGATGAAGTTGTCTTCCAGATTGGAAATTAGAGTGGCATGTGCCTGTCCAAACAACTAAGACTTGTCTCTAAATTTTTCTCATCCTTCCGCTTCATCCTCTGGACAAATTCCAAACTGTGTGCAACAGGATGTTGACGGTGCTGATATCCCCAAGTGAGGAGATTGTTAGGAAATATGCTGGGGGGTGAACCAGAGCACCAGGCGATGAGTAGATGAGGTGCCTTTTCCAAACTCTTTCCGATCAAACGGTGTACCATCCTCTAGGTGTGACAGGCATGTTTTAGCTGTAGGATGTGTCCCATGCATGGAAGGAGAACACCAGGGATTTTTCCAAATCAGTGCCTCCCCGTACCCCAAACTGGGGAATTTTTAAGCTACAGCTACACGTATGTCCATTAAAGGCCTTGGGACATAGGCAGAGCCCAAACTTTAGATGATTGAAATCTTCAGGTTCAGAAGCGCTCACCATCGGCCTTGCTTAGGTTACATTTTATCTGTCATTGATAGATGATGTCAATAAAAATATCAATTCTTTTTCAGATTATTTCCCCTTATAGGTTATTGCAAAATATTCAGTGTAGTTCCCTGTGCTATACAGTAGTTCCTTGTTGATGATCTATTTTATACATAGCAGTGTGTAGGTGTTAATCCCAAACTGTTAATTTATCCCTTCTCTTACCTTTCCCTTTTGGTAAAAATAAATTATAAGATTTTATACTTCTCAGAAATGGGGGAGCTGAAAGAGAGGTATCCTTTTCAATGGAAAAGCATTCAAAACAAGATTGAAGCTTCAGCCAAGAGTATTCGATGCACACCCATGGAAATAAATCACTTCATTTCTCTAATGTTGACCTGACAAATAAGACAGACGTCTTCACTGAACTTGCTTATAGTAAAGTGATGGAAATATCAAAAGTAAGTCTTAGAAAAATCTTATTTTACCCGAGCATTATACACTGCTCTATGTTAACTACAGTTTGGCTCACACATCTGTTCATTGAAGTTACAATGTTCTCAATTTCTGTTACTGATCCTCCAGAGTGGACCCCAACAGGAGTCCCCGAGCCCAGTGTCATTGGAGCCAACAGATCAAGACTGAGTTTGCTTCAGAAGCAAAGGAAACATTATTTAGAAAACCGAATGGAGAGGTGAGAGTGTGCACTCCCCCACGGGCTGTGGTCTAGGCTGCTGTGTAGGGATCACGGCAGTGTCAGTAAGAGGGAGGGGATGGAGCTCTCGAGGGCTGGGTTGGCTGCAGCTCAGGCTCTATGCCGTGGAGTCTGCATGGGACCCCGCTAGCTGAGGTGTCGACCCAGCCATTCTGCACTAGGAAGTCGGGTCTGAAGTGCCGGGTGTGGGACCTCTGCATGCGGAACCCTTGGAACACGTGAAATTAGACAAAGCACAAAGGAAAAACAGGTTAGACTTTATTTTATTGCCCAGATTCTCTTTTTATCTCCCAGGAATTTTTAATGAACGTTGCCGGAGACGAACCCCTCCTCTGCTTTTTGTTCCGTTCCCCATTCTTGGGGTGTTGAGGGTGCAGACCCCTCTTTTGTAACTGCTTCATGCTTTGGTGGGAGCCCTGATACCTGGGGGGAGGGGCAAAACGTCTGCCCACAAGCCTCCAGGTGAGGTTGATTGTCCCAAGGCCTCCAGCCTCACTTCTCGTCCGCCTGAGCACCAGCATTGGAAGTGTTATAGATTCTAATGACCTTTAAGGGTCCAGGAAAGAGATGCACAGAGATGCTGAGGTGGCAGGTTTCACACCACCCCACATTTGTTTGGCGACCTTAGGCTGACGGTTTTTGCCAGCCTAGATGCTCTGACCAGTAGTCTGTGCTTTCTTTAATTAGGTCCCTGAATAAATGTACAAACAGCACCATGTGTCAGAACCTTGCCCGCGCAACTCCCAGACAGTCCAGGGTCAGTGGTGATCCAGGACCATGACGTCCACTGAGTCAACGGCCTTTAGAAGTAGCCAGCAGTCCAGCCGTTCATATTGGCCACCATCACCGCGGTGTCTGTAGGGTTTTCTATGGTGAAAGTGTGATAAACATTTCGCCCGCCAAGTTTATTTGCTCCCCTCTGGGTGCAGTAAGTCCTGCAAGCAGTAGTCTGCTCTTTCGGGGCACAGTCTTGTTGTTTTCTGAGAGAAACTCCAGGTCAAGTGATGGTCACACGAGTCATCTTGGGGGCCCGTTGCCCCCGTTTGTCTCTCTGGAGGTTGGAGTTGGAGGGCCTCCTCACTCGAGGTCAGTGTGTCCACAGAGCGACCCCTGCAACATCAGGGCATGATGGGTGGTTAGGATCACGACGTGGGGTCCTTTTCCCTTAGTAGGGAGCTGGCCTTGTGGGCTGCTGATTTCCAGCTTTTTAGATACCCCAGTATCCTGACCTGATGATTCTGTGGGCAAAGTCATTGGTGACCATAGTTTATCATACCTGAAGGGCATTCTTGTGTTGCTCCATTTCAAGTGGTCCCAGTTTTTGCACTAAGGCTCCAAGGGCAATTAACCTTTGACTGGGTATGTAAAGGTCAAAGGGTTTAGCTAAATTAGGGAGTTCCTGGGCAAGGGTCTGAATTGACTGCTCTTCCCATTCTTGAAAGGCCACTTCTGGATTCTATACAAAAGGATCATCATCTTTTCGTGTCAGTGTTTCATGTAGAGGCCCAGCTATTACACTGTAGTTAGGGATCCAGATGCAGAAAACCTTGGCCTCCCCAGGAACCCCTAAGCTGTTTTCTAGTTTTAGAAGTGGTAAGGCTGCAAATGGCTTCTTCCCTATCCTGGGATGCGTTTCTCCGAATATCTGTGAGAATGAAGCCCAGGCATGTCACCTGAGCCTGGGATATTTGAGCCTTTTCCTTGGACACCTTCTATCGTTCCTTGGCTAGGTAGTTTAGAGGCGTCTTTAGTAGGCCTGGCGATCAGAATGTCATCTGCATATTGAAGGAGGGTTCCCTTTTACAGAGGTAGAACGTTTAGGTCTTTAGAGGTCATTTCCCCAATGATGGTGTGGGGATTTTTGTACCGTTGGGGCAGGACAGCCCAGCATTATTGCTTTTGTTGCATGTTGTGTCCTGCCACTCACAAGCCAAAAATTCTTGTGACTCTGAGATGAATGGAATACAGAAGAAGGCATCATTGAAGTGTAATACAGAATGTCATGGCCTGGTGGATGGTAGAATTTCCAGCAGGGTGTAGGAAATAGGAGCTACTGGATGTATATCCTCGGTGGCTTCACTGACTGTCCTGATATCCTTTACCAGGTCTCCAGCAGCCCATGGGGCTCTCGTGGTCAGGCCAATCACAGTATATGGAGCTCACCTGGGCTGTACCACCCATCCCCACAGCCCACGGGGCTCTCGTGTTCAAGTCCCTCCCAGGGTATGGAGCTCACCTGTGCAGCTACCCAGCAGCCCATGGGGCTCTCATAGTCAGTCCCTTCCCAGGATACGGAGCTCCCATGGGCAGGTACCCAAGCAGGGCTGGACACACAGGAACAGTGCACATAGCCCACCTTGCAGAGAACCCCCAGCTCACCTGTCGCTCACAGCTGACACAGAATACCTCAGAGCAGGACTTGAACTAACAAACAGCAGCTCTGACAGGTCTGTGACCCTGGCTATCACTCTGTGCAGTCTCTCTCTGCCTGGTCTTCCAGACACTTCCACTGCAGCCAGGGCACCAGGCCTCTGTCTCCACCCACCATCACTCCTCTCCCTGACTCCTGGGTTCCTCTAATTAGGATAGGGTCTTCTTGAAGTTGTTTTCCACTCATGGACCAGATAAAATGATAAGAAAACAAGCAGCAGCTGCAGCCCCTTGTCTAGCCTGACTCTCAAGGGCCCACACCTGTTCCTTGGGCCTGGCCCATTTAGCAAGGTTAATTTTCTGCCACTGTGAGCCCCTGAGGGGTGAGGATTGGCTGATTTGGGCAGCCTGACACTGCCTACCAGCCCTCCCCAGGTGTGCCTGGGTTGAGGTCAATATAAACACCTCTCCAGGCAGCTAGAGCCCCTTTAGCTGTACCTGATGCCATATTCTCTGCCCCGTCAGCAGTGTCGGGGCTGGGGTGGTGGTAGTGAGTGAGGGGCCGTGGCTTTGTGGGTGGCCCAGTGTGAGTGGGGCTCTGCTGGACTTTCCACAGGAGTTGCTAGGCTGCCACCTGCTAAAGAAGAGGATGTGTCATCCATACCTGCCGGTTGAATTTCTCCCCAGGCAGAGGTGAGGAAATAAAAAAGCAGTGGGGGCCGTGTCAGGAGGGGTATCTCAGGCAGGGAAATGGAAAGCTTCCAGAAGAGCATCTGGGGCCAGGACCATCCTGACTGGCCTGCAGGCACCAAGTCGGCCTGCGTGCTGTCACTGGTGTGGCTCCACAGCCCTTCCTCTAGGCTTGCAAGTGCTTGTACATATTCAGGTGTTTTACCTGGAAAGGGTGGGAAGAGTTCAGCTGCAGCAGGACTGGGGCTCAGCTCACATTTACTCACAGACGCCTCAACACAGTCCCCCCAGCTTTGCAATGAGGATGCTCCTTGTCGGGGGGAGCGCTGCTGACTCCATGGGAGATGATTTCCCACCTCTGACCAACTTAAGAATTTTTTACCACTGGAGCAAGTGCCCTGATACGATTTTCCTCTGTATAACTGGTGGGTTCTGTTGTGTTTTTTTCTTTTCTTTCTTTTTGGTTCAAGGTAGATTTTATTTATTCCTCTTTTTTTTAATTTGGAGATATAAACATGGAAATAATGCATTAATATAAAGACGTCTATGTGAAGGGAAATACTTTTTTTCTGTTTTCTTTTATTAAATGCTATTTATTTTTATTTTTTAAAATTTATTACTTTTATACAGCAGGTTCTTATTGGATATCTATTTTATACATATAAGTGTGCACATGTGAATCCCAGTCTCCCAATTCATCCCACGACCACCCTCGCATGGCGTTTCCCCCTTGGTGTCCATATGTTTGTTCTCTACATCTGTGTCTCTATATCTGCCCTGCACACCGGTTCATCTGTACCATTTTTCTAGGTTCCACATATATGCATTAATATACAATATTTGTTTTTCTCTTTCTGACTTACTTCACTCCGTATGACAGTCTCTAGATCCATTAAGGTCTCTACAAATGACCCAATTTCATTCCTATGTATGGCTGAGTAATATCCCATTGTATATATGTACCACATCTTTATCCATTCGTCTGTCTGTGGGCACTTAGGTTGCTTTCATTACCTGGCTATTGTAAATAGTGGTGCAATGAACATTGTGGTGAATGTTTATTTTTGATTTATGGTTTTCTCTGGGTATATGCCCAGTAGTGGGATTGCTGGATTATATGGTAATTCTATTTTTACTTTTTTAAGGAACCTCCATACTGTTCCCCATAGAGACTGTATCAATTTATATTCCCAACAATAGTGGAAGAAGGTTCCTTTTCTCCATACCCTCTCCAGCATTTGTTGTTTGTAGATTCTCTGTTGATGCCCATTCTAACAGGTGTGACATGACACCTCATTGTAGTTTCCATTTCCATTTCTCTAATAATTAGTGATGTTGAGCAGATTTTCATGTGCGTACTGGCCACCTCTATGTCTTCTTGGAAGAAATGTCTATTTATATCTTCTTCCATTTTTGTATTGTGTTCTTTGTTTTATTAATATTGAGCTGCATGAGCTGTTTATATATATTGGAGATTAATCATTTGTCCATTGATTCGTTTGCAAATATTTTCTGCCATTCTGAGGGTTGTCTTTTCATCTTCTTTGTAGTTTCCTTTGCTTTGTAAAAGCTTTTACGTTCCCTTAGGTCCCATCTGTTTAGTTTTCTTTTTTATTTCATTACTATAAGAGGTGGATCAAAAAAGATCTTGCTGTGATTTACGTCAGAGTATCCTTCATAAGTTTTCCTCTCAGAGTTTTATACTATCCGGTCTTACATTAAGGTCTCTAATCCATTTTGAATATATTTTTATGTATGGTGTTGTGGAGTGTTCTAATTTCATTCTTTTACATGTAGCTGTCCATATTTCCCAGCACCAATGATTGAAGAGACTGTCTTATCTCCATTGTATAGTCTTGCCTCCTTTGTCATAGATTAGGTGACCATAGATGTGTAGGTTTATCCCTGTGCTTTCTTTTTTTTTCCTTTTACACGTTTACTGGAGTGTAATTGCTTTACAATGGAGTGTTCGTTTCTGCTGTATAAAAAGGTGAATCAGCTATACATATACAAATATCACCAGATCCCCTCCCTCTTGCATCTCCCTCTCACACCCCATATCCCACCCCTTTATGTGGCCACAAAGCACCAAACTGATCTCCCTGTTCTATGTGGCTGCTTCCCAGTAGCTATTGGTGTTATATTTGGTAATGTATTTATGTCCATGCCACTCTCTCACTTCGTCCCAGCTTACCCATCCCCCTTCCGGTGTCCTCAAGTCCTTTCTGTATGTCTGTGTCCTTACTCCTGTCCTGCCACTAGGTTCTTCAAAATCTTTTTTTTTTCTTCATTAGATTCCGTATATCTCTGTTAACATACAGTATTTGTTTTTCCCTTTCTGACTTACTTCACTGTGTAGGACAGATTCTAAGTCCATCCACCACAGTACAACTAACTCAGTTTTGCTTCTTTTTATGGCTGAGTAATATTCCATTGAATATATGTGCCAGATCTTCTTTAAACATTCATCTGTCTATGAAAACTTAGGTTGCTTCCATGTCCTGAGTATTGTAAATAGAGCTGCAATGAACATTTTTCTACATAACTCTTTTTGAATTATGGTTTTCACAAGGCAAATGCCCAGTAGTTGGATTGCTGTGTCATATGGTACTTCTATTGTTAGTTATTTAAAGGAACCTCCGTACTGTTCTCCCTAGTGCTCATATCAATTTACATTCCCACCCACAGTGCAAGTGTGTTCCCTTTCCTCCAATAAAGACCTCTCCAGCATTTATTGTTTTGTAGATATTTTTGATGATTGCCACTCTGACTGCTGTGAGGTGATACCTCAGGGTAGTTTTGATTTGCATTTCTCTAATGATTAGTAATGTTCAACATCCTTTCATGTGTTTCTTGGTAATCTGTATATCTTCTTTGGAGAAATGTCTATTTAGGTCTTCTGCCCGTTTTTGGATTGGGTTGTTTGTTTTTGTGATATTGAGCTACATGAGGTGCTTGTAAAGTTTGGAGATTAATCCTTTGTCAATTGCTTCATTTGAAAATATTTTCTCCCATTCTGAGGGTTGTTTTTGCATCTTGTTTATGTTTTCCTGTACTGTGTAAAAGCTTTTAAGTTTCATTAGGTCCCATTTGTTGATTTCTGTTTTTATTTCCATTTCTCTAGGAGGTGGGTCCAAAAGGATCTTGCTGTGATTTATGTCATAGAGTGTTCTGCCTATGGTTTCCTCTAAGTGTTTTATAGTGTCTGGTCTTATATTTAGATCTCTAATCAATTTAGAGTTTATTTTTGTGTATGGTGTTATGGAGTGTTCTAATTTCATTCTTTTATGTGTAGGGGTCCAGTTTTCCCAGCACCAATTACTGAAGAGACTGTCTTTTCTCCATTGTATATCCTTAGCTCCTTTGTCATAGATGAGATAGCCATAGGTATGTAGGTTTATCTCTGGGCTTTCTGTCCTGTTCCATTGATCTGTGTTTATGCCAATCTACATACACTTGATTCCATTATGGAGACATATAAATACATAGGTTTCAAGGTTATTACCAGTCAGATATATTCCTCTTCAGTGAATAGGGTGTTTTGTGTCCAGTTCATTGAGAAAGGAGTAGGTCTTGTCTATTACATATTTGGTATATGGAATGGGATCTGTGCTAATTTCAAACTCTGCTTTTACACATCACCCCACGTCACCTTTCCCCTTAAGGAGGCATAAGTGTGTTTTCTAAATGTGTAACTCTGTTCACATTTGAAATTCAGTTCATGTGTAGCCATGTTTACATTCCCTCTATAAGTGATATATTACAATATTTTTTTTCTTTGTGGCTCATTTCACTTAGCATCATCATACCTAAAGCCACTCATTATGCTGCTATTGGCCTTATGACATTGATTTTATGTCTGAGTGACATTCCATTGTATATAAGTACCACAACATCTATATCCATTTTTTTCCCTTTCCTGGGATATTTAAAGTGTACCGAAGTCGAGGTTCTTGTAAACAGAGCAGCCCTAAACTTTGGGCTGTCTGTGTGTTGTGGATTTTTAGTTTTCCCAAAATACACGCCCATGAGTGGAAGTGTGCTATGCTCTGTAGCTCTGCTTTAGAAAACAACATACAGTTCTCCAGAGAGGCTGTTGGCAATTTACATCCTGACCATCAGCGTAACCAGGCTCCCTTTTCTCCATGGCCTGTCCTGCATTTGTGGTTTTTACACTATTTGTGGATGGCCCTTTTGACTGGAGGTAAGGGACACTTCTCTGTAGTGTGGATTTGCAATGCCTGATGGCGTGCTTGGCCAAAAAGGGCATATGCATTTTTTCCCGAATATATTCAAGAAAATACACATACTCCCTTTTTGGCCAAGGGCAACATTGTCGAAGTTTTGTCGCTTTTCATGTGCTTTAAAGACAACTCCAATCCACCTCTTGAAATCTGTTTCCTTCAATTCTGCCTTGCATTCAAATCCTCTTCACTGCCTTACCTCAATATATTTCTGGATGATAGTTGACCTTTATAACTCTGCAAGTTTTTGAATTGCTGTGCCCCGATTTCCATTTTTCAACTCGCCTCTTTGTGAGCTGGCTGCAATACCGCAGCATGGCTGTAGGCCCTAGTCTGGTTCCGGGGTGTCAGGCTGAGCCTTTGATTAATTTTACTTCCTGATGGGAAACTAGAGTGACATGTGCCCATCCAAACACCTACAGCTAATCTCTCATTTGTTTCCCCTCTTCCTGTTCATCCTCTGCACAATTTGCAAACTGTGCATAACAGGAGGATAAAGGCGCTGACACTCCAAGTGGGGAGATTTTTAGTAATGCAGATGGAATGGCGAAGCCGAGCACGACAAACGGAAAAATGAGGTACCTTTTAGAAAACTTTCCCAATTACACAGTGTACCATCCACTGGGTTTCCCATGCGTGCTTTAACTGTAGGAAGATTCCCTTAAACTTGGAGAGTTGGGACCACTAGAATGGGTAGTACACAGTATTGCTCAAAGTGGTGTTCTTTTGCTCACACAACCTCAACAATCTTGTCAGCCCCAAGTGTCCAGTTTTATGTCTCATCCAGCTGTGGGTGTAAAGGTGGACAATCCAGGTTGCATCACAGGCCCTGAACGTAATTCTTAAGGCTTTCCCTCTGTTTCGCTGTTTTTGCATTTTGCTTTTGAAGTTTATTTTTATAAGGGTGTTTAGCTGAATTTCAGTGCTGTGTTCATGCCATTATACAATCACATGACTCCTTTATGGAGACATGATAATACATATGTTTTAAAATTCTTGGAGTCAGATATATTCCTCTGCAATGAATAGGGGGTGTTGAGCCGAGTTCATTGTGCGGGGAGTAGGTGATGTCTATTACATACTTGGTTTATGTAACGGTATCTGTGCTAATTTAAAACTGCGGTTTTATGCATCAACCCACCTCGCCTTTCACCTTAAGCAGGGAGAATATTGTTTTCTAAGTGTGTGACTCTGTTGTGTTTGTAATTCAGATCATTCGTAGCCAAGTGTACATTCCCACTATAAGTGATATCTTATGATAAGATTCAGTACTCTCTTATCTTTCCTAACTCAGTTCATATGTCGCCATGTTTACAGGATCTTCATAAGTGATATCTTATGATAAGTTTCTTTTTCTCTGTGACTTCTTTCACTTAGAATCATCGTACCTGAATCCACTCATTTTGCTGCTACTGGTCTTATGACATTGATTTCATGGCTGAGGGATATTCCATCGTATGTAAGTAACACAATTTTTTGAACCATTTTAATCTTTCTTGGGATATTTAAGATGTACCCAAGTTGAGGTTCTTGTAAGCAGTGCAGCCCTAAATTTTGGGGTGGCTCTGTCTTATTGATTTTCAGTTTTTCCAAGGTATATTCCCTAGACTGGAATTGCCCTTGGCTCTGTAGCTCGGTTGTTTACTTGTTTATGGAACACAATGCACTCCTCCAGTGAGGGAGTTGGCAATTTACATCCCGCCCATCAGCATAACAAGGCTCCCTGTTCTCCAGGGCCTGTCTTGCCTTTCTGGTTTTTATCCATTTTGTGGATATGCATTTTGACTGGTGAGAAGTGATACTTCTTTGGAGTGCAGATTTGCAATGCCTGCTTGCTTGCTTGGCCAAAAAGGGCGTATGCGTTTTCTCCTGGATATATCCAGGAGAAAACGCATACGCCCTTTTTGGCCAAGTGCATCATTGTCGAAGTAGTGCCCCTCTTCCTGTGCTTTAAAGCCGATTCCAACGTACCTATTGAAATCTGTTTCCTGCTATTCTGCCTCGCTTTCAACTCCGCCTCGGCGCCTTCCCTCAACAGATTTTTGGACGATAGTTGTCCTTTATTACTCAGCCAGTTTTTGAAGTGCTGTGCCCCTGAGCTCCAATTTTTAACTCGTTTTGTGTGAGCTGAACGCAAGTCCAAAATTTTGGTTCAGGAACTCTACTGGTTCCCGGTGGGTAGTGGAGACTTTGGTTAATTCTTCTTCCGCACTGGATATAAGAGTGACATGTGCCCGTCCAAATGCCTAACAGCTACTCTCTCATTGGTTCTCCCTCTTCCCTTTCATCCTCTGCAAAATTGTCAACCTGTGAGAACCAGGAGGTAAAAGGTGCTGTCTCTTCAAGTTGGGAGATTGATAGTAAAGCAGTTGGAATGTCAAACCGGAGCACCAGGAGGGGGACTATTCTTTGAGTTTTAGAGACCTTTCGTATTCACAGTGTGTCCATTTTCTACATTTCACGTACATGTTATAGCTGTAGTAATATTCCCTTCAACCTGGAGACATGGGACCCATGGAATGGGTGCCATGCATTATTGCTTTAAAGGGTCTGCATTTGCTCACCCAATCTCACCAATCCTCTCAGTCCCATGTGTCCAGCCTTATACCACATCCAGCTGTCATGTAGATAGCGTCATTCCAGGTTTCATCAGAGACCCTGAAGGAATTGTAAAGAATTTCCGTTTTTTTTTAAATTCCTTTTAATAGTGGGTTTGACATGATTCTCACTGCCATGTTTATGCCAGTCTAGACACTCTTGATTCCCTTAATGAGAAATACCAATACATAGGTTTTAAGATTCTTCCTAGTCAGATATATTCCTATGCAGGAAGTATGGGTTGTTGAATCCCTTTCACTGAGGAAGGTGTAGATCTTGTGTATTGTGTATTTCGTTTTTGGAACGGTGCCTGTTCTAATATTAAACTCTGATTTTATGCAACACCCCACCTCTCCTTCCCCCTTAAGCAGGCATAAGAGGGTTTTCTAAATGTGATACTCTGTTCTATTTCCTAACTCAGTTCATGTGTAGCCATGTTTACAGGATCTTCATAAGTGATATCTTATGATAAGTTTTTTTTTCTGTGTGACTTATTTCACTTAGAATCATCAAACCTGAATCCACTCATTTTGCTGCTACTGGTCTTATGACATTGATTTCATGGCTGAGGGATATTCCATCGTACCAAAGTACCACAATTTTTTGAACCATTTTTATCTTTCCTGGGATATTTAAGGTGTACCCAAGTTGAGGTTCTTGTATGCAGTGCAGCCCTAAATTTTGGGGTGGCTCTATCTTATTGATTTTCAGTTTCCCAAGGTTTATTCCCCAGACTGGAAGTGCACTTGGCTCTGTAGCTCTGTTGTTTACTTGTTTTAGGGAACACAATGCACTCCTCCAGAGAGGCAGTTGGCAGTTTACATCCCGCCCATCAGCATAACAAGGCTCCCTTTTCTCCAGGCCCTGACTTGCCTTTCTGGTTTTTATCCATTTTGTGGATGCACCTTTTGACTGGTGGGAAGTGATACTTCTTTCTAGTGCAGATTTGCATTGCCGGCTTGCTTGCTGGGCCAAAAAGGGCGTATGCGTTTCCTCCTGAATATATTCAGGAGAAAACGCATACGCCCATTTTGGCCAAGTGCATCATTGTCGAAGTTGTGCCCCTCTTCCTGTGCTTTAAAGGCGATTCCAACATACCTATTGAAATCTGTTTCCTGCTATTCTGTCTCGCATTCAAGTCCGCCTCGTTGCCTTCCCTCAACAGATTTTTGGATGATAGTTGTCTTTTATTACTCTGCCAGTTTGTGAAGTGCTGTGCCCCTGAGCTCCATTTTTTTTTTTTTTTTTTTTTTTTTTTTGCAGTACGCGGGCCTCTCACTGCTGTGGCCTCTCTTGTTGCGGAGCACAGGCTCCAGACACACAGGCTCCGCGGCCATGGCTCGCGGGCCCAGCCACTCCGCGGCATGTGGGATCTTCCGGGATCGGGGCACGAACCCGTGTCCCCTGCATCGGCAGGCAGACTCTCAACCACTGCGCCACCAGGGAAGCCCTGAGCTCCATTTTTTAACTCGTTTTTTGTGAGCTGAACACAAGTGCAGAATTTTGGTTCAGGACCTATACTGGTTCCCGGTGTGTGGCTGAGACTTTGGTTAATTCTTCTTCCTCCCAGCATATAAGAGTGACATGTGCCCGTCCAAATGCCTAACAGCTTCTCTCTCATTGTTTCTCCCTCTTCCCTTTCATCCTCTTCCAAATTGGCAACTTGTGTTATTCAGGAGGTTAAAGGGGCTGTCTCTCCAAGTTGGGAGATTGATAGTAAAGCAGTTGGAAAATCAAACTGGAGCACCAGGAGAGGGACAATTAGTTGAGTTTTAGAAACCATTCGTATACACAGTGTGTCCATTCTCTAGGTTTCCCGTACATGTTATAGCTGTAGTAATATTCCCTTCAACCTGGAGAGTTTGGAACCATGGAATGGAGGCCACGCATTATTGCTTTAAGCGGTCTGTGTTTGCTTACCCAGTCTCACCAATCCTCTCAGTCCCAAGTATCCAGGCTTATGCCACATCAAGCTGTAGTTGTAGACAGGGTCATTCCAGGTTTCATCAGAGACCCTGAAGGAATTGTAAAGCATTTCCCTGTTTTGTTGGGTTTTTTTTTGAAATTCCTTTTTATAGTGGGTTTGAGCTGATTCTCACTGCCGTGTTTATGCCAGTCTAGACACACTTGATTCCCTTAAGGAGACATACCAATACATAGGTTTTAAGATTCTTACTAGTCAGATATATTCCTCTGCGGAAAATATGCGGTTTTGAGTCCCTTTCCCCGAGGAAGGTGTAGATCTTGTCTATCCCATAGTTTGTTTTTGGAACGGTACCTGTGCTTATATGAAACTCTGGTTTTATGCATCACCCCAACACTCCTTCCTCCTTAAGCAGGCATAAGAGTGTTTTCTAAATGTGAGACTGTGTTCTCTTCCCTCACTCAGTTCATGTGTAGCCATGTTTACAGGATCTTCTTAAGTGATATCTTATGATAAG
The DNA here is from genome assembly GCF_964341445.2 of Mesoplodon mirus. Taxonomy (NCBI): domain Eukaryota; kingdom Metazoa; phylum Chordata; class Mammalia; order Artiodactyla; family Ziphiidae; genus Mesoplodon; species Mesoplodon mirus. Next base: position 79,112 of record NW_028295746.1, on the reverse strand, counting down.
CTTCTTTTTTCTTTGTGACTTATTTCACTTAGAATCCTCATACCTGAATCCACTCATTTTGCTGCTACTGGTCTTATGACATTTATTTCATGGCTGAGGGATATTCCATCGTACGTAAGTTTCAAAATTTTTTGTAAATTTTTTAACTTTCCTGGGATAATTAAGGTGTACCCAATTTGAGGTTCTTGTAAGCAGTGCAGCCCTAAATTTTGGGGTGGCTCTGTCTTATTGATTTTCAGTTTTCCCAAGGTATATTCCCTAGACTGGAAGTGCCCTTGGCTCTGTAGCTTTGTTGTTTACTTGTTTTAGGGAACACAATGCACTCCTCCAGAGAGGCAGTTGCCAACTTACATCCCGCCCATCAGCATAACAAGGCTCCCTGTTCTCCAGGTCCTCTCTTGCCTTTCTGGTTTTTACACATTTTGCCGATGTCCCTTTTGACCAGTGGGAAGGGATCCTTCTTTGTACTGCAGATTTGCATTGCCCGCTTGCTTGCTTGGCCAAAAAGGGCGTATGCGTTTTCTCCTGAATATATTCAGGAGAAAACGCATATGCCCATTTTGGCCAAGTTCATCATTGTCGAAGTTGTGCCCCTCTTCCTGTGCGTTAAAGGCCATTCCAACGTACCCCTTGAAATCTGTTTCCTGCTATTCTGCCACGCTTTCAAGTCCGCCTCTTTGCCTTCCCTCAACAGATTTTTGGACGATCGTTGTCCTTTATTACTCTGCCAGTTTGTGAAGTGCTGTGTCCCTGAGCTCCATTTTTTAACTCGTTTTTTGTGAGCTGAACGCAAGTCCAAAATTTTTGTTCAGGACCTATCCTGGTTCCCGGTGGGTGGCTGAGACTTTGGTTAATTCTTCTTGGTGCCAGGCAATTAGAGTGACATGTGCCTGTACAAATGCCTAACAGGTACTCTCTCATTGGTTCTCCCTCTTCCCTTTCATCCTCTGCCAAATTGGCAACCTGTGTTTTCCAGGAGGAGAAAGGGGCTATCTCTCCAAGTTGGGAGATTGATAGTAAATCAGTTGGAAAGTCAAACCAGAGCACCAGGAGAGGGACTATTCGTTGAGTTTTAGAGACCTTTCGTATTCACTGTGTGTCCATTTTCTAGGTTTCCCGTACATGTTATAGCTGTAGTAATATTCCCTTCAACCTGGAGAGTTGGGACCCATGGAATGGGTGCCATGCATTATTGCTTTAAAGGGTCTGCATTTGCTCACCCAATCTCACCAATCCTCTCAGTCCCAAGTGTCCAGCCTTATGCCACATCCAGCTGTCATTGTAGACAGGGTCATTCCACGTTTCATCAGAGACACTAAAGGAATTGAAAAGAAATTCCCTGTTTTTTTTTTTTGTTTTGTATTTGAAATTCCTTTTTATAGTGGGTTTGAGCTGATTCTCGCTGCCATGTTTATGCCTGTCTAGACACACTTGATTCCCTTACAGAGACATATCAATACATATGTTTTTAGATTCTTACTAGTCAGATATATTCCTCTGCTGGAAATATGGGGTTTTGAGTCCCTTTCACTGAGGAAGGTATAGGTAGGTCTTGTCTATTCCATAATTGGTTTTGGGAACGGTACCTGTGCTTATATCAAACTCTGGTTTTATGCATCACCCCACCTCTCCTTCCCCCTTAAGCAGGCATAAGAGTGTTTTCTAAATGTGAGACTCTGTTCTCTTTCCTAACTCAGTTCATGTGTAGCCATGTTTACAGGATCTTCATAAGTGATATCTTATGATAAGCTTCTTTTTCTGTGTGATTATTTCACTTAGAATCATCGAACCTGAATCCACTCATTTTGCTGCTACTGGTCTTATGACATTGATTTCATGGCTGACGGATATTCCATCGTACGTATGTACCACAACTTTTTGAACCATATTTATATTTCCTTCGATATTTAAGTTGTACCCCAGTTGAGGTTCTTGTTAGCAGTGCAGCCCTAAATTTGAGGGTGGCTGTGTCTTATTGATTTTCAGTTTTCCGAGGGTATATTCCCTAGACTGGAAGTGCCCTTGGCTCTGTAGCTCTGTTGTTTACTTGTTTTAGGGAACACAATGCACTCCTCCAGAGAAGCAGTTGGCAATTTACATCCCGCCCATCAGCATAACAAGGCTCCCTGTTTTCCAGGGCCTGTCTTGCCTTTCTGATATTTACACATTTTGTGGATGTCTCTTTTGACCGGTGGGAAGGGATACTTCTTTGTAGTGCAGATTTGCATTGCCTGCTTGCTTGCTTGGCCAAAGAGGGCGTATGCATTTTCTCTTGCCTATATTCAGGAGAAAATGCATACGCCCTTTTTGGCCAAGTGCATCATTGTCGAAGTTGTGCCCCTCTTCCTGTGCTTAACAGGTGATTCCAACCTACCTCTTGAAATCTGTTTCTTGCTATTCTGCCTCGCTTTCAAGTCTGCCTCGTTGCCTTCCCTCAACAGATTTTTGGATGATAGTTGTCCTTTATTACTCTGCCAGTTTATGAATTGTTGTGCCCTGGAGCTCCATTTTTCAACTCGTTTTTTGTGAGCTGAACACATGTCCAATATTTTGGTTCAGGACCTATACTGGTTCCCAGTGGGTGGCTGAGACTTTGGTTAATTCTTCTTCCTGCCAGGAAATTAGAGTGACATATGCCCGTCCAAGTGCCTAACAGCTACTCTCTCATTGGTTCTCCCTCTTCCCTTTCATCCTCTGCCAAATTGGCAACCGGTGAGAACGAGGAGGTTAAAGGGGCTGTCTCTCCAATTTGGGAGATTGATAGTAAATCAGTTGGAAAGTCAAACTGGAGCACCAGGAGAGGGACTATTCGTTGAGTTTTAGAGACCATTCGTATTCACAGTGTGTCCATTCTCTAGGTTTCCCGTACATGTTATAGCTGTAGTAATATTCCCTTCAACCTGGAGAGTTGGGACCCATGGAATGGGTGCCATGCATTATTGCTTTAAAGGGTCTGCATTTGCTCACCCAATCTCACCAATCCTCTCAGTCCCAAGTGTCCAGCCTTATGCCACATCCGTCTGTCATTGTAGACAGGGACATTCCAGGTTTCATCAGAGATCCTGAAGGAATAGTAAAGAATTTCACTGTTTTTTTGTTTTGTATTTGAAATTCCTTTTTATAGTGGGTTTGAGCTGATTCTCGCTGCGATGTTTATGCCAGTCTAGACACACTTGATTCCCTTACGGAGACATATCAATACATAGGTTTTAAGATTCTTACTGGTCAGATATATTCCTCTGCAAGAAATATGGTGTTTTGAGTCCCTTTCACTGAGGAAGGTATAGGTAAATCTTGTCTATTCCATAGTTGGTTTTTGGAACGGTACCTGTGCTTATATCAAACTCTGGTTTTATGCATCACCCCAGCTCTCCTTCCCCCTTAAGCAGTCATAAGAGTGTTTTCTAAATGTGAGTCTCTCTTCCCTTTCCTAACTCAGTTCATGTGTAGCCATGTTTAAAGGATCTTCATAAGTGATATCTTATGATAAGCTTATTTTTCTGTGTGACTTATTTCACTTAGAATGATCGTACCTAAATCCACTCATTTTGCTGCTACTGGTCTTATGACATTGATTTCATGGCTGAGGGATATTCCATCGTACGTAAGTACCACAATTTTTTGAACCATTTTTTATCTTTCTTGGGATATTTCAGGTGTACCCAGTTGAGGTTCTTGTAAGCAGTGCAGCCCTAAATTTGAGGGTGGCTCTGTCTTATTGATTATCAGTTTTCCCAAGATATATTCCCTACACTGGAAGTGCCCTTGGCTCTGTAGCTCTGTTGTTTACTTGTTTTAGGGAACACAATGCACTCCTCCAGAGAGGCAGTTGGCAGTTTACATCCCGCCCATCAGCATAACAAGGCTCCCTGTTCTCCAGGGCCTGTCTTTCCTTTCTGATATTTACACATTTTGTGGATGTCTGTTTTGACCGGTGGGAAGTGATACTTCTTTGTAGTGCAGATTTGCATTGCCCGCTTGCTTGCTTGGCAAAAAAGGGGCATATGCGTTTTCTCCTGCATATATTCAGGAGAAAACGCATACGCCCTTTTTGGCCAAGTGCATCATTGTCGAAGTTGTGACCCTCTTCCTGTGCTTTACAGGTGATTCCAACGTACCTCTTGAAATCTGTTTCCTGCTATTCTGCCTCGCTTTCAAGTCCACCTCGTTTCCTTCCCTCAACATATTTTGGGATGACAGTTGCCCTTTATTGCTCTGCCAGGTTGTGAATTGCTGTGCCGCTCAGGTGCATTTTTCAACTCGTTTTTTGTGAGCTGAACGCAAGTCCAATATTTTGGTTCAGGACCTATACTGGTTCCCGGTGGGTGGCAGATACTTTGGTTAATTCTTCTTCCTCCAGGGAAATAAGAGTGACATGTGCCCGTCCAAATGCCTAACAGCTACTCTCTCATTGGTTCTCCCTCTTCCCTTTCATCCTCGGCCAATTTGGCAACCTGTGCGAACCTGGAGGCTAAGGGGCTGTCTCTCCAAGTTGGGAGATTGATAGTAAAGAAGTTGGAATGTCAAACGGGAGCACCAAGAGAGTGACAATTTTTTAAGTTTTGGAGACGTTTCGTATTCAGAGTGTGTCCATATTCTAGGTTTCCCATACATGTTATCGCTGTAGTAATATTCCCTTAAACCTGGAGACATGGGACCCATGGAATGGGTGCCATGCATTATTGCTTTAAAGGGTCTGTATGTGCTCCCCCAGTCTCACCAATCCTCTCAGTCCTATGTGTCCAGACTTATGCCACTTCCAGCTGTCGTTGTAGATAGGGTCTTTCCAGGTTTCATCAAAGACCCTGAAGGAATTGTAAAGAATTTCCCTGTTTTTTTGTTTTGTTTTTGAAATTCCTTTTTATAGTGGTTATGAGCTTATTCTCGCTGCCATATTTATTCCAGGCTAGAAACACTTGATTCCCTTACGGAGACATATCAATACATAAGTATTAAGATTCTTACTAGTCAGATATATTCCTCTGTGGGAAATATGCGGTTTTGAGTCCCTTTCACTGAGGAATGTGTAGGTCTTGTCTATTCCATAGTTGGTTTTTGGAACGGTATGTGGGCTTATATCAAACTCTGGTTTTATGCATCACCCCACCTCTCCTTCCCCCTTAAGCAGGCATAAGAGTGTTTTCTAAATGTGAGACTCTGTTCTCTTTCTTAACTCAGTTCATGTGTAGCCATGTTTACAGGATCTTCCTAAGTGATATCTTATGATAAGTTTCTTTTTCTGTGTGACTTATTTCACTTAGAATCATCGTACCTGAATCCACTCATTTTGCTGCTACTGGTCCTATGACATTGATTTCATGGCTGAGGGATATTCCATCGTACGTAAGTACAATAATTTTTTGAACCATTTTTATCTTTCCTGGGATATTTAAGGTGTACCCAAGTTGAGGTTCTTGTAAGCAGTGCAGCCCTAAATTTTGGGGTGGCTCTGTCTTATTGATTTTCAGCTTTCCCACGGTATATTCCCCAGACTGGAAGTGCCCTTGGCTCTGTAGCTCTGTTGTTTACTTGTTTTAGGGAACACAATGCACTCCTCCAGAGAGGCAGTTGGCAATTTACATCCCGCCCATCAGCATAACAAGGCTCCCTGTTGTCCAGTGCCTGTCTTGACTTTCTGGTTTTTTCATATTTTGTGGATGTCCCTTTTGACCGGTCGGAAGTGATACTCCTTAGTAGTGAATATTTGCATTGCCCGCTTGCTTGCTTTGCCAAAATGGGCATATGCGTTGTCTCCTGAATATATTCAGGAGGTAACGCATATGCCCTTTTTGGCCAAGTGCATCATTGTCGAAGTTGTGCCCCTCTTCCTGTGCTTTAAAGGCTATTCCAACGTATCTCTTGAAAGCTGTTTCCTGCAATTCTGCCTCGCTTTCAAGTCAGTCTCGTTGCCTTCCCTCAACAGATTTTTGGACGATAGCTGTCCTTTATTATTCTGCCAGTTTGTGAATTGTTGTGCCCCTGAGCTCCGTTTTTCAACTCGTTTTTTGTGAGCTGAAGGCAAGTCCAAAATTTTGGTTCAGGACCTATACTGGTTCACGGTGGGTGGCTGAGACTTTGGTTACTTCTTCTTCCTGCCGGGAAATTAGAGTGACATGTGCCCGTCCAAATGCCTAACAACTACTCTCTCATTGGTTCACCTTCTTCCCATTCATCCTCTGCCAAATTGGCAACCTGTGTACCAGGAGGTTAAAGGTGCTGTCTCTCCAAGTGGGGAGATTGTTAGTAAAGCAGTTGTTAAGTCAAACCGGAGCACCAAGAGAGGGACTATTAATTGAGTTTTAGAAATCTTTCATATTCACTGTGTGTCCATTCTCTAGGTTTCCCGTACATGTTATAGCTGTAGTAATATTGCCTTCAACCTGGAGAATTGGGACCCATGGAATGGGTACCATGCATTATTGCTTTAAAGGGTCTACATTTGCTCACCCAATCTCACCAATCCTCTCAGTCCCAAGTGTCCAGCCTTATGCCACATCCAGCTGTCGTTGTAGATAGGGTTATTCCAGGTTTCATCAGCGACCATGAAGGTATGGTGTAAGAATTTTACGGTTTTTATGTTTTGTTTTGAAATTCATTTTTATATAGGGTTTGAGCTGATTCTCCCTGCCATGTTTATGTCGTTCTAGACACACTTAGTTACCTTACGGGGACATATCAATACATAGATTTTAAAATTCTTACTTGTCAGATATATTTCTCTGCGGGGAATAGGGATGTTGAGTGCCGTTCTCTGAGGAAGGAGTAGGGCTTGTCTCTTTTGTTTTTGGATTATGGAACGGTACCTGTGCTAATATCAAACTTTTGTTTTGTGCATCTCCCCACCTGTCTTTCCCCTTAAGCAAGCGTTAGAGTGTTTTCTAAATCTGAGACTCTGTTCTCTTCCCTAAATCAGTTCATATGTAGCCATATTTACATTCCCTTCATAAGTGATATCTTATGTCAGAATGCACCATGGCCCTTGTCATAATAATGCTCCATGACCCCTGTCATCACAGTGATCCATGCCCTGGTTATCAAAATGCTCCATGTCCCTTGTCATCAAAATTCTCCACGTCCTTGTCATCACAATGCTACATGACATTTCTCATCAAAATGTTACATGCTCTTGTCATCACAGTTCTCCATTCTCTTGACATTGCAATGCTCCATGTCCTTGTCATCACAATGCTCCATGCCTTTGTCATCACATTGCTCCATGAACCCTGTCATCACATTGCTCCCTGACACCTGTCATCACAATGCTTCTATCCCCTTGTCATTACAGTGCTCCATGATGCTCGACATCACAATTACCCAAGGTCTTCTCATCACAATGCTCCACGGTTTTGTCATCACCATGCTCCATGCCTTGTCATCTCAAAGCTCCATGTCCCTTGTCCTCACAATTCTAGACGTCCTTGTCATTACAGTGCTCCATGGCACTTCACATCACAATGTTATATGCTCTTGTCATCAAAATACTCCATGCACTTGTCATCACAATGCTCCATGACCCCTGTCATAGGAAGCTCCATGCGCTTTTCATCAAAATGTTTCACGACCAGGACATTAAAATTCGCAATGGCCCTTGATATAACAATGCTCCATGCCCTTGTCATCACAATGCTCCTTTACTTTGTCACAACAATCCTCCATAAAAATTGGCATCACAATGCTCCATGTTATTGTCATCAAACTGGAACATGACATATTTCATCACAATGCTCCCTGACACCTTTCTTCACAATAATCCATGACATTGTCATCACAGTGCTCCATGACCTTCTCATCAAAATGTGTCATGCCCATACTTATCACAGTAATCCAAGAAACTTGTCAGACCAATGCTCCATGCCACTTTTCATCACAATGCTCCATGAACGGTGTCATCCAAATGCACCATGCCCATCATCATAATGCTTCATGCTATTGTCATCACAATGAAATCTAAATGATCCATGACATCTATCATCAAATTGTTGCAAACCCTTGTGATCACAATGTCCCATAAAACTTGTCATCACAATGCCCCATGACACTGGTCAACACAGTTATCCATGGTCTTCTCATCACAATGCACCATGACTTTTGTCAGCACAATGCTCAATACCATTGTCAACACAATACTCTCTGACTACTGACCTCAGTATGCACCGTGCACTCTTTCATGACGAGGCTCCATGGCTTATTCATCACAATGCACCATGGCGTTTTCATCACAATACATCATGCCATTGTCATCAAAATACTCCACAAGCTTGTCATCAGAATGCTCCATGACCCTTGTCATCACAATTCTCCATGCATTTGTCAGAACAATGCTCCCTGACACTTATCATCACAATGCTCCAAGCCATTGTCATCACAATGGGCCATTACATATGTCATCACAATGCTACCTGACACGTGTCTTTACAATACTGCATGACCTGGTCATCACAATGCTCCATGCCATTTTCATCACAATGCGCCGTTCCAACTGTCATCACAATAATCCATGAAACTTATTAGACCAATGTTCCATGCCCTTGTCATCACAACGCTCCATGCCTTTGTTATCACAATGCTCCATGGTCCCTGTCATCACAATGCTCCGTGACTCCAGTCATCACAGTGCTTCATGAATTTTGTCATCAAAATGGTCCATGCCCGCGTCATCAACAGTCTCTGTGACATTTTTAACCCAATGTTCCATGAACATTTCATCACAATGCTCTTTGACCCTTGTCATCACAGTGCTCCATGCCCTTGTCAGCACAATGCTCCATGACACATGTCATCACAATGCACCATGCGCTTGTCATCACAGTGCTCGACAATCTTTTCATCACAATGCTCCTTAAAATTTGTCATCACAATGCTCCATGCATTTCTCATCAAAATGCTCTCTCACCACTGATATCAAAATGCTACATCATTATTTGTCACAATACTCCCTCACCCCTGTCATCACAATGTTCCATGACTCCTGTCATCACAATGCTTCATGCACTATCAGCACAATGTTCGATGACCCCTGACATCACAGTGTTCCATAACACCTGTCATCAAAATGTTCCATGACCCTTTTCATCAAATTGCTCCATGACCCTGTCATCAGAATGCTCCCTGCCCTTCTCATCACAATGCACAACGCCCTTGCCATCTAAATGCTCCATGACATTTGTCATCACAAAGATCCATGACCATTGGCATCACATTTCTCCATGTCATTTTCATCACAATGCTCCATGAACGCTCTCATCACATTGCTCCATGCCAATGTCTTCACAAAGCTCCATGACACATGTCATCAGAATGCTCCATGGCCTTCTCATCACAATGCTCCATGCCCTTGCCATCACAATGCTCCATTACACCAGTCATAACAATGCTCCATGACCCCTGCCATCATGATGTTCCATGGCCTTGTCACCACAAAGATCCATGACCCTTCTCATCACAATGCTCCAAGAACCCTGTAATCACAATGCTCTATGCCATTTTTCATCTCAGTGATCCATGAACCTGTCATCACAGTGGACCATGCCCATCATCATAATGCTTCATGCTATTGTCATCACAATGAAGTCAAAATGCTCCATGAACTCTGTCATAACAATGCTCCAAACCCTTGTGATCACAATATTCCCTATCACTTGTCATCACAATGCCCCATGACACTCGTCATCACAATTATCAATGGTCTTCTCATCACAATGCTCAATACACTTGTCATCAATATGCTCCCTGACACTTGTTGTCTGTATGCTCCTTGAACCCTGTCATGACAAGGCTCCATGCCTTTTTCATCACAATGATCCATGCCCTTTTCATCACAATGCTCCAAGGCCCATGTAATCACAATGCTCCATGCCCTTGTCATCACAAAGCTCAATGACGCATGCCATCAGAATGCTCCTTGGTCTTCTCCTCACAATGCTCCATGCCCTTGTCATCACAATGTGCCAAGACCCCTCTAATCACAATGCTCCATGCCCCTTTTCATCAGTATGCTCCTTGAGACTTGTCATCACAAGGCTCCATGGTTTTGCCATCACAATGCTCCAGGACCTTGTCATCACAATGCTTCTCGACCTTGTCATGAAAATTTTCAATGGCCCTTGTCATCATAATGCTCCAAGCCCTAATCATCGAAATGCTCCATTATAGTTGTCATCACAATTCTCCCTTATATTTTGCATCACAATGCTCCATGCCATTGTAATGGCAATTGACCATGACATATGACATCACAATGCTCCCTGACAACTGTCTTCACAATACTCCATGACGTTCTCATCAAAATGCTCCAGGCCCTGGTCATCACAATGCACCATGCCCACTGTCATCACAATAATCTATGAAACGTGTCAGAACAATGCTCCATGCCCCTGTCATCACAATGCTCCATGCCCTTGTCATCACAAAGCTACATGACCCCTGTCTTCACAATGCTCCCTGACTCCAGTCATCACAATGTTTCATAACGTTTGTCATCACAATGGTCCAGGCCCGCGTCATCACAGGGCTCTGTGACCTTTGTAACCACAATGCTCCCTGAAATTTTCATCACAATTCACTGTGACCCTTGTCATCATAATGCTGCATGTATTTTTCAGAACAATTCTCCATGACCATAGACATGACAGTGTGCCACGTGCATTTCATCACAACGGTCCACAACTTTGTCACTGCAATGCTCCCTAAAACTTGTAATCACAATGCTCCATGCACTTCTCATCAAAATGCTCTCTCACCAGAGATATCACAATGTTCCATCACTAGTCATCACAATACTCCCTCACCCCTGTAATCACAATGTTCCATTAACCTGTCATCACAATGCTACATCCCCTTATCAGCACAATGTTCCATGACCCCTGACATCACAATGTTCCATAACCCGTGTCATCAAAATGTTCCATGACCCTTTTCATCCCAAAGCTCCAAGACCCCTGACATCACAATGTTCTATAACCCCTGCCATCAAAATGTACCTTTCCACTTTTCATCAAATTGCTGCATGACCCGGCCATCAAAATGCTCCCTGCCTTTCTCATCACAATGCAACATGCCCTTGTCATCAAAATGTTCCATGACATATCATCACAAAGCTCCATGACACGTGGCATCACAGTGCTCAATGTCATTGTCATCACAATGCTCCGTGAACCCTCTTATCACATTGCTCCATGCCCTTGTCATCACAAAGCTCCCTGATACTTGTCATCACAATGCTCGATGCCCTTCTCATCACAATGCTCCATGCCCTTGTCATTACAATCCTGCATGACCCATGTATCACAGTGTTCCGTGCCCTTGTCCTCACAATGCTCCATGCCCACTCTCATCACAATAATCCATGAAATATTTCAGACCAAAGTTCCATGCCCTTCTCATCAAAATCCTGCATTACACCTGTCATAACAGTGCACCATGACCTTTGCCATGAAAATGATCCACGGCCTAGTCATCACAAGGTTCCATGACACTTGTCATCACAATGCTGAAGACCCCTGAAATCACAATGCTCCATGCCCTTGTCATCACAAAGCTCCATGACGCATGTCATCAGAATGTTCCGGGGCCTTTTCATCACAATGCTCCATGCCCTTGTCATCACAATGTTACAAGACCCTTGTAATCACAATGCTCCCTGCCCCTTTTCATGTCAATGCTCCATGAACACTGTCATCACAATGCACCATGCCCATCATCATAATGCTTCAGGCTATTGTCATCACAATGAAATCAATATTCTCCATGACCTCTGTCATCATAATGCTCCAAACCCTTGTGATCACAATGTTCCATAACACTTATCATCACAACACCCCATGATGCTCATCATCACAATTATCCATGGTCTTCTCATCACAATGCTCCATAATCTTTCTCATCACAATGCTCAATACACTTTTCATCACAATGCTCCTTGACATTTGTCGTCAGTATGCTCCATGAACACTGTCATGACTAGGCTCCATGCCTTTTTCATAACAATGATCCATGCCCTTTTCATCACAATGCTCCAAGATCCCTGTAATCACAATGCTCCATGCCCTTGTCATCACAAAACTCCATGATGCATGTCATTAGAATGCTCCATGGCTTTCTCATCACAATGCTCCATGCCCTACTCATCAGAATGCTCCAAGAACCCTGTAATCACAATGCTCAATGCCCATTTTCATCAGAATGCTCCATGAGACTTGTCATCACAAGTCTCCATGGTCTTCTCATCATAATGCTCCAGGACCTTGTCATCACCATGCTCCATTCCCTTGTCATCACAATGCTCCATGACCCCTGACATTACAGTACACCATGAACATTTTCAGCTCAATGCTCCACGACCTACTCATCACAATGCTCCATGGCCAATATCATCAAAATGCTCCATGACCACAGTCATCACAACACTCCATGACACCTGACAACACAATGATCAGGGACTCTTGTCATCACAATGCTCCATTCCCTAGTCATCACAATGCTTCATGACCCCTGTCATCACAACACTCCATGAACATTTTCAGCCCAGTGCTCTATGACCCATGTCATCACAATGCTCCATGACCCCTGTATTCACAATGCTCCGTGACGCTTGTCATCACAGTGCTCCATGACACATGACATCACAATGCTCCAAGAACCCTGTAATCACAAGGTTCTATGCCCATTTTCATCTCAATGATCCATGAACCCTGTCATCACAATGCACCATGCCCATCATCATAATGCTTCATGCTATTGTCATCACAGTGAAATCAAAATGCTCCATGACCTCTGTCATAACAATGCTCCAAACACTTGTGATCACAATATTCCATAACACTTGTCATCACAATGCCCCATGACGCTTGTCATCACAATTATCAATGGTCTTCTCATCACAATGCTCCATGACCTTTGTCATAACAATGCTCAATACACTTGTCATCAAAATTCTCCCTGACACTTGTTGTCTGTATGCTCCTTGAATCCTGTCATGAAAAGGCTCCATGCCTTTTTCATCACAATGATCCATGTCCTTTTCATCACAATGCTCCAAGACACATGTAATCACAATGCTCCTTGCCCTTGTCATCAAAAAATTCCATGACGTATGTCATCAGAATGCTCCATGGCCTTCTCATCACAATGCTCCATGCCCTAGTCATCACAATGCTCCAAGACCCCTGTAATCACAATGTTCCATTTTCATTTTCATCAGAAAGCTCCATGAGACTTGTCATCACAAGTCTCCATGCTCTTCTCATCACAATGCTCCAGGACTTTTGTCATTGCCATGCTCCAATCCCTTGTCATCACAATGCTCCATTACCGCTCTCATCACAATAATCCATGAACATTTTCAGCCCAATTCTCCACGACCTACTCATCACAATGCTCCATGGCCAATATCATCACATTGCTCAATGACCACTGTCATCACAACACTCCATGACACCTGACAACACAATGATCCGGGACTCTTGTCATCACAATGCTCCATTCCCTAGTCATCACAATGCTCCATGAACCCTGTCATCACAACACTCCATGAATATTTTCAGCCCAGTGCTCCATGACCCTTGTCATCCCAAAGCTCCATGACCCCTTTATTCACAATGATCCATGACGGTTGTCATAACAGTGCTCCATGACACCTGTCATCACAATGCTCCATGCCTTTGTCAGCAAAATGCTACATGACCTTGTCATTACAATATTCTATGTGCTTGTCATCACAATACTCCATTACCATTGTCATCACAATCCTCCATGAAACTTGGGATCACATTGCTTCATGCCCTTTTCATCACAATGCTCCATGTCCTTTAAATCAAAATGATCCAAGACCCCTGTAATCACAATGCTCCATGCCCCTCTTCATCTCAATGCTCCATGAACCCTGTCATCACAATGCATCATGCCAATCATCATAATGATTCCGGCTATTGTCAGCACAATGAAATCAAAATTCTACATGACCCCTGTCATCACAGTAGTCCATGAACATTTTCCGCCCAATGCTCCATGACACTTGTCATCACAATGATCCATGCCCTTGTCATCCCAATGCTCCATGACCCCTGTATTCACAATGCTCTGTGACGCTTGTCATAACAGTGCTCCATGACACCTGTCATCACAATGCTTCATGCCTTTGTCAGCAAAATGCTACATGACCTTGTCATTACAATGCTCTATGCGCTTGTCACCACAATACTCCATTTCCATTGTCATCACAATCCTCCATGAATCTTGGGATCATATTGCTTCATGCCCTTTTCATCACAATGCTCCATGTCCTTTAAATCAAAATGATCCATGACCTCTCTCATCACAATGCTCCAAAGCCTTGTGATCACAGTGTTCCATAACACTTGTCATCAAAACGCTCGATGATGCCTGTATATCAAAATACTCCATGCACTTTTCATCACAATGCTCCATGACCTTTGTCATCACAATGCTCAATACACTTGTCATCAAAATTCTCCCTGACACTTGTTGTCTGTATGCTCCTTGAATCCTGTCATGACAAGGCTCCATGCCTTTTTCATCACAATGATCCATGTCCTTTTCAACACAATGCTCCAAGACACATGTAATCTCAATGCTCTATGCCCTTTTCATCACAATGTTCCAAGACCCCTGTAATCACAATGCTCCTTGCCCTTGTCATCAAAAAACTCCATGACGTATGTCATCAGAATGCTCCATGGCCTTCTCATCACAATGCTCCATGCCATAGTCATCACAATGCTCCAAGACCCCTGTAATCACAATATTCTATTTCCATTTTCATCAGAAAGCTCCATGAGACTTGTCATCACAAGTCTCCCTGGTCTTCTCCTCACAATTATCCAGGACCTTGTCATTGCCATGTTCCATTCCCTTGTCATCACAATGCTCCATGACGCCTCTCATCACAATAATCCATGAACATTTGCAGCCCAATGCTCCACGACATACTCATCACAATGCTCCATGGACAATATCATCACAATGCTCCATGACCACTGTCATCACAACACTCCATGACACCTGACAACACAATGATCTGGGACTCTTGTCATCACAATGCTCCATTCCCTAGTCATCACAATGCTACATGACACCTGTCATCACAATAATCCATGAACATTTTCAGCCCAATGCTTCACGACCTACTCATCACAATGCTCCATGGCCAATATCACAAAGCTCCATGACGAATCTCATCACAACACTCCATGACTCCTGACAACACAATGATCCGGGACTATTGTCATCACAATGCTCCATTCCCTAGTCATCACAATGCTTCATGACCCCTGTCATCACAACACTCCATGAACATTTTCAGCCCAGTGCTCTATGACCCATATCATCACAATGCTCCATGACCCCTGTATTCACAATGCTCCATGACCCTTCTCATCACAATGCTCCATGACCTAGTCATCACAATGCTCCAAGACCCCTGTAATCGCAATGCTCCATGCCCCTTTTCATCAGAATGTTCCTTGAGACTTGTCATCACAAGTCTTCATGGCCTTCTCATCACAATGCTCCAGGACCTTGTCATCCACATGCTCCATTCCCTGGTAATCACAGTGCTCCATGAACACTGTCATAACAACACTCCATGACACCTGACAACACAATGATCCGGGACTCTTGTCATCACAATGCTCCATTCGCTCGTCATCACAATGCTCCATGACCCGTGTCATCACAATAATCCATGAACATTTACAGAAAAGTGATCCATGACCCTTGTCATCCCAATGATCCATGCCCTCGTCATCCCAATGCTCCATGACCCGTGTATTCACAATGCCCGTGACGCTTGTCATCACAGTGCTCCATGACACATGTCATCACAATGCTCCATGCCTTTGTCAGCAAAATGCTACATGATATTGTCATTATAATGCTCTATGCGCTTGTCATCTCAATACTCCATTTCCATTGTCATCACAATCCTCCATGAACCTTGTGATCACATTGCTTCATGCCCTTGTCATCACAATGCTCCATGCTCCTTGAAATCAAAATGATCCATGACCTCTGTCTTCACAATGCTCCAAACCCTTGTGATCACATTGTTCCATAACACTTGCCATCACAACGCTCCATGATGCCTGTCATCACAATACTCCAAGCCCTTTTCATCACAATGCTCCATGACCTTTGTCATCACAATGCTCAATACACTTGTCATCAAAATGCTCCTTGACACTTGTCGTCAGATGCTCCTTGAACCCTGTCAGGAAAAGGTTCCATGCCTTTTTAATCACAATGCCCCATGCCGTTTTCATCACAATGCTCCATGTCATTGACATCAAAATACTCCACAAGCTTGTCATCAGAATGCTCCATGACACTTGTCATCACAATTCTCCATGCACTTCTCAGAACAATACTCCATGACCCTTGTCATCACAATGCTCCATGCCATTGTCATCACAATGGGCCATTACATATGTCATCACAATGCTCCCTGACACCTGTCTTCACAATACTGCATGACATGCTCATCACAATGCTCCATGCCCTTGTCATCACAATGTGCCATTCCTACTGTCATTGCAATAATCCATGCTACTTATTAGAGCAATGTTCCATGCCCTTGTCATCACAATGCTCCATGCCCTTGTTATCACAATGCTCCATGACCCCTGTCATCACCATGCTCCGTGACTCCAGTCATCACAATGCTTCATGACCTCTGTCATCACAATGGTCCATGCCCTCGTCATCAACAGTCTCTATGACCTTTTTAACCACAATGCTCCATGAACTTTTCTTCACAGTGCTCTTTGACCCTTGTCATCACAATGCTCCATGTGCTTGTCAGCACAATGCTCCATGACACATGTCATCACAATGCACCATACGCTTGTCATCACAGTGCTCCACAATTTTGTCATCACAATGCTCCTTAAAATTTGTCATCACAATGCTCCATGCAGTTCTCATCAAAATGCTCTCTCACCACTGATATCACAATGCTACATCATTATTTGTCACAATACTCCCTCACCCCTGTCATCACAATGTTCCATGACTCCTGTCATCACAATGCTACATGCACTTATCATCACAATGTTCGATGACCCCTGACATCACAATGTTCCATAACACCTGTCATCAAAATATTCCATGACACTTTTCATCAAATTGCTCCATGACCCTGTCATCAGAATGCTCCCTGCCTTTCTCATCACAATGCACAATGCCCTTGCCATCAAAATGCTCCATGACCTTTATCATCACAAAGATCCATGAACCTTGGCATCACAATGCTCAATGTCATTGTCATCACAATGCTCCATGAACGCTATCATCACATTGCTCCAGGCCCTTGTCTTCACAAAGCTCCAAGACACATGTCATCAGAATGCTCCATGGACTTCTCATCACGATGCTCCATTACACAAGACATACCAATGCTCCATGACCCCTGCCATCACGATGTTCCATGGCCTTGTCATCAAAAAGCTCCATGACCCTTCTCATCACAATGCTCCAAGAACCCTGTAATCACAATGCTCTATGCCCTTTTCCATCTCAATGATCCATGAACCCTGTCATCACAATGCACCATGCCCTTCATCATAATGCTTCATGCTATTGTCATCACAATGAAATGAAAATGCTCCATGACCTCTGTCATAACAATGCTCCAAACCCTTGTTATCACAATATTCCGTAACACTTGTCATCACAAATCTCAATGACGCATGCCATCAGAATGCTCCTTGTTCTTCGCCTCACAATGCTCCTTGCCCTTGTCATCACAATGTTCCAAGACCCCTGTAATCACAATGCTCCTTTCCCTTGTCATCAAAAAACTCCATGACGCATGTCATCAGAATGCTCCATGGCCTTCTCATCACAATGCTCCATGCCCTAGTCATCACAATGCTCCAAGACCCCTGTAATCACAATGTTCCATTTCCCTCTTCATCAGAATGCTCCCTGAGACTTGTCATCACAAGTCTCCATGGTCTTCTCATCACAATGCTCCAGGACCTTGTCATTACCATGCTCCATTCCCTTGTCATCACAATGCTCCATGACACCTTTCATCACAATAATCCATGATTATTTTCATCCCAGTGCTCCATGGCCTACTCATCACAATGCTCCATGGCCAATATCTTCACAGTGCTCCATGACCACTGTCATCACAACACTCCATGACACCTGACAACACAATGATCCGGGACTCTTGTCATCACAATGCTCCATTCCCTAGTCATCACAATGCTCCATGACCCCTGTCATCACAACACTCCATGAACATTTTCAGCCCATTGCTCCATAACACTTGTCATCACAATGATCCATGCCCTTGTCATCCCAATGCTCCATGACCCCTGTATTCACAATGTTCCGTGACGGTTGTCATCACAGTGCTCCATGAAACCTGTCATCAAAATGCTCCATGCCTTTGTCAGCAAAATGCTACATGACCTTGTCATTACAATGCTCTATGCGCTTGTCATCACAATACTCCATTTCCATTGTCATCACAATCCTCCATGAACATTGGGATCACATTGCTTCATGCCCTTTTCATCACAATGCTCCATGCTCCTTGAAATCAAAATGAATCATGACCTCTCTCATCACAATGCTCCAAACCCTTGTGATCACAGTGTTCCATAACACTTGTCATCACAACGCTCCATGATGCCTGTCATCACAGTACTCCATGCACTTTTCATCATAATGCTCCATGACATTTGTCATCACAATGATCAATACACTTGTCATCAAAATGCTCCCTGACACTTGTTGTCTGTATGCTCCTTGAACCCTGTCATGACAAGGCCCCATGCCTTTTTCATCACAATGATCCATGCCCTTTTCATCACAATGCTCCACGACCCATGTAATCTCAATGCTCCATGCCATTGTCATCACAAAGCTCAATGACGCATGCCATCATAATGCTCCTTGGCCTTCTCCTCACAATGCTCCATGCCCTTGTCATCACAATGTTCCAAGACCCTTGTAATCACAATGCTCCATGCCCTTGTCATCAAATAACTCCATGACGCATGTCATCAGAATGTTCCATGGCATTCTCATCACAATGCTCCAGGCCCTAGACATCACAATGATCCAAGACCCCTGAAATCACAATGCTCCTGGCCCCTTTTCATCAGAATGCTCCATGAGACTTGTCATCACAACTCTTCATGGTCTTCTCATAACAGTGCTCCAGGACCTTGTCATCCCCATGCTCCATTCCCTTGTCATCACAAGGCTCCATGACCACTGTCATCACAACACTCCATGACAACTGTCATCACAACACTCCATGACAACTGACAACACAATGATCCGGGACTCTTGTCATCACAATGCTCCATTCCCTAGTCATCACAATGCTCCATGACCCGTGTCATCACAATACTCCATGAACATTTTCAGCCAAGTGCTCCATGACACTTGTCATCCCAATGACCCATGCCCTTGTCATCCCAATGCTCCATGACCGCTGTATTCACAATGCTCCGTGACGATTGTCATCACAGTGCTCCATGACACATGTCATCACAATGCTCCATGCCTTTGTCAGCAAAATGCTACATGACCTTGTCATTATAATGCTCTATGCGCTTGTCATCTCAATACTCCATTTCCATTGTCATCACAATCCTTCCTGAACCTTGGGATCACATTGCTTCATGCCCTTGTCCTCACAATGCTCCATGCTCCTTGAAATCAAAATGATCCATGACCTCTGTCATCACAATGCTCCAAACACTTGTGATCACATTGTTCCATAACACTTGCCATCACAACGCTCCATGATGCCTGTCATCACAATACTCCAAGCCCTTTTCATCACAATGCTCCATGACATTTGTCATCACAATGCTCAATACACTTGTCATCACAATGCTCCCTGACACTTGTCCTCAGAATGCTCCTTGAACCCTGTCAGGAAATGGGTCCATGCCATTTTCATCACAATGCTCTATGTCATTGTCATCAAAATACTCCACAAGCTTGTCATCAGAATGCTCCATGACCCTTGTCATCACAATTCTCCTTGCACTTCTCAGCACAATGCTCCCTGACCATTGACATCACAATGCTCCAAGCGATTGTCATCAAAATGCTCCATTACCTTTGTCATCAGAATCCTCCATGACACTTGTCATCACAATGCTCCATGCCATTGTCATCACAAAGGGCCATTACATATGTCATCACAATGCTCCCTGACACCTGTCTTCACAATACTGCATGACCTGGTCATCACAATGCTCCATGCCCTTGTCATCACAATGTGCCATTCCAACTGTCATCGCAATAATCCATGCAACTTATTAGACCAATGTTCCATGCCCTTGTCATCACAATGCTCCATGCCCTTTTTATCACAATGCTCCATGACCCCTGTCATCACCATGCTTCGTGACTCCAGTCATCACAATGCTTCATGACCTTTGTCATCACAATGGTCCATGCCCTCGTCATCAACAGTCTCTGTGACCTATTTAACCACAATCCTCCATGAACTTTTCTTCACAATGCTCTTTGACATTTGTCAGCACAATGCTCCATGTGCTTGTCAGCAGAATGCTCCATGACACATGTCATCACAATGCACCATACGCTTGTCATCACTGTGCTCCACAATCTTTTCATCACAATGCTCCTTAAAATTTGTCATCACAATGCTCCATGCTCTTCTCAACAAAATGCTCTCTCACCACTGATATCACAATGCTACATCATTATTTGTCACAATACTCCCTCACCCCTGTCATCACAATGTTCCATGACTCCTGTCATCACAATGCTACATGCACTTATCATCACAATGTTCGATGACCCCTGACATCACAATGTTCCATAACACCTGTCATCAAAATATTCCATGACACTTTTCATCAAATTGCTCCATGACCCTGTCATCAGAATGCTCCCTGCCTTTCTCATCACAATGCACAATGCCCTTGCCATCAAAATGCTCCATGACCTTTATCATCACAAAGATCCATGAACCTTGGCATCACAATGCTCAATGTCATTGTCATCACAATGCTCCATGAACGCTATCATCACATTGCTCCAGGCCCTTGTCTTCACAAAGCTCCAAGACACATGTCATCAGAATGCTCCATGGACTTCTCATCACGATGCTCCATGCCCTTGCCATCACAATGCTCCATTACACAAGACATACCAATGCTCCATGACCCCTGCCATCACGATGTTCCATGGCCTTGTCATCACAAAGCTCCATGACCCTTCTCATCACAATGCTCCAAGAACCCTGCAATCACAATGCTCTATGCCCTTTTCCATCTCAATGATCCATGAACCCTGTCATCACAATGCACCATGCCCTTCATCATAATGCTTCATGCTATTGTCATCACAATGAAATGAAAATGCTCCATGGCCTCTGTCATAACAATGCTCCAAACCCTTGTTATCACAATATTCCGTAACACTTGTCATCACAAATCTCAATGACGCATGCCATCAGAATGCTCCTTGTTCTTCGCCTCACAATGCTCCTTGCCCTTGTCATCACAATGGGCCATTACATATGTCATCACAATGCTCCATGACACTTGTCTTCACAAAACTGCAACACCTGGTCATCACAATGCTTCATGCACTTGTTATCACAATGTTCCATGACCCCTATCATCACAATGATCCGTGACTCCAGTCATCACAATGCTTCATGACCTTTTTCATCACAATGGTCCATGCGCTCATCATCAACAGTCTCTGTGACTTTTTAACCACAATGCTCCATTAACTTTTCATCACAATGCTCTTGGACCCTTGTCATCACAATGATCTATGCCTTTCTCAGCAAAGTGCACCTTGACGCATGTCATCACAATGCTCCATTGCATTCTCCTCAAAACGCTCTTTGCCCTTGTCATCACAGTTCTCCATTACCACTGTCATAGCAATGCTCCATGACCCCTGCCATCACGATGTTCCATGGCCTTTTCATCATAAAGCTCCATGACCCATCTCATCACAATGCTCCAAGAACCCTGTAATCACAATGCTCTATGCCCCTTTTCATCTCAATGATCCATGAACCCTGTCATCACAATGCACCATGCCCATCATCATAATGCTTCATGCTATTGTCATCACAATGAAATCAATCTGCTCCATGACCTCTGTCATAACAATGCTCCAAACCCTTGTGATCACAATATTACATATCACTTGTCATCACAATGCCCCATGATGCTCGTCATCACAATTATCAATGGTCTTCTCATCACAATGCTCCATGACCTTTGTCCTCACAATGCTCAATACACTTGTCATTAACATGCTCCCTGACACTTGTTGTCTGTATGCTCCTTGAATCCTGTCATGACAAGGTTCCATGACTTTTTCATCACAATAATCCATGTCCTTTTCATCACAATGCTACAAGACACATGTAATCTTAATGCTCCATGCCCTTGTCATCACAAAGTTCAATGACGCAGACCATCAGAAAGCTCCTTGGTCTTCTCCTCACAATGCTTCATGCCCTTGTCATCACAATGTTCCAAGACCCCTGTAATCACAATGCTCCATGCCCTTGTCATCAAAAAACTGCATGACGCATGTCATCAGAAGGCTCTATGGCTTCTCATCACAATGCTCCATGCCCTAGTCATCACAATGCTCCAAGACCCCTGTAATCACAATGCTCCATGCCCCTTTTCATCAGAATGCCCCATGAGACCTGTCATCACAAGTCTCCATGGTCTTCACATCACAATGCTCCAGGACATTGTCATCACCATGCTCCTTACCCTTGTCATCACAATGCTCCATGACCCCTGTCATCACAATAATCCATGAACATTTTCAGCCCAATGCTCCACGACCTACTCCTCACAATGCTCCATGCCCATGTCATCAAAAAATTCCAACACCCCTGTAATCACAATGGTCCATGCCCCTTTTCATCAGTATGCTCCATGAGATTTGTCCTCACAAGTCTCTATGGATTTCTCATCACAATGCTCCAGGAACTTGTCATCACAATGTTGCACGACCATGTTGTGAAAATTCTCAATGGCCCTTGTCTTCATAATGCTCCAAGCCCTAGTCATCACAATGCTCCATTATATTTGTCATCAAAATCCTCCATTACATTTGGCATTACAATGCTCCCTGCCTTTGTCATTGCAATGGAAAATGACGTATGTCATCACAATGCTCCCTGACACCTGTCTTCACAATACTCCATGACCTTCTCATCACAATGATCCATGCCCTTGTCATCAAAATGCACCATGTCCACTCTCATCACAATAATCTATGAAATTTGTCAGAACAATGCTCCATGCCCCTGTCACCACAACGCTCCATTCCCTTGTCATCACAATGCTCCATGACTCCAGTCATCACAATGCTTCATAACGTTTGTCATCACCATGGTCCATGCCCACATCATCACAAAGCTCTGTGACTTTGTATCCACAATGCTCCATGAACAGTTCATCACAATGCTCCGTGACCTTTGTCATCAACATGCTCCATGCCTTTGTCAGAAAAATTCTCCTTGACCCTTGTCATCACAGTGTGCTACGCGCTTTTCATCACAACGGTCCACAAATTTGTCATGGTAATGCTCCATAAACCTTGTAATCACAATGTTCCATGCCCTTCTCATCACAATGCTCCATTACCCCTGTCATAACAATGCTCCATGACCACTGCCATCACAATATTCAACGGCCTTGTCATCACAAGGCTCCATGACACTTGTCATCACAATGCTCCAAGACCCCTTTAATCACAATGCTCCATGAACTTGTCATCACAAAGCTCCATGACACATGCCATCAGAATGTTCCATGTCCTTCTCATCAAAATGCTCCATTCCCTTGTCATCACAGTGCTCCAAGACCCCTGTAATCACAATGCTCCATGCCCCTTTTCATCTCAATGATCAATGAACCCTGTCATCACAATGCACCATGCCCATCATCATAATGCTTCCGGCTATTGTCAGCACAATGAAATCAAAATTCTCCATGACCTCTGTCATCACAATGCTCCATGACACCTGTCATCAAAATACTCCAAGAACATTTTCAGCCCAATGCTCCATGATCCTGGTTATCACAATGATTCATGCCCTTGTCATCCCAGTGCTCCATGACGCCTGTATTCACAATGCTCCGTGACGCTTGTCATCACAGTGCTCCATGACACCTGTCATCAGAATGCTCCATGCCCTTGTCATCCCAATGCTCCATGACCCCTGTATTCACAATGCTCCGTGACGCTTGTCATCACAGTGTTTCATGACGACTGTCATCACAGTGCTCCTTGCCTTTGTCATCACAGTACTCCATGACCCCTGTCATCACAATGCTCCATGACTCAAGTCACCACAATGCTTCATAACATTTGTCATCACAATTGTCCATGCCCACGTCATCACAAGGCTTTGTGACATTTGTAACCACAATGCTCCATGAACTTTTCATCACAATGTTCCGTGATCCTTGTCATCACAATGTTCCATGACTTTGTCAGAAAAATGTTCCATGACCCTTGTCATCACAATGTGCCACGTGCTTTTCATCACAACGGTCCACAAAGTTGTCATAGCAATGTTCCATAAACCTTGTAATATCAATGCTCCATGCCCTTGTCATCACAATGCTCCATTACCCCTGTCAGAACAATGATCCATGACCCCTGTCATCACAATGATCCACGGCCTTGTCATCACAAGGCTCCATGACACTTGTCATCACAATGCTCCAAGACACCTGTAATCACAATGCTCCATGCCGTTGTCATCACAAAGCTCCATGACACATGTCATCAGAATGTTCCATGGCCTTCTCATCAAAATGCTCCATGCCTTTGTCATCACAATGCATCATACCCTTCATCATAATGCTTCCGGCTATTGTCAGCACAATGAAATCAAAATTCTCCATGACCTCTGTCATCACAATGCTCCATGACACCTGTCATCAAAACACTACATGAATATTTGCAGCCCAATGCTCCATGACCCTCGTCATCACAATGATCCATGCCCTTTTCATCCCAATGCTCCATGACCCCTGTATTCACAATGCTCCTTGACGCTTGTCATCACAGTGCTCCATGACACCTGTCATCACAATGCTCCATTCCCTTGTCATCCCAATGCTCCATGACCCCTGTATTCACAATGCTCCGTGACGCTTGTCACCACAGTGCTCCATGACTCCTGTCATCACAATGTTCCATGCCTTTGTCAGCAAAATGCTACATGACTTTGTCATTACCATGCTCTATGCGCTTGTCATCAGAATACTCCATTACCATTGTCATCACAATCCTCCATGAACCTTGGGATCACATTGCTTAATGCCCTTGTCATCACAATGCTCCATGCTCCTTGAAATCGAAATGATCCATGACCTCTGTCATCACAATGCTCCAAAACCTTGTGATCAAAATGTTCCATAACACTTGTCATCCCAACTCTCCATGATGCCTGTCATCACAATACCCCATGCACTTTTCATCACGATGCTCCACGACCTTTGTCATCACAATTCTCAATACACTTGTCATCACAATGCTCCCTGACACTTGTCGTCAGAATGCTCCTTGAACCCTGTCACGAAAGGCTCCATGCCTTTTTCAACACAATGCCCCATGCCGTTTTCATCACAATAATCCTCGCCACTGTCAGCAAAAAACTCCACAAGCTTATCATGAGCATATTCCATGACCCTTGTCATCAAATTCTCCATGCACTTGTCAGCACAATGCTCCCTGACATTTGTCATCTCAATGCGCCAAGCCACTGTCATTACAATGCACCATTACCTTTGTCATCAGAATCCTCCATGACACATGGCATCACAACGCTCCATGTCATTGTCATCACAATGGGCCATTGCATATGTCATCACAATGCTCCCTGACACCTCTCTTCACAATACTGCATGACCTGGTCATCACAATGCTCCATGCCCTTGTCACCACAATGCACCATTCCAACAGTCATCGCAATAATCCATGAATCTTATTAGACCAATTCTCCATTCCCTTGTCATCACAATGCTCCATGACCCTTGTCATCACAATGCTCCATGAACTTTTCATCACAATGCTCTTTGATCCTTGTCATCACAATTCTCTATGCCTTTCTCAGCGCAATGCTCCGTGACCCTTGTCATCACAGTGCTCCATGCGCTTGTCAGCACGATGCTCCATGACACATGTCATCATAATGCACCATGCGCTTGTCATCACAGTGCTCCACAAGCTTGTCATCAGAATGCTCCATAAACTTTGTCATCACAATGCTCCATGCACTTCTCATCAAAATGTTCTCTCACCACAGATATCACAATGTTACATCAATATTCGTCACAATACTCCCTCACCCCTGTTATCACAATGTGCCATGACTCCTGTCATCACAATGCTACATGCAATTATCATCACAATGTTCGATGACCCCTGACATCACAATGCTCCATAACCCCTGTCATCAAAATGCTTCATGACCCTTTTCATCATAATGCTCCATGACACCTGACATCACAATATTCCATAACACCTCTCATCAAAATGTTCCATGACCCTTTTCATCAAATTGCTCCATGACCCTGTCATCACAATGCTCAGTGCCCTTCTCATCACAGTGCACAACGCCCTTGTCATCAAAATGCTCCATGACATTTGTCATCACAAAGATCCATGACCCTTGGCATCACAATGCTCCATGCCCTTGTCCTCACAAATCTCCATGACACATGTCATCAGAATGCTCCATGGTCTTCTCATCACAATGCTCCATGCCCTTGCCGTCACAATGCTCCATTACACCTGTCATAAAAATGCTCCATGACCGCTGCCATCACGATGTTCCGTGGCCTTGTCATCACAAGGCTCCATGACCCTTCTCATCACAATGCTCCAAGACCCCTGTAATCACAATGCTCCATGCCCATTTTTCATCTCAATGATCCATGAACCCTGTCATCACAATGCACCATGCCCATCATCATAATGCTTCATGCTATTGTCATCACAATGAAATCAAAATGCTCCATGACCACAGTCATAACAATGCTCCAAACCCTTGTGATCACAATATTCCATAACACTTGTCATCACAGTGCCCCATGACACTCGTCATCACAATTATCCAAGGTCTTCTCATCACAGTGCTCCATGACCATTGTCATCACAATGCTCAATACACTTGTCATCAAAATGCCCCCTGACACTTGTTGTCTGTATGCTCCTTGAACCCTGTCATGACAAGGCTCCATGCCTTTTTCATCACAATGATCCATGCCCTTTTCTTCACAATGCTCCAAGACCCATTTAAACACAATGCTCCATGCCCTTGTCATCACAAAGCTCAATGACACATGTCTTCAGAATGCTCCTTGGCCTTCTACTCACAATGCTCCATGCCCATGTCATCACAATGTTCCAAGACCCCTGTAATCACAGTGGTCCATGCCCCTTTTCATCAGTATGCTCCATGAGATTTGTCATCACAAGTCTCTGTGGATTTCTCATCACAATGCTCCAGGAACTTGTCATCACAATGCTTCTCGACCTTGTTCTGAACATTCTCAATGGCCCTTGCCATCATAATGCTCCAAGCCCTAGTCATCACAATGCTCCATTATATATGTCATCAAAATCCTCCATTACATTTGGCATCACAATGCTCCCTGCCATTGTCATTGCAATGGACCATGACATATGTCATCACAATGCTCCCTGACACCTGTGTTTACAATACTCCATGACCTTCTCATCACAATGATCCATGGCCTTGTCATCCCAATGCTCCATGACCCCTGTATTCACAATGCTCCATGACGCTTGTCATCACAGTGCTCAATGACACCTGTCATCACTGTGCTCCATGGCTTTGTCAGCAAAATGCTACATGACCTTGTCATTACAATGCTCTATGCGCTTGTCATCACAATACTCCATTTCCATTGTCATCACAATCCTCCATGAACCTTGAGAGCACATTGCTTCATGCCCTTGTCATCACAATGCTCCATGCTCCTTGAAATCAAAATCATCCATGACCTCTGTCATCGCAATGCTCCAAACCCTTGTGATCCCAATGTTCCATAACACTTGTCATCACAATGCTCCATGATGCCTGTCATCACAAAATTCCATGCCCTTTTCATCACAGTGCTCCATGACATTTGTCATCACAATGCTCAGTACACTTGTCATCACAAAGCTCCCTGACACTTGTCATTAGAATGCTCTTTGAACCCTGTCACGAAAAGGCTCCATGCCTTTTTCATCACCATGCCCCATTCCGTTTTCATCACAATGCTCCGTGACCATTGTCATCAAAATGCTCCATGACTTTGTCTGAAAAATGTTCCATGACCCTTGTCATCACAATGTGCCATTCGCTTTTCATCACAACGGTTCAGAAAATTGTCATTGCAATGCTCCATAAACCTTGTAATCACAATGCTCCATACACTTCTCATCAAAATGCTCTCTCACCAGAGATATCACAGTGTTCCATCACTAGTTGTCACAATACTCCCTCACCACGGTAATCACAATGTCCCATGACCCCTCTCATCACAATGCTACATCCCTTTATCATCACAAAGTTCCATGACCCCTGATATCACAATATTCTATAACCCCTGTCATCAAAATATTCCAATACACTTTCCATCATATTGCTGCATGTCCCTGTCATCAAAATACTCCCTGCCCTTCTCATGACAATGCACCATGCAATTGTCTTCAAAATGCTCCATGACCTTTGACATCACAAAGTGCCATGACCCTTGGCATCACAATGCTCCATGTCATTGTCATCACAATGCTCCATGAACCCTCTCATCACATTGCTCCATGCCCTTGTCATCACAAAGCTCCATGTCACTTGTCATCACAAGGCTCGATGCCTTTCTCATCACAATGCCCCATGACCTTGTCATTACAATCCTCCATGACCCATGTATCACAGTGTTCCATGCCCTTATCATCACAATGCTCTATGCCCACTCTCATCACAATAATCCATGAAACATTTCAGACCAATGCTCCATGCCCTTCTCATCACCATGCTCCTTTACCTCTTTCATAACAATGCTCCATGACACCTGCCATCAAAATGATCCACGGCCTTGTCATCACAAGGCTCCATGACACTTGTCATCACAATGCTCCTCGACCCCTCTAATCAAAATGCTCCATGCCCTTGTCATCAAAAAGCTACATGACGCATGTCATCAGAATATTCCATGGCCCTGTCATCACAAGGCTCCATTCACTTGTCATCACAATGCTCCAAGACCCTTTTAATCAAAATGCTCCATGCGTCTTTTCATCTCAATGCACCATGAACCCTGTCATCACAATGGAGCCTGCCCATCATCATAATGCTTCAGGCTATTGTCATCACAATTAAATCAAAATGCTCCATGACCTCTGTCATCACAATGCTCCAATCCCTGGTGATCACAATGTTCCATAGCCCTTATCATCACAACACTCCATGACGCTCATCATCACAATTATCCATGGTCTTCTCATCACAATGCTCCATGAACTTTGTCATCACAATGCTCAATACAATTTTCATCACAATGCTCCCTGACACTTGTCATCAGTATGCTCCATTAACCCTCTCATGAGAGGTCTCCATGCCGTTTTCATCACAATGATCCATGTCCTTTTAATCACAATGCTCCAAGACACATGTAATCACAATGCTCCATGCCCTTGTCATCACAAAGCTCAATGACGCATGTCATCAGAATGCTCCACGGCCTTCTCATCAAAATGCTCCATGCCCTTGTCATTACAGTGCTCCAAGATCTCTGTAATCACAATGCTCCATGCCCCTTTTCATCTCAATGCTCCATGAACCCTGTCATCACAATGCATCATACCCTTCATCATAATGCTTCTGGCTATTGTCACCACAATGAAATAAAAATTCTCCATGACTTCTGTCATCACAATGCTCCATGACCCCGTCATCAAAATACTCCATGAACATTTTCAGCCCAATGCTCCATGACCCTTGTCATCACAATGATCCATGCCCTTGTCATCCCAATGCTCCAAGACCCCTGTATTACAATGCTCTGTGACGCTTGTCATCAAAGTGCTCCATGACACCTGTCATCACAATGTTCCATGCCTTTGTCAGCAAAATGCTACATGGCTTTGTGATTAACATGCTCTATGTGCTTGTCACCAAAATACTCCATTACCATTGTCATCATAATCCTCCATGAACCTTGGGATCACATTGCTACATACCCTTGTCATCACAATGCTCCATGCTCCTTGAAATCAAAATGATCCATGACCTCTGTCATCACAATGCTCCAAAACCTTGTGATCACAATGTTCCATAACAGTTGTCATCCCAACGATCCATGATG
The DNA here is from genome assembly GCF_964341445.2 of Mesoplodon mirus. NCBI lineage: Eukaryota > Metazoa > Chordata > Mammalia > Artiodactyla > Ziphiidae > Mesoplodon > Mesoplodon mirus. Next base: position 48,711 of record NW_028295746.1, on the reverse strand, counting down.
CCTGTCATCACAATACTCTATGCACTTTTCATCACAATGCTCCATGACCTTTGTCATCACAATTCTCAATACACTTGTCATCACAATGCTCCCTGACACTTGTCGTCAGAATGCTCCTTGAACGCTGTCACGAAAGTTTCCATGCCTTTTTCAACACAATGCCCCATGCCGTTTTCATCACAATGCTCCACGCCACTGTCAGCAAAAAACTCCTCAAGCTTATCATGAGAATGTTCCATGACCCTTGTCATCACAATTCTCCATGCACTTGTCAGCACAATGCTCCCTGACCCTTGTCATCTCAATGCTCCAAGCCACTGTCATCACAATGCACCATTACCTTTGTCATCAGAATCCTCCATGACACCTGGAATCACAATGATCCATGCCATTGTCATCACAATGGGCCATGACATATGTCATCACAGTGCTCCCTGACACCTCTCTTCACAATACTGCATGACCTGGTCATCACAATGCTCCATGCTCTTGTCACCACAATGCACCATTCCAACAGTCATCACAATAATCCATGAAAATTATTAGACCAATGCTCCATGCCCTTGTCATCACAATGCTCCATGACCCTTGTAATCACAATGCTCCATGAACTTTTCATCACAATGCTCTTTGATCCTTGTCATCACAATGCTCTATGCCTTTCTCAGCGCAATGCTCCATGTCCCTTGTCATCACAATGCTTCATGCGCTTGTCAGCACGATGCTCCATGATGCATGTCATCATAATGCACCATGTGCTTGTCATCACAGCGCTCCACAAGCTTGTCATCACAATGCTCCATAAACACTGTCATCACAATGCTCCATGCACTTCTCATCAAAATGCTCTCTCAACACAGATATCACAATGTTACATCACTATTCGTCACAATACTCACTCACCCTGGTTATCACAATGTTCCATGACCCCTGTCATCACAATGCTACATGCATTTATCATCACAATGTTCGATGACCCCTGACATCACAATGCTTCATAACCCCGGTCATCAAAATGCTCCATGACCCTTTTCATCATAATCCTCCATGACCCATGACATCACAATGTTCCATATTCCCTGTCATCAAAATGTCCCATGACACTTTTCATCAAATTTCTCCATGACCCTGTCATCACAATGCTCCCTGCCCTTCTCATCACAATGCTCAACGCACTTGTAATCAAAATGCTCCATGACCTTTGTCATCACAAAGATCCATGAGCCTTGGCATCACAATGCTCCATGTCATTGTCATCACAATGCTCCATGAACACTCTCATCACATTGTTCCATGCCCTTGTCATCACAAAGCTCCATGACACATGTCTTCAGAATGCTCCATGGCCTTCTCATCACAATGCTCCATGCCCTTGCCGTCAAAATGCTCCAGTACCCCTGTCATAACAATGCTCAATGACCCCTGCCATCACGATGTTCCGTGGCCTTGTCATCACAAGGCTCCATGACCCTTCTCATCACAATGCTCCAAGACCCCTGTAATCACAATGCTCCATGCCCATTTTTCATCTCAATGATCAATGAACCCTGTCATCACAATGCACCATGCCCATCATCATAATGCTTCATGCTATTGTCATCACAATGAAATCAAAATGCTCCATGACCTCAGTCATAACAATGCTCCAAAAACTTGTGATCACAATATTCCATAACACTTGTCATCACAGTGCCCCATGACACTCGTCATCACAATTATCCATGTTCTTCTCATCACAATGCTCCATGACCTTTGTCATCAAAATGCTCAATACACTTGTCATCAAAATGCTCCCTGACACTTGTTGTCTGTATGCTCCTTGAACCCTGTCATGACAAGGCTCCATGCCTTTTTCAACACAATGATCCATGCCCTTTTAATCACAATGCTCCAAGTCCCATGTAATCACAATGCTCCATGCCCTTGTCATCACAAAGCTCAATGACACATGTCATCAGAATGCTCCATGGCCTTCTCATCACAGTGCTCCATTCCCTTGTCATCACAATGCTCCAAGACCCCTGTAATCACAATGCTCCATGTCCCTTTTCATCAGAATGCTCTATGAGACTTGTCATCACAAGTCTCCAATGTCTTCTCATCAAAGTGCTCTAGGAACTTGTCATCAAAATGCAACATGATCCCTGTCATCACAATACTCCATGAACATTTCAGCCCAATGCTCCATGACCTTCTCATCAAAATGCTCCATGACCCCTGTCATCACAATACTCCATGAACATTTTCATCCCAATGCTCCATGACCCTTGTCATCACAATGATCCATGCCCTTGTCATCCCAATGCTCCATGACCCCTGTATTCACAATGGTCCTTGACGCTTGTCATCACAGTGCTCCATGAAATCTGTCATCACAGTGCTCCATTACTTTGTCAGTAAAATGCTACCTGACCTTGTCATTGCGATGCTCTATTCGTTTTTCATCACAATACTCCATTACCATTGTCATCACAGTCCTCCATGAACCTTGGGATCACATTGCTTCATGCCCTTGTCATCACAATGCTCCATGCTCCTTGAAATCAAAATGATCCATGACTTCTGTCATCACAATGCTCAAAACCCTTGTGATCACAGTGTTCCATAACACTTGTCATCACAACGCTGCATAATGCCTGTCATCACCATACTCCATGCCCTTTTCATCACAATGCTCCAAGACTTTGTCATCACAATTCTCAATACACTTGTCATCACAATGCCCCATGCCATTTTCATCACAATGCTCCATGCCATTTTCATCAACATGCTCCATGCCATTGTAATCAAAATACTCCACAAGCTTGTCATCACAATGCTCCATGACCCTTGTCATCACAATTCTCCATGCACTTGTCAGCACAATGCTCCCTGACCCTTGTCATCACAATGTTCTAAGCCATTGTCATCACAATGCTCCATTACCTTTGTCATCAGAATCCTCCATGACACTTGGCATCACAATGCTCCATGCCATTCTCATCACTATGGGCCATTACATATGTCATCACAATGCTCCCTGACACCTGTCTTCACAGTACTGCATGACCTGGCCATCACAATGCTCCATGCCCTTGTCATCACAATGTGCCATTCCAACTGTCATCACAATAATCCATGAAACTTATTAGACCAATGCTCCATTCCCTTGTCATCAGAAGGCTCCATGCCCTTGTTATCACAGTGGTCCATGACCCCTTTCATCACAATGCCCCATGCCTCCATTCATCACAATGCTTCATGACCTTTGTCATCTCAGTGGTCCATGCCCTAGTCATCAACAGTGTCTGTGACATATTTAACCACAATGCTCCATGAACTTTTCATCACAATGCTCTTTGACCCTTGTCATCACAATGCTCTATGCCTTTCTCAGCACAATGCTCCATGACCCTCGTCATCACCATGCTCCATGCGCTTGTCAGGACAATGTTCCATGACCCATGTCATCACAATGCACCCTGCACTTTTCATCACTGTGCTCCACAATCTTGTCACCACAATGCTCCATAAAACTTTTCATCACAATGCTCCATGCACTTCTCATCAAAATGCTCTGTCAACACTGATATCACAATGTTACATCACTATTCATCACAATACTCCCTCACCCCTGTCATCACAATGTTCCATTACTTCTGTCTTTGCAATGCTACATGCACTTATCATCACAAAGTTCGATGACCCCTGACATCACAATGTTCCATAACCCCTGTCATCAAAATGCTCCATAACACTTTTCCTCAAAATGCTCATTGACCCCTGACATCACAATGTACCATAACACCTGTCATCAAAATTTTCCATGACCCTTTTCATCAAATTGCTCTATAACCCTGTCATCACAATGCTCCCTGCCCTTCTCATCACAATGTACCACGCCCTTGTCATCAAAATGCTCCATGACCATTGTCATCACAAGGCTCCATGACCCTTGGCATCTCAATGCTCCATGCCATTGTCATCACAATGCTCCATGAACCCTCTAATCACAATGCTCCATGCCCCTTTGCATCTCAATGCTCCATGAACCCTGTCATCAAAATGCACCATGCCCATCATCATAATGCTTCAGGCTATTGTCATCACAATGAAATCAAAATATTCGATGATCTATCTCATCACAATGCTCCAAATCCTTGTGATCACAATGTTCCATAACACTTATCATCACAACGTCACTTGACACTCATCCTCAGAATTATCCATGGTCTTCTCATCACAGTGCTCCATGACCTTTTTCATCACAGTGCTCTATACACTTGTCATCACAATGCTCCCTGACACTTGTCATCAGTATGCTCCTGGAACACTGTCATGACAAGGCTCCATACCATTTTCATAACAATGATCCATGCCAATTTCATCACAATGCTCCAAGACACCAGTAATCACAATGCTCCATGCCCTTGTCATCAAAATGCCCCAAGACCCCTGTAATCACAATACTCCATGCCCCTTTTCATCAGAATGCTCCATGAGACTTGTTATTACAAGGCTCCATGGTCTTCTCCTCACAATTCTCCAGGAACTTTTCATCACAGTGCTCCATTCCCTTGTCATCACTATGCTCCATGACCCCTGTCCTCACAATACTTCCTGAACATTTTCAGTCCAATTCTCCAGGAACTTCTCATCACAATGCTTCATGATCCCTATCATCACAATGCTCCATGACCACTGTCATCACAACGCTCCATGACCCCTGACAACACAGTGATCCGGGACTCTTGTCATCACAATGCTCCATTCCCTAGTCAGCACAATGCTCCATGAACATTTTCAGCCCAATGCTCCATGACACTTGTCATCACAATGATCCATGCCCTTGCCATCCCAATGCTCTATGACCCCTATAATCACAATGATCCGTGATGCTTCTCATCACAGTGCTCTATGACCCTTATCATCACAATGCTCCATGCCTGTGTCAGCAAAATGCTACATGACCTTGTCATCAAAATACTCCATTTGCTTGTCATCAAAATACTCCCTTACCATTGTCATCAAATTCCTCCATGAACCTTGGGATCACATTGATTCATGCCCTTGTCATCCCAATGCTCCATGCTCCTTGAAAACAAAATGATCCATGACTTCTATCATCACAATGCTCCAAACCCTTGTGATCACAATGTTCCATAACACTTGTCATCACAACGCTCCATGATGCCTGTCATCACAATACTCCATGCCCTTTTCGTCAAAATGCTCCATGATCTTTTTCATCACCATTCTCAATACACTTGTCATCACAATGTTCCCTGACACTTGTCGTCAGAATGCTCCTTGAAACCTGTCATGAAATGGCTTCATGCCTATTTCATCCCAATGCTCCCTGCACTTTTCATCACAATGCTCCATGCCATTGTCGTCACAATACTCCACAAGCTTGTCATTAGAATGCTCCATGACACTTGTCATCACAATGCTCCATGGCCACTGTCATCACAATGCTCCATACCCCTTGTCATTACTGTGCTCCATGACGCTCGTCATCACAATTATCCATGGTCTTCTCATCACAATGCTCTACGCCCTTGTCATCAAAATGCTCCATGACCCTTGTCATCACAATGCTCCATGGCCACTGTCATCACAATGCTGCATTCCCCTTGTCATTACAGTGCTCCATGACGCTCATCATCACTATTATCCATGGTCTTCTCATCACACTGCTCCACGGTCTTTCCATCACAGTGCTCCATGCCCTGGTCATCACAATGCTCCATGTCCCTTGTCATCACAATTCTCCTCGTTCTTGGCATCACTATGCTCCATGACACTTCTTATCACCGTGTTACATGATTTGTCATCACAATTCTCTATGCAGTTTTCATCACAATGCTCCATGACCCCTGTCATAGGAAGCTCCATATGCTTCTCATCACAATGCTTCATGAACTTGTCATCAAAATTCTCAATGGCCCTTGTCATCACAATGCTCCATGCCCTTGTCATCACAATGCTCCATGTCCCTTGTCATCACAATGCTCCAAGCCCTTGTCATCAAAATTCTCCATTACATTTGTCATCACAATCCTCCATGACACTTGGCATCACAATGTTCCATTCCATTGTCATCGCAATGGACCATGACATATGTCATCACAATGCTCCCTGAGACCTGTCTTCAAAATACTCCATGACCTTCTCATCACAATGCTCCATGCCTTTGTCATCACATTGCACCATGCCCACTGTCATCACAATAATCCATGAAACATGTCAGGCCAATGCTCCATGCCCCTGTCATCACAATGCTCATTGCCTTTTCATCACAATGCTCTATGACCCCTGTCATCACAATGCTCCGTGACTCCAGTCATCACAATGCTTCATGACCTTTGTCATCACAATGGTCCATGCCCTCGTCATCACAAGGCTCTGTGACCTTTGTCACCAAAATGCTCCATGAAATTTTCATCACAATGCTCGGTGACCCTTGTCATCACATTGCTCCATGTCTTTATCAGCACAGTGCTCCATGACCCATGTCATCACAGTGCGCCATGTGCTTGTCATCACAATGCTCCACAATCTTGTCATCACAATGCTCCATAAAACTTGTCATCACAATGCTCCATGCACTTCTTATCAAAATGCTCTCTCACGAATGATATCAAAATGTTCCCTCACTAGTCATCACAATACACCCACTCCCCTGTCGTCACAATGGTCCACAACACCGTCATGAAAATGTTCCATGACTCCTGACATCACAATGTTCCATAACCCCTGTCATCAAAATGTTCCATGACACTTTTCATCAAATTGCTCCATGACCCTTTCATCACAATGCTCCCTGCCCTTCACAAGAGAATTCACCACACCCTTGTCTTCAAACTGCTCCATGACCTTTGTCATCACAAAACACCATGACCCTTGGCATCACAATGCTCCATGCCATTGTCATCACAATGCTCCAAAAACCTCTCATCACATCGTTCCAAGCCCTTGTCATCACAGGATCCATGATGCTTTTCATCACAATGCTCGATGCCATTCTTCTCACAATGCTCCATGCGCTTGTCATTACAATCCTCCATGAAGCATGTATCACAGTGTTCCGTGCCGTTGTTATCTCAATGCTCCTTGCCCCCTCTCATCACAATAATCCATGAAACATCTCAGACCAATGTTCCATGCCCTTTTCATCACAATGATCCAAGACTCCTCTAATCATAATTCTCCATGCCCCTTTTCATCTCAATGCACCATGAACGCTGTCATCACAATGCACCAATGCACATCATCATAATGCTTCATGCTATTGTCATCACAATGAAATCTAAATGCTCTATGACCTCTGTCATCACAATGCTCCAAATCCTTGTGATCACAATATTCCATAACACTTATCATCACAGCTCCCCATAACGCTCGTCATCACAATTATCCATGGTCTTCTAATCACAATGCTCCATGACATTTGTCATCACAATGCTCAATACCCTTGTCATCACAATGGTCCCTGACACTTGTCATGAGTATGCTCCTTGAACCCTGTCATGACAAGGCTCCATGCCTTTTTCATCACAATGTTACATGCCCTTTTCATCACAGTGCTCCAAGACCCCTGTAATCACAATGCTCCATGCCCTTGTCATCACAAAGCTCCATGATGCATGTCATCAGAACGCTCCATGACATTCTCATCCCAATGTTCAATGCCCTTGTCATCAGAATGCTCCAAGAGCCCTGTAATCACAATGCTCCATGACCCTTTTCATCAGAATGCTCCATGAGACTTGTCATCACATGGATCCATGGTCTTCTCATCACAGTGCTCCAGTACCTTGTCATCACAATGCTCCTTGACCCCTGTCATCACAATACTCCATGAATATTTTCAACCCAATTCTCCATGAGGTTCTCATCACAATGCCCCATGACCTCTGTCATCACAATGCTCCATGACCACTGTCATCACAATGCTCCATGAACCCTGAAAACACAATGATCCGGGACTCTTGTCATCAAAATGCTCCATGCCCTTGTCATTCCAATGCTCCATGAACCCTTTAATCACAATGATCCATGACGCTTGTCATCACAGTGCTCCATGAACCGTGTCATCACAATGCCTTTGACAGCAAAATGATACATAATCTTGTCATCACAATGCTCCATGTGCTTGTCATCACAATCCTCCATGACCCTTGGGATCATATTGCTTTATGCCCTTGTCATCTCTATCTTGCTTTTCTGGTTTTTACAGATTTTCGGATGCCCTTTTTGAACGGTGGGAAGCGACAATTCTTTGTAGTGTGGATTTGCATTGTGCGCTTGCTTGATTGGCCAAAAAGGGCCTATGCCTTTTCTCCTGAATATATTCAGGAGAAAATCATACGCTGTTTTTGGCCAAGTGCATCATTCTCGAAGTTGTGATGCCTTTCCTGTGCTTTAAAGGCGATTCCAATTTACCTCTTGAAATATGTTTTGTGCAATTCTGCCTCATTTTCAAGTCCGCTTTGTTGCCTTCCCTCAACAGATTTTTGGAAGAGAGTAGTCCTTTATAACTCTGCAGGTTTTTGATTTGCTTTGCCCCTGAGCTCCAATTTTCAAATCCCATTATTGGGAGCTGACCGCAAATCCACAATTTTGCTTCAGGACCTATACTGGTTCCAGGGGTGGCTATACTGGTTCCCTGTGGGTGGCTGAGGCTTTGGTCAATTCTTCTTCCTGACGGGAATTTAGAGTGACATGTGTCCGTCCAAATGCCTACATCTACTCTCTGATTGGTTCTCCCTCTTCCCTTTCATCCTCTGCACAATTAGCAAACTGTGCGAACCAGGAGGTTATAGGGGTTGACTCTCCTAAGATGGGAGATTGATAGTAAAGTTGTTGGAATGTCAAACTGTAGCACAAGGAGAGGAAAAAGTAGGAGACTTTCAGAAACCTTTCTCCATCACAGGGTGTCCATTCTCTAGGTTTCCCATACATGTTATAACTGTAGTGATATTCCCTTCTACCTGGAAATTTGGGACCCATGGAATGGTGGCATGCATTACTACTTTAAAGGGTCTGCATTTTCTCTCCCAATCTCACCAGTCCTCTCAGTCCCAAGTGTCCAGCCTTATGTCTCATCCAGCTGTCTTTGCAGATAGGGTCATTCTAGGTTTCATCAGAACCCCTGAAGGAATTGTGTAAGAATTTCACTGTTTTTTTGTTTTGTTTTTGAAATTCATTTTTATAATGGGGTTGAGCTGATATTCCCTGACGTGTTTATGCTGGTCTAGACACACTTGATTCCCTTACAGAGGCATATCAGTACATAGGTTTTAAGATTCTTACTAATCAGATATATTCCTCTGTGGGGAATAGGGGTTTTGAGTCCCGTTCACTGAGGAAGGTGTAGGTCTTGTCTACTCTGTATTTGGTTTATGGAATTGTACCTGTGCTAATATCAAACTCCGGTTTTATGCATCACCCCACCTCTCCTTTCCCCTTAAGGAGGCATAAGAGTGTTTTCTAAATGTGAGACGCTGCTCTCTTTCCTAATTCAGTTCATGTGTTGTGATGTTGACATTCCCTCTGTAAGTGATATCTTATGATAAGATTCTTTTTCTGTGTGACTAATTTCCCTTAGAATCATCATACCTAAATCCTCTCATTATGCTGCTACTGGCCTTATGACATTGATTTCACGTCTGAGTGATATTCCATTGTACAAAATTACCACAAATTCTTTATGCATTTCTCTTTTTCCTGGGATACTTTAGGTGTACCGAAGTTGAGGTTCTTGTATGCAGAGCAGCCCTAAACTTTGGGGTGCCTGTGTCTTGTTGATATTTAGTCTTCCCAAGTTATATGTCCATGAGTTGAAGTCCCCTTTGCTCGGGGGCTTTGTATTTTAGATGTTTTAGGAAACAGCATACACTTCTTCAGAGTAGCTCTTGGATATTTATACCCCACCCATCAGCGTGACTAGTCTCCCTGTTTTCCATGGCCTCTCCTGCATTTTTGATTTGTACACATTTTTTGGATGGACTTTCTGAGCAGTGGAAATTGAGACTTTTTATTGTGCGGATTTGCATTTCCCTCTTGCTTGGTTGGCCAAAAACTCTGTATGTGTTTTTTTCCTGAAGATATTCACGAAAAAAACGCATACACCCTTTTGCCCAACTGCATCATTTTAGAAATTCTGCTGCTTTTCATATGCTTTAAATTCAAGTACAATCTACCTTTTGAAATCTGTTTCCTGCAATTCTGCCTCTCATTCAGAACCTCTTCGTTGCCTTACCTGAATATATTTTTGGACGTTGGTTATCATTTATATCTTTGCAGGTCTTTGAATTGTCTGCTCCTGAGCTCCATTTTGCAACTCGCTTTTTTTGTGAGCTGACCGCCAAACCATTGGATTGATTCCGGCCCTATTCTGGTTCTGGGGAGGCAGGCTGAGCCTTTGGTTAATTCTTGTTCCTAATGGGAAATTAGAGTGACATGTGCCTGTCAAAACTCCTACAGTTAATCTCTCATTGGTTCCTCCTCTTCCCATTTATCCTCTTCAAAATTGCAAACTGTGTGAAACAGGAGGTTAAAGGTGCTGATTCTCCAAGTGGGGAGATTGTTAGTAATGTGGCTGGAATGGCGAACCCCAGCACCAGGAGATCAAAAATGAGGTGCATTTTAGACACCTCTCCTGAGCACACGGTGTACATTCATCTCGGTTTCGCAGGCATGTTTTTGCTGTCAGAAGATTGCCTTGAAACTGCAGATTTCGGACCAATGGAATGGGTACCAGGCAGTATTACTTTAAAAGGTCTGCATTTCCTCACCCAGCCTCTCTAACATCTCTTAGCGTGCATAGCTTCCAGCCTTATATATCATCCTGCTGTGGGTCTACATGTGTTCAATCCATGCTACATCGTAGCCCTTCAACAAAAGTTGTAAGAATTTTTGTCTGTCTCACTGTTTTTATAAATATTTTTAAATTTATTTTTATATTGGTTACAGCTGATTTTCAAAGCTCTGTTTTTTGCTGCTGTACATCCACTTGATTCATGTACTGTGAGACAACAATAAATTCTTTCTCAGATGCTTACGAGTCATATGTATTATTTTCCAGTGACTTGAGTGGACTGAGTGCTGTTCTTTGAGGTACCGTGTAGGCCTTGCCAGTTATTCAATTCGGTACTTGGAATGGTATCTTTGCTAATTTCAACCTCCTGGATAATACCTCACCATTCCCCACCTTTCCCATTTAGCAGCCTTATGTCTATTTTCTACATATTTGACTATGTTTCTGTTTTGTAGTTTATTTCATGTGTAGCCATTTTTGATTCCACCTTTAAGTGACATCTTATGATATGTGTCTTTTTCTTTCTGACATGTGTCACTTAGAATGATCGTATGTAACTCCTCCAGAGTTGTTCCAACTGGCCTTATTTCATTGATTTCTGGATGAGTAATATTCCACTCTACATAAGTACCCCATCTCTTTTATCCATTTTATCCTTCCAGGGACATTTAGGTTATATCCAAGTGGAGGCCCTTTTTAACAGAGAGGTGGTAAACGTTGGGGTGCCTGTTTTCTGTCATTTTTTGTTTTTCCCAAGGTATACGCCCATGAGTGCAAGTGCCCTATGCTCTGTAGCTCAGTTTTCAGATGTTTTAGCAAACACAATACACTTCTCCAGAGTGGCCGTTGGCACATTACATTTCCACTATCAGCCTCACAGGGCTCCCTTTTCTCCTCGCCCTGTCCTGCATTTCTGGTGTTTACACTTTATGTGGATGGCCCTTCTGACTGATGTGAAGTGATACATTTTGTAGTATTGATTTCCAGTGCCCACCTCTTTGGTTGGATAAAAAGTGTGAATGGCCTTTACTTGAATATATTCAGAAAAAATGCATACGCCCTTTTGAGCCAAGTGCATCATTGGCGATGCTCAGCCCCTTTTCTTGTGCTTTAATGGGGTGTCCTTTCTACCTCTTCAAATCTGTTTCCTGCCACTCCCCCTTGCTTACAAGTCCTTTTCTGTGACTTACCTCAAGACATTTTTCAACAATAGATATTTTCAACTCTGCAGTTTCATGAATTTTAGTGCCCCTGAGTTCCATTTTTCAACTTGTGTTTTTGGAAACTGGACACAAAACAGCGGGATTTCCTCTAGCCCTATTCTCTTTCCATGGGCAATTCTAGCCTTTGATGAATTTGTCTTCCGGATTGGAAATTAGAGTGGCATGTGCCTGTCCGAACACCTAAGATTTCTCTCTAAATTTTTCTCATCCTTCCGCTTCATCCTCTGGACAAATTCCAAACTGTGTGCAACAGGATGTTGATGGTGCTGATATCCCCAAGTGAGGAGATTGTTAGGAAATATGCTGGAGGGGTGAACCCGAGCACCATGCGATGAGGAGATGAGGTGCCTTTTCCAAACTCTTTCTGATCAAACGGTGTACCATCCTCTAGGTGTGACAAGCATGTTTTAGCTGTAGGAAGGGTCCCGTGCATGGAAGGAGAACACCAGGGATTTTTCCAAATCAGTGCCTCCCCGAACCCCAAACTGGGGAATTTTTAAGCTACGGCTACACGTATGTCCATTAAGGGCCTTGGGAAATAGGCAGAGCCCAAACTTTAGATGATTGAAATCTTCAGGTTCAGAAGCGCTCACCATCGGCCTTGCTTAGGTTACATTTTATCTGTCATTGATAGATGATGTCAATAAAAATATCGATTCTTTTTCAGATTATTTCCCCTTATAAGTTATTGCAAAATATTCAGTGTAGTTCCCTGTGCTATACAGTAGTTCCTTGTTGATGATCTATTTTATACATAGCAGTGTGTATGTGTTAATCCCAAACTGTTAATTTATCCCTTCTCCTACCTTTCCCCTTTGGTAATAATAAATTATAAGATTTTATACTTCTCAGAAATGGGGGAGCTGAAAGAGAGGTATCCTTTTCAATGGAAAAGCATTCAAAACAAGATTGAAGCTTCAGCCAAGAGTATTCGATGTACATCCATGGAAATAAATCACTTCATTTCTCTAATGTTGACCTGACAAATAAGACAGACATCTTCACTGAACTTGCTTATAGTAAAGTGATGGAAATATCAAATGTAAGTCTTAGAAAAATCTTATTTTACCCGAGCATTATACACTGCTCTATGTTAACTACAGTTTGGCTCACACATCTGTTCAATGAAGTTACAATGTTCTCAATTTCTGTTACTGATCATCCAGAGGGAACCCCAACAGGAGTCCCCGTGACCAGTGTCATTGGAGCCAACAGATCAAGACTGAGTTTGGTTCAGAAGCAAAGGAAACATTATTTTGAAAACCGAATGGAGAGGTGAGAGCATGCACTCCCCCATGGGCTGTGGGCTGGGCTGCTGTGTAGGGATCCCGGCAGCGTCAGTGGGAGTTAGGGGATGGAGATCTCGAGGGCTGGGTTGGCTGCAGCTCAGGCTCTATGCCGTGGAGTCTGCATGGGATCCCGCTAGCTGAGGTGTCGACCCAGCCATTCTGCAATAGGAAATCGGGTCTGAAGTGCCGGGTGTGGGACCACTGCATGCGGAACCCTAGGAGCACGTGAAATTAGACAAAGCACAAAAGAAAAACAGCTTAGACTTTATTTTATTGCCCAGATTCTCTTTTTATCTCCCAGGAATTTTTAATGAACGTTGCCAGAGACGAACCCCTCCTCTGCTTTTTGTTACATTCCTCATTCTTGGAGTGTTGAGGGTGCAGACCCCTATTTTGTAACTGCTTCATGCTGTGGTGGGAGCCCTGATACCTAGGGGGAGGGGCAAAACGTCTCCCCACCAGCCTCCAGGTGAGGTTGATTGTCCCAAGGCCTCCTGCCTCACTTATCGTCTGCCTGAGCACTAGCATTGGAAGTGTTATAGATTCTAATGACCTTTAAGGGTCCAGGAAAGAGATTCTCAGAGATGCTGTGGTGGCAGGTTTCACCCCACCCCACATTTGTTCAGTGACATTAGGCTGACTTTTTTGCCAGCCCAGATGCTCTGACCAGTAGTCTGTGCTTTCTTTAATTAGGTCCCTGAATTAATGTACAAACAGCACCATGTGTCAGAGCCCTGCCCGTGCAACTCCCAGACAGTCCAGGGTCAGTGGTGATCCAGGACCATGACGTCCACTGAGTCAACGGCCTTTAGAAGTAGCCAGCAGTCCAGCCGGTCATATTGGCCACCATCACCACGGTGTCTATAGGGTTTTGTATGGTGAAAGCGTGATATACGTTTCCCCCGCCAAGCTCATTAGCTCCCCTCTGGGTGCAGTAAGTCCTGCAAGCAGTAGTCTGCTCTTTCGGGGCACAGTCTTGTTGTTTTCTGAGAGAAACTCCAGGTCAAGTGATGGTCACACGAGTCATCTTGGGGACCCGTTGCCCCCATTTGTCTCTCTGGAGGTTGGAGTTGGAGGGCCTCCTCACTCGAGGTCAGTGTGTCCACAGAGCGACCCCTGCAACTTCAGGACATGATGGGTGGTTAGGATCACCACGTGGGGTCCTATTCCCTTAGGAGGGAGCTGGCCTTGTGGGCTGCTGATTTCCAGCTTTTTAGATACCCCAGTATCCTAGCCTGATGAGTCAGTGGGCAAAGCCCTTGGTGAACATAGTTTATCATACCTGAAGGGCATTCTTGTGTTGCTCCATTTCAAGTGGTCCCTGTTTTTGCACTAAGTCTCCAAGGGCAATTAACCTTTGACTGGGTATGTAAAGGTCAAAGGGTTTAGCTAAATAAGCGAGTTCCTGGGCAAGGATCTGAATTGACTGCTCTTTCCATTCTTGAAAGGCTGCTTTTGGATTCTATTCAAAAGGATCATCATCTTTTCGTGTCAGTGTTTCAGGTAGAGGCCCAGCTATTAGACTGTAGTTAGGGATCCAGATGCAGAAAACCTTGGCCTCCCCAGGAACCCCTAAGCTGTCTTCTAGTTTTAGAAGAGGTAAGGCTGCAAATGGCTTCTTCCCTATCCTGGGATGCGTTTCTCCAAATATCTGTGAGAATGAAGCCCTGGCAAGTCACCTGAGCCTGGGATATTTGAGCCTTTTTCTTGGACACCTTCTATCCTTTCTTGGCTAGGTAGTTCCGAGGCGTCTTTAGTAGGCCTGTCAATCAGAATGTCATCTGCATATTGAAGGAGGGTTCCCTTTTACAGAGGTAGAACGTTTAGTTCTTTAGAGGACATTTCCCCAATGATGGTGTGGGGATTTTTGAACCATTGGGGCAGGACGGCCCAGCATTATTGGTTTTGTTGCATGTTGTGTCCTGCCACTCACAAGCCAAAAATTCTTGTGACTCTGAGATGAATGGAATACAGAAGAAGGCATCATTGAAGTCTAATACAGAATGCCATGGCCTGCTGGATGGTAGAATGAGCAGCAGGGTGTAGGAAATAGGATCTACTAGATGTAGATCCTCGGTGGCTTCACTAACTGTCCTGATATCCTTTACCAGGTCTCCAGCATCCCATGGGGCTCTCGTGGTCAGAACAATCCCAGGATATGGAGCTCACCTTGGCTGTACCACCCATCCCCACAGCCCACGGGGCTCTCGTGTTCAAGTCCCTCCTAGGGTATGGAGCTCACCTGTGCAGCTACCCAGCAGCCCATGGGGCTCTCATAGTCAGGCCCTTCCCAGGATATGGAACTCCCCTGGGCAGGTACCCCAGCAGGGCTGGACACACAGGAACTGTGCCCGTAGCCCACCTTGCAGAGAACCCCCAGCTCACCTGTCGCTCACAGCTGACACAGAACACCTCAGAGCAGGACTTGAACTAACAAACAGTAGCTCTGACAGGTCTGTGACCCTGGCTATCACTCTGTGCAGCCTCTCTCTGCCTGGTCTTCCAGACACTTCCACTGCAGCCAGGGCACCAGGCCTCTGTCTCCACCCACCATCACTCCTCTCCCTGACTCCTGGGTTCCTCTCATTAGGATAGGGTCTTCTTGAAGTTGTTTTCTACTCATGGACCAGATAAAATGATAAGAAAACAAGCCGCAGCTGCAGCCCCTTGTCTATCCTGACTCTCAAGGCCCACACCTGTTCCTTGGGACTGACCCGTTTAGCAAGGTTCTTTTTCTGCAACTGTGAGCCCCTGAGGGGTGAGGTTTGGCTGATTTGGGCAGCCTGACACTGCCTGCCAGCCCCCACCCCACAGGTGTGCCTGGGTTGAGGTCAATATAAACACCTCTCCAGTCAGCAAGAGCACCTGTAGCTGTGACTGACGCCATATTCTCTGCCCCGTCAGCAGTTTCGGGGCTGGGGTGGTGGGAGGGAGTGAGGGGCCGTGGCTTTGTGGGTGGCCCAGTGTGATTTGGGCTCTGCTGGACTCTCTGCAGGAGTTGCCAGGCTGCCACCTGCTAAAGAAGAGGATGTGTCACCCATACCTGCCACTGGAATTTCTCCCCAGGCAGAGGTGAGGAAGTAAAAAAGCAGTGGGGGCTGTGGCAGGAGGGGTATCTCAGGCAGGGAAATGGAAAGCTTCCAGAAGAGCATCTGGGGCCAGGACCATCCTGGCTGGCCTGCAGGCACCAAGTCGGCCTGCGTGCTCTCGCTAGTGTGGCTCCACAGCCCTTCCTGTAGGCTTGCAAGTGCTTGTACATATTCAGGTGTTTTACCTGGAAAGGGTGGGAAGAGTTCAGCTGCAGCAGGACTGGGGCTCAGCTCACATTTACTCACAGACGCCTCGACACAGTCCCCCAGCTTTGCAATGAGGATGCTCCTTGTGGGGGGGAGCGCTGCTGACTGCATGGGAGACAATTTCCCACCTCTGACCAACTTAAGAATTTATTACCACTGGAGCAAGTGCCCTGATACGATTTTCCTCTGTATCACTGGTGGGTTCTGTTTTATTTTTTTTTCTTTTTTTCTTTTTGGTTCAAGGTAGATTTTATTTATTCCTCTTTTTTTTAAATTTTGGAGATATAAACATGGAAATAATGCATTAGTAGAAAGACGTCTATGTGAAGGGAAATACTTTTTTTCTGTTTTATTTTATTAAATGTTATTTATTTATTTTTAATTTTTTTAAATTTATTTCTTTTATACAGCAGGTTCTTATTGGATATGTATTTTATACATATAAGTGTGCACATGTGAATCCCTGTCTCCCAATTCATTCCACCACCACCCTCACATGGCGTTCCCTCCTTGGTGTCCATATGTTTGTTCTCTACATCTGTCTCTATCTCTGCCCTGCAAACTGGTTCATCTGTACCATTTTTCTAGGTTCCACATATATGCATTAATATACAATATTTGTTTTTCTCTTTCTGACTTACTTCACTCTGTATGACAGTCTCTAGATCCATCGAGGTCTCTACAAATGACCCAATTTCATTCCTATGTATGACTGAGTAATATTCCGTTGTATATATGTACCACGTCTTTATCCATTCGTCTGTCTGTGGGCACTTAGGTTGCTTTCATTACCTGGCTATTGTAAATAGTGCTGCAGTGAACATTGTGGTGAATGTGTCTTTTTGATTTATGGTTTTCTCTGGGTATATGCCCAGTAGTGGGATTGCTGGATTATATGGTAATTCTATTTTTGTTTTTTAAGGAACCTCCATATTGTTCTCCATAGAGACTGTATCGATTTACATTCCCACCAATAGTGGAATAAGGTTCCTTTTCTCCACACCCTCTCCAGCATTTGTTGTTTGTAGATTTTCTGATGATGCCCATTCTAACAGGTGTGACGTGATACCTCATTGTAGTTTCGATTTCCATTTCTCTAATAATTAGTGATGTTCAGCAGATTTTCATGTGCGTACTGGCCATCTCTATGTCTTCTTGGAAGAAATGTCTATTTAGATCTTCCATTTTGTATTGGGTTGTTTGTTTTATTAATATTGAGCTGCATGAGCTGTTTATATATATTGGAGATTAATCATTTGTCCATTGATTCGTTTGCAAATATTTTCTGCCATTCTGAGGGTTGTCTTTTCGTCTTGTTTGTAGTTTCCTTTGCTTTGCAAAAGCTTTTAAGTTTCATTAGTCCCATCTGTTTAGTTTTCTTTTTTATTTCCTTACTATAGGAGGTGGATCAAAAAAGATCTTGCTGTGATTTACGTCAGAGTATCCTTCATAAGTTTTCCTCTCAGTGTTTTATACTGTCTGGTCTTACATTAAGGTCTCTAATTCATTTTGAATATATTTTTATGTATGGTGTTGGGGAGTGTTCTAATTTCATTCTTTTACATGTAGCTCTCCATATTTCCCAGCACCAATGATTGAAGAGACTGTCTTATCTCCATTGTATAGTCTTGCCTCCTTTGTCATAGATTAGTTGACCATAAGTGTGTAGGTTTATCCTTGGGCTTTTTTTTTTTTTTCCTTTTACACGTTTATTGGAGTATAATTGCTTTACAATGGAGTGTTCGTTTCTGCTGCATAACAAAGTGAATCAGCTATACATATACAAATATCACCAGATCCCCTCCCTCTTGCATCTCCCTCCCACACTCCATATCCCACCCCTTTATGTGGTCACAAAGCACCGAGCTGATCTCCCTGTTCTATGTGGCTGATTCTCAGTAGCTATCGGTGTTACATTTGGTAATGTATTTATGTTCATGCCACTCTCTCACTTCGTCCGAGCTTACCCATCCCCCTTCCGGTGCCCTCAAGTCCTTTCTCTATGTCTGTGTCCTTAATCCTGTCCTGCCACTAGGTTCTTCAAAATCTTTTTTTTTTCTTCATTAGATTCCATATATCTCTGTTAACATACAGTATTTGTTTTTCCCTTTCTGACTTACTTCACTGTGTAGGACAGATTCTAATTCCATCCACCTCAGTACAAATAACTCAGTTTTGCTTCTTTTTATGGTTGTGTAATATTTGATTGTATATATGTGCCAGATGATCTTTATCCATTCATCTGTCGATGGACACTTAGGTTGCTTCCATGTCCTGGCTAATGCAAATAGAGCTGCAATGAACATTTTTGTACATAACTCTTTTTGAATTATGGTTTTCGCAAGGCAAATGCCCAGTAGTTGGATTGTTGTGTCGTATGGTACTTCTATTGTTAGTTATTTAAAAGACCCTCCGTACTGTTCTCCCTAGTGCCCATATCAATTTACATTCCCACCCACAGTGCAAGTGTGTTCCCTTTCCTCCAATAAAGGCCTCTCCAGCATTTATTGTTTTGTAGATTTTTTTGATGATTGCCACTCTGATTGCTGTGAGGTGATACCTCACGGTAGTTTTGATTTGCATTTCTCTAATGATTAGTGATGTTCAGCATCCTGTCATGTGTTTCTTGGTAATCTGTATATCTTCTTTGGAGAAATGTCTATTAGGTCTTCTGCCCGTTTTTGGATTGGGTTGTTTGTTTTTGTGATATTGAGCTACATGAGGTGCTTGTAAAGTTTGGAGATTAATCCTTTGTCAATTGCTTCATTTGAAAATATTTTCTCCCATTCTGAGGGTTGTTTTTGCATCTTGTTTATGTTTTCCTGTACTGTGTAAAAGCTTTTAAGTTTCATTAGGTCCCATTTGTTGATTTCTGTTTTTATTTCCATTTCTCTAGGAGGTGGGTCCAAAAAGATCTTGCTGTGATTTATGTCATAGAGTGTTCTGCCTATGGTTTCCTCTAAGTGTTTTATAGTGTCTGGTATTATATTTAGATCTCTAATCAATTTAGAGTTTATTTTTGTGTATGGTGTTATGGAGTGTTCTAATTTCATTCCTTTATGTGTAGGGGTCCAGTTTTCCCAGCACCAATTACTGAAGAGACTGTCTTTTCTCCATTGTATATCCTTAGCTCCTTTGTCATAGATGAGATAGCCATAGGTATGTAGGTTTATCTCTGGGCTTTCTGTCCTGTTCCATTGATCTGTGTTTATGCCAATCTACATACACTTGATTCCATTATGGAGACATATAAATACATAGGTTTCAAGGTTATTACCAGTCAGATATATTCCTCTTCAGTGAATAGGGTGTTTTGTGTCCAGTTTATTGAGAAAGGAGTAGGTCTTGTCTATTACATATTTGGTATATGGAATGGGATCTGTGCTAATTTCAAACTCTGCTTTTACACATCACCCCATGTCACCTTTCCCCTTAGGGAGGCATAAGTGTGTTTTCTAAATGTGTAACTCTGTTCTCTTTTGAAATTCAGTTCATGTGTAGCCATGTTTACATTTCCTCTATAAGTGATATATTACAATAAGTTTCTTTTTCTTTGTGGCTCATTTCACTTAGCATCATCGTACCTAAAGCCACTCATTATGCTGCTATTGGCCTTATGACATTGATTTTATGTCTGAGTGACATTCCATTGTATATAAGTACCACAACATCTATATCCATTTTTTTTCCTTTCCTGGGATATATAAAGTGTACCGAAGTCGAGGTTCTTATAAACAGAACAGCCCTAAAGTTTGGGCTGGCTGTGTGTTGTGGATTTTTAGTTTTCCCAAAATACACGCCCATGAGTGGAAGTGTGCTATGCTCTGTAGCTCTGTTTTAGAAAACAACATACAGTTCTCCAGAGAGGCTGTTGGCAATTTACATCCTGTACATCGGCATAACCAGGCTCCCTTTTCTCCATGGCCTGTCCTGCATTTGTGGTTTTTACACTATTTGTGGATGGCCCTTTTGACTGGAGGTAAGGGACACTTCTATGTAGTGTGGATTTGCAATGCCTGAGGGCTTGCTTGGCCAAAAAGGGCATATGCATTTTTTCCCGAATATATTCAAGAAAATACACATAATCCCTTTTCAGCCAAGGGCAACATTGTCGAAATTCTGTCGCTTTTCATGTGCTTTAAAGATGACTCCAATCTACCTCTTGAAATCTGTTTCCTTCAATTCTGCCTTGCATTCAAATCCTCTTCACTGCCTTTCCTCAATATATTTCTGGATAATAGTTGTCCTTTATAACTCTGCAAGTTTGTGAATTGCTGTGCCCCTGATTTCCATTTTCCAACTCGCCTCTTTGTGAGCTGGCTGCAATAACGCTAGATGGCTTTAGGCCCTAGTCTGGTTCCGGGGCTTCAGGCTGAGCCTTTGGTTAATTCTTCTTCCTGATGGGAAACTAGAGTGACATGTGCCCATCCAAACACCTACAGCTAATCTCTCATTTATTTCCCCTCTTCCTGTTCATCCTCTGCACAATTTGCAAACTGTGCATAACGGGAGGGTAAAGGCGCTGACACTCCAAGTGGGGAGATTTTTAGTAATGCAGATGGAATGGCGAAGCCGAGCATGACAAAAGAAAAATGAGGTACCTTTTAGAAAACTTTCCCAATTACACCGTGTACCATCCACTGGGTTTCCCATGCATGTTTTAACTGGAGGAAGATTCCCTTAAACCTGGAGAGTTGGGACCACTAGAATGGATAGCACACAGTATTGCTCTAAGTGGTGTTCTTTTGTTCACACAACCTCAGCAATCTTGTCAGCCCCAAGTGTCCAGTCTTATGTCTCATCCAGCTGTGGGTGTAAAGGTGGTCAATCTAGCTTGCATCCCAGGTCCTGAACGTAGTTTTTAAAACTTTCTATCTGTTTTTGCATTTTGCTTTTGAAATTTAATTTTATAAGTGGGTTTAACTGAATTTCAGTGCTGTGTTCATGCCATTTTACACACATATGATTCCTTTATGGAGACATGAGAATACATATGTTTTAAAATACTTAGAGTCAGACATATTCCTCTGCAATGAATAGGGGGTGTTGAGTCCAGTTCATTGTGCCGGGAGTAGGTGTTGTCTATTACATACATTGTTTAAATAAAGGTATCTGTGCTAATTTAAAACTGTGGTTTTATGCATCACCCCACCTCGGCTTTCCCATTAAGCAGACAGAAGATGTTTTCTAAATGTGTGAATCTGTTGTGTTTGTCATTCAGTTCATGTGTAGTCATGTGTACATTCCGGCTATGAGTGATACCTTATGATAAGATTAGTTACTCTGTAATCTTTCCTAACTCCGTTCATGTGTAGCCATGTTTACAGGACCTTCATAAGTGATATCTTATGATAAGTTTCTTTTTCTGTGTGAATAATTTCACTTAGAATCATCGTACCTGAATCCACTCATTTTGCTGCTACTGGTCTTATGACATTGATTTCATTGCTGAGGGATATTACATCGTACAAAAGTACCACAATTTTTTGAACCATATTTATCTTTAGTGGGATACTTATGGTGTACCCAAGTTGAGGTTCTTGAAAGCAGTGCAGCCCTAAATATGGGGTGGTTCTGTCGTACTGATTTTCAGTTTTCCAAAGGTATATTCCCTAGACTGGAAGTGCCCATGGCTCTGTAGCTCTGTAGTTTACTTGTTTTAGGGAACACAATGCACTCCTCCAGAGAGGCAGTTGGCAATTTACATCCCGCCCATCAGCATAACAAGGCTCCCTGTTCTCCAGGGCATCTCTTGCCTTTCTGATTTTTAGACATTTTGCGAATGTCCCTTTTGTCCGGTGGGAAGTAAAACTACTTTGTAGTGCAGATTTGCATTGCCCGCTTGCTTGCTTGGCCAAAAAGGGCGTTGCGTTTTCTCCTGAACACATATGCTCTTTTTGGCCAAGTGCATCATAGTCGAAGTTGTGCCCCTCTTCATGTGCTTTAAAGGCAATTCCAACGTACCTCTTGAAATCTGTTTCCTGCTCTTCTGCCTCGCTTTCAAGTCCGCATCATTGCCATCCCTCAACAGATTTTTGGACGATAGTTGCCCTTTATTACTCTGCCAGTTTGTGAATTGCTGTGCCCTGAGCTCCATTTCTTATCTCGTTTTTTGTAAGCTGAACGCAAGTCCAATATTTTGGTTCAGAACCTATACTGGTTTTCGGTGGGTGGCTGAGTCTTTGGTTAATTCTTCTTCCTCCCAGGAAATAAGAGTGACATGTGCCCGTCCAAATGCCTAACAGCTACTCTCTCATTGGTTCTCCCTCTTCCCTTTCATCATTTGCGAAATTGGCAACCTGTGCGAACCAGGAGGTTAAAGGTGCTGTCTCTCCAAGTTGGGAGATTGATAGTAAAGCAGTTGGAAAGACAAACTGGCGCACAATGAGAGGGACTATTCGTTGAGATTTAGAAACATTTCATATTCACAGTGTGCCCATTCTTAGGTTTCCCTTACATGTTATAGCTATAGTAATATACCCTTCATCCTGGAGAGTTGGGACACATGGAATGGGTGCCATGCATTATTGCTTTAAGTGGTCTGCATTTGCTCACCCAATCTCACCAATCCTCTCAGTCCCATGAGTCCAGCCTTATGCCACAGCCAGCTGTCGTTGTAGATAGGGTCATTCCAGGTTTCATCAGAGACCCTGAAGTAATTGGAAAAAAATTCCCTTTTTTTTTGTTATGTTTTGAAATTCATTTTTATAGTGGGTTTGAGCTGTTTCTCGCTGCCATGTTTATGCCAGTCTGGAAACACTTGATTCCCTTACGGAGACATATCAATACATAGGTTTTAAGATTCTTACTAGTCAGATATATTCCTCTGTGGGAAATATGGCGTTTTGAGTCCCTTTCACTGAGGAAGCTGTAGGTCTTGTCTATTCCATAGTTGGTTTTTGGAACGGTACCTGTGCTTATATCAAACTCTGGTTTTATGCATCACCCCACCTCTCCTTTCCCCTTAAGCAGGCATAAGAGTGTTTTCTAAATGTGAGACTCTGTTCTCTTTCCTAAATCTGTTCATGTGTAGCCATGTTTACAGGATCTTCATAAGTGTTATCTTATGATAAGTTTCTTTTTCTCTGTGACTTATTTCACTTAGAATCATCGTACCTGAATCCACTCATTTTGCTGCTACTGGTCTTATGACATTGATTTCATGGCTGAGGGATATTCCATCATACGAAAGTACCACAATTTTTTGAACCATTTTTATCTTTCCTGGGATAATTAAGGTGTACCCAAGATGAGGTTCTTGTAAGCAGTGCAGACCTAACTTTGGTGGTGGTTATGTCTTATTGATTTTCAATTTTCCCTAGGTATATTTCATAGACTGGTAGTGCCCTTGGCTCTATAGCTCTGTTGTTTACTTGTTTCAGGGAACACAATGTACTCCTCCAGATAGGCAGTTGGCAATTTACATGCCGCCCATCAGCCTAACAAGGCTCCCTGTTTTCCAGGGCCTGTCTTGCCTTTCTGGTTTTTACCCATTTTGTGGATGTCCCTTTTGACCAGTGGGAAGTGATACTACTTTGTAGTGTAGATATGCATTGCCCGCTTGCTTGCTTGGCCAAAAAGGGCGTATGCATTTTCTCCTGAATATATGTAGGAGAAAACGCAAACGCACTTTTTGGCCAAGTGCATCATTGTCGAAGTTGTGACCCTCTTCCTGTGCTTTAAAGGCGATTCCAACGTACCTCTTGAAATCTGTTTCCTGCTCTTCTGCCTCGCTTTCAAGTCCGCCTCGTTGCCTTCCCTCAACAGATTTTTGGACGATAATTGCCCTTTACTACTCTGCCAGTTTGTGAATTCCTATGCCCCTGAGCACCATTTTTATCTCATTTTTTGTGAGCTGAACGCAAGTCCAATATTTTGGTTCAGAACCTATACTGGTTTTCGGTGAGTGGCTGAGTCTTTGGTTAATTCTTCTTCCTCCCGGGAAATAAGAGTGACATGTGCCCGTCCAAATGCCTAACAGCTACTCCTTCATTGGTTCTCCCACTTCCCTTTCATCATTTGCCAAATTGGCAACGTGTGCGAACCAGGAGGTTGAAAGTGCTGTCTCTCCAAGTTGGGAGATTGATAGTAAAGCAGTTGGAAAGTCAAACTGGCGCACAAGGAGAGGGACTATTCGTTGAGATTTAGAAAGCTTTCGTATTCACAGTGTGTCCATTTTTAGGTTTCCCTTACATGTTATAGCTATAGTAATATACCCTTCAGCCTGGAGAGTTGGGACACATGGAATGGGTGCCATGCATTATTGCTTTAAAGGGTCTGCATTTGCTCACCCAATCTCACCAATCCTCTCAGTCCCATGTGTCCAACATTATTCAATATCCAGCTGTCATTGTAGATAGGGTCATTCCAGGTTTCCTCAGAGAACCTGAAGGAATTGGAAAGAATTTCCCTGTTTTTATGTTTTGTTTTGAAATTCCTTTTTATAGTGGGTTTGAGCTGATTCTCGCTGCCATGTTTATGCCAGTCTAGAAACACTTGATTCCCTTACGGAGACATATCAATACATAGGTTTTAAGATTCTTACTAGTCAGATATATTCCTCTGCGGGAAATATGGGGTTTTGAATCCCATTCATTGAGGAAGCTGTAGGTCTTGTCTATTCCATAGTTGATTTTTGGAACGGTACCTGTGCTTTTATCAAACTCTGATTTTATGCATCACCCCACCTTTCCTGCCCCCTTACGCAGGCATAAGAGTGTTTTCTAAATGTGAGACTCTGTTCTCTTTCCTAACTCAGTTCATGTGTAGCCATGTTTACAGGATCTTCATAAGTGATATCTTATGATAAGCTTCTTTTTCTGTGTGACTTATTTCACTTAGAATCATCGTACCTGAATCCACTCATTTTGCTGCTACTGGGCTTATGACATTGATTCCATGGCTGATGGATATTCCATCATACGTAAGTACCCCAATTTTTTGAACCACTTTTATCTTTCCTGGGATATTTAATGTGTACCCAAGTTGAGGTTCTTGTAAGCAGTGCAGCCCTAAATTTTGGGGTGGCTCTGTCTTATTGATTTTCAGTTTTCCCAAGGTATATTCCCTAGACTGGAAGTGCCCTTGGCTCTGTAGCTCTGTTGTTTACTTGTTTCAGGGAACACAATGCACTTCTCCAGATAGGCAGTTGGCAATTAACATGCCGCCCATCAGCATAACAAAGCTCCCTGTTCTCCAGGGTCTGTGTTGCCTTTCTGGTTTTTACCCATTTTGTGGATGTCCCTTTTGACCAGTGGGAAGTGATATTTCTTTGTAGTGTAGATTTGCATTGCCTGCTTGCTTGCTTGGCCAAATAGGGCGTATGCCTTTTCTCCTGAATATAATCAGGAGAACACGCAAACGCCCTTTTTGGCCAAGTGCATCATTTTCGAAGTTGTGCCCCTTTTCCTGTGCTTTAAAGGCGATTCCAACGTACCTCTTGAAATCTGTTTCCTGCTCTTCTGCCTCGCTTTCAAGTATGCCTCGTTGCCTTCCCTTAACAGATTGTTGGACGATAGTTGCCCTTTATTACTCTGCCACTTTGTGAATTGCTGTGCCCCTGAGCTCTATTTTTTATCTCATTTTTTGTGAGCTGAACGCAAGTCCAGTATTTTGGTTCAGAACCTATACTGGTTTTCGGTGGGTGGCTGAGTCTTTGGTTAATTCTTCTTCCTCCCAGGAAATAACAGTGACATGTGCCCGTCCAAATGCCTAACAGCTACTCTTTCATTGGATCTCCCACATCCCTTTCATCATTTGCCAAATTGGCAATCTGTGCGAACCAGGAGGTTAAAGGTGCTGTCTCTTCAAGTTGGGAGATGGATAGTAAAGCAGTTGGAAAGTCAAACTGGCGCACAAGGAGAGGGACTATTCGTTGAGATTTAGAAAACTTTCGTATTCACAGTGTGTCCATTCTTAGGTTTCCCTTACATGTTATAGCTATAGTAATATTCCCTTCAACCTGGAGAGTTGGGACACATGGAATGGGTGCCATGAATTATTGCTTTAAAGGGTCTGCATTTGCTCACCCAATCTCACCAATCCTCTCAGTCCCATGTGTCCACCCTTATGCCACATCCAGCTGTAGTTGTAGATAGTGTCATTCCAAGATTCATCAGAGACCCTGAAGGAATTTTAAAGAATGTCCCTGTTTTTTTGTTTTGTTTTTGAAATTCCGTTTTATAGTGTGTTTGAGCTGATTCTCGCTACCATGATTATGCCAGTCTAGAAACACTTGATTCCCTTACGGAGACATATCAATACATAGGTTTTAAGATTCTTACTGGTCAGATATATTCCTCTGCGGAAAATATGGGATTTTGAATCCCTTTCACTGAGGAAGGTGTAAGTCTTCCCTATTCCATAGTTGGTTTTTGGAACGGTACCTGTGCTTATATCAAGCTCTGGTTTTACGCATCACCCCACCTCTCCTTCCCCCTTAAGCAGGCATAAGTGTGTTTTCTAAATGTGAGACTCTCTTCTCTTTCCTAACTCAGTTCATGTGTAGCCATGTTTACAGGATCTTCATAAGTTATATCTAATGATACGTTTCGTTTTCTGTGTGACTTATTTCACATAGAATCATCGTACCTGAATCCACTCATTTTGCTGCTACTGGTCTTATGACATTGACTTCTGGGCTGAGGGATATTCCATCGTACGAATGTACCACAATTTTTTGAACCAGTTTTATATTTCCTGGGATACTTAAGGTGTACCCAAGTTGAGGTTCTTGTGAGCAGTGCAGCCCTAAATTTTGGGGTGGCTGTGTCTTATTGATTTTCAGTTTTCCCAAGGTATATTCCCTAGTCGGGAAGTGTCCTTGGCTCTGTAGCTCTATTGTTTTCTTGTTTTAGGGAACACAATGCACTCCTCCAGAGAGGCAGTTGGCAATTTACATTCCGCCCATCAGCATAACAAGGATCCCTGTTCTCCAGGGCCTGTCTTGAAATTCTGGTTTTTACCCTTTGTGTGGATGTCCCTTTGGACCGGGGTGAAGTGATACTTCATTGTAGTGCAGACTTGCATGCCCGCTTGCTTGCTTGGCCAAAAAGGGCGTATGCGGTTTCTCCTGAATTTACTCAGGAGAAAATGCATAATCCATTTTTGGCCAAGTGCATCATTGTCGAAGTTGTGCCCCTCTTCCTGTGCTTTAAAGGTGATTCCGACGTACCTCTTGAAATCTGTTTCCGGCTATTCTGCCTCGCTTTCAAGTCCGCCTCGTTGCCTTCCCTCAACACATTTTTGGACGATAGTTGTCCTTTATTACTCTGCCAGTTTGTGAATTGCTCTGCCCCTGAGCTCCGTTTATTAACTGTTTTTTTGTGAGCTGTACGCAAGTCCAATATTTTGGTTCAGGACCTATACTGTTTCCCAGTGGGTGGCTGAGACTTTGGTCAATTCTTTTTCCTCCCGGGAAATAAGAGTGACATATGCACGTCCAAATGCCTAACAGCTACTCTCTCATTTGTTCTCCCTCTTCCCATTCATCTTCTGCGAAATTGGCAACCTGTGCGAACCAGGAGGTTAAAGGTGCTGTCTCTCGAGGTTGGGAGATTGATAGTAAAGCAGTTGGAAAGTCAAACTGGAGGACCAGGAGAGGGACTATTCGTTGAGTTTTAGAGACCTTTCTTATTCACAGTTTGTCCATTCTCTAGGTTTCCCGTACATGTTATAGCTGTAGTAATATTCCCTTCAACCTGGAGAGCAGGGACCCATGGGATGTGTGCCTTGCATTATTGCTTTAAAGGGTCTGCATTTGCTCACCCAATCTCACCAATCCTCTCAGTCCCATGTGTCCAGCCTTATGCCACCTCCAGCTGTCGTTGTAGATAGGGTCATTCCAGGTTTCATCAGAGACCCTGAAGGATTTGTAAAGAATTTCCCTGTTTTTTTGTTTTGTTTTTGAAATTCCGTTTTATAGTGGGTTTGAGCTGATTCTCGCTGCCATTATTATGTGTGTCTAGAAACACTTGATTCCCTTACGGAGACATATCAATACATAGGTTTTAAGATTCTTACTAGTTAGATATATTCTTCTGTGGGAAATATGGGGTTTTGAATCCCTTTCACTGAGGAAGGTGTAGGTTTGTCTATTCCATAGTTGGTTTTTGGAATGGTACCTGTGCTTATATCAAACTCTGGATTTATGCATCACCCCACCTCTCCTTCCCCCTTAAGCAGGCATAAGAGTGTTTTCTAACTGTGAGACACTGTTCTCTTTCCTAACTCAGTTCATGAGTAGCCAGGTTTACAGGTTCTTCATAAGTGATATCTTATGATAAGTTTCTTTTTCTGTGTGACTTATTTCACTTAGAATCATCGTACCTGAATCCACTCATTTTGCTGCTACTGGTCTTATGACATTGATTTCATGGCTGATGGATATTCCATCGTACATAAGTACCACAATTTTTTGAACAATTTTTATATTTCCTGGAATATTTAAGGTGTACCCATGTTGAGGTTCTTGTAAGCAGTGCAGCCCTAAATTTTGGGGTGGCTCTGTCTTATTGATTTTCAGTTTTCCCAAGGTATATTCCCTAGACTGGAAGTGTCCTTGGCTCTGTAGCTCTGTTGTTTACTTGTTTTAGGGAACACAATGCACTCCTCCAGAGAGGCAGTTGGCAATTTACATCCCGCCCATCAGCATAACATGGCTCCCAGTTCTCCAGGGCCTGTCTTGAATTTCTGGTTTTTACCCTTGTGTGGATGTCCCTTTGGACCGGTGGGAAGTGATACTTCTTTGTAGTGCAGACTTACATTGTCCGCTTGCTTGCTTGGCCAAAAAGGGCCTATGCGTTTTCTCCTGAATATACTCAGGAAAAAACGCATACGCACTTTTTGGACAAGTGCATCATTGTCGAAGTTGTGCCCCTCTTCCTGTGTTTTAAAGGCGATTCCAATGTACCTCTTGAAATCTGTTTCCTGCTATTCTGCCTTCCTTTCAAGTCCGCCTCGTTTCCTTCCCTCAACAGATTTTGGATGATAGTTGTCCTTTATTACTCTGTCAGTTTGTGAATTGCTGTGCCCCTGAGCTCCATTTTTTAACTCGTTTTTCGTGAGCTGAACGCAAGTCCCATGTTTTGGTTTAGGACCTATACTGGTTCCTGGTGTGTGGCTGAGACTTTGGTTAATTCTTCTTCGTCCCAGTAAATAAGAGTGACATGTGCCCATCCAAATGCCTAACAGCTATTCTCTCTTTGGTTCTCCCTCTTCCCTTTCATCGTTTGCCAAATTGGCAACCTGTGCGAACCAGGAGGTTAAAGGTGCTGTATCTCCATGTTGGAAGATTGATAGTAAAACAGTTAGAAAGTCAAACTGGAGCACCAGGAGAGGGACTATTCGTTGAGTTTTAGAAACCTTTCGTATTCACAGTGTGTCCATTCTCTAGGTTTCCCTTACATGTTATAGTTGTAGTAATATTCCCTTCAACCTGGAGAGTTGGGACCCATGGAATGGGTGCCTTGCATTATTGCTTTAAAGGGTCTGCATTTGCTC
Source organism: Mesoplodon mirus (assembly GCF_964341445.2). Lineage (NCBI taxonomy): Eukaryota > Metazoa > Chordata > Mammalia > Artiodactyla > Ziphiidae > Mesoplodon > Mesoplodon mirus. Next base: position 18,599 of record NW_028295746.1, on the reverse strand, counting down.
ACCCAATCTCACCAATCCTCTCAGTCCCATGTGTCCAGCCTTATGCCACATCCAGCTGTCGTTGTAGATAGGGTCATTCCAGGTTTCATCAGATACCCTGAAGGAATTGTACAGAATTCCCCTGTTTTTTTGTTTTGTTTTTGAAATTCCTTTTTATAGTGAGATCGAGCTGATTCTCGCTGCCATGATTATGCCAGTCTAGAGACACTTGATTCCCTTAAGGAGACATATCAATACATAGGTTTTAAGATTCTTACTAGTCAGATATATTCCTCTGCGGGAAATATAGGTTTTTGAGTCCCTTTCACTGAGGAAGGATTAGGTCTTGTATATTCCATAGTTGGTTTTTGGAACGGTACCTGTGCTTATATGAAACTCTGGTATTATGCATCACCCCACCTCTCCTTCCCCCTTAAGCAGGCATAAGAGTGTTTTCTGAAAGTGATACTCTGTTCTCGTTCCTAACTCAGTTCATGTGTAGCCATGTTTACAAGATCTGCATAAGTGATATCTCATGATAAGTTTCTTTTTCTGTGTGACTTATTTCACTTAGAATCATCGTACCTGAATCCACTCATTTTGCTGCTACTGGTCTTATGACATTGATTTCATGGCTGATGGATATTCCATCGTACGTAAGTACCACAATTTTTTGAACCATTTTTATATTTCCTGGGATATTTAAGGTGTACCCAAGTTGAGGTTCTTGTATGCAATGCAGCCTTAAATTTTTGGGTGGCTCTGTCTTATTGATTTTCAGTTTTCCCAAGGTATATTCCCTAGACTGTAAGTGTCCTTGGCTCTGTAGCTCTGTTGTTTACTTGTTTTAGGGAACACAATGCACTCCTCCAGAGAGGCAGTTGGCAATTTACATCCCACCCATCAGCAAAACAATGCTCCATGTTCTCCAGGGCCTGCCTTGCCTTTCTGGTTTTTACCCATTTTATGGATGTCCTTTTTGACTGGTGGGAAGTGATACTTCTTTGTAGTGCAGAGTTGCATTGCCCACTTGCTTGCTTGGCCAAAAGTGCCGTATGCGTTTTCTCGTGAATATATTCAGGACAAAACGCATACGGCCTTTTTGGCCAAGTGCATCATTGTCGAAGCTGTGCCCCTATTACTGTGCTTTACAGGTGATTCCTACGTACCTCTTGAAATCTATTTCTTGCTATTCTGCCTCACTTTCAAGTCTGCCTCGTTGCCTTCCCTCAACAGATTTTTGGACGATAGTTGCGCTTTATTACTCTGTCAGTTTGTGAATTGCTCTGCCCCTGAGCTCCATTTTTTAACTCGTTTTTCGTGAGCTGAACGCAATTCCAATATTTTGGTTCAGGACCTATACTGGTTTTCGGTGGGTGGCTGAGACTTTGGTTGATTCTTCTTCCTCCCGGGAAATAAGAGTGGCATGTGCCCGTCCAAATGCCTAACAGCTACTCTCTCATTGTTTCTCCCTCTTCCCTTTCATCCTTTGCCAAATTGGCAACCTGTGCGAACCAGGATGTTAAAGGTGCTGTCTCTCCAATTTGGGAGATTGATAGTAAAGCAGTTGAAAAGTCAAACTGGAGCACAAGTTGAGGGACTATTCGTTGAGTTTTAGAAACGTTTCGTATTCTCAGTGTGTCCATTCTCTAGGTTTCCCATACATGTATTAGCTATAGTAATATTCCCTTCAACCTGGAGAGTTGGGACCCATGGAATGGGTGCCATGCATTATTGCTTTAAAGGGTCTGCGTTTGCTCACCCAATCTCACCAATCCTCTCAGTCCCATGTGTCCAGGCTTATGCCACATCCAGCTGTCGTTTTAGATAGGGTCATTCCACGTTTCATGAGAGACCCTGAAGGAATTGTAAAGAATTTCCCTGTTTTTTTGTTTTGCTTTGAAATTCCATTTTATAGTTGGTTTGAGCTGATTCTCACTGCCATGTTTATGCCCATCTAGACACACTTGATTCCCTTACGGAGACATATCAATACATAGGTTTTAAGATTCTTACTAGTCAGATATATTCCTCTGCGGGAAATATGGGGTTTTGAGTCCCTTTCTCTGAGGAAGGTGTAGGTCTTGTCTATTCCATAGTTGGTTTTTGGAACAGTACCTGTGCTTATATCAAACTCTGGTTTTATGCATCACCCCACCTCTCCTTCCCCCTTAAGCAGGCATAAGAATGTTTTCTACATGTGAGACTCTCTTCTCTTTTCTAACTCAGTTCATGTGTAGCCATGTTTACAGGATCTTCATAAGTGATATCTTATGATAAGTTTCTTTTTCTGTGTGACTTATTTCACTTAGAATCATTGTACCTTAATCCACTCATTTTGCTGCTACTGGTCTTATGACATTGATTTCATGGCTGAGGGATATTCCATCGTATGTAAGTACCACAATTTTTTGAACCATTTTTATATTTCCTGGGATATTTAAGGTGTACCCAAGTTGACGTTCTTGTAAGCAGTGCAGCCCTATATTTTAGGGTGGCTCTGTCATATTGATTTTCAGTTTTCCAAAGGTATATTCCCTAGACTGGAAGTGCTCTTGACTCTGTAGCTCTGTTGTTTACTTCCTTTAGGGAACACAATGCACTCCTCCATAGAGGCAGTTGGCAGTTTACATCCCGCCCATCAGCATAACATGGCTCCCTGTTCTCTAGGGCCTGTCTTGAATTTCTTGTTTTTACCCTTTTTGTGGATGTTCCTGTGGAGAGGTTTGAAATGATACTTCTTCGTAGTGCAGACTTGCATGCCCGCTTGCTTGCTTGGCCAAAAAAGGTGTATGCGTTTCCTCCTGAATATACTCATGAGAAAATGCATAAGCCCTTTTTGGCCAAGGGCATCATTGTCGAAGTTGTGCCCCTCTTCCTGTGCTTTGAAGGTGATTCCAACGTACCTCTTGAAATCTGTTTCCAGCTATTCTGCCTCGCTTTCAAGTCCACCTCGTTGCCTTCCCTCAACAGATTTTTGGACGATAGTTTTCCTTTATTACTCTGCCATTTTGTGAATTGCTGTGCCACTGAGCTCCGTTTTTTAACTGTTTTTTTTTCTGAGCTGTACGCAAGTCCAATATTTTGGTTCAGGACATGTACTGGTTCGCGGTGGGTGGCTGAGACTTTGGTCAATTCTTCTTCCTCCCGGGAAATAAGAGTGACATATGCCCGTCCAAATGCCTAACATCTACTCTCCAATTGGTTCTTCCTCTTCCCATTCATCCTCTGCAAAATTGGCAACCTGTGCGAAACAGGAGGTTAAAGGGGCTGTCTCTCCAGGTTGGGAGATTGATAGTAAAGCAGTTGGAAAGTCAAACCGGAGCACCAGGAGAGGGACTATTCGTTGAGTTTTAGAGACCTTTCGTATTCACAGTGTGTACATTCTCTAGGTTTCCCGTATATGTTATAGATGTAGTAATATTCCCTTCAACCTGGAGAGTTGGGATCCATGGAATGGGTGCCTTGCATTATTCCTTTAAAGGGTCTGCATTTGCTCACCCAATCTCACCAATTCTCTCAGTCCCATGTGTCCAGCCTTATGCCACCTCCAGCTGTCGTTGTAGATAGGGTCACTCCAGGTTTCATCAGAGACCCTGAAGGAATTGTAAATAATTTCCCTCTTTTTTTGTTTTGGTTTTGAAATTCCTTTTTATAGTGGGTTTGAGCTGATTCTCGCTGCCATGATTATGCCAGTCTAGAAACACTTGATTCCCTTACACTGACATATCAATACATAGGTTTTAAGATTCTTACTAGTCAGATATATTCCTCTGTGGGAAATATGGGGTTTTGAGTCCCTTTCCCTGAGGAAGGTGTAGGTATTGTCTATTCCATAGTTGGTTTTTGCAACGGTACCTGTGCTTATATCAATCTCTGGTTTATGCATCACCCCACCTCTCCTTCCCCCTTAAGCAGGCATAAGTGTGTTTTCTAAATGTGAGACTCTGTTCTCTTTCCTAACTCAGTTCATGTGTAGCCATGTTTACAGGATCTTCATAAGTGATATCTTATGATAAGTTTCTTTTTCTGTGTGACTCATTTCACTTAGAATCATCGTACATGAATCCACTCATTTTGCTGCTACTGGTCTTGTGACATTGATTTCATGGCTGATGGATATTCCATCGTACGAAAGTACCAAAATTTTTTGAACCATTTTTATATTTCCTGGGATATTTAAGGTGTACCCAAGTTGAGGTTATTGTAAGCAGTTCAGCCCTAAATTTTGGGGTGGCTCTGTCTTATTGATTTTCAGTTTTCCCAAGGTATATTCCCTAGAATGGAAGTGTCCTTGGCTCTGTAGCTCTGTTGTTTACTTGTTTTAGGGAACACAATGCACTCCTCCAGAGAGGCAGTTGGCAATTTACATCCCGCCCATCAGCATAACAAGGCTCCATGTTCTCCAGGGCCTGCCTTGAATTTCTGGTTTTTACCCATTTTGTGGGTATCCCTTTGGACCGGTGGGAAGTGATACTTCTTTGTAGTGCAGACTTGCATTGCCCGCTTGCTTGCTTGGCCAAAAAGGGCATATGCGTTTTCTCCTGAATATACTCAGGAGAAAACGCATACGCCCTTTTTGGCCAAGTGCATCATTGTCGAAGTTGTGACCCTCTTCCTGTGCTTTAAAGGTGATTCCAACGTACCTCTTGAAATCTGTTTCATGCTATTCTGCCTCACTTTCAAGTCCGGGTGTTTGCCTTCCCTCAACAGAATTTTGGATGATAGTTTTCCTTTATTACTATGCCAGGTTGTGAATTGCTCTGCCCTATAGCTCCATTTTTAACTCGTTTTTTCTGAGCTGAACGCAAGTCCAATATTTTCGATTAGGACCTATACTGGTTCCAGGTGGTTGGCTGAGACTTTGGTCAATTCTTCTTCCTCCCGGGAAATAAGAGTGACATATGCCCGTCCAAATGCCTAACAGCTACTCTCTCATTGGTTCTCCCTCCTCCCATTCAGCGTCTGCGAAATGGGTAACCTGTGCGAAACAGGAGGTTAAAGGTGCTGTCTCTCCATGTTGGGAGATTGATAGTAAAGCTGTTGGAAAGTCAAAGCGGAGCACCAGAAGAGGGACAATTCGTTGAGTTTTATAGACCTTTCGTATTCACAGTGTGTCCATTCTCTAGATTTCCCGTACATGTTATAGCTGTAGTAATATTCCCTTCAACTTGGAGAGTTGGGATCCATGGAAAGGGTGCCTTGCATTATTGCTTTAAAGGGTCTGCATTTGCTCACCCAATCTCACCAATCCTCTCAGTCCCATGTGTCCAGCCTTATGCCACATCCAGCTGTCGTTGTAGATAGGGTCATTCCAGTTTTCATCAGAGACCCTGAAGGAATTGTACAGAATTTCCCTGTTTTTCTGTTTTGTTTTTGCAATTCCTTTTTATAGTGGGTTTGAGCTGATTTTCGCTGCCATGATTATGCCTGTCTAGAAACACTTGATTCTCTTACGGAGACATATCAATACATAGGTTTTAAGATTCTTACTAGTCAGATATATTCCTCTGCGGGAAATATGGGGTTTTGAGTCCCTTTCACTGTGGATGGTGTAGGTCTTGTCTATTCCATAGTTGGTTTTTAGAACGGTACCTGTGCTTATATCAAACTCTGGTTTTATGCATCACCCCACCTCTCCTTCCCCCTTAAGCAGGCATAAGAGTGTTTTCTAAATGTGAGACTCTGTTCTCTTTCCTAACTCATTTCATGTGTAGCCATGTTTACAGGATCTTCATAAGTGATATCTTATGATACGTTTCTTTTTCTGTGTGACTTATTTCACTTAGAATCATCGTACCTGAATCCACTCATTTTGCTGCTACTGGTCTTATGACATTGATTTCATGGCTGATGGATATTCCATCATACGTAAGTACCACAATTTTTTGAACCATTTTCATATTTCCTGGAATATTTAAGGTGTACCCAAGTTGAGGTTCTTGTAAGCAGTGCAGCCCTCAATTTTGGGATGGCTCTGTCATATTGATTTTCAGTTTTCCCAAGGTATATTCCCTAGACTGGAAGTGTCCTTGGCTCTGTAGCTCTGTTGTTTACTTGTTTTAGGGAACACCATGCAAACCTCCAGAGAGGCAGTTGGCAATTTACATTCCGGCCATCAGCATAACAAGGCTCCCTGTTCTCCAGGGCCTGTCTTGCCTTTCTGGTTTTTACCCATTTTGTGGATGTCCCTTTAGACCGATGGGAAGTGATACATCTTTGTAGTGCAGACTTGCATTGCCCACTTGCTTGCTTGGCCAAAAGTGCCGTATGCGTTTTCTCCTGAATATATTCAGGACAAAACGCATATGCCTTTTTTGTCCAAGTTCATCATTGTCGAAGTTGTGCCCCTCTTCCTGTGCTTTAAAGGTGATTCCAACGTACCTCTTGAAATATGTTTCCTGCTATTCTGCCTCGCTTTCAAGTCCGCCTCGTTGGCTTCCCTCAACAGATTTTTGGACGATAGTTGTCCTTTATTACTCTGCCAGTTTGTGAATTGCTGTGCCCCTGAGCTCCATTTTTTAACTCGTTTTTTGTGAGCTGAACGCAAGTCCAATATTCTTGTTCAGGACCTATACTAGTTTTGGGTGGGTGGCTGAGACTTTGGTTAAATCTTCTTCGTCCCGGGAAATAAGAGGGACATGTGCCCGTCCAAATGCCTAACAGCTACTCTCTCATTGTTTCTCCCTGTTCCCTTGCATCCTTTGCCAAATTGGCAACCTGTGCGAACCAGGAGGTTAAACGTGCTGTCTCTCCAAGTTGGGAGATTGATAGTAAAGCAGTTGAAAAGTCAAACTGGAGCACAAGGAGAGGGATAAGTCGATGTGATTTAGAAACGTTTCGTATTCACACTGTGTCCATTCTCTTGGTTTCCCGTACATGTTATAGCTCTAGTAATATTCCCCACAACCTGGAGAGTTGGGACCCATCGAATGGCTGCCACACATTATTGCTTTAAGGTTCTGCATTTGCTCACCCAATCTCACCAATCCTCTCAGTCCCATGTGTCCAGCCATATGCCACATCCTGCTGTCATTGTAGATAGAGTCATACCAGGTTTCATCAGAGACCCTGAAGGATTTGTAAAGAATTTCCCTGTTTTTTTGGTTTGATTTTGAAATTCCTTTCTATAGTGGGTTTGAGCTGATTCTCACTGCCATGTTTATGCCAGTCTAGACATACTTGATTCCCTTACGGAGATATATCAATACATAGGTTTTAAGATTCTTATTAGTAAGATATATTCCTCTGCGGGGAATATGGGTTGTTGTGTCCCTTTCCCTGAGGAAGGTGTAGGTCTTGTCTATTCCGTATTAGGTTTTTGGAAAGGTACCTGTACTAATTCAAACTCTGGTTTTATGCATCACCCCACCTCTCAATCCCCCTTAAGCAGGCATAAGTAAGTTTTCTAAATGTGAGTCTCTCTTCTCTTTCCTAACACAGTTCATGTGTAGCCATGTTTACAGGATCTTCATCATTGATATCTTATGGTAATTATCTTTTTCTGTGTGACATATTTCACTTAGAATCATCGTACATGAATCCACTCATTTTGCTGCTACTGGCCTTATGACATTGATTACATGGCTGAGGGATATTCCTTGTACATAAGTACCACAATTTCTTGAACCATTTTTGTCTTTCCTTGGATATTTAAGGTGTACCCAAGTTGAGGTTCTTGAAATAAGTGAAACCCTTAATTTTGGGGTGGCTCTGTCTTATTGATTTTCAGTTTTCCCAATGTATATTTCCTAGACTGGACGTGCCCTTGGCTCTGTAGCTCTGTTGTTTATTTGTCTTTCGGAACAAAATGCACTCCTCCAGAGAGGCAGTTGGCAACTTAATCCCGCCAATCAGCATAACAAGGCTCCCAGTTCTCCAGGGGCTGTCTTGCCTTTCTGGTTTTTACACATTTTGTGGATATCCCTTTTGACTGGTTTGAGGTGATAATTCCTTGTAGTGCAGATTTGCATTGCCTGCTTGCTGGATGGCCAAAAAGGGCGTATTCGTTGTCTCCTGAATATATTCAGGAGAAAAGGCATACGCCCTTTTTGGCCAAGTGCATCATTTTCGAAGTTGTGCCCCTCTTCCTGTGCTTTAAAGGTGATTCCAACATACCTCTCGAAATCTGTTTCCTGCTATTCTGCCTCGCTTTCAAGTCCGCCTCCTTGCCTTCCATTAAACAAATATTTGGACGATAGTTGTCCTGTATTTCTCTGCCAGTTTGTGAATTGCGGTGCCCATGAGCTCCATTTTTCAACTCGTTTTTTGTGAGCTGAATGCAAGTCCAAACTTTGGTTCAGGATCTATACTGGTGTGTGGTTGGTGGCTGAGACTTTGGTTAATTCTTCTTCCGGCCGGGAAATTAGAGGGACATGTTCCCGTCCAAATGTCTAACAGCTACTCTCTCATTGGTTCTCCCTCTTCCCTTTCATCCTCTGCCAAACTGGCATCCTGTGAGAACCAGGAGGTTAAAGGGGCTGTCTCTCCAAGTTGGGAGATTGATAGTAAAGCAAATGGAAAGTCAAACCGGAGCACCAGGAGAGGGACTGTTAGTTGAGTTTTAGAGACCTTTCGTATTCACAGTGTGTCGATTCTCTAGGTTTCCCGTACATGTTATAGCTGTAGTAATATTCCCTTCAACCTTGAGAGTTCGGACCCATGGAATGGGTGCCACTCATTATTGCTTTAAAGGGTCTGCATTTGCTCACCCAATCTCACCAATCCTCTCAGTCCCAAGTGTCCAGCCTTATGCCACATCCAGCTGTCATTGTAGATAGGGTCATTCCAAGTTTCATCAGAGACCCTGAAGGAATTGTAAGAAATTTCCCTGTTTTTTTGTTTTGTTTTTGAAATTCCTTTTTATAGTGGGTTTGAGCTGATTCTCACTGTCACGTTTATGCCAGTCTAGACACACTTGATTCCCTTAAGGAGACATATCAATACATAGGTTTTAAGATTCATACTAGTAAGTTATATTACTCTGTGGTGAATATGAGGTGTTGAGTCCCTTTCACTGAGGAATGTGTAGGTCTTGTCTATTTCGTATTTGGTTTTGGGAACGGTACCTGTACTAATATCAAAATCTGATTTTATGCATCACCCAACATCTCCTTCCCCCTTAAGCAGGCATAAGCGTTTTTTTAAAATGTGAGTCTCTCTTCGCTTTCCTAACTCAGTTCATATGTAGCCATGTTTACAGGATCTTCATAAGTGATACCTTATGATAAGTTTCTTTTTCTGTGTGACTTATTTCACTTAGAATTATCGTACCTGAATCCACTCATTTTGCTGCTACTGGCCTTATGACATTGATTTCATGGCTGAGCGATATTTCATCATACGTAAGTACCACAATTTCTTGAACCATTTTTGTCTTTCCTGGGATATTTAAGGTGTACACAAGTTGAGGTTTTTGTAAGCAGTGCAGCCCTGAATTTTGGTGTGGATCTGTCTTATTTATTTTCAGTTTTCCCAAGGTATATTCCCTATACTGGAAGTGCCCTTGGCTCTGTAGCTCTGTTGTTTACTTGTTTTAGGGAACACAATGCACTCCTCCAGAGAGGCAGTTGGCAATTTACATCCCGCCCATCAGCATAACAAGGCTCCCTGTTCTCCAGGGCCTGTCTTGCCTTTCTGGTTTTTACCCATTTTGTGGATGTCCCTTTTGACCGGTGGCAAGTGATACTTCTTTGTAGTGCCGATTTGCATTGCCCGCTTGCTTGCTTGTCCAAAATGGGCATATGCGTTTTGTCCTGAATATATTCACGTGAAAACCCATATGCCCTTTATGGCCATTTCCATAATTTTCAAAGTTGTAATGCTTTTCCTGTGTTTAAAGGCGATTTCAATGTACCTCTTGAAATCGGTTTCATGCCATTCTGCCTCATTTTCCCTTCCGCCTCGTGGCTTTCCCTCAACAGATTTTTCGAAGAGAGTAGTCCTTTATAACTCTGCAGGTTAGTGAATTGCTGTGGCCCTGAGCTCCATTTTTCAACTCGCGTTTTTGTGAGCTGACTGCAAATCAACAGTTTTGCTTTTGGATTTATACTGGTTCTGGGGGGCAGTCTGAGACTTTGGTTAATTCCTCTTTGTGATGGGAAATTAGAGAGTCATGTGGCCATCCAAATGCCTACAGCTACTCTCTCATTGGTTCTCTCTCTTCCCTTATATCCTCTGCACAATTTGCCAACTGTGTGTACCAGGAGGATATAGGGGCTGACTTTCCAAGTTGGGAGATTGATAGTAAAGCAGTTGGAATGTCAAACTGGAGCACAAGGAGAGAAAAAAGTAGTAGAGTTTTAGAAACCTTTCACCATCAGATGGTTTCCATTCTCTAGGTTCCCATACACGTTATAACTGTAGTGATATTCCCTTCTACCTGGAGAGATGGGAACCATGGAATGGGTGGCAGGCATTATTGCTTTAAACGGTCTGCATTTTTTCACCCAATCTCACCAAACCTCTCAGTCCCAAGGGACCAGCCTTATGCCACATCAAGCTGTCATTGTAGATACGGTCATTCCAGGTTTCATCAGAACCCCTGAAGGTATTGTGTAAGAATTTTACTGTTTTTATGTTTTGTTTTGAAATTCATTTTTATACTGGGTTTGAGCTGATTCTCACTGCCATGTTTATTTCGTTCTAGACACACTTGGTTCCCTTATGGAGACATATCAATACATAGGTTTTAAAATTCTTACTAGTCAGATATATTTCTCTGCGGGGAATAGGGTTGGTGAGTTCCGTTCACTGAGGAAGGAGTAGGGCTTGTCTCTTCTGTTTTTGGATTATGGAACGGTACCTGTGCTAATATCAATCTTATGTTTTGTGCATCTCCCCACCTCTCTTTCCCCTTAAGCAAGCGTTAGATTTTTTTCTAAATCTGATACTCTGTTCTCTTCCCTAAATCAGTTCATATGTAGCCATGTTTACATTCTCTTCATAAGTGATATCTTATGTCAGAATGCACCATGGCCATTCTCATAATAACGCTCCATGACCCCTGTGATCACAATGCACCATGTCCTGGTTATCAAAATGCTCCATGTCCCTTGTCATCACAATTCTCCATGTCCTTGTCATCACAATGCTACATGACACTACTCATCAAAATGTTACATGCTCTTGTCATCAAAATTCACTATCCACTTGACATTGAAATGCTCCATGCACTTATCATCACAATGCTCCATGCACATGTCATCACAAAGCTCCATGCCCTTGTTATCACAATGCTCCATGACCCCTGTCATCACAATGCTCACTGACACCTGTCATCACAATCCTTCATGCCCCTTGTCATTACAGTGCTCCATGATGCTCGACATCACAATTACCCAAGGTCTCCTCATCACAATGCTCCATGACCCCTGTCATCACAATAATCCATGAATATTATCAGCCCAATGCTCCACGACCTATTCATCACAATGCTCCATGGCCAATATCATCTCAATGCTCCATGACCACTGTCATCACAACACTCCATGACACATGACGACACAGTGATCCGGGACTCTTGTCATCACAGTGCTCCATTCCCTACTCATCACTATGCTCCATGACCCCTGTCATCACAACACACCATGAAAATTTTCAACCCTGTGCTCCATGACATTTGTCATCACAATGATCCATGCACTTGTCATCCCAATGCTCCATGACCCCTGTATTCACAATGATCTGTGACGCTACTCATCACAGTGCTCCATGACACATGTCATTACAATGTTCCATGCCTTTGTCAGCAAAATGCTACATGACCTTGTCATTACAATGCTCTCTGCGCTTGTCATCACAATACTCTATTACCATTGTCATCACAATCCTCCATGAAACTTGGGATCACATTGCTTCATGCCCTTGTCATCACAATGCTCCATGCTCCTTGAAATCAAAATGATCCATGACCTCTGTCATCACAATGCTCCAAACTCTTGTTATCACAATGATCCATAACACTTGTCATCACAACGCTCCATGATGCCTGTCATCACAATACTCCATGCCCTTTTCATCAAAATGCTCCATGACATTTCTCATCACAATTCTAAATACACTTGTCATCACAATGCTCCCTGACACTTGTCTTCAGAATGCTCCTTGAACCCTGTCACGAAAAGGCTCCATGAATTTTTCATCACAACGCCCCATGCCTTTTTCATCACAATGTTCCATGCCATTGTCATCAAAATACTCCACAAGTTTGTCATCAGAATTCTCCATGACCCTTGTCATCACAATTCTCCATGCACTTGTCAGCACAATGCTCCCTGACCCTTGTCATCACAGTGCTCCAAGCCATTGTCATCACAATTCTCCATTACATTTGTCATCAGAATTCTCCATGACACTTGGCGTCACAATGCTCCATGCCATTGTCATCACAGTGGGCCATTACATATGTCATCACAATGCTCCCTGACACCTGTCTTCACAATACTGCATGACCTGGTCATCACAATGCTCCATGCCCTTGTCATCACAATGCACCATTCCAACTGTCATCGCAATAATCCTTGAAACTTATTAGACCAATGCTCCATGTCCTTGTCATCACAATGTTCCATGCCCTTGTTATCATAATGTTCCATGACCCCTGTCATCATAATCCTCCATGACATTTTTCATCACAATGATCAGTACACTTGTCATCAAAATGTTCCCTGACACTTGTTGTCTACATGCTCCTTGAATCCTCTCATGACAAGGCTTCATGCATTTTTCATCACAATGATCCATGCCCTTTTCATCACAATGCTCCATGACCCCTGTAATCAAAATGCTCCATGCCCTTGTCATCACAAAGCTCAATGACGCATGCCATCAGAATGCTCCTTGGCCTTCTCCTCACAATTCTCCATGCCCTTGTTATCACAATGTGCCAAGACCCCTCTAATCACAATGCTCCATGCCCATTTTCATCAGTATGCTTCAGGAGACTTGTCATCACAAAGCTCCATGGTTTTCTCATCACAGTGATCCAGGACATTGTCATCACAATGCTACACGACCTTGTCATGAAAATTCTCAGTGGCCATTGTCATCATAATGCTCCAAGCCCTAGTCATCACAATGCTCCTTTATATTTGTCATCACAATCCTCCATTACATTTGGCATCACAATACTCCCAGCCATTGTCATCGCAATGGACCATGACATATGTCATCACAATCCTCCCTGACACCTGTCTTCAGAATACTCCATGACCTTCTCTTCACAATGCTCCATGCCCTTGTCATCACAGTGATCCATGATTTGTCATCACAATGCTCCATGACCCATGTATCACAGTGTTCCATGCCCTAGTCATCACAATGCTCCAAGACCCCTGTAATCACCATGCTCCATGCCCCTTTTCATCAGAATGCTCCATGAGAATTGTCATCATAAGTATCCATGGGCTTCTCATCACAGTGCTCCAGGACCTTGTCATCACCATGCTCCATTACCTTGTCATCACAATGCTCCATGACCCCTGTCATCACAATAATCCATGAATATTTTCAGCCCAATGCTCCACGACCTATTCATCACTATGCTCCATGGTCAATATCATCTCAATGCTCCATGACCACTGTCATCAAAACACTCCATGACACCAGACGACACAATGATCCGGGACTATTGTCATCACAGTGCTCCATTCCCTACTCATCACTATGCTCCATGACCCCTGTCATCACAACACTCCATGAACATTTTCAGCGCAGTGCTCCATGACACTTGTTATCAAAATTATCCATGCACTTGTCATCCCAATGCTCCATGACCCCTGTATTCACAATGATCCGTAACGCTTGTCATCTCAGTGCTCCATGATACCTGTCATTAAAATGTTCCATGCGTTTGTCAGCAAAATGCTACATGACCTTGTCATTGCAATGCTCTATGGGCTTGTCATTAAAATACTCCATTTCTATTGTCATCACAATCCTCCATGAACCTTAGGATCACATTGCTTCATGCCCTTGTCATCACAATGCTCCATGCTCCTTGAAATCAAAATGATCCATGACCTCTGTCATCACAATGCTCCAAACTCTTGTGATCACAATGTTCCATAACACTTGTCATCACAACGCTCCATGATGCCTGTCATCAAAATATTCCATGCCCTTTTCATCACAATGCTCCATGACCTTCTCATCATAATTTTCAATACACTTGTCATCACAATGCTCCCTGACACTTGTCGTCAGAATGCTCATTGTATCCTGTCACGAAAAGGCTCCATGCCATTGTCATCAAAATACTACACAAGCTTGTCATCAGAATGTTCCATGACCCTTGTCATCACAAACCTCCATGCACTTGTCAGCACAATGCTCCCTGACCCTTGTCAGCACAATGCTCCAAGCCATTGTCATCACAATGCTCAATTATCTTTGACAGCAGAATCCTACATTACAATTGGCATCACAATTCTCCATGCCCTTGTCATCACAATGCCCCATTCCAACTGTCATCACAATAATCCATGAAACTAAATAGACCACTGTTCAATCCCCTTGTCATCACAATGCTCCATGCCCTTGTTATCACAATTCTCCGTGACTCCAGTCATCACAATGCTTCATGAACTTTGTCATCACAATTGTCCAGGTCCTCGTCATCAACAGTCTCTGTGACCTTTTTAACCACAATGCTCCATGAAATTTTCATCACAATGCTCTTTGACCCTTGTCATCAAAATGCTCTATGCCTTTCTCAGCACAATGCTCCATGACACGTCATCACAATGCACCATGCGCTTGTCATCACAATGCTCCACAAATTTGTCATCACAATACTCCATAAAACTTGTCATCACAATCATCCATGCACTTCTCATCAAAATGCTCTCTCGCCACTGATATCACAATGCTACATCACTATTTGTCACAATACTCCCTCACCACTGTCATCACAATGTTTCATGGCATCTGTCATCACAATGCTACATGCACTTACCATCACAATGTTCGATGACACCTGACATCAAAATGCTCCATAACACCTGTCATCAAACTGCTCCATGATCTTTTTCATCAAAATGCTCCAAGACCCCTGACATCACAATGTTCCATAACACCTGTTATCAAAATATTCCATGACCCTTTTCATCAAATTGTTCCATGACCCTGTCATCAAAATGCTTCCTGCACTTCTCATCAAAATGCACCACACTCTTTTCATCAAAATGCTCCATGACCTGTCATCACAATGTTCCATTCCCTTGCCATCACAGTGCTCCATTACTCCAGTCATAAAAATGCTCCATGACCCCTGCTATCACGATGATGCATGGCCTTGTCATCACAAAGCTCCAGGACCCTTCTCATCACAATGGTCCAAGAACCCTCTAATCACAATGTTCTATGCCACTTTTCATCTCAATGATCCATGAAACCTGTCATCACAATGCACCATGCCCATCATCATAATGCTTCATGCTATTGTCATCACAATGAAATCAAAATGCTCCATGACCTCTGTCATAACAATGCTCCAAACCCTTGTGATCACAATATTCCATATCACTTGTCATCACAATGCCCCATGACACTCATCATCACAGTTATCCATGGTCTTCTCATCAAAATGCTCCATGACCTTTGTCATCACAATGCTCAGTACACTTGTTATCAAAATGTTCCCTGACAGTTGTTGTCTGCATGCTCCTTGAATCCTGTCATGACAAGGCTACATGAATTTTTCATCACAATGATCCATGCCCTTTTCATCACAATGCTCCAAGACCCCTGTAATCACAGTGATCCATGCCCTTGTCCTCACATACCTCAATGACACATGCCATCAGAATGCTCCTTGGCCTTCTCCTCACAATGCTCCATGCCCTTGTCATCACAATGGGCGAAGACCCCTCTAATCACAATGCTCCATGCTCATTTTCATCAGTATGCTCCAGGAGACTTGTCATCACAAGGCTCCATGATTTTCTCATCACAATGCTCCAGAACGTTGTCATCGCAATGCTTCACGACCTTGTCATGAAAATTCTCAATGGCCATTGTCATCATAATGCTCCAAGCCCTACTCATCACAATGCTCCATTATATTTGTCATCACAATCATCCATTTCTTTTGTCATCACAATACTCCCAGCCATTGTCATCGCAATGGACCATGGCATATGTCACCACAGTGCTCCCTGACACCTGTCTTCAAAACACACCATGACCTTCTCTTCACAATGATCCATGCCCTTGTCATCACAATGCACCATGTGCACTGTCATAACAATAATCTATGAATCTTTTCAGACCAATGCTCCATGCCCCTGTCATCACAATGCTCCATGCCCTTGTCATCACAATGCTCCATGACTTGTCATCACAAAGCTCCATGACCCATGTATCACAATGTTCCATGTCCTAGTCATCACAATGCTCCAAGACCCCTGTAATCACAATGCTCCATGCCCCTTTTCATCAGAATGCTCCAGGAGAATTGTCATCATAAGTATCCATGGTCTTCTCATCACAATGCTCCAGGACCTTGTCATCACCATGCTCCATTACCTTGTCATCGCAATGCTCCATGACGCCTGTCATCACAATAATCCATGAATATTTTCAGCCCAATGCTCCACGACCTATTCATCACAATGCTCCATGGCCAATATCATCTAAATGCTCCATGACCACTGTCATCACAACACTCCATGACACCTGACAACACAATGATCTGGGACTCTTGTCATCACAATGCTCCATTCCCTTGTCATCACAATGCTCCATGACCCCTGTCATCACAACACTCCAAGAAAATTTTCAGCCCAGTTCTCCATGACACTTGTCATCACAATTATCCATGCACTTGTCATCCCAATGCTCCATGACCCCTGTATTCACAATGATCCGTGACGCTTGTCATCACAGTGCTCCATGACACATGTCATTACAATGCTCCATGCCTTTGTCAGCAAAATGCTACATGACGCTCTCCTTACAATGCTCTATGGGCTTGTCATCACAATACTCCATTTCTATTATCATCACAATCCTCCATGAACCTTGGGATCACATTGCTTCATGCCCTTGTCATCACAATGCTCCATGCTCCTACAAATCAAAATGATCCATGACCTCTGTCATCACAATGCTCCAAACACTTGTGATCACAATGATCCATAACACTTGTCATCACAACGCTCCATGATGCCTGTCATCACAATACTCCATGCCCTTTTCATCACAATGCTCCATGCCCTTTTCATCACAATGCTCCATGACCTTTCTCATCACAATTCTCAATACACTTGTCATCACAATGCTCCCTGACACTTGTCGTCAGAATTCTCCTTGAAACCTGTCACGAAAAGGCTCCATGCTTTTTCATCACAATACCCCATGCTGTTTTAATCACAATGCTCCATGCCATTGTCATCAAAATACTGCACAAGCTTGTCATCGGAATTCTCCATGACCCTTGTCATCACAATTCTCCATGCACTTGTCAGCACAATGCTCCCTGACACTTGTCATCACAATGCTCCAAGCCATTGTCACCACAATGGGCCATTACATATGTCATCACAATGCTCCCTGACACCTGTCTTCACAGTATTGCACGACCTGGTCATCACAATGCTCCATGCCCTTTTCATCACAATGCACCATTCCAACTGTCATTGCAATAATCCATGAAACTTATTAGATCAATGCTCCATGCCCTTGTCATCACAATACTCCATGCTCTTTTTATCACAATGCTCCATGACCCCTGTCTTCACAATTCTCCGTGACTCCAGTCATCACAATGCTTCATGACCTTTGTCACCACAATGGTCCATGCCCTCGTCATGAACAGTCTCTGTGACCTTTTTAACCACAATGCTCCATGAACTTTTCATCACAATGCTCTTTGACCCTTGTCATCACAATGCTCTATGCCTTTCTCAGCACAATGCTCCATGACCCTTGACATCACAATGCCCCATGCACTTGTCAGCACAATGCTCCATGACACATGTCATCACAATGCTCCATGACCCCTGTCATCACAATGCTCCGTGACTCCAGTCATCACAATGCTTCATAACGTTTGTCATCACAATGGTCCATGCCCGTGTTATTACAAGGCTCTGTGACCTTTGTAACCACAGTGCTCCATGAACATTTCATCACAATTCTCTGTGACCATTGTCATCACAATGCTCCATTTATTTGTGAGAACAATGCTCCATGACCATTGTCTTCAAAATGTGCCATGCACATTTCATCAAAACGGTCCACATACTTGTCATTGCCATGTTCCATAAACCTTGTAATCACAATGCTCCATGCACTTCTCATCAAAATGCTCTCTCACCACTGATATCACAATGCTACATCACTATTTGTCACAATACTCCCTCACCCCTGTCATCACAATGTTCCATGACTCCTGTCATCACAATGCTACATGCACTTATCATCACAATGTTCGATGACCCTTGACATCACAATGTTCCATAACACCTGTCATCAAAATGTTCCATGACAGCTTTCATCAATTTGCTCCATGACCCTGTTATCAGAATGCTCCCTGCCTTTCTCATCACAATGCACAACGCCCTTGCCATCAAAATGCTCCATGTCGAGAGACTTCCGGGTAAGATGGCGGAATAGTA